>NC_082685.1:163338229-163955864 GCF_949987515.2 Delphinus delphis | reverse complement strand
CACCAGCTCACATTGGAGGGCTGCAATCATTGATGATTGTGACATCCTTTGTTTACTGATATGGCAGGAAATATTCCATTTATAAATATTCCATTCATCACTTTCAGGTGTGGCTCAGGCCCTGGGATCCAGGGTAGGTCTGGTGGGGACAGACCTTCCTCCTCTGGACCCGTTGTGGGCAAACTGCAGCCCGTGAACCAAGTCCAACCCGCCACTGGTTTCTAATAAAATTTTACAGACACATAGCTATGTGCATTCATCTCTGTACTGTCTATGGCTGCTTTTCATGCTGCAACAGCACAGCTGAGGAGCTACAACAGATACGGTGTGGGCTGCAGAGCCTAATATTTATTATTGGACCCTTCACAGAAAGTTTGCCCACTCCTTTAGAGTAATGGTGCTGTGGATGGAAAATGCTGCCTGTGTATCAGTAAACAAAGGATGTGGCCGCCATCAGGCCCCTACAGCAGCCCCCAACAGTGAGCCCTGAGGGAACTCAGGATGGAGACCAGCAGGCTGCCTCTTTGCCAAGCCCTCAGCCACTGCGACCACCCCCAACGGTGCCCCTGAGGACACTCAGGATGGGAAAGCACAGGATACTGGCCCTAGAGAGCTGAGCTGCATATCAAAGGGACCATTTCAATGAGCCCAACTCTTGGCATCTCCCCATACACGGAAAAGCACTAAATTTATTAACTTGAGATGTCTGGTTTTCTTTATTTAACAGTAACCTTTTGATGTTCCTACCACCTGGACTTTGTTACAAAACCCCCTATAAATCCTGGCTCCACCCTTATCACTTCAGAGGAATCCCTCAGAGGCATCTGAGAGGCTGCTTCCTGGGCTTAAGTCCTCAGTTTTGGCCACCAGATAAACATAATCCTCAACTTTTAGGCTGTGGATTTTCTTTTCAGTGGACAGTTCTCAAAGTGTGGTCCTCGTGTTACCGAGTACAAGCTCGCTCTGTTCGCTACACGACAGGCCAATAAGTCAGAGATGAGGTGTTGAGGCAGGGAGTACGCCTTTATGCACAAAGCCTGCAGACCGAGAAGATGGCGCACTAAAGCCTCAAAAGGACCATCTTGTCAGGGTTTGGAGGCCTGTTTCTTCTTCTTCTTGTTTTTTTTTTTAACATCTTTACTGGAGTATAACTGCTTTACAGTGCTGTTTTTAGTATTTTAAGGAACTCCATATTGTTCTCCATAGAGGCTGTACCAATTTACATTCCCACCAACAGTGCAAGAGGGTTCCCATTTCTCCATACCCTCTCCAGCATTTATTGTTTGTAGATTTTTTGATGACAGCCATTCTGACTGGTGTGAGGTGATACCACATTGTAGTTTTTTTTTTTTTTAACAGCTTTATTGGAGTATAATTGCTTTACAATGTTGTGTTAGTTTCTGCTGTATAACAAAGTGAATCAGCTGTACATATACATATATCCCCATATCTCCCTCTTCTTGTGTCTTCCTCCCTCCCTCCCTATCCCACTCCTCTAGGTTGTCACAGAGCACCCAGCTGATCTCCCTGTGCTATGCAGCTGCTTCCCACTAGCTATCTGTTTTACATTTGGTAGTGTTCATATGTCAATACCACTCTCTCATTTCGTCCCAGCTTACCCTTCCCCCTCCCCGTATCCTCAAGTCCATTCTCTACGTCTGTGTCTTTATTCCTGTCCTGCCCCTAGGCTCTTCAGAACCATTTTTGTTTGTTTGTTTTTTTAGATTCCATATATATGTTAGCATACAGTATTTGTTTTTCTCTTTCTGACTTACTTCACTCTGTATGACAGTCTCTGTGTCCATCCACCTCACTACAAATAACTCAATTTCGTTTCTTTTTATGGCTGAGTAATATTCCATTGTATATATGTGCCACATCTTCTTTATCTATTCATCTGTTGATGGACACTTAGGTTGCTTCCATGTCCTGGCTATTGTAAATAGTGCTGCAATGAACATTGTGGTACATGACTCTTTTGAATTATGGTTTTCTCTGTGTATATGCCCAGAAGTGAGATTGCTGGGTTGTATGGTAGTTCTATTTTTAGTTTTTTAAGGAACCTACATACTATACTCCATAGTGTCTGTATCAATTTACATTCCCACCAACAGTGCAAGAGGGTTCCCTTTTCTCCACACCCTCTCCAGCATTTATTGTTTCTAGATTTTTTGATGAGGGCCATTCTGACCGGTGTGAGGTTATGCCTCATTGTAGTTTTAATTTGCATTTCTCTAATGATTAGAGATGTTGAGCATCCTTTCACGTGTTTGTTGGCAATCTGTATATCTTCTTCGGAGAAATGGCTATTTAGGTCTTCTGCCCATCTTTGGATTGGGTTGTTTTTTTTTTGATATTGAGCTGCATGAGCTGCTTGTAAATTTTGGAGATTAATCCTTTATCAGTTGCTTTGTTTGCAAATATTTTCTCCCATTCTGAGGTTTGTCTTTTCGTCTTGTTTATGGTTTCCTTTGCTGTGCAAAAGCTTTTAAGTTTCATTAGGTCCTGTTTATTTTTGTCTTTATTTCCATTTCTCTAGGAGGTGGGTCACAAAGGATCATGCTGTGATTTATGTTATAGAGTGTTCTGCCTATGTTTTCCTCTAAGAGTTTTATAATGTCTGGCCTTACATTTAGGTCTTTAATCCATTTTGAGTTTATTTTTGTGTATGGTATTAAGGAGGGTTCTAATTTCATTCTTTTCCATGTAGCTGTCCACTTTTCCCAGCACCACTGATTGAAGAGGCTGTCTTTTCTTCATTGTATACTCTTGCCTCCTTTATCAAAGATAAGGTGACCATATGTGTGTGGGTTTATCTCTGACCTTTCTATCCTGTTCATTGATCTATATTTCTTTTTTTGTGTCACTACGATACTGTCTTGATTACTGTAGCTTTGTAGTATGGTCTGAAGTCTGGAAGCCTGATGCCTCCAGCTCCGTTTTTCCTTCTCAAGCTTTTTTTGGCTATTCAGGGTCTTTTGTGTTTCCATACAAATTGTGCAATTTTTTTGTTCTAGTTCTGTGAAAACTGCCATTGGTATTTTGATAGGGATTGCATTAAATCTGCAGATTGCTTTGGGTAGTATAGTCATTTTCACAATGTTGATTCTTCCAATCCAAGAACATGGTATATCTCTCCATCTGTTTGCATCATCTTTAATTACTTTCATCAGTGTCATAGTTTTCTGCATACAGGTCTTTTGTCTCCTTAGGTAGGTTTATTCCTAGGCATTTTATTCTTGTTGTTGCAATGGTAAATGGGAGTGTTTCCTCAATTTCTCTTTCAGATTTTCCATCGTTGGTGTATAGGAATGCAAGAGATTTCTGTGCATTAATTCTGTATTCTGCTACTCTACCAAATTCATTGATTAACTCTAGTAGTTTTCTGGTAGCATATTTAGGATTCTATATGTACAGTATTATGCTATCTGCAAAGAGTGACAGTTTTACTTCTTTTCCAATTTGGATTTGCTTTATTTCTTTTTCTTCTCTGATTGCTGTGGCTAAAACTTCCAAAACTACGTTGAATAATAGTGAGAGCGAGCAACCTTGTCTTGTTCCTGATCTTAGTGGAATCTTAGTGGTTTCAGTTTTTCACCATTGAGGACAATGTTTGCTGTGGGTTTGTCATATATGGCCTTTATTATGTTGAGGAAAGTTCCCTCTGTGCCTACTTTCTGGAGGGTTTTTATCATAAATGGGTGTTGAGTTTTGTTGAAAGCTTTCTCTTCATCTATTGAGTTGATCGTATGGTTTTTCTCCTTCAATTTGTTAATACGGTGTATCACATTGATTGATTTCTGCATATTGGAGAATCCTTGCATTCCTGGGATAAACCCCACTTGATCATGGTGTATGATCCTTTTAATGTGCTGTTGGATTCTGTTTGCTAGTATTATGTTGAGGATTTTTGCATCTATGTTCATCAGTGATATTGCCCTGTAGTCTTCTTTCTTTGTGACATCTTTGTCTGGTTTTGGTATCAGGGTGATGGTGGCCTTGTAGAATAAGTTTGGGAGTGTTCCTCCCTCTGCTATATGTTGGAAGAGTTTGAGAAGGATAGGTGTTAACTCTTCTCTAAATGTTTGATGGAATTCGCCTGTGAAGCCATCTGGTCCTGGGCTTTTGTTTGTTGGAAGATTTTTAATCACAGTTTCAATTTCAGTGCTTGTGAATTGTCTGTTCATATTTTCTATTTCTTCCCGGTTCAGTCTCGGAAGGTTGTGCATTTCTAAGCATGTGTCCATTTCTTCCAGGTTGTCCATTTCATTGGCATATAGTTGCTTGTGGTAATCTCTCATGATCCTTTGTATTTCTGCAGTATCATTTGTTACTTTTCCTTTTTCATTTCTAATTCTTTTGATTTGAGACTTCTCCATTTTTTTCTTGATGAGTCTGGCTAATGGTTTATCAATTTTGTTTATCTTCCCAAAGAACCAGCTTTTAGCTTTATTGATCTGTGCTATCATTTCCTTCATTTCTTTTTCATTTATTTCTGATCTGATCTTTATCATTTCTTTCCTTCTGCTACATTTGGATGTTTTTTTTGTTCTTCTTTCTCTAATTGCTTTAGGTGTAAGGTTAGGTTGTTTATTTGAGTTGTTTCTTGTTTCTTAAGGTAGGATTGTATTGCTATAAACTTCCCTCTTAGAACTGCTTTTGCTGCATCCCGTAGGTTTTGGGTCATCGTGTTTTCATTGTCATTTGTTTCTAGGTAGTTACTGATTTCCTCTTTGATTTCTTCAGTGATCTCTTGGTTATTAAGTAGTGTATTGTTTAGCCTCCATGTGTTTGTATTTTTTACAGATTTTTTCCTGTAATTGAGATCTAGGCTCATAGCATTGTAGTCGGAAAAGATACTTGATACGATTTCAATTTTCTTAAATTTACCAAGGCTTGATTTGTGACCCAAGATATGATCTATCCTGGAGAATGTTCCATGAGCACTTGAGAAGAATGTGTATTCTGTTGTTTTTGGATAGAATGTCCTATAAATATCAATTAAGTCCATCTTATTTAATGTATCATTTAAAGCTTGTGTTTCCTTATTTATTTTCATTTTGGATGATCTGTCCATTGGTGAAAGTGGGGTGTTAAAGTCCCCTACTATGATTGTGTTACTGTCGATTTCCCCTTTTATGGCTGTTAGTATTTGCCTTCTGTATTGAGGTGCTCCTATGTTGGGTGCATAAACATTTACAATTGTTATATCTTCTTCTTGGATTGATCCCTTGATCATTATGCAGTGTCCTTCCTTGTCTCTTGTAACATTCTTTATTCTTCTCCTTCGAATCTGAATGAGATCTTTGCCGGGTAGAGTAATCTTGGTTGTACGTTCTTCCCTTTCATCACTTTAAGTACGTCCTGCCACTCCCTTCTGGTTTGCAGAGTTTCTGCTGAAAGCTCAGCAGAGTTTCAGAGTTTCAGAGTTTCTGCTCAAATTCCCTTATGGGGATTCCCTTGTATGTTATTTGTTGCTTTTCCCTTGCTGCTTTCAATATTTTTTCTTTGCATTTAATTTTTGATAATTTGATTAATATGTGTCTCAGCATGTTTCTCTTTGGGTTTATCCTGCATGGTACTCTCTGTGCTTCCTGGACTTGATTGACTATTTCCTTTCCCATGTTAGGTTAGTTTTCGACTATAATCTCTTCAAATATTTTCTCAGATCCTTTCTTTTTCTCTTCTTCTTCTGAGACCCCTGTAATTTGAATGTTGGTGCGTTTCATGTTGTCCCAGAGGTATCTGAGACTGTCCTCAATTCTTTTCATTCCTTTTTCTTTATTCTGCTCCCTGGCAGTTATTTCCACCATTTTATCTTCCAGTCCACTTATCCTTTCTCTGCCTCAGTTATTCTGTTATTGATTCTTTCTAGAGTATTTTTAATTGCTGTAATTGTGTTGTTCATCACTGTTTGTTTGTGCTTTAGTTCTTCTAGATCCTTGTTAAATGTTTCTCGTATTTTCTGCATTCTGTTTCTGAGATTTTGGATCATGTTTACTATCATTACTTTGAATTCTTTTTCAGGTAGTTGCCTATTTTGTCTTCATTTATTTGTTCTTGTAGGTTTTTACCTTGCTCCGTTGTTTGTTAAATTTTTTTGCCATTTCATTTTTGGTTTTTTTGGATGGGTATTGCCATATTCCTGTCTTACTGGTTGTTTGGCCTGAGATGTCCAGCAGTGGAGTTTGCAGGCTGTTGGATAGAGCTGGGTCTTGGTGCTGAGATGAGGACCTCTGGGAGGCCTCACTCTGACTGATATTCACTGGGGTCTGAGGTTCTCTGTTAGTCCAGCTGTTTGGACTCAGAGCTCCCATCACTGGAGCTCAGGCCTGACCTCCAGCCTGGGAACGAAGATACTGCCAGCTTTGTGGTGTGGTTAAAAAATAAAAATATTTTTAAAAAGGAAGAAAGAAAGAAAAAAGGAGCAGTACAATATCAAAGAATAAAAAACAAAATAAAATTAGAAAGATAAAAAATATATTAGGAAAAGTAAAACTATAATTGAAACAACAGCAACAGGGTAAAATAAAACCACAACAGAAAAATGAAAAAAAAACGGGGGGGGGGGTGGCAAACAAACCAAAAGGAGAGAGCACTAATAAAGTATAAAGAATAAAATAAAATAAAATTAGAAAAATAAAAGATTTATCAGGAAAAATAAATATATAAAAAATCAACAACAATGAATCAACAAGGTAAAACAGAACCCCAATCTGTTACAGCCACTATGGAGAACAGTATGGAGGTTCCTTAAAAAACTAAAACTAGAATTACCATATGATCCAGCAATCCCACTACTGGGCATATACCCAGAGAAAACCGTAATGCAAAAAGAAACATGCACCCCAATATTCATTGTAGCACTATTTACAATAGCCAGGACATGGAAGCAACCTAAATGCCCATCGACAGACGAATGGATAAAGAAGTTGTGGTACATATATATAATGGAATATTACTCAGCCATAAAAAGGAACGAAATTGGGTCATTTGTTGAGACATGGATGGATCTAGAGACTGTCATACAGAGTGAAGTAAGTCAGAAAGAGAAAAACAAATATTGTCTATTAACGCATGTTTGTGGACCGTAGAAAAATGGTACAGATGAACCGGTTTGCAGGGCAGAAGTTCAGACACAGATGTAGAGAATAAACGTATGGATACCAAGGGGGGAAATATGTGGGGGGGTGTGGGGGGGTGATGAATTGGGCGAATGGAATTGACATGTATACACTGATGTGTATAAAACTGATGACTAATAAGAACCTGCTGCATAAAAAAGTAAATAGAATAAAATTCAAAAAAAAAAAAAAAAAGCCTTGGCTAAGGGGCAGAGTTTAGGCGGGGGTAGAACTTAGACAGGGGCGGGGTTTTGGGTGGGGCAGGACCTAGGAGGGTAGGGGAGTGACGTTTGAGTGTGGGGTGGGGCCTAGGCTCAGGACCCACGTAGTCGGAAAAGGCCCTGGGGGTGAGGTCTAGGCGGGGCCACGTTCAAGTGTGGGGCGGGGCCTCTATTTAGGACCTGCGCGGAAGGGGAGAGGCAGCACGTGGAAAGGAGGGCCTCTGGAGTGTGGAGTTCTAGAATTTGGAGGAAAGGCCCTGGGTTGGGGTGTGTGGGTGGGGTTTAGGCCCAGCTCCTTGGAGGGGGTATCAGAGGGGTCTTGGAGTGTAGAGGTGGGGGCCTGAGTGGGGAGGTAGGGGTGGGGATTGGGCTCTGCACGGCAGGAGGGAGGCCCCAAGGGCAGAGGATTAGGCTCCAGAGCCCAACAGGCTCCCCGGTGCCTAAGTGGACAGGGAAAGCGCTGGCCCCGCTCCCTTCCGTTCCTTCGCACCCCTCCCCCACCATCTCCCCCAGGGTCTCCCCCATCGCGGCTGGACCCCTAACCGTGGGTGGGTCCCACTGGATGTAGGAACCCCTCCCCTAGCCGCCCCTCAGGGGTGCTGGTCCCGGAGGTCCGGCCTTTACTTTTGCTCCCCCTTCCCTCCCTCCCTCTCCCTCAGGACCCGTGTGGCTGAAGGGGGCCTCGGGAGGGCAGAGGATCAGGCCTGGGATCTCAGCAGGTTCCTGGGGTCCCAAGTGGGCGGGGCAAACCTGGCCACACTCCCTCCTGATCCTCTGCCCTCCCAATGGCTCCCCAATTTCCCGCTTTGGGCAAGGGATCCCTTCCCCTCCCCAAGCCGCCCCTCAGGAGCGCCAGTCCCGTCCTGCCTCCACTTCTCCTCCCGCCTCACTCCCCCCACGCCCCATGTCCTACCCAGTCACTGGGGGTTCCTCCCATATCTTTAGGTGTCCGTGGTCCCCCACCGGTGCCTGGTAGGTGCCCTCGTTGTGAGGAAACACAAATTCCGCGTCCTCCTAGTACGCCATCTTTATTCGGAAAGCCAGCAGGCTGAGAAGATGGCAGAGTAAAGTCTCAAAATAACCATCTTATTGGGATTTGGATGCCAGTTTCTTTTATAGCACAGAGAGGGGGAGGAGATGAGGAAGTAAAGTAAGAAGGCCATAAGTTTTGCAAATGTCCCCTGGAATGGCCAACCTTGGGGAGGGGATGTGTTACTTTCTTCTTTCTTGTAGCCGTCCACAGGTGGACAGGGTCAGGGTGCTTCCCTGAACAAAGGCACTTTTGTTTAACATTCAGGCAGAGGGGCAGGGTTCCCCGAGGCAGGCCATTCTGTATAGACAGTATCCTTTCAGTGAACAAAAGCGGCAGAACGGAAAGGTTAAAGTAAAAGAAACAGATCCAACACGTAGTCAGATTTGGCTCTTCCCTGTTAAACCTAGACCAGTAGCACCTGCATCAACTGAGACCTTGTGAAGAAATGGAAGTTCTCTCCCTACCCTAGACCTGCTCCATCAGGAACTCTGGGGTGGGGCCCGGCAACCTGTAGTTTAGTAAGCCTTCCAGGTGATGCTGTTTCATGCTACAGTTTGAGAACCACCGAATATATGATTTTTTTCCTATAATATTTAGGGACCTACCAAGAAGTCAAAACCCCGAAGCAGTTTTTGAATTCCTGATATAGCCTTATTTTTTCACATGATTGCTAAGAAAGTGAATGTTGCATGTTGAGACGCATTGGCTGAGACATCTTAAGAGAGGCATTGCATATAGCAGTGGCATTAATGATTAAGAACGGTATTCACCGCAGAAGGGATCGTTAACTGATTTTATAACACTTATGAGGGCTAATATTTAGCTCGTTGATTTATGACCATCACATCAATGTCCCTTTTAAAAGTTAAAACTCTTTAAATTAATTTTTGATCACAGTTGAGAAGACATTGACTGATTATGGTGTATTAGTGCTCTGTGATTACAAACAACTTCCTTGCTGTCCCAGGAGGCTGTGAACGAGTCTGATTTACAGATTCCCGTGTAAGGTATGAGAAAGGGAAGGAGATGGCTGTGCCCTTCTTGCTCGGGGTATGTGTGATACTGCCTCCGAGGTTGCTGACTCTTGCTCACTATTGCCATCTTCTAAAGAGGAAAAAAATCTGTATTTGGGAACACTGAGTTTCAATGTTTGGGATTTCCAAAATGCAGTCTACATGATGAAATTGAAGGGTAAGCACTGGGAGACTTCAGTCCATTGTTTGGAATATGTTTCCCTGGTTACGTGGATGAATGATGAGTGAAGGGCTTCCTGGTGGCGCAGTGGTTGAGAGTCCGCCTGCTGAGGCAGGGGACACGGGTTCATGCCCCGGTCTGGGACGATCCCACATGCCGCGGAGCGGCTGGGCCCGTGAGCCATGGCCGCTGGGCCTGCGTGTCCAGAGCCTGTGCTCCGCAACGGGAGAGGCCACAGCTGTGAGAGGCCCGCGTACCGCAAAAAAAAAAAAAAGATGAGTGAAAGTTGCAGGAAAGGGGACCTCTTCCAGGGCCCGAGAGTGGGCTCTTGTCTAACACTAAGAAATGAAATGTCCGAGGAGACACACGTGCTGACAAAGCAAGAGACTATATTGGGAAGGGGCGGCCGGGCGGAGAGCAGCAGGGTAAGGGAACCCAGGAGAACCGCTCTCCACGTAGCTCACAGTCTCGGGTTTTATGGTGATGGGGTTAGTTTCCAGGTTGTCTCTGGCCAATCATTCCGACTCAGTGTCCTTCCTGGTGGCATGCGCATCAGTCAGCCAAGATGGATTCCAGCGAGAAGGATTCTGGTTGGTGGGATATGTGGACTGGCACCTCCTCTCTCCTTTTGACCTTTCTCGAATTCTTGCAGTTGGTGGTAGCTTGTTAGTTCCATATTCCTTACCAGGACCTCCTGTTGTAAGATAACTCATGCAAGTGGTTACTATGGTGGCTGGCCAGGGCGGGCGGTTTCGGCCAGAGTTTCCCCTAACAAAAAGATTCCATCACACTTCCTTGATATTGTGATGATGGGCCTGACTCCTGTTTCCAGGTGCTCAGACTTTAAAAATCTCCATGACCAAGCCTCTTCCTCTATCTTCACTTTAGGCTTAGTACTGTAATTATTATCATGAACTTTTTCTTTCATTTACATGTCCTGTATCCTCCAATCAGGTGGGATTTTCACAGTCAGCAAAATGTTTCTTTTGTTGTATCATCAACTAGAAGGAATGAATGGTACTCCTGTTCTAGTTGATTAGGTAGAAATTCATTATTAGGGTAGCAAAGGGAAAATATCACGTAATTTCAGGCCTTCCTACGCTCACCCTATTGATTCAATTGTCACACAACTTCTAACGTGATTGCAGGCAACAAGAATCCACAGGTCGTATGTCCGCTACTTGGCTGGTGATTACCAATACGGACTCAATATAATTTGCATGTGTTTGTGATGAAACATTTTATATATGTGACCTGAAGGCCTTTGTTAGAAATAGTAACATACTAGTGCTACTGTACCTTTATTGCTAATTTTTTTTTTTTTTTTTTTGCGGTATGCGGGCCTCTCACTGTTGTGGCCTCTCCCGTTGCGGAGCACAGGCTCCGGACACGCAGGCTCAGCGGCCATGGCTCACGGGCCTAGCCGCTCCGCGGCATGTGGGATCTTCCCGGACCAGGGCACGAACCTGTGTCCCCTGCATCGGCAGGCGGACTCTCAACCACTGCGCCACCAGGGAAGCCCAACATGTGTGCCATTCTTTATTTTATTTTATTGAAGTACAGTTGATTTACAATGTTGCATTCGTTTCAGGTGTATAGCATAGTGATTCAGTTATACATATACATATGTTCATCCTTTTTCTGATTCTTTTCCCATATAGGTTATTACAGAGGATTGAGTAGAGTTCCCTGTGTTATACAGTAGGTCCTTATTAGTTATCTATTTTATGTATAGTAGTGTGTATGTTAATCCCAAGCTCCTAATTTATCCCTCCCTCTCGTGTTTCCCCTTTGGTAATCATAAATTTGTTTTCGAAATCTGTAAGTCTATTTCTGTTTTGTAAATAGATTCATTTATATCATTTTTTAAAATTAGATTCCACATGCGAGTGATAGCATATTATATTTGTCTTTCTCTGTCTGACTTACTTCACTTAGTATGATAATTTCTAGGTCCATCACGTTGCTGCAAATAGCATTATTTCATTCTTTTTTATGGCTGAATAATATTCCATTATATATATGTACCACATCTTCTTTATCCATTTATCTGTCGATAAGCTGCTACATTTTGGGGGTAATTTGTTATGCAGCTATAGATAACCATTACACAGGAGAAAAAACCCAGACCTGAATGAGGGAATAATACAGCTTTCAGGCTGATAGAACTTGTTCAGTCTGCTTTATGTAAGTTAAATGAAATTGGAAAATACTACACAGCTGAAGTATCCCTCTTTGGAAGTAGACTGTTATTTGACACAAGTTCAGATGTCCCCACCTATTTTCAAACACATGCCGGGCCTGTCTGTCTTCTCCTAGGTTCGCATACTGCTCGGGGGCTGGTTCTTCACCTATCTTTATGCACAGACCTAATATCTTAGCTTATGTGGGAAAATGGTCTTTTATATCTGAATTGGCTAATATTTATATAAATATTTATATAAAAGAAAATACCAGAAGATGCCCACTTTGTATTGACCTGCTATTTCTTTCTTTGAAAATGAAACTATCGCATATCACAAAGACAAGTTTGGACTTTGCAAAAATTGCCCTGTGCACTTGGTGGATCAGCCTTCGTGCTCAGGCAGCTCCGAGCCCCCGCAGTCTGCAGAGGCGCCGTGAGCAGCTGCAGCTGCCCCAGCCAGATCTGCTCACCCCACTGCCCCTCGAACCCCCAACAGCTGCTGGGGTGGCTGTCAGCCAGAACTGTGGAGGCAGCAGGAGGCATAACTCTGCTGCCAGCGCTGCTTGGACCGAGATGGGAGCTGCGTGTGGAAAAGGCAGATCAATTCAACTTGCGTTCTTTACCTTTCTTCTCTCATTTTCATCTGTAGAATCTTGAAATGGAGATCCTTTCTGAACACGGGCATATGCTTTGAATGACCCAGACGTGGACACGTGGACATACACGCAGACACATACATGTGCACACACACCTTCCTTCTCATATTTGCTTCACATGGACAGCAAACAGAGCTGAAGAATACTTTGAAGTTTGTCCATCCAGTGGCTTTAAGCCAACCATCACATGCTGTACTTTAGGCATGATTTTTAAATGCAGATTTGGGGTCCAGTCCAGATCTAGTTGAATTGGTCTCTGGTGGTGCTGCCCAGGAGTCTCTATTTATGACAGATGGTAAATTGGTCATGACCATCTCCGCCCCCAGCAAGAGGCCACACGATTTTGGTGAGTGGGGACCCATTCTAGTTTGCTCGTGCTTCTGTAACAAGGTACCACAGACTCGGGGGTATAAACAACAGACTTTTATTGTCTCATAGCTCTGAAGGCCAGAAGTCCAAACTCAAGAGGCCTTCAGGGTTGGCTCCTTCTGAGGCTGTGAGGGAGAATCTTGTTCCAGGCCTCTCTCCTTGGCTTGTAGACGGCTGTCTTCTCCTGTGTCTCCTCACATTGTCTTCCCCCCATCTGTGTCCAAATGTCCCCTTTTTATGGGGACACTAGGCTTATTGGATTGGCACCCACCCTAGTGACCTCATTTTAATTGGGTTACTGCTGTAAAAATCCTGTCTCCAGATAAAGTCACAGTCTGAGGTCCTGGGGGTTAGGACCCTAACATATCTTTTTCTGGGGACACAATTCAACCTATAACAGGACTCCTTCATGTAATAGGTGGCTACGTCCTGAATCTTCTATAATAATAAAATGATCATAGTAATGTTTATGAGGTACTTACTATCTGTGTTAACTGTTTTACATGAATTATTAAAATTTAACCTTCACAGCAAACTTTGAAGAAGTTGTTGTCATGTTTCCCAATTTAGAGATGATAAAACTGAGGCTTAAAGAAATTGGGTAACTTGCCCAAGACCTCACAATTAGCAGATGGTGAGGGAGGGCCCCAGTCCAGGTTAGAACATTCCAGAAGCCACGCTGCTCCCTATTGCACATTTAATTGTCGTAAACTTCTAATTGTTACCAAAGTCCATTTGCGTTTAGTCAGTCTCTGCTTTCCTATCTCATTGGTCTAACCTTTTTTGTCTTCCATCTGTAGCCAGAGTAACTGTATTCTTTCCTCTTTGTCACATGCTTCCCGAAGGTTTCTAGGAACTTCCGAGCCCTCATTTTTCCAGGGTACACACCCCTGTTCTTTCTTTGGGTGACATGCCTGGCGTCCTCGGACCACAGTGGCCCATCTTCTTGGACCCTCCAGTTTGCCGATGAGCATCTTAACGTGTTGTCCCCAGTGTAGACTGGAACTGGGTTTGCACACAGTCTTGCTCTAAATGTGCTGGCTTTTCACGCTCAGAGTAAACAAAAATCTCCCAGTTACCTGTGCTTGGTGTCCCATCAGGATGGACACACAGTTTCTGTTCCTTCCACATAAGAACAGCGGAATATGGGCTAAGCACAGATTGTAGGCCACAGACTGTAGACTCCGTGTGTATGTCACCCTAAAGAACTCATTCCCACTATCTCCACCAGGGCAAAGTTATAAACGGAGGCAAGGAAACCCCAGTGTTCCAGGGACAGGGCCCCTACTGTTGGGACCCTTCCCGGGGTTTCCAGCTCACTGGACGGGGCCAACCCCAAACTCTCCTCTTACGTGGGCTTCTCACAGCAAGCAAGCCAGCAGCTAGGTTTTCTGTTGGTGTGTTTGTTTCTTCCCCTCCCCTCCTGTGTGTCTGGAACCGGGAAAGACTTTCTTTCTCTCCATCTTACTCTCTTTAGTTCACAGAGCTGCTCTTTGGGTAACAGTAGAATTCAAGAGATGGTCATTACCCCAAATCCGTGGTTTCTTACTTGGCCTGCTGACCGTGGAGGAGATTGGCATGACCAGCTTGTGTGGGTCCGTGCAGCCCGGTTGGTTTCAGCATCTGTTATGGGACAAGTGCCCGGCTGCCTGCCCTCCCTCCTCTTCTCTCTTCCAAACAGTGATGAGTTCTGGTTCCAGGCACCGTTCTAGACCCTGGGGACCCTAGAGTCGAACGAGACACACAAGGTTCCTGCCTTCAGGGGTGTTCTTATGGTGGGCTGACAGGTGCAAACAAGTAAATCCATGAAGTGTGTTCAGGTTGTGAGAACAGCAGTGATGGAGATAAAACAGGATAACAAGGTGTGTGTATGTGTGTGTGCCCCCTTCTCCAGTTCCTCCAGCGCTAAACTCTCCAGCTTCTAATTTATGCTTTCTCAGCAAACCTACATTCTCTTGACACATCTCATGTCAGTACCAGCTCACACATTTCAGCCCCCTTTATTTGCCAGGTGAGGTTCTGCAAAGGGATTTTTCAATTTACCCCAATGGTGGAATTAAGATGATTAAATATACAATCAACCAACTTAAAACTACAAGTGGTTCCTGCCAGTGTGTTCACTGAGCCAGGCGTGATTCTGGATGTCGGACATGATCTGACCTCCTTGAAACCACCTCTCTGTTTTGTGAGAGTCGGTGGAAGCAAAGCAGAGCCCTGGAAAAACTGCAGAGTCCAGCAAGATGGTCTTTGTTTTCTGTTCCTCTGCCCTTTCATCTCCTCAGCAGTGCCCTCGTCCACCTCTCAGGCCTTTTCACCTTGGGTCCTCTCCACTTATCAAAACAAGAAAAGAGTGGCTATCATTTATTCATGGTTAAATGGAAAATCAGGGTCAGGGGTACCAGGCCTGGGGCCCTCTATTCAGGAATAATGATGCTGCATTTTTCTGTGACCTCAGCAGTTCTCATCCCTGAGGACCCTGAGCTTGGCTGAGCGCGTTGTAGGTTGGGGACCCCAGTAAGTCCATTGCACAAGGAAAAAGGAGCTGTGAGGCTAGCCCTGGCCCTGCCTACGTCAGCAAGGCCTGGACGAGGCAGCCAGGGATGGGATCCATACCAGAATAAACACTGTCCTCCCAAGGCAGGCAGAAGGCTCTCACATCCGGGGGAAGAGAGAAAGCACTTACCAGGTCTTTTTTCCCCTGAGGCTCAGTAGAACAAAGCTGGTAGCCGTACTGAATGTCCTAGGCCCCTACTCACAGCTATAACTGAGTGGGAATTCTCTCAGGCTGTTGCTTTTCTCTTTAAAGAACATTTTAGGCAACCATTTTCCTCTTCTGGAGTGAGAGATCCTGCCCCCTTTAAAGATATTTCAGACGTCAGCCAACTAACCTGCCTGTCTCCTGGGCAGTGAGTGGGGAGGAGGTCTGGGCGCCTCTGTGAACCCAGCCTCCAGGTCACTCTGAAATCCTGCTCTGGGCTGACGCGGTGCTCAGGGCGGCCTTCCAGCCTGCTCCTGAGCAGCCAGGCTAACCTGTGGGCCATCCCTGCTACTTGCAGGCCACTGACCGCATGGCCCAAGCATCAGCTGGGGCTTCTGGGCTGCCCCCGCTGCAGCCCCAGGCCAGAGGCCAACACTTCCTCGGAGTTCTGCCCTGTGAAGTGGTCCCCGCTTCTTGGCTTTCCCCACTGGCTCCCTCCCTTTGCAGCCTTCACAGAGGCTGAAGCTTCCCCCTCCCGTCACCCCTCCCCTTTCTTTAGGCTGGATTCTCTCCTCCTGTGCAAAGATTTCCGACTCTGCAGAGCTCATCTCCTGAGCGCCTTCTTCCATCCATCTGTGGACCAAGCCTCTGCCTAGGTTCCTCCATGTATTCTGAGGCAGAGACAGCAGGAGCCTGTCATTCCCGCTGCATTGGCCAAAACTGGAAGCGGGAAGCAGGAAGCAGGAAGCAGGAAGTAATTGTTTGTGCTGTTTCCGGATTCCTTCCTCTGAGGCCCAGGAAACCAGCCTGGCCGTGGCTAGTGAGGTAGGGATGCAGAAGATCCCAGCCTTGGGGCTAACCTGTAGAGAATATTCAGGAAAATTGTTAACCAGGATGCTGATTTCAGCTACATAGCAAGGTGAGTTGAGACAAAATATCAGGAAGCTATTGCAGAAATAATTTCAATAACTATTATTTGAATGAACTATTTATCATCCATGCCTACTTGTCACAGGGTAGATAAACACTTATGCACATTAAAAAAATGTCTACTTAACTTTGAGGCAAGTTTTCTTCAACTACAAAGCCAAATCCAGCTCATGTACGTCCCACCTTCCTGGTGAGGTGCTCGGGTAGCATGGTCTAAAAGCAGCTAGAGACACTGACCTGTAATGGACACGGCTTGGACACCCCACTATGGACATTTTATCAAGTACGCTACTTGGGTTTCCTCCTTTCCAGGCTTGACATGTCACGGAAAAATTAACTTGCCAAGGATTGCACAGCTTTAAAATGGTAGAAGAAGAAATCAGCTTGAGGACCCCAGGACCCTCATACCTCAGCCTTTTGAGGAACACGAGGCTGCATCTTCCCCTGTTCTACCCGCCCTGTTACATGCAAAAGCAGATTCACTTCTGTTCACTCAACGTATGCGTTTCTGGAAAAGTGTGCAAAATAGAATGCTTGTATCTTTCAAATTCACGAGGGGGAAGTTATTTTTTAAAGGAATGTTATGGAAAGAATGCTTTGATAAGGTGGCACCCCCGTGCCCTCCTGACCTAGTTCACCTTCCACGTCCCTGCAGTGGGATTGTGGCTGGACGTTCACCTTTCTGCGTCCTGGTGTCTGGGTGTCAGTTCTGAAGTCTGTGCTGCATAAATCCAGGCACTAATAGTCTAACAGCTTCATTAATAAACTCCTGATGGGTGAGATGTTAAACCCACACTACTAATAGGTTTAGAGCTTTCCACCTGGGGTTACCATCTCGGGGAGGTGTTCTATTTTTATCTCTTCTTTGCCTTTGCGCCGATTGCTGTTCTGTAAGGGATCTGGGCTACCCAGAGTATGTTTAGTTCATTTGGCTGGGACACTTTCTTAACGGTATAGAGATAACCAATTGTGTAGTTTATATTGGAATTGAGGGTTTTGCCTCCCTCAAGAATATTATAATCTTAACTGATTGTTTGAGGCTCCATTTCCTTTAGATAAATAGAGAAATGTGTTTTCTCTTCCCATTCTCTTCCCCTATTCCAGTGAGCAGTTTTTCAACAGACTGTAACAGAAGATTTCTCTGTCTGCATTGGGAGTCATCTCAGGTTTACGTTCAGAAAAGCTACTAAAAATGTGAGGTGCAAACAACTGGGCAAAAGCAGAGGAATGAAAAGAAGTTGTTTGATGAGGATTTTGCAGAACAGTGGGCCAAGGCTGTCACTTGCAGAAGGACTTCGCTTTTTCTTAGGAGGGGGGAGTTTGCTTCCGCCCACCCCAGGCAGTCACTCCAGAGGGTTCACATGACCCTTCATCCTTCATGCAAGGGGATCCTACGCATCTGAGGCAGAGAATCCTTCCACGTTACCTCAGTTAGATTGGAGTGCCTTTCTAGTGAGTTCTTTTCTGACTTCGTATGATATAAAGCTGTTTGAAGTTATTTGACACCAAAATAAACAAACATTTCATAAGAGGTGATGTCTCCCTGAGCTTACGCAGTAATGTTTATTCTGCCAATTTCTGGGCAGAAAAACATTCCACCTATGTTAACCATGCATTGTGGCAAAAGTCACAAGGACTTTTCTTCCCCCCAGTTTTTCTCCATGGTTTTCGCTTACTCAAGTAAGTATTGTCAGTTGAACACGTCAACTTTAGCCAGCAGCTCGGCTGGTGTTGCAGTTCTGTTTCTTGCTGGGGTTGAGTATCATGGTCTTTTAACTGGGAAGCCTTTCTTGCATTCACACGACCTGTGATTCCCTGGTACCCGCGAGGTGTGCCGCTCACCACAGCTGATCATAGCTGTGTCTTCCCAGTCACACTTTAGGTGACGTCATGTCAGAGCTTGAAACCGGCCTCAGTGGAGTAGTTACACCATAGAAATTGGCAAGGCCTACAAATCATGGCCTCCCCGCCGCTCCCTGAGAGCCCTTGTTAAATGTTTACAGCTCTCGAGTGCCTGCGGCCATCACGTCTCAGTGACTCAAGCCCTAGAAGACATGGTACAAGTGTTGGACAAAGAGTCGCTGTCTAGGAGCTTGGTCTGGGGCTTCACCAACAGAGGAGAACACTGGAGGGTCCTACTGCCACTGCCTCCGCCATCACTCAGCTGGAAGGTGGACCTGTGTGTGTGTGTGTGTGAGCCTCTGTGTGTGTGCGCATGTGAACACACGTGTGAGCCTCTTTGTGAGCGAGGGCCCGAACAGCCCCTCCCTCCTGCACGGTTTCCTCCTCACCATCTTCCCCTCCTACCTGAGCCCATCAGACCCAGCTGGGCACTCGTTAGCTGGGCAAAGAGCTGCTCAGAGCCGAACATGGCCTTGTGAGAGTGAAGAGTGGCTCCCCAGGGGAATATGAGGCTGGGGCGACGCTGATCATGTCCTTCCCCTTCTCTCGTCCACTCCTCCGTCCTGCCCTTTAAACTTAACATTCAGGGCCCTTTACAGAGAAGAGGATGCCCTGGCTGGGAAGCTGGTGTGGAGTGAGGAGGGAGGCAGAGCTGATTTGGCCTGTTTGCTTGGCTGGTAGGGGGTGGAGGTGGGAGTCTGGACTGACCACGTGTCAGAGCCTCCCGGCTTCCCTAGAATCCTCCGGCCTCTGGCTATGCCTCTTTTTCCTCACCACTAAAATCTCAGTCTGATCTCAGGGACCTGAACCTTTTTGCAGCTCTTGGCTCTTGTCTGACCTCTGTAGCTACTGCTTAGGCTGTTTGGGGTGGAGGCCTGAGTCACTACCCGGAGTGAGACATGTGGGCAGGAGCCCTGGCCTCCACCTTGTGCCCTGAGGCTGGGCTGCTCTGGCCGTTATATGGGCTTACAGTTTGCCTGCATTGCTCTACAATCTTTATGCATCATAGAAGCCTTAGACCTCACAGGGATCCACTGGGGCCAGTAACTCCTTTTCCCATTTCACTGGTGGGGAGACAGATTCCAAGACATGAAGTAACTTGTCCAAAATCTCACAGCCAGCAAGTGTCAGAAGCAGAACTGGAGGCCGAAGTTCCAGCCCCTCATCTCCATTCAGTCTCTCAAGGGCCAAAGGCAGCTGTTGAGTTTAGTTGCCAGTTTCTGAGACTCTCTCCTCCACCAATTTTCTATCTCAAATGTAACCATAGCAATGCTGCCTTCCCAGGCCGGGCGAGGAATCCATTTCTATAGGGGCCTTTAACTCTCGCTGCGTGCCATGCCCTGACTTTGCTGCACCCAGGAGACAGCCCCTGTTCAGACTCAGCAGGCAAGGCCCGAGGAGGGGGGTCCATGTCTGGACCCAGCCCCTGGCTCTGCTCTGGGGGGAGTTAGAGCCCAGGGAGTAGAGATTCGCCTGAGGCAGGGTGTGGAATTCACGCTCAACCAGGCCAGCTCAGGCCCGTCCTGGGTGCTTCCCTGCACCTGAGGGTGTCCCCTGGGCTCTGCTGGGGCTGGGGGCGGGTGCCTGAGAACCCTTGGATGGTGACGGGAGATCACTGCCCTCGGACACCGGGAAGAGCTGCAGAAGGACAGGGCCCATCTCAGAAGAGACACAAAAATGTCCCAGGTGCCTGGTTGGACCATGTAAGGCCACGTAAGTGTGGGCGTTGGTGAAGTGACCCAAAAGCGCATGGCTGCTGGGGCCAGGCCTTTTGTCCCCCTGCCCTCCATCCCTCAAACCTCTCAGAACCATTGCAGGGCTAGACGGAGATTTTTACCTCTGAGGTGATGCCCTCCCAAAAGCAGGTGCTCAAAACGTCCGGCAGTTGATGAATAAAGCAAAGGGGAGTAAACAGCGGCGGTGTTGACGGTTCACCTGCTTGGCTGTCTTCTTTGGCTTCTTTTCCAGATCATGCTTCTTCTAACGAGTTTAAACTCAGCCATGATCAAACAAAGCCTCGGTTATAGTCCGTTACTTAACTGGAATCACTTGTTTGTCTGAGCACAGAGGTCATTTTGCTGCCTACCTGTGAAAGGGAATATGCTCGAATTTTACAAGTTTATTAATTTCATATATTTTCGATTTTTAGCAGGGTCTCCAGACTGATTCCACATGTCCTTTAGAACATGTCCACAGTTGTTCTAAAGATAGCAGTTCTTATTTTTCAAACACTCTTTATAATAGAACAAGGGCACTGACATGTCTGGGTTCATGGAGAGATATGCTTTTGTCCCACCTGTTTACTGTTGGTAGGTGTTAGATCAAGTCTGATCTCCAGCAGGCCGTTAAAAATTTGACTACTGATATATAGATAATTACAAAAACATATCTCAGATGTTGTATTTTCCTAACAGTTGATTTTAGTTTCAAATAGAAGAATTCAAGCCTTAAAGTATCCTATAGCTCCGAGGGGCCTGGTAGGAAATAAGGATGTTGCTTTTGTGTAACACAAATTGTAGACGACAGATTCTTTTTTTCCTTTGCTTCCGTCAAAGAGGTGTTCTTGTCCACTACAGCTGAGATGAAACTAACATCTGCTGTCTGCCTCGGGGTTCTCGAAAGTGTGCTGAATAAAACTCAATAACAACTCTCAGAATATTCCTTACTTTTAGCTGCCGTGGGGCTGACACATAACGATGTGCGTAAAGCCCTCTTCGCACTGGCGAGCACGAGCCACATCTGGATGTGGTGAGCATTCCAAACTCCCCCAATGGAACTGCCCCAGGAGGTGCTAATATCCCTGACCTTGACCAAAGATGCCATTCTTGGTCTGCTCTTTCGTCTTTTAGGTGCAGGGACTGCTACTCTCTCTCATGCAAAAATATTCCCTTGAGGGCTTCCCTGGTGGCGCAGTGGTTGAGAGTCCGCCTGCCTATGCAGGGGACACAGGTTCGTGCCCCGGTCCGGGAAGATCCCACATGCGGCGGAGTGGCTGGGCCCGTGAGCCATGACTGCTGGGCCTGCGCGTCCAGAGCCTGTGCTCCGCAACCGGAGAGGCCACAACAGTGAGAGGCCTGCGTACTGCAAAAAAAAAAAAAAAAAAAAAAAAAAAAAAAAAATATATATATATATATATATATATATATATATATATATTCCCTTGACCTTGTAATCATCAAAGAAGCCTCAGCTTATGCTTTTCTAAGTGATCCTACACAGCATGCATTAACAGGTCTTAGGATTGACCTGTAATTATTTTCCACGTTGAAGGACGGTCAATCTTACAGATTTCTCTCAGCCCTCAAAATTCAACACATATAATGGGCCTCTATTCGGCACCCCTCCCTCTTTCCAAACCTCTTATCAGGTGACTTTGCATCTCTGCTTATCAAGAGGTGACATCTATTTCCCCAACTCTGCACGTGGGCTGACCTTGTGCCTTGCATTGGCTCAAAGAATGCAGTGGATGTGACCTTGCCGTGGGGCAGGTCTGAGCCTGGGCCTCCAGAGACCCTGTGCGCTTCTGGTCTCTCTCTCTCGTGCATCTCTGTTTTGCTATAAGAACGTGGCCAGGCTAGCCTGTTTGAGGATGAAAGACCATGTGCGGTAAAGCCAAGTCGTCCCAGCCCAAGGCCATCGTAGACCAGCCCGTCCCCAGCCACCCTGCCCACTAATCGCAGACTCACGTACATGGCAGCCAAGGACACCCAAGCCCAGTCCAACCAATTCAGAAATGATACATGGCTATAGTTTTAAGGCACATGGTTTGGGGGGCTTTTTGTTACTTGTCAATAATGAATTGATACACCTGGAGCACAATAAGTGTTTGTAAACATAACTAATATTTTTAGGTTATTATCCAGCTCATCAAATAAGTCCTGGCTCCACCATTGTGAGCCCCCTTCCTGTGGGGCTCTCCTTTCCAGTCCCCGTTTGCCTCTGCTCACTGTGCTAAGTACGTGCTTCGGTCAGCTTTGTAGGTAATGGACATCCTCCACTCCCTGCATTTCATTTCCCAATGTAGCGTTCAAGAGAAAAAAACAAACCAAAGGGCTTCTTCCTAGTGGGAGAAAGAGCAGAGTATATTAAATTCCTGGAACCACATTCAATTGACACAAAAGTTACAAAATGAGAGGCGACTTGATCCTAGGCACTGCTCTTTGGTATCAGTTTGACCTCCCTCTATCTCTTCTAAGCAGGAATGCCAGTCCTCTTCTCACAGTTGTCCCAGGCAAGCCCCCAAATGCTGAGCACACAGGGAAGACAGAGTAAATACACATGGAACGGAATTGAATTAGATGGAGAGAAACTGTCTAATTCTGGGTCCGATTTCTACTAGTGCCAGCTATCTGCCATTTGACCTCAGTCCAAGAAGTCATCGTCTCTACATGTGGTTCTTCTTCTGCAAAACAGGAATAATTGTGTCTGCTCCACTTACCTCATACATCATTGCAAGGATGAAATTAGGTGGCATGTTGGAAATGCTTTGTAAACTGTTGAGAACTCTAGTGCAATGTAAGGCATTGTTGTGGTTGTTACTATTTCAGGTCCAGCAGGGGAGATTGGATCTGGGGAAAATGGCAGACAGCCCAGGGTGGCGGGGCGGGGAGGCTGACTTGTTTCTTTATCAGCAGATAACGTAGGCAAAGCATTGTGACTCATATCAGAAAAGAAGCCTGGCAAACACAAAGGAAATAGTCTGGAGAAAGCAGACGAGCCCACAGTTGGAATTCTGCATTGGGGTTTAGGATGCTGAAAGCATTGGAAGGAGCCCAGGGAAAAGCAATGTGAGTCACTTCAGAACAGAAGGTCCAACTTGGGGGCGAGTCGGAGTGAAATGTGTGAGCTTTGGCTACCAGGAAATTGCACTTGTTTTCCCAGGTTCTTCCAAGAGGTGGCTGTTTCAGGGATGTGTGCCTTGCTGGTGTAGCGGATGCTGGTGTACAGAGCCCCACACAGGGACGCCCAAACTCCACCCCTAGTCTGGGCAAAGAAGACAGACATGCACCAGAGGAAAAGGAGTCGAACTTTTCCACGTGGACCAAAGGGAGTTATACTAATTAGGGTACTTTTGGCTGCAAGTAACAGACAGATAACAAGGTTAAGGTCATTCATTACCCTTTTAAAAGAAGTTCTGAGATGAGCCAGTGCCAGGACTGGTTAAGTCAGCAGCTCAACAAAACCATCTAGGACTCAGTTTACTCCCCCTTCTCTCTCTGTTACCCTCAGTGGCTTGGTTTGTCCTTTTAGGCTGGCTTCCCTCATAGTCCAAAGATAGCTGCTGCAATTCCCATCACACCACACAGATGACACCATCTCTACCCCTTTGTAAGAGCAGGAAATACTTTCGCAGGTATTTCCCAGCAGATTCCTCCTTCCATTGCACTTGACCATGACTGCATCCCTTTTCCAAACCTAAATCCATCACCCCCAAGGAGAATAAAATGGCAGTGACTGGCTTAGACCAATCAAGATTCTCACTGGAACTATAGAGAGCCTGGTCCACAGAAGCACAAGGCCTTCCAGTCCCTGAACACAGTTGGGATTCTGATGGCAGGCAAGGAGGGAAGCTGCAAGGAAGGAGATGGTCAGGCATCAACCAAGAACCACTGCATCTGGTCCACGTGACTCACAGACTATGCTCTTCAAAATGGGATACATAACAGATAGGATGTTATCGGTGCCTTGATAATAGCTAACATATTGGGTAATTACTCTGCACCAGGTGGTGTGCTCAGCACTTCATAGGTGTCATCTCTTTCAATCATGTCAACAGCCTGAAGCCCCCTTGTAATGAGACTTTTGGAGGAAGACGGGTGGAACTTGAGTAACTGAATCTCCTTGGAAGAGTCCAAGGTTAATCCTTCTTACATCAAATTGCTTTCTCTAAATAACTGTTTTGTTGTGTTTCTGGTGAATTTTGTCTTCTCTTTCTAGCAGCTGACCTCACCTTTGACTACTATAATTTCTTCCCTGGGTTGTTTTCTTGGATGGTGTCCTCAACATACGTGCCCAGGAGTCAGGGGGAGAGTCCAATGATATAAAAAGCAAGCCCAGAAGGGCTTTGAAATTACACAGTTACTTATTTTTGTGTTTGATTTTTTGAATTGGCATGTATGTTTTTTTTAAAAAACGAATCAATACAAAAGTACTGTTAAAAGCAAATTTGATAAACAACAAGGTCCTACTGTAGAGCACAGGGAACTATATTCAATATCCTGTGATAAACTGTAACAGAAAAGAATATGAAAAAGAATGTCTATATATATGTATAACTGAATCACTTTGCTGTATAGCAGAAATTAACACAACATCGTAAAGCAACTATATGTCAATAAAATAAATTTTAAAAATTACAGAAAGGGCTTCCCCAGTGGCGCAGTGGTTGAGAGTCCGCCTGCCGATGCAGGGGACACGGGTTCGTGCCCCAGTCCGGGAAGATCCCACATGCCGCGGAGCGGCTGGGCCCGTGAGCCATGGCTGCTGAACCTGCATGTCCGGAGCCTGTGCTCCGCAACGGGAGAGGCCACGAGAGTGAGAGGCCCGCGTACCGCAAAAAAAAAAAAAAAAATTACAGAAAAAAAACACAAATATGCCTCCCACACTAGTCCCTGCCCAAATCTTCTCTCCCGCTATTCCGTCCCTTCCTTCCTGTTTACTGATGAGCTATTTTACGCAAAGGTCCATGCCAATGTCAAGCCGGCCCATGGAGTTTCATGACGCTATCTTTGATTCCTTCCCTCCCAACATTTCCAACATCCATCAGTGCCAAGTCCTAAGCAACCATCTTCACAAAACCTCCTCATTCCTGTCCATTCATTGTTTCTCCCTGGACCCATAGCGCCAGCCTCCAGTGGCCTCCCAGACTCCACTGACTACTTGCTCTTTCTGCCTCCATCCTCTTTAAGGGTATTTTTTACATACACTACATTATGGGCTGAATTGTGTCCCCCCACCCCCCATTCATATGGTGAAGTCCTGACCCCTAGTACCTCTGAATGTGACTGTATTTGGAGGCAGGGCCTTTAAAGAGGTGATTAAGTTAAGATGAGGTCATTAAGGTGGGCCCTAATCCAGTATGAATGGTGTCCTTGTAGGAAGAGGAGATTAGGGCACAGAGATGTGCACACAGGGGAGATCATGTGAAGAAACCTAAGAGAAGATGACCATCTGGGGCTAGAGAGAGGCCCAGGGGAGAAGCCAACCCTGCTGCCACCTTGATCTTGGACTTCCAGCCTCCAGAAATGTGAGAAGATAGATTTCTTTTGTTTAAGCCATCCATCCAGTCTGTGGTACTTTGCTACAGAAGCCCTAGGAAATGAACACAGACCACTTATGATCAAGTCACTCATTTGTTCAAAAACTTTATAATGGATTCTAGTTTCTCAGCATTAAGCAGACTTCCTCCCCCAAGGCCTTTGCGGGACCTTACAATCTGGAGCTGATCTGCCTTTACTATCTTCACTGCTTATCTACTCACACTGGGCTGGTTTCCATGCAGTGAACAGGGCCTGACATTTCCTGCCTCTGTGCCTTGGCACACACAGGTTGTCCCTTTTATGGAAAATAGTTTTGCATTTCCATGCCATGCCCCTCCCATCTCTAGCTGTTGAAATCACATTTATTAAGCCGTGTGCTCTCCCAAACCCACAACTCAGTGGGATCACGCTTTCCCTTCCCCGCACCACTGTGTAAAATCCTCATGACAGGCACTGTATTCTGCCCTGTGATCAACTTGAGTATTTTTTATTGCCTTAATATAGTTTTTTAATAAATGTATTTATTTATTTTATTTATCTTTGGCCACATTGGGTCTTCGTTGCTGCGCGCGGGCTGAGCTTTCTCTAGTTGTGGCGAGCGGGGGCTACTCTTCATTGCAGCGTGCAGGCTTTTCATTGTGGTGGCTTCTCTTGCTGTGGAGCTCGGGCTCTAGGCACGTGGGCTTCAGTAGTTGTGGCACGCAGGCTCAGTAGTTGTGGTGCACAGGCTTAGTTGCTCCGTGGCATGTGGAATCTTCTCAGACCAGGGCTCGAACCCGCGTCCCTGGCATTGGCAGGCGGATTCTTAACCACTGTGCCACCAGGAAAGTCTCTTGCCTTAATATTTGACTGTAAAATTCTTGAGCACAGCTTCTGCATCTCGCTTATCTTTCCATCTTCAATCCAGGATGAGTAGGCAAATAGCATATTTTCACAAAGATGAGTGGGATAAAATAACATTGTTTTAAATTTTGTTGCTCTATATTTTGATCCTGTTTTTAAATTAGGAGCAAAAATTTAAAACAATGCCCATTAAAAAAATAAGAAATAGGAAACGCGAATTTGAATTGTGTCACTTCTGGAATGACCCAGAGGAAGATGTGAAACTCTAGGTGGGAGAAACCCTGAATAGAAGAAAGACTTAACTACTTCACCTGCTATTGCAGCTATATTTTAAAATATAGGCTACTTACTTAGGGTAGAATTTTGCCTGAATATTGTGGAATTTTTTCTTAAAGAAAAACATTTGATCTCTGGAGACAACTTTACAGAAGATTTGCATCGGAAAGCTGGCCGGAAGGTGCGGGGGGGACTCTGAATTCTTTTTCCTCTGGAATTACCTTGCCTTTGAGATGCTTTGTAGCTGTGGGAGCAGCAGTTTTCAGTAGCAAGCAGGCTTCTGAGTGCAAACCTACACCCTTAACACCATCTGCTCTGCGTGCACATGGAAACCATGTGTAAGTGTGGGTTGGCTTGGACGCGCTGAAACATGATCAAAGGGAAAGTGATTTACATAATCTGTCCCTTCCTATTTGCTTTTTGGGCCGTCATTAGACTGAGGAGCCCAATTAGAGGTAAAAGAACACACACACACAAAATACAAAACCAAAAATATTACCTCTCCTCCAAAATGCCTGCAAAATGAGGAGAAAAATATTTTCTTTTCATTACTGCAAGAGAAAACTGAGAGATGAAACCATTAGCGACGTGAAATCTAGTGGGAAAACAGGTGGATTTTTTTCCCTTAGTGAATCTTAAAACAGTAAGATTTCCCTCCCTTTCTTTTTCTTTTCCCCTCGTCTGTCTGTCACATTGGGAGGCCTGCTGACAAGGACTTGAATAGGCTCTGTAATGAGCCACAGGCATCCCTACACGGTGGCACATTAAATGCATTGAGAAGCCATGTACGTGGGGAAGGAGCCATGGAAACAGAGGAATAAAATGTGCTGGTCTCCCTGGGGCTCTGCGATGCTGCTCAGTGGAGGGGAGGGGGACTTGGTGTCCCTGGAGTCTCCCTGATGGAGTTGGATTTCTGGGGTGCCCCAGGGTCCTAGCTATCAGAGCCATGAGGTTTCAGGGAGGAAGGATATCAAGCTGGAGACATGGAGATGGGGTAGGACCTGCCTCTGTGCTGAGAAGGGGTGGTGGGTACCACCTACCCAGATACTCTCTTACTTAGATGCTGAGTGTCTTACATCAAGCTCCCAGAAGCAGGGACATTATGCAGGGGGTTCATTGAGGAAGTGCTCTCAGGACAAGGGCAGGAGGGGTCAGGAGAGGACGGGTACGGGAGATGTGTTTTGGGGGAGAAGCAGGTGAGAATGTGGGCTCCACTGGAGACCAGATCCCACGGGGAGCTCTGGAGCAGGAATCGTACCACACAGCTGGTCCCTTTAGAGGCAAGAAGGCTGGCCCTTGATATCACGTTTCGTCACTGGTCACTGGCCATGGGGTGAGGTGCAGCAACTTCCGCTAGGACAAGGAGAATGCTCAGGAGTTGGGGCCAGTAGTGCGTTACCAGCTGTATTAGTCCATGCAGGCTGCAGGGACAAAGTATTACAGATGGGGTTGGGGGGAGCCTAAACAACAGAAATTTATTGACTCACAGTCTGGAGGCCAGAAGTCCAAAATCAAGATCCTTAATGTTCACCGCAGCACTATTTACAATAGCCAAGACATGGAAGCAAACTAAATGTTCATTGATGGACGAATGGATAAAGAAGATGTGGTACAGGGGCTTCCCTGGTGGCGCAGTGGTTGAGAGTCCACCTGCCGATGCAGGGGACATGGGTTCGTGCCTCGGTCCAGGAAGATCCCACATGCCGCGGAGCGGCTGGGCCCGTGAGCCATGGCCGCTGAGCCTGCGCGTCCGGAGCCTGTGCTCCACAACGGGAGAGGCCGCAACAGTGAGAGGCCCGCATACTGCAAAAAATAAATAAATAAATAAAAGAAGATGTGGTACATATATACAATGGAATATTACTCAGCCATAAAAAAGGGTGAAATAATGCATTTGCAGCAACACGGATGGACCTAGAGATAATCATACTAAGTGAAATAAGTCAGAAAGAGAAAGACAAATATCATATGATGTCACTTATTGTGGAATCTAAAAAAATTATTCACACTGCTATATTTAAAATGGATAACTAACAAGGACCTACTATATAGCACAGGGAACTCTGCTCAGTATTCTGTAATAACCTAGTTGGGAAAAGAATTTGAAAAAGAATAGATATCTGTATATGTACGACTGAATCACTTTGTTGTACACCTGAAACTAACACAACATTGTTAATCAACTATACTCCAATATAAAATAAAAAGTGAAAAAAATTAAAAAATAATTATAAAATATAAAAATGATTCAAATGAACTTATTTACAAAACAGAAAGAGACTCACAGGTATAGAAATCAAACTTATGGTTACCAAAGGGGAAAGGTGATAGGGCAGGGATAAATTAGGAGTTTGGGATTAACAGATACAAGCTACTATATGTAAAATAGGTAAACAACAAGGACCTACTGTGTAGCACAGGAACTCTATTCGATATCTTGTAACAACCTATAATGGAAAAGAATTTGAAAAAGAATATTCTCCATGTATCTCCTCGTGTTGTCTTCCCCCTGTAAGGGTCCAAATAAAAGGGGACTTTTGCATAAGGACACCAGTCATATTGGTTTAACTGCCCCTCCCATGACTTCATTAGCACAGACCCTATTTCGAATAAAGTCACAGCAGAAGGTGCTGGGGGCTAGAACTTCAACACAGGAATTTTGGGGGTGGCACAACTCAATCCTTAACCCCAGTCAACATTTTTCAGCAGCCCGGAGGTGGAGGCACCTACCCGATGGTAAAGAGGACCCAAGCCGGGCACCACCAGGCTCCCCGCCGTGTAGAACAGAAAAGCAAGTGCCCATGTTGGGTCATCTTAGGCGTCACCACTGGTTTCTTCTGGCACCTTCTCAGATGAAACAGCCTCTGGGGTGGACAATTCTCAAAAAGCGCTAAAGGCTGTTAAACACTAATATCCTAGCACAGATTCGTTTTGGAAAAGCACTTTTCTCCACAATAACACTGTGCCACTGAGAAGAGTGGAAAAGCTGGGGAGAAGGCGAAAGCCGGGGGGAAGGGGAAAAGATTTTCTGGAATCCCTAGGGCCTCAGGCCGGGCCGGCAGGAAGGGAGCGTGGTCAGGGGAGCGGCCCTGGACAGAGATGCGCCCCTCCTCTGATGGGACGGGGACAGGAGAGTCTCTGATTAGGGAGAAGCAGTGTCCTTGGGGGAACGGAAAGGTGAAGGAGGACAATGTAGGATCAGCATTAGAAGTGGAAACGGGAAGTATGACTGCACAGGAGTCTGGATCACAAACAGCAACTTCTCCGTGTCATGGGGGAGGGGACAGGATTGGGGCGGCCTCCCCACCTCCAGCTGTCCCCACTGCAGAGGCCTCCCCCTTTCCTCTCGGGCCACTGTTCTGTGTCCAGCAATCTCAGACCCCAAGGGCAGGACTGAAGGTCATTGCAGAGGTCCTTTCCATCCCCACTTAAGGACCAGCACACTTTCTGGAAGGCTTTGCCCAGGGGACAGTTTGTAAAAGTGGGACCCCCCAGAACTGCAGGCATTTCTGAGGTTCTGAGGGAGGTTCTTGGGAGGCAAATGGGTTTCCCAACCTCCCTGTTTGATGTTGATGGGGGAGAAACTGCTTTCCTTTTCGTGAAGAATAAAAGGAAGCAGCATCTCTTTCTGACTGAAGGCGCTTTAGTCTTGGGCTTGGTTGGTAAAGACACCCGTGGGAGGCACATTTCTCTGTTCCTATTTCGTGAAAAGGATGGAGGGACGTGGACTCAGGTGCCAGGAGGCAAGCTAGAGTTGAACGGAAAAAGAATAATGTAGTGTATTGGGTAGATTGCTACACAGCTGGTTTTAGAGCAACTTTATTTAAAATAAAGTGTATGTGTGTGTTATATATTATGTATCATCACATCCAAACAAAAGTAATAGGAATGCCTTCATTTTGTTAAATACCCAGGTGGGGCTTCCCTTTTTCTGGTTGTCTTGTACATTTCTATGGTTTTGCTCCATCTGTTTGTTTGAATCACGATGCAAACGTGGCCCCGGCAGGGCATTGGATGACAACTCTCTTATGTCTGTCTTCATCCTTTGTTTTCCCTGCACTGGCTTGCGTACGTGACTGGGTGTTTATCCCGTAGGGTTTCCAGCAGTCTAGATTTTGCTGATTTTTCCCGCTTGTGACATTTAACCTGTCCCTCTGTCTGCTGTCTTTCTTATGAAGTGATAGGTAGATGCATGATCAGATTCAGATTTGGTTTATTTGGCAAGGCTGCTACTTGGGTGCTGGGTTCGATCCCTGGTCTTGGAGGACCCCACATGCCGCGGAGCAACTAAGCCCGTGCACCACAACTACTGAGCCTGCACACCTAGGGCCCGTGCTCCATAACGAGAAGCCACCGCAATGAGAAGCCCGCGCACCGCGACAAAGAGTAGCCCCTGCTCACCGCAACTAGAGAAAGCCCGCGCGCAACAGTGAAGACCCAACGCACCCAAAAATAAATTAAACAAAAAATAGTGCTGTGAAGAATAGCCTTTTGAATATGGGTTTTCAAATCTTTGCCAGTGTATCATTGGGTTAGATCCGGAAGTGGGATAGATAGGGTAAATGAGAAGCACATGTGTCAAATTTTAGGTTTTTGCCAATCCATTAATTCATTAGGGGTTGCAAAATGGTGAAATATAATTTCCATAATTCCTCATTCATTAGCTGGAATGGTTCTGTTAAGCGAAAGTTCCCTTTATCACCTGTTTGACTAGACTGAAGGACAATCACTTAAGGAAGGCAGGATAAATGCTTGATCCTTTCTCTTTGTTTACTAATTTTCACATTAATGAATTTGTTCACAGACATCTTCCAGAGGGAAGAATGAAAACATTTTTTTAATATATATCATTATGAACATAGGGATTTCATCATATTTGAGGTGTTTCAATTTGATGGCATGGCAGAATAATTTTTTTAATTGAAGTCAAGTTGATTTACAATGTTGTATTGATTTCTGGTGTACAGCAAAGTGATTCAGATGTATCTATCTACCTATATATATAGGTAGATAGATACCTTTTCAGATCTTTTTCAGATCCTTTTTCAGATCCTTTTCCATTTTAGTTTATATTGAATTGAATATAGTTCTCTGTGCTATACAGTAGGACCTTGTTGTTTATCTATTTTTTATATATAGTAGTTTGTATCTGTTAATCCTAAACTCCTAATTTATCCCTCCCCGCCCTTTCCCCTTTGGTAAACATAAGTCTATTCTCTATGTCTGTGAGTCTGTTTTATAAATAAGTTCATTTTTATCATTTTTTAGATTCCACATATAAGTGATATCATATGATATTTGTCTTTCTCTGTCTCAGCATAATTTTAATTTGTATTTCCCTTACTGAAAGTAATCTTGAGCATCTTTTCATTTGTTTAAGAGTGAGTCAATTTATTTTCCCATAAACTATCTATTCATATTTCTAGATTACTTTTTGGTGGAGTTTTTTCTCCTTTATTTGTAGAACCTCTTTATAAATTAGGTTTATTGACTGTCTGATGCATGAATTTTTCCCTTAGTGTCATTTGTCTTTTTACTTTGCTTATGCTTTTCTTTGCCCATAAAAAGTGTTTTTCTTATAATCAAATTAATCATTTTGCTTATGCTTTTAGATTTCAAGTCATAATTAGGAAAGTTTTACTCACTCTAAGGTTAAAAAAGTGTTCACCCATATTTTCTTCTAGTATCTTATATTTTTTAAACATTTAAACATACACATTTACAATGTATCCTGGTGTACAGCATGAGTAAAGATTTACGTTTTAATTTTCCATATGGTTATGCAGTTATCCCAATACCACCTATGAAAAAGTTCATCTTTTCCCTACTGACTTAAGATGTAGTTTTTACTATATATGCAATTTTCATATTCATGTGAGTTTGTTTCTGGATTTTTAAAAATCCTGTATCATGTTTGTCTATTCAAGTACCAATACAAAACCTCTTAAATTATAGAAGCTTTATAGTGTGTTTTAATATCTGATAGGTCTACCCACCCTCCCTTCTCTCTCATTCCTTTTATTTTCCAGGGTGTTATGCTTTCTTGCTTGTTATTCCAAATGAGCTCTATAATCAACCTCTCTGGCCCAGAGGGGAAAAAAAACTGATAAATTTTAAAATTTAGATCACATTAAATTCATACATTGGCTTAGCGAGAACTGATACCTTGTTGATCTTAAGTCTTCCAGCCCCAGAAAGTCCTCCCATTTGTTTGTCTACTTTTGTGTCTTTTCAGGAGTGTTTTACAGTTTTCTTCATATGGGTTTCAGACACTCCTTTGTAAGACTGACGCCTGAAAGATGTATGTCTTCTCTTTTTCACTATCATAAATGTGATCTCTTTTTATATCTCACTAGTTTTTTGTTTATTATATATAACAGGTATTTATTTTTCTTTGTTAAAAAATTGCTACCTTACTAAATCCTTTTATTATCATAGTAGATCTTCCTGTGATTCATTTGGGTTTTCCAGATGTGTAATCATAAAGAGAAGTTTTTTTATGTTAGCAACTCTGAAAAAATGTTTGAAATCTGAATCCCTGAGAAAGTATGCCTCTTCGGAACCACTGAATGGAATCAATGCAGTTGCCACGCTGGCAATGTGCTGGGGAAAATCCCTTCAAGGAAAGAAAATAGAGCTTTTTAAATCCTCAAACTGGCATCTCAAAGTTATAAAGGTGGAGATAGCATTGGAAAAATGTGTAATTAATAGTCTCTGTCTCTCTCTCCTTTCTCTGAGCCTCTTCCTTCTCTGCCTTCTTTACTCCATTTTCTTGTATATTAACTCCTCCCACTGCAGATCCTTACCTCTTTCTACTTTTTTTTTTTTTTTTTTTTTGCGGTACGCGGGCCTCTCACTGTTGTGGCCTCTCCCGTTGAGGAGCACAGGCTCTGGACGCGCAGGCTCAGCGGCCAAGCCTCACGGGCCCAGACGCTCCGCGGCATGTGGGATCCTCCCGGACCGGGGCACGAACCCGCGTCCCCTAGCATCGACAGGCGGACTCCCAACCACTGCGCCACCAGGGAAGCCCTGCCTTTTAAGGTTCTTCTTGCAGCTGCTCTTTACTCTGTGGTCTGTGTCTCCTATTTGTTTTATTGGGGTTTTTTTGGGGGGGATCTTAAAAATATTATATAAAAACATTTCACTGTATATGTTTATGGTTTTGTTCTTAGAAGACTGATTTTTGTGTCTAATGTAAAGCACACAGTACATAGCTTTATTTCCTCCTGAGATCCTAGAAAATAAGGATACAGTTGTTCCTCGGTATCTGTGCGGGGGGTTGGTTCCAGGAGCCCTGAGAATACCAGAATCTCCAGATGCTCTAGTCCCTTGTGTAAAATGGTCCAGTGCAAAGAATACAGTTGGTTCTCCGTATGCTCGGGTTTCGCATCTGCAGATTTAACAGTCAGCAAGAGGGCCGACTCATGGTGCAAATCTCCATTTAGTGCTCCTATGTGCCAGATACTATGCTAGAAACTCATCCATTCATCCAATACATGTTTATTGAGTTCCAGGTACCATTCAAAGTGTTGTGGATAAAGTCTATGAATTCTCAGCCCTCACTGAGCTTACATTCTAGGAGGAAAACAGGAAATAAATGAAAGAAATCAACAAAATATATAGGATCTGTCTTAGTTCTTCTCCCACAGAAAGTCGAGGTTGAGGCCAGAGTAGGGAGAATGTCCTTGTCAGGACTTTGGCTTTTACCTGGCATGAGATGGGAAGCCACTGGAGGGAGGTCTTGGGGCAGAGAGGTGATATAATCTGACTTATGTCTTCACAGGATCATGACAACCCTGCAAAGTCAGTAATTCAGGCTCAAGAAATAAGATAATTTCTGTACGTATAGTTGAATCACTTTGCTGTACACCCGAATTATTGTAAATCAACTATACTTCAACTTCTTTAAAAGCAAACAATAAAGAAGTTTGAAGAAGAAGTGGGATAATTTCCTGATGGTCACACAGAAGGTGGTGGAGCCAGGATTTGCCCCGGGTGCTCTTACCCTTAAGTCCTTGCTTTAGTTACTAGGAGTATTTCCTTCCAAATATACTAGTTGCGGAAGTTTTTATTCTCTGTGTGTGTTTTTTATGTCTCCTTTCAGGCCTACACATTTCTGCCTGATGGAGATTTAAGCTCTGTTGAGTCTGTATTCTTTCATTCATTCCAAAAAGATTTATTCACTCCCTGCCTTGTGCGTGGCACCATAAATTGTACTGTGGGACATAAAAGAGGGGGAAGACAAGGTCCCTACTCTCAAGAAGTTTATAGACAAGCTATTAAGAGAAGATAGGATTTGTATTTAAATTATTTAAATCCAATGACTTTTAGTTCTTTTCAGGGCAGGCGGGGTTACTTGTTTCATTTAACTCACCTAAAAGAACACTGCTCTTTCTTTTGAAAGAACAGCCCCATCTGAGAACAGGAAGCAGACAAAATATGGGATTCCCTCTTCGATTTTATAGATTTTGACTTCCAGCCTGACTGTTCAGGTAGTGAATTAAAAGATGACTCTCTCCCTCCCCAACCCTAAGCCTTGCAAACCCGACCTGTGATCATAAGATCCAGCTGTGCCTTTGCTATTTCTTGCCTCATTGCCAGAAATAAAGGTTCAGCAGCGATCCCCGCTCAACTGACAGTGTTGCCAGTGACACCTGAGGCGAAGTAAAACCCAGCTCAGCAGGTCTGCTGCCACTGAGCTGCTGTGGTTTAGAATTAGGCAAAGCAAGGTGGCTCCTGGCTGCATTCTCCTCCCACCCCTCACTGGGGGACGGGGGAGGGGTTCTGCAGCAGATGGCAGAAATGTTCACCATCGGACTCTGCCCTCTGGCTTTGATTAGGACACGTGACAAGGCTAGATGGCAAGTATGGAGTCAAATGACTGTTCTGTTTACCTTTGGCCACCATATCAGTTATGTTCAGGACTCAAGAAGAGTCCATCTGTCAAACCGTTGGCCTTCTTGCTAGAGACTCAGGAAAGCATTATGTTTTAGAAGAGCCAGCTCTGGGTGCAGACTGAGAACTCAAGGATTTGGTATCTACCTCTGTTGCAATTCATCTACGGACTGTGCAACCTCCAAGAAATGATACACGAAACCATCTAATTTTCTAAATAACCCGTATGAACTTTATTTGAGTCTCGCAGAGTCCACAGTGGGAAGCCAACAGAGCAGTAACTGGGCTCTGAAGCTCTTAAAATATCCCACTTTAGAAAGCCTGTCCATATTCTGCTGGACTTTGCCTCCCTGCTCTGTGTGAACATGCAGAATCTCTCTAGCCTTACGGGATAGAATAAATCCATGACTCACTCTGGGAATAAAGAACAACCTCCATCTTAGCTAACTTGATCTCAGATAATGCATCCTGTTAAGCCAGTGGATCCCCTCACTGGTTTCTTGTAGCTATTCTTTAATGCTCTATAGTCCCGGAACTATTATCCTTTGCTTATTATAGCTTCTTCTTACGTGGTGATGCAAGCCATTCATCCATCCATTCATCCATCCTTCTATCCGTCCATTCATTCAAAAACTAAATCTTTATTAAAAGCCTATTATATGCCAGGTGCTATGAAACCCAGCACCCATCCTTTCCCTTTGGGAGGCTGTTGGTTCAGAGACTTCATATTTATGCCGCTTGCTTTTCTGTTTGAGTGTGTTTGCTGTGATAAATTTACAGAAGGGAACATTTCCAGGGAACTATGGTTACTTTGCTGATCAGGTTTCTGTATACTAAAAATTCTTCAAGATTCAGCATTAGAAATCATGATGATTAGGAAGTCTTGATTTATTTGTATGGAAAACTCTACTTAGTAATGGAAAACTCACCCTCTCCACCAAAGGAACTGGAAAGAGAAATGATTTTAAGGAAAATTACTGTTAATTTCTTTTTTTAAAAAGTAAGTTGTTTGGGCAAGTTCCTCTGGGCTACAAAAACATAAGATATTGGTGTGAGTTTCTGGAATGAGACTCAGGATATGTCTGTTATATGAACTCATTGAAAATTTCTACCGAGAATAAAGTACTTGAAGCGTGCAGATTTTAGCCTGCCAAATCATTTTACACTAATTATGAAAACATTAGAATTCTTTTTTTATCAGCGTCAGTTGAATTTAAATATGGATCAACCAAAGAGTATACAAGCATAAGAATCTAGTTTTTTTCAATTCTTATATCACTTTACTTTGCCACTAAACATGTATTTTTACTGTCAATTCCCATTTAGATTAAATTCTGTGTGTTTGCAAAATGTGTATTCAGATGAAAGTGATATAGTAGATTGTGGTAATAGAAGGACATTGAGGCTTGGAATAGAGTTCAATGGGTAGTCTATTTACTACAACAACTGTTACCATGAGAAGAGCCCCATTTCCACCCTAAACCATCATGCACTTTCAGATTTCTTCATTCCTATGTGTGGGTCAGTGGTAACACAACAGCGATAGAAGAAAGAACAGAGCAGAACTAAATGCAGGTAGAGGTAAAAATACCATTTTTCACATTATACCATCTCTGAGATCAAGATGTTTCATACATTTAACATATCTTAGATTTGATGAAATATAGTTACCAGTGGGCTGGCATGCAGGAGTCTTAATGGGGACCAGTTGGTCAACTGCGGCCACGTCTGTTTCAGTTTGTAAAACCCACCGTCCCTGGTAGAGTGTGTAACATTCACATAGCAGACTCTCAAGTATTTATTATTGAAGACAAATATTGAAGAAATACAGATGAAGAATACCGGATGACCAGTAACTTTAGAGAACAGTGTTAGCTAATTTAATCAGTGAAGGTGGAAGGCCCCTTTCAAGATTAGATTGTCTCATTCAAATATTTTTATCCACACGTGGTCATTCAGACACTATTCACTATGGCCTCTGCATTGAACAGTGAATCAAAGGTATCCATGAAAATGTTTCCAAGTTCTTTTAACTCTGAAAGTCTTGGAGTTACTACCTTCAAGCTTTCAGAGGATTCCTAGGTGTGATGACTGCTGAGAAGCCAGCTGGTTTCCCGGACCACCGACAGTGAGAAGATATTTACATTGGATTCTACCCAATATGAGGGTGGAGATGACTCCTAGGGGTCTTCAAATATTCTTTGAGTGCCTCTCATATGTACTGGGGATACAGTAGTGGGCAAGGCAGATGAGGTCTCTGGTCTGATGGAACCGACGTTCTAGACCACTGGCATAATGCTTGTAAAAGCATAAGTGCAATGCCCAGCATTCAGTAGGCGTGCATGAGTGTTAGTTTTCTTTCTTTCTGTGTAGATTTTACCAGCTAGAAATGGCAGTAAGGCTCTGCTGCTCCCCATCCACACCCTCAGCTGGCTCTTCAATCCCCTGGTATTGTTTTCTTGCAACAAAGCTTTTGCCTTGCTGCACTAGGAAAAGACATGTGGTTGGTACGAATGGGAGCCTGGCTGAAAGAACCTGGGGCAGATGTCCATGCATATCAGAGTCTAAGAAAGTGTTCCCAATCCTTTAAGAAAACCATTACTTGGCTCACTGCAAGCTAATTGCATTTGTTCAGTCATTGTGAAAATGGATGCAGATGGTATGTGGAAGCTAAGAAATACCCCACTGTTAAATCAGAAATAAAGCCACTTGCTCAGGAGAAACTAGTGCCTGGGATGAGGTTTTCACCAAGAAGTGGGCGATTGCTCAGCAAATTTCTCTTTTCTGCTTAAGTAGGTCTTTTAATTAATTTTTACTGACCTACTCCTCCTTTAACACAAAAAGTGTGAACATAGAAAGTATTGGGCTTGTTGATGGTTCCTTCCAATGTCACAAAGCAAAAGTGAGGGAGACAGATTTGTTCTGGGACAAAGATTTGTTGCCTTGGGATCTGCAACATTGACACTGAGCTGCAATGAAAACAGTGTTGTCTTCTTATTTCTATGTTGGTGTGATAAGAGCTTACTTTTTAAATAAAATGCCATGATGGGGTTAATAACCCCAAAATGAGAATCAAATTGTAATGGGAAGAAGTATACAACATTATGATAAAGCTATATGTGATCTCTCTATTTTAAGGTTAAAACCCCAGCATAGTTCTTCTATCGCTTAAAGCTGTCCTTTCTTTGGTTTCAGTTAGATGATGCCATATTGTTCTCTTTTCACTAGTAATTAAACACAAAGGTGTGGTGTCGTTTAGTAACTAGCTTCCATGTGGTAGAAATTCTAATTGGTTTCAGAATTTGGGGAGAAATGTTAATCCTGATTATTAGAGGAGTAAATGTTCTAGAAAACTGTTGTTCCCTAACCTTATCATCCCTACGGAAACTTATTGGTAGCCTGAAGAAACATGTCCTATTGAAGGTCTATATCTTTGCCTCAAGTTGCCCGATCGCTGGGACACACAAGCATATGGAGATTATTAGAGAGGGGCAGGGTTAATATCATGTAACTGGCAAGGGGTAACAATGAGAGTCAGATATCTGGGAAGAGGACTCCCAGCCCAACCTGCCAGCTGACTGGTCAAGCAGTTGGTTAGCCAACCATGTAGGCGAAGAGACTTACTCAAGTTTACACAGCTAGTCAGAACAGCACCAGGTTAAGAACCTAGGTCTCCTCAACTGGCCAGGGCTGCTTCTACCTTTTTGAGGGAATGTTATAGTCCCTCCTCTTAAATATCCTGCAGGGCTTGTGATGAAAGAACCCTTGGAAGTCTTGGTAACTCCTAGGTTTGTTTGCAGGACAGGTTTTACAAACTACCTATTCCTTCTCCAATGATTTGGTTTCCAGCTCCAAATGGAAACTAAGGCAGATGCCAAGCTTCTTACATTAGGATCAGGGTTTAAATGGGTTCTCACAGCTTCCTTAAGGCACCAGGCCCTTGCATCAAGAAAAAGGCTCTTTGCTATGGTTATCACAAAAGGTAAACAGGGGAGTGCAGGGACCTCAGACATCCTGTTTTCATTTCCTTTGGATATGTACCCGGAAGTGGGATTGCTGGATCATATGCAGCTCCAGTTTTAATATTTTGAGGGCAGTACGGATGGTCCTAGAGGACATTATGCTGAGTGAAATAAATCAGACAGAGAAAGACAAATACTGTACGATTTTGTTTGTATGTGGAATATAAAAAAGCCAAACTCATAGAAACGGGACTGAATGGTGGTTACCAGAGGCTAGGGGATGGCAGAAACGGGGAGATGTTGGTCAAAAAGTGCAAACTTCCCTTTAGAATATGAATAAGTTCTGGGGATCTCATGCACAGCTTTGTGATTGTAGATAGCAATACTGTACCACATACTTGAAAGTTACTAAGAGAGTTGATCTTAAGTGTTCTCATCACAGGAAAAAAAAAAAAAAGAAATAGCAATTATGTGATGTGATAGAGGTATGTATTAGCTAAAACCCTGGTGGTGATTACATTGCAGTGTATAAATGTATCAAATCAACATGGTGTACACTTTAAACTTACACCATATTATGTATCAATTATATGTCAATAAACTTGAAAAAGAAAGGAAAAAGACTCTACAGCAATTTATAGTAGCATCTGACAGCACTGAGGTAAAGTCTCCTGTGACTAGCGTAAATACAGTCCTGGTTTGCTTAGGATAGAGGAATTTCCCAGGAAACTGGAACTTTCCATGGCTAAAACTAGAATAATTCTGGACATCCTGGAAGGAGATGCCCACCCTCTCTGTGGCAGGAAGGAAAGCTATACCTTGCATAGCTGAAATACACACACACACACACACACACACTCATGCATACACATGTGGGCGCACGTTTGTGCGTGCACACACATACAGTATTCATAGGTCTGACGTTGAAATATCAGCTATTTTGTTAGCATCCTGAATATTCGATCAGGAAAAAATAAAAAGCTTTTTTTCCATGACAACGGTTTTCACGTAAACATGGTGAACGTTCCTAAAACCCGTCAGACTTTCTGTAAGAAGTATGGCAGGCACCAATCCCTCAGAACAGGAAGGGCAAGGACTCTGTGTGCCCAGGGAAAGCAGCATTATAACAAGAAGCAGAGTGGCTACGGTGGGCAGACTAAACGGATTTTCCAGAAAAAGCCTAAAATTACCAAGAAGATTGTGCTGAGGTTTGAATGCATTGAGCCCAACTGCAGGTCTAGGAGAACGCTGGCTCTTAAGAGATGCAAACATCCTGAACTGGGAAAAGATAAGAAGAGAAAGGACCAAGTGATCCAGTTCTCAGCTTCGTATCCTGTTTCATTCCAAAGACAATAAAGTCTTGAGATTATGTTTTTTTTTAAAAAAAAAAAAGATGAAAAGATTGTAAAAAAATACTTTAGCTAAAATCTTATTCAAACTTTGAAAATATATAACTGTCTGTTCTCTGTATAATAATGTGAAAACGATGATGGTTTTGTACTGTTGACCACATGAAACATACAGCACCAAAGTTTCTGAAGTGAAATGGAAATTGTATCATTATTTCTGCTTTTCAGAGTTTTAATGGTTCAGTAAAGGGCGATGACAGACTCTCCAAATCTCAGCACGTCGAAAAATTCTTTCTTCCTGAGTAGCAAAGCCCATCTGTTTTTAAACTGTGAGGGAGCTGCTGACACTTTATTAAGCTGTTGTTTTGCTTAAATTGCAGTTATTTAAAGTGACACTTCCCTCCACTCCTGCTTTCCAAAGTGCAGTAGCCATAACTACTTCTTCTTTGGGAAGCTGCGTGTGGCTGTTCCTCCTTGATTAATACACAGAGTCAATATTTTTGCTTTTTTTAAGGCATCACAGCAAGTGGATGTTTTTCTGGATATTCACTTTTTCTTCCTTTATTTTCCCCCCTCCTCTCCTGCTGTAAGAGTAGATGCACTGACTATTCTATTTCTAGCAGGAGGAAGAAACCCATGTTTGAAGGAAGTCTTGTTTGCTGGTTATTTAAAATGTTCTGATCACAGCCTGTAGCATCTGTGTTGTTAAGCTGGATTTGATTACTTGACTTTTTTTTTTTAACTTTTTTTTTTTTTTTTGCAGTACGCGGGCCTCTCACTGTTGTGGCCTCTCCCATTGCGGAGCACAGGCTCCGGACGCGCAGGCTCAGCGGCCATGGCTCACCGGCCCAGCTGCTCCGCGGCATGTGGGATCTTCCTGGACTGGGTCACGAACCCGTGTCCCCTGCATCGGCAGGCGGACTCCCAACCACTGCGCCACCAGGGAAGCCCGATTACTTGACTTTTTAGTGAAGAAAGCCCCTTCCTGAAATTTCAGCTCCCTTCTCTTTTTTTCCGGCTTCCTGGTTTTCCTGCAGATCAATCCACCTTGATCTGGGCTGTAACTTCCATCCTCTCCTCCCCTCCCTATGGGGATGAACATTTCATACACAGCGAGAGGTGCTTTAAATGTCATGGTGTGTCTGACCTGGATCTCAAAGGTCAGACACACACGTCTGTTAGAAACAGTTTTCCAAGGAATCATCAGATTCTAGAGTTGGAGTCCCAGTTTCATGTTCTTGGTACTTATTCATGTGTTCTTATTTTACATATTTTCTCAGTTTACTTCTAGCCACTGTATTCAGAAGAAAAATAAGAGATGTCAAAGTGGAGTGGCCTTGAGAAGATCAGAGAAGATAAGTCCTCTGCATCTCTGGATGTTTGGAGACTTTGTTTCTCTCCCTTTCTTGAGCTTCCTTATTTCCTTTTCATTTATCTACTAGTCAAAGCCCACACTCACTGTGCTGGTGGTGGAGACCTTACCCAAGGGGGCGATTAGGGATGCTACAGGTAAAAGGATGAAGAGGAAGGACGTGAAGGCAGAGTTCTGGGAATCTGGGCATATGAAGGGTGAAACTGGGCGTCTGGGACAGAACCCAGGAAATCTCATGGAGCAGAAAACACAGATTTCCAAGAGAATGAAACCCTTGTTGCACAGAGTTAAATCCCCTGAGTGTGTTTGGGGGTGTGAGAGTGAGTGCGAGCAAGGTACTAGAATTCAATAGTACAAAAGAGCAGGGAAGACTGTCACCCGGAGAAACCAGGGGCCAGCAAAGTGAAAAGCCCCCAGACACAACTGTGTCGACTTGGAAAAAAAAAAGCAGAACCTAAAAGTTGAGAATTGTGTTTTATTTGGCAGACAAAACTGAGGACTTAAGCCTGGGACGCAGCATCTCAGATCACTCTGAGGGACTGCTCCAAAGAGTTAAGAGAGGGAGCCAGGATACACAGGAGTTTCTATAACAAAGACCAGGTAGTCGGAACATCAAAAGGTTACTGCTAATTAAGGAAGAACAGACATCTCAAGTTAAGGAATTTAGCGCTTTTCTGTGTATGGGAAGATGCAAGAGTCTGGGCTCACTGAAGTCATTCCTGTGACATGCACCTCAGCTATCTGGGACCAGTATCCTGTGCTTTCCCATCCTAAGTCTCCTCAGGGGGCACTACTGGGGGTGGCTGCAGCGGCTGACTGCTTTAGATGCTGGGCAGCCTGATTTCATCCTGAGTTCCCTCGGGGCTCACCATCGGGAAGGCTGTCATGTGATGGCTTGATGGCTGCAACCTCCTTTGCTTACTGATATAGCAGGCAATAGATTTCATTCACAAACCAGACCAATGGACTTCTTATTGTTTATTCCTAATTATCATGAAGCCCCAATAACTCTTAGATATAGTCTGTCAGATCTACCTTGTCACAGGTTTTACTTGTCTGCAATGGAACATTCTACACACGATTGGCTCCTGCGTGTGTTGAGAGGTGTGCAGAGTCTCCCAAACGTGTGGACCCCAGGGAAGATGTACTTTGCAGGCTCAGGGTCCAATGGCAAGAAGACCCCCAGACCTCTGCCCACACGTGCTATCCTCCTGGGCCTCCCTCTGGGAAGAGATGGGATGAAGAGAAGGGAAAGGCGGAGGTTGGGTGGGTGCACGGTGGAGGAGGCAAGCCCCCACATTCCCTCTTTTGACCCAACCTCCCAGACTTTCTGAAATGACTCTAGCCAGGTTATCCACAGGGCAAGGCTTAGCAAGAGCTGAAAGGACATTCTTGTTACACGTTCAATCTCTCCTCTCGGCTTTGGCTGCAACTCCATTCATCTGGGCTACTGTAGACTCAGAGACTTGTTATATAAATATAACGGGAGACAACAGGTTGGTATAAAAGGCTTTCTGACAAAGTACAAATGCTGGAATCAGCTCTACTCTATTTTAATGGGGAAATGAGAACTGAAGACACTGCTTGGACAGAAACGGGGAGAAAAGACAAGCTAGAGATTCTAGGGATCTCAGTTAAACTTCAGGGATTTAACTATTTTCTCTTCATCTGGACTGGCTTATTGAAGTTCAAGGCAAAAAGTGACATTAAAGTTCCGCTAGTTCAATACAGTCATTCCACAAGGGAGAATCGCTGCCCCCAGGGGTTTAACGCCTTGTCAAGGGTCATCAGGCTGGTCCATAGTGGAAGCGAGTCTAGGACTAGGTCTCCTGATTTCCAATCCTGACTTTTTTTAAATTGCAACAGGTTATTTCCAATGTCCACAAGGACAATGAAAACTGTGGGCCAGTTTCCCTGCCAAAGCTCCGTACAGAGAGTAACTTAGCAGAGATGAGAGGGTGGAGGGTAATGATTTGGGAAGCTTTAAACAAGGATTGGAGATCATCATCTGTCATCAGCTGTCTCCTACTTCTACCTTGCCCTGTGAATCCTACCCAGGATCCTGCATCTGCAACTCCGCAGGGGGCTTAATGGGACCTTATTTGCAAACTTTCAAGTTTTCATTGCTTTAATTCAGGTCTAAACTTGATTAATTCTAGTTGGATTTTAAAAAAATTCTGATTTTGTATGAACAATTGTATTCTGCCTTGTCTTCCCCGTTCCTCTTTTTTCCAAGTTTCCTCTGTTAGGTTCCATTTTTCAAATTCAGATGGCGTCCATTGTTTTTGAACTTCTCCCAAGTCTTTTATCCTCCCCTATCTCTGTTGAGTTGCAGAGCCTCAAAACTTGACATAAAATGAACGGGGACCAGACTGCCATGGAAAGTGTGGAGAAGTTGCCCTTTCAGGTCAACATGTGTTCTTTGTTGGGTAATGGACACCGCTGAAGTGAGAACCCCGATATGGAAGGACCTCAGCAGTATTCTGTCATGTCATCTGTGGCAATTAGCGGTCTGTGCCTAAGTCTCTTCATCTAAGAATGGTAATAGCTGCAAATTTGATATTGAACTCACAGTGTTGTGAAAATAAAAAGTAGGTACTAAAACATGGTCATAGGTTTAAAAGTGCTGTACAGATATTAGATACTGTGTAACTGGACCCTGCATTTTCATTCTTTGAGAATCTCAAAGTTCTGCTGAAAAACAGGTAAATTTATATTTTATTTTAGAAAACAAGTTAATTTTTTCAAAAGAACTCACGTTCTTTAAAAATGAGATATCTACTCATTTCAGGCAGAGGAGAATGGTTCTTTTTTAGAATTCTCTAGTAATCCTGTGCTCCCTCAGAAAAGAATCACGTGTTGCAGTACTGGGTATTGCTCCGTGTCCCTCTGGATGCCGCAGCGTATCGAGTAAATTGGTAGAGTGTCATGGAATAGATACATGGCCGATTGGCTGGACTACAAATGAGAGGATAAACAAGCTGCTCTCAGTCTTCACTGGCCATTCCTTCCAGGAGCTCCCATTATGGGGCCATTTTAATGAGTCGCTCAAACCAGGGGACACGGTAGAGTAGGCAGCTGCAATTTGTGCCTCAGAAACATACCACTATTTTTAAATCGAAGTACAGTTGATTTACAACATTGTGTTAGTTTCAGGTGTGCAGCAAAGTGATTCAGTTATATTTATATTCTTTTTCAGATTCTTTTCCATTATAGTTCTTTACAAGATTTTGAATATAGTCCCCTGTGGTATACAGTAGGTCCTTGTTATTTATCTATTTATATACAGTGGTGTATATCTGTTAATCCAAAACTCCTAATTTGTCTCTCCCTCCTATCTTTCCCCTTCTGTAACCATAAATTTGTTTTCTATATCTGTGAGTCTGATTCTGTTTTGTAAATAAGTTCATTAATATATCTTTTTAAGATTGCAAATATAAGTGATATCATATGGTATTTGTCTTTGCCTGACTTACTTCACTTAGTATGGTAATCTCTAGGTCCATCCATGTTGCTGCAAATGGCATTATTTCATTATTTTTTATGGCTGAGTAATATTTCATTGTACATATATACCACATCTTCTTTATCCATTCATCTGTTGATGGACACTTAGGTTGCTTCCATGTCCTGGACATTATAAATAGTGCTGCTATGAACATGGTGGTGCATGTATCTTTTTGAATTAGAGTGTTTTTCTTTTCTGGATATATGAGGAGGAGTGGGATTGCTGGATCATATGGTAGTTCTATTTTTAGTTTTTAAGGAACCTCCATACTGTTCTCCATAGTGGCTGTACCAATTTACATTCCCACCAATAGTGTAGGAGGGTTCCCTTTTCTCCACACCCTCTCCAGCATTTATTATTTGTAGACGTTTTGATGATGGCCATTCTGACTGGTAAAAACATACCACTTTTGGATCACCACACTCAAAAACATTTCCAGGTTGTATGGGGATCATGTGATTTCAGAGGTGATAGAATCCTCAGCTCACATCCAATCCACTTTCATTTTAAAGTGGGGAAGACTGAGGTGTGGAGAGACTCAGAGCCCCATGTAGACAACAGAGCCTGTTGTCCTGACACCTGAGCCCATTTCCTGAGCTCTGTTCTGCTGATTTAAGGAGATGGTTGTAGCCTCTAGTCTGGGGATACAGGAAGATGATCCAGAGCAGTGGCTCTTAACCAGGGGATTGTTCACCTTCAGCGGATATCTGGTAACGTCTGAAGACATTTTATTTGTCATGATTGGATGGGGGAGTTAGTGATTCAGGGCCAGGGATGCTGCTCAACATCCTACAATGCACCGGACAGCCCCACAACAAAGCATTATCCAGCTCAGAGTGCCAGTAGTGCTGAGGTTGAGAAACCCTTTTCTAGAGAAGTTAACTTTGGAGCTGGGAATACTTGGATTCAAACCCTGGATCTGCTATTCTCTATCTTTCGGGGGAGGTTAATCAACCTCCCTGTGCCTTGGGTTCCTCATCTGTAAAATGGGCATCCTGATAGTGCCCATTGCATAGGATTGTCACGAGGGTTAAATAAGATGCTGCATGTAAAATACAGGGAGTCACACACAGTTGGCGCTCAATAAATGGTACCTACTGATGTTATTACACCTGCAAAACTAAATTGTCAGACTTAGATAACTACATGCATATGAGTAAAATCTAGTAAGGCTTTTGTGGTGCCCTTTAAGGCATTACAGTTTGGTAGGGCACATGGACCCCTCAGTTCTTCCTCCAGGACCCTAAGGATCCTGGAATGTTGTCTCAATTGCATATTAAGAAATAGTGATACTGACATATACTGAGAGCTTATTCTGTGATAGGGCTTCTTCTAATCCCATCATAGGTATTAGCTCAGTTAACCTACATAACAGTTTCATCAAGCAGGCACAGCTTGAGACTTAAAGAGCTTCCTTAATCCGAACAGCATGTATTTCTTTAAAAATGCAAAGTTCTTAGCCAATATCTTTAAAAATATTGTATCCCTCCCATTTTCCCTATTTCTCCTTCTGAAACGATATTTTAGACATATGTTGGATCTTCTCATTTTATGCTATGTGATTCCTATGCATGCACACACAGGTATATGTATACATATATAGTTTTTTTTGTTTTGTTTTGTTTTACATCTTAATTGGAGTATAATTGCTTTACAATGGTGTGTTAGTTTCTGCTTTAAAACAAAGTGAATCAGTTATACATATACATATGTTCCCATATCTCTTCCCTCTTGCATCTCCCCCTCTCCCACCCTCCCTATCCCACCCTTCTACGTGGTCACAAAGAACCGAACTGATCTGCCTGTGCTATGTGGCTGCTTCTCACTATCTATTTTACGTTTGGTAGTGTATATATGTCCATGCCACTCTCTCACTTTGTCACAGCTTACACTTCCCCCTCCCCATATCCTCAAGTCCATTCTCTAGTAGGTCTGTGTCTTTATTCCTGTCCTGCCCCTAGGCTCTTCAGAACCATTTTTGTTTGTTTGTTTTTTTAGATTCCATATATATGTGTTAGCATACAGTATTTGTTTTTCTCTTTCTGACTTACTTCACTCTGTATGACAGTCTCTGGGTCCATCCACCTCACTATAAATAACTCAATTTCGTTTCTTTTTATGGTTGAGTAATATTCCATTGTATATATGTACCACACCTTCTTTATCCATTCATCTGATGATGGACACTTAGGTTGTTTCCTTCTCCTGGCTATTGTAAATAGAGCTGCAATGAACATTTTGGTACATGACTCTTTTTGAATTACGGTTTTCTCAGGGTATATGCCCAGTAGTGGGATTGCTGGGTCATATGGTAGTTCTCTTTGTAGTTTTTTAAGGAACCTCCATACTGTGCTCCATAGTGGCTGTACCAATTCACATTCCCACCAGCAATGCAAGAGTGTTCACTTTTCTCCACACTCTCTCCAGCGTTTATTGTTTGTAGATTTTTTGATGATGGCCATTCTGACTGGTGTGAGATGATATCTCATTGTAGTTTTGATTTGCATTTCTCTAATGATTAATGATGAAAAGCATTTCTTCATGTGTCTGTTGGCAGTCTGTATATCTTCTTTGGACAAATGTCTATTTAGGTCTTCTGCCCATTTCTGGATTGGGTTGTTTGTTTTTTGTTATTGAGCTGCATGAGCTGCTTGTAAATGTTGGAGATTAATCCTTTGTCAGTTTCTTCATTTGCAAATATTTTCTCCCATTCTGAGGGTTGTCTTTTGGTCTTGTTTATAGTTTTCTTTGCTGTGCAAAAGCTTTGAAGTTTCATTAGGTTCCATTTGTTTATTTTTGTTTTTATTTCCATTTCTCTAGGAAGTGGGTCAAAAAGGATCTTGCTGTGATTTATGTCATAGAGTGTTCTGTCTATGCTTTCCTCTAAGAGTTTGATAGTTTCTGGCCTTACATTGAGGTCATTAATCCATTTTGAGCTTATTTTTGTGTATGGTGTTAGGGAGTGTTCTAATCTCATACTCATAAATGTACCTGTCCAGTTTTCCCAGCACCACTTATTGAAGAGGCTGTCCTTTCTCCACTGTACATTCCTGCCTCCTTTATCAAAGATAAGGTGACCATATGTGCATGGGTTTATCTCTGGGCTTCCTACCCTGTTCCATTGATCTATCTTTCTGTTTTTGTGCCAGTACCATACTGTCTTGATTACTGTAGCTTTGTAGTATAGTCTCAAGTCAGGGAGCCTGATTCCTCCAGCTCCATTTTTCATTCTCAAGATTGCTTTGGCTATTCGGGGTCTTTTCTGTTTCCATACAAATTGTGAAATTTTTTGTTCTAGTTCTGTGAAAAATGCCAGTGGTAGTTTGATAGGGATTGCATTGAATCTGTAGATTGCTTTGGGTAGTAGAGTCATTTTCACAATGTTGATTCTTCCAATCCAAGAACATGGTATATCTCTCCATCTATTTGTATCATCTTTAATTTCTTTCATCAGTGTCTTATAATTTTCTGCATACAGGTCTTTTGTCTCCTTAGGTAGGTTTATTCCTAGATATTTTATTCTTTTTGCTGCAATGGTAAATGGGAGTGTTTTCTTGATTTCACTTTCAGATTTTTCATCATTAGTGTTAGGAATGCCAGAGATTTCTGTGCATTAATTTTGTATCCTGCTACTTTACCAAATTCATTGATTAGCTCTAGTAGTTTTCTGGTAGCATCTTTAGGATTCTCTATGTATAGTATCATGTCATCTGCAAACAGTGACAGCTTTATTTCTTCTTTTCTGATTTGGATTCCTTTTATTTCCTTTTCTTCTCTGATTGCTGTGGCTAAAACTTCCAAAACTATGTTGTATAAGAGTGGTGAGAGTGGACAACCTTGTCTTGTTCCTGATCTTAGTGGAAATGGTTTCAGTTTTTCACCATTGAGGACGATGTTGGCTGTGGGTTTGTCATATATTGCCTTTGTTATGTTGAGGAAAGTTCCCTCTATGCCCACTTTCTGGAGGGTTTTTATCATAAAGGGTGCTGAATTTTGTCGAAAGCTTTCTCTGCATCAATTGAGATGACCATATGGTTTTTCTTCTTCAATTTTTAATATGGTGTATCACAATGATTGATTTGTGCATATTGAAGAATCCTTGCATTCCTGGGATCAACCCCACTTGATCATGGAGTATAATCCTTTTAATGTGCTGTTGGATTCTGTTTGCTAGTATTATGTTGAGGATTTTTGCATCTATGTTCATCAGTGATATTGCCCTGTAGTTTTCTTTCTTTGTGACATCCTTGCCTGGTTTTGGTATCAGGGTGATGGTGGCCTCATAGAATGAGTTTGGGAGTGTTCCTCCCTCTGCTATATTTTGGAAGAGTTTGAGAAGGATAGGTGTTAACTCTTCTCTAAATGTGTGATAGAATTTGCCTGTGAAGCCATCTGGTCTTGGGCTTTTGTTTGTTGGAAGATTTTTAATCACAGTTTCACTTTCAGTGCTTGTGATTGGTTTGTTCATATTTTCTATTTCTTCCTGATTCAGCCTTGGCACGTTGTGCATTTCTAAGAATTTGTCCATTTCTTCCAGGTTGTCCATTTTATTGGCATAGAGTTGCTTGTGGTAATCTCTCATGATCTTTTGTATTTCTTCAGTGTCAGTTGTTACTTCTCCTTTTTCATTTCTAATTCTATTGATTTGAGTCTTCTCCCTTTTTTTCTTGATGAGTCTGGCTAATGGTTTATCAATTTTGTTTATCTTTTCAAAGAACCAGATTTTGATTTTATTGATCTTTGCTATCATTTCCTTCATTTCTTTTTCATTTATTTCTGATCTGATCTTTATGATTTCTTCCTTCTGCTGACTTTAGGATTTTTTGTTCTTCTTTCTCTAATTGCTTTAGGTGCAAGGTTAGGTTGTTTATTCAAGATGTTTCCTGTTTCTTAAGGTAGGATTGTATTGCTGTAAACTTCCCTCTTAGGACTGTTTTTGCTGCATCCCATAGGTTTTGGCTCATCGTGTCTCCATTGTCATTTGTTTCTAGGTATTTTTTTATTTACTCTTTGATTTCCTCAGTGATCACTTCGTTATTAAGTAGTGTATTGTTTAGCCTCCATTTGTTTGTATTTTTTACAGATCTCTTCCTGTAATTGATATCTAGTCTCATAGCATTGTAGTTGGAAAAGATACTTGATACAATTTCAATTTTCTTAAATTTACCAAGGCTTGATTTGTGACCCAAGATATGATCTATCCTGGAGAACATTCCATGAGCACTTGAGAAAAATGTGTATTCTGTTGTTTTTGGATGGAATGTCCTATAAATATCAATTAAGTCCATCTTGTTTAATGTATCATTTAAAGCTTGTGTTTCCTTATTTATTTTCATTTTGGATGATCTGTCCATTGGTGAAAGTGGGGTGTTAAAGTCCCCTACTATGAATGTGTTACTGTCGATTTCCCTTTTTATGGCTGTTAGTATTTGCCTTCTGTATTGAGGTGCTCCTATGTTGGGTGCATAAATATTTATAATTGTTATATCTTCTTCTTGGATCGATCCCTTGATCATTATGTAGTGTCCTTCTTTGTCTCTTCTAATAATCTTTATTTTAAAGTCTATTTTGTCTGATATGAGAATTGCTACTCCAGCTTTCTTTTGGTTTCCATTTGCATGGAATATCTTTATCCATCCCCTCACTTTCAGTCTGTATGTGTCTCTAGGTCTGAAGTGGGTCTCTTGTAGACAGCATATATATGGGTCTTGTTTTTGTATCCATTCAGCCAGTTTGTGTCTTTTGGTGGGAGCATTTAATCCATTTACATTTAAGGTAATTATCGATATGTATGTTCCTATTACCATTTTCATAATTGTTTTGGGTTTGTTATTATAGGTCTTTTCCTTCTCTTGTGTTTCTTGCCTAGAGAAGATCGTTTAACATTTGTTGTAAAGCTGGTTTGGTGGTGCTGAACTCTCTCAGCTTTTTCTTATCTGTAAAGGTTTTAATTTCTCCATCAAATCTGAATGAGATCCTTGCTGCGTAGAGTAATCTTGGTTGTAGGTTTTTCTCCTTCATCACTTTAAATATGTCCTGCAAGTCCCTTCTGGCTTGCAGAGTTTCTGCTTAAAGATCAGCTGTTAACCTTATGGGGATTCCCTTGTGTGTTATTTGTTGTTTTTCCCTTGCTTCTTTTAACATGTTTCCTTTGTATTTAATATTTGACAGTTTGATTAATATGTGTCTTGGCATGTTTCTCCTTGGATTTATCCTGTATGGGATTCTCTGTGCTTCCTGGACTTGATTAACTATTTCCTTTCCCATATTAGGGAAGTTTTCAACTATAATCTCTTCAAATATTTTCTCAGTCCCTTTCTTTTTCTCTTCTTCTTCTTCTGGAACCCCTATTATTCGAATATTGGTGTGTTTAATGTTGTCCCAGAGGTCTCTAAGACTGTCCTCCGTTCTTTTCATTCTTTTTTCTTTATTCTGCTCTGCAGTAGTTATTTCCACTATTTTATCTTCCAGGTCACTTATCCGTTCTTCTGCCTCAGTTATTCTGCTATTCATCCCTTCCAGAGTATTTTTAATTTCATTTATTGTGTTGTTCATCATTGCTTGTTTCATCTTTAGTTCTTCTAGGTCCTTGTTAAATGTTTCTTGCATTTTCTTTATTCTATTTCCAAGATTTTGGATCATCTTTACTATCATTATTCTGAATTCTTTTTCAGGTAGACTGCCTATTTCCTCTTCACTTGTTAGGTCTGGTGGGTTTTTATCTTGCTCCTTCATCTGCTATGTGTTTTTCTGTCTTCTCGTTTTGCTTATCTTACTGTGTTTGGGGTTTCCTTTTTGCAAGCTGCAGGTTCGTAGTTCCCATTGTTTTTGGTGTCAGTCCCTAGTGGCCAAAGTTGGTTCAGTGGGTTGTGTAGGCTTCCTGGTGGAGTGGACTAGTGCCTGTGTTCGGATGGATGAGGCTGGATCTTGTGTTTCTCGTGGGCAGGTTCACGTCTGGTGGTGTGTTTTGGGGTGTCTGTGGCCTTATTATGATTTTAGGCAGCCTCTCTGCTAATGGGTGGGGTTGTGTTCTTGTCTTGCTAGTTGTTTGGCATAGGGTGTCCAGCACTGTAGATTGCTGGTTGTTGAGTGAAGCTGGGTGTTGGTGTTGAGAGGGAGATCTCTGGGAGATTTTTGCCATTTGATATTACGTGGAGCTGGGAGGTCTCTTGTGGACCAGTGTCCTGAAGTTGGCTCTCCCAGCTCAGAGGCACAGCACTGAGTGCTGGCTGTAGCACCAAGAGCCTTTCATCCACAGAGCTCAGAATCAAAGGGGGAAAAAGTAGAAAGAAGGAAAGAAAGAAAGAAAGAAAGGGGATAAAAGAAAATAAAATAAAGTAAGGCAAAATAAAATAAAGTTATTAAAATAAAAAAATAATTATTGAGAAAAAAACTTTTAAAAAAAATTAAAAACAAAAAACAGATGGATAGAATCCTAGGACAAATGGAGAAAGCAAAGCTATACAGACAAAATCTCACACAGAAGCATACACATACACACTCACAAAAAGAGGAAAAGGGGAAAAAATAAATCTTGCTCTTAAAGTCCACCTCCTCAATTTGGGGTGATTTGTTGTCTATTCATGTATTCCACAGATGCAGAGTACATCAAGTTGATTGTGGAGATTTAATCCGCTGCTCCTGAGGCTGCTGGGAGAGATTTCCCTTTCTCTTCTTTGTTCTCACAACTCCCAGGGGCTCAGCTTTGGATTTGGCCCCGCCTCTGTGTGTAGGTCGCCGGAGGGCGTCTGTTCTTTGCTCAGACAGGACGGGGTTAAAGGAGCCGCTGATTTGGGGGCTCTGGCTCACTCAGGCCAGGGGGAGGGAGGGGCACGGAGTGCGGGGTGAACCTGCAGTGGCAGAGGCTGGCGTGACGTTGCACCAGCCTGAGGCGTGCCATGCGTTCTCCCGGGGGAGTTGTCCCTGGATCCCGGGAACCTGGCAGTGGCGGGCTGCACAGGCTCCCAGGAAGGGGGGTGTGGATGGTGACCTGTGCTCACACACAGGCTTCTTGGTGGCGGCAGCAGCAGCCTTAGCGTCTCCTGCCCGTCTCTGTGGTCTGTGCTTTTAGCCGCGGCTCACGCCCGTCTCTGGAGCTCCTTTAAGCAGCGCTCTTAATCCCCTCTCCTTGTGCACCAGGAAACAAAGAGGGAAGAAAAAGTCTCTTGCCTCTTCGGCAGCTCCAGACCTTTTCCCGGACTCCCTCACGGCTAGCCGTGGTGCACTAACCCCTTAAGGCTGTGTTCACGCTGCCAACCCCAGTCCTCTCCCTGCGCTCCGACGGAAGCCCGAGCCTCAGCTCCCAGCCCCGCCTGCCCCGGCGGGTGAGCAGACAAGCCTCTCGGGCTGGTGAGTGCCGGTTGGCACCGATCCTCTGTGCGGGAATCTCTTCGCTTTGCCCTCTGCACCCCTGTTGCTATGCTCTCCTCCACGGCTCCGAAGCTCCCCCTCTCTGCCACCCGCAGTCTCTGCCAGTGGAGGGGCTCCTAGTATGTGGAAACCTTTCCTCCTTCCCAGCTCCCTCCCACTGGTGCAGGTCCCATCCCTATTCTTTTGTCTTTGTTTTTTCTTTTCTTCTTTTGCCCTACCAAGGTACGTGAGGAGTTTCTTGCTTTTTGGGAGGTCTGAGGTCTTCTGCCAGCATTCAGTAGGTGTTCTGTAGGAGTTGTTCCACATGTAGATGTATTTCTGATGTATCCATGGGGAGGAAGGTGATCTCTGCATCTTACTCTTCCGGCGTCTTCTACATATATAGTTTTAACTTTATTTTTGTTGAAGTAATACATATGTAATGCTTAAAAGTCAAATGGTTCTAAAAGACTTATGACCAGATAGAATAGTCCCTGGCTCACACTGGATTCCAACTCCCAGACACAACTGTTTTCAACTCTTTTGTTTGCTTCTTCTGACATTCACCTCTGTATTACTACAACATGCTGATGTTATTATTGATTTTTCAGATTTGGATATCATCTACTGATTTTTTACTACAGAAGATGAGGAATTAGCTCTCATTTACACCTTCTTTGTCATCACTCCCCTTTCTTCCATTATCTTTCAACCTCATCATGGAAAATTTTCTTTTTACCATCATATTTTTATTTTCCAAGAGATTATTTTTGTTCTTCAGTTGTTCCTTTTTAAATTGTCTCCTGTTTTTGTTTAATGTATGTGCTGTCTTCTCTTATAACTCTGAAGATATTATACTTTTTTTTTGCTTCTTTTTTCTGTTTCTTCTAAGTATTGCCTATGTTTCCTCAGAGCCTCTTTACTTTTCTTTTCACTTCTTTCTTTTCTTTTTCTTTTCAGTACATAGAGCTTCCAGTGAACTTTATTTTTTTTTTATTTTTGGCTGCGTCAGGTCTTAGTTGTGGTACTCAGGATCTATCGATGTGGTGCGGACTCTTCATTGTGGTGCGCAGGCTTCTCTCTAGTGGTGGCACTCAGGCTTCTCTCTCTAGTTGTGGTGCACGGGTTCCAGAGCTCATGGGCTCTGTAGTTTGCAGCCTGTGGGCTCTCTCATTGAGGTACACGAGTTCAGTAATTGTGGCCAGTGGGCTTAGTTGCCCTGTAGCATGTGGGATCTTAGTTCCCCAACCAGGGATTGCACCCACGTCCCCTGCATTGGAAGACAGACCACTAGACCACTGGACCACTAGGAAAGTCCCCCAATCAACTTATTAATCCTCACTCTTAATATGAAGCTAGCTAAAAAATTACCAGGCATTGGAGGAAAGTATTTTATATTAAAAATAGATGTTTTCTTTGGAGCTGTTCGGTCTCCCAAAGGGGATGTCCTGCACTTGACTGTCTGAGGGGTAGACAGTGGCTGCCGATGTTCTCAAACTCAAATGCAGAAAGTGTCCAGGGCTCATCTTGCAATTTGCAGAATTTTGCTGACTCGTCAGTTTTTAGCGTGGTCCTTGTCTATGATAGAGGTGAATTTTGCTGAGTCCAGAGTCTGTCTAGCTCAACTTCTCCTCAGAGTTTTCTGCTACGGAATGAGAGGGGAACTGGTCCCAACCTTTTCTCATTCAGTCTTTCAGCCAGTTCTGTTTGGAGTTCTACATGCACCCCTGCCCTCAGAGGTACCAGATCTTTGCAGCATGAATCAGCCTGCTTTCCAGCCTTGCCATTTTAGGTTTGCCAGTTTAGGTTTTAGCTTTTTCTGGGCTAAATGTTAACTACTAACATTTTATTACCGCACTGCTCTCCCATTCTGTCTGTGCTTTGAGTTTCCGCTTTCTTTTTTTTTTTTTTTTTTGGCTGCACCTTGTGGCATGTGGGATCTTAACTCCTTGATCAGGGATCAAACCCATGTCCCCTCCAGTGGAAGTGCTGAGTCTTAACCACTGAACCGCCATGGAAGTTCCTCTGCATTCTTTTTACCACCACCACTTTAGGGGAAATTTCATGAAGGAGGGTGATAAATGTTTATATTGAAGGTGCCATGTTTAACTAGGAACCCCCTTTAAGGAATAACTCTTTGTCTCTCTCTGTGCTACATTCTGGATAATTTGTTTAGATCTAGAGCTTTCAGTTGGCTAATCTGTTTTGTCTAATCTGCTTCAGTTTTGTCTAATCTGCTATTTTACCTGACCACTGAGTTTTAAGTTTTAATTGACATGTTTTTCTCCTCTAGATGTCCTATTTTAACTGTTAGAAAAGTCTGCCTCTTTTTCCTCATGTTTTCTTGTTCTTTCATTATGATTATTTTTTGATCTTTGTTATTCTTTTTAACAGATGAACTTAAAATCTCTTAAAGATTCTTCTAACCTCTCAAGCCCTTGACTGGGCTACTTCTGTTTTCTTTCTTTTCTTTCTTCTGTTTTGGTGATCATTGAATCCCATTATGGTGAACCATTTCCTCTTCGGTTTTTTAATTTTGATAATGAGCTCATCTTTAGTGGAGATTTCTTTCTTTCTGTAGGAAGCCCATATGCCCTGAGTTATATAAACGTCTCTACAGAGGGTTTTTGCATCTGCGTCTGCTGGGAACCACAGGGGTTCACTTACCTGGGATTTTTTGTTGTTATTTGTTGAGATCCCTGTATTATGTGGATAGCATAAATTCATACTCCACATCTATGTTGTGTACAAAATTACTGTTTTGATATCTCATAGGAGACGTTAATATTGTTTTCCATACAGATCCCCAGGCAGAGAGAAGTCTCTTCCACCTTCTTGGGCCAGTAGGAAGATAGTCCTTTTTGCTGTTTGTGCTGGTTATTCAGCTGCGGGATCTCAGCCTTCGCCCTGCTCCTTTTACACTATATTTTCTGATGCCAGGGCTGGGATTCTGCAAATCATATTTCCCTTCTGCCATCTTCCTCTCTTTCAGCTTTTGCCAATAAGGGGCTCAGAGTGAGAGTGGGAGGCAGAAGGAGAGAGAATAGACTTCCTGTTTGCTCACTACTCCTGAAGCATCACCTTGGCAATGGTTCATCATCCCAGTGATGGCAGTGGTTCTAGCTTCTAGCTTCTTCTCACACCACCAGTGTCAGCATTACTCCAAGAAACACCAATACCAGCTGGGTTGCACACCTTAGAGCTCTGAATCTTAGGTCTGCACGATCTCTCCTCCAAAGTTCTACATTCTAATAACTCACTCCTGGACAAGAACATATGGGTCCAGATCAATAACCATGTGTTAAACAGCTTCTAAGATGGTTCCCAACCATCTCTGTCTCCTGGTCTTCATAGCCTTGTGTAAATCCCACCCCTTGAGCATGACCTGAACCTAATAAACGGACAGAATGTAGCAAAAATGATGGGATGCCTCTTCTGAGGTTGGTTACAAAAGGTTCTGGCTTTCATTATGCCTACCCTCTCTCACTGTTTTGTTTGCTTGGTCTGATGGGAGCTTGTTGCCATGTTGCGAGCTGCCCTATAGGGAGACTCAGTGGCGAGGATCTGAGAGAGACCTCTGACCAGTATTCAGCAATGAACTGAGGCCTTCAGGCCAACAGCTTGTGAGGAATGAAATATTCCCAACAGCCACATGAGTGAGCTTGGAAGCAAACCCACCCCTGGTTGACACCCTGATTTCAGCCTGGTCTTTCAGACCCTGAGTCTGAGGGCCCTGCTAAGCCACATTCAGTTTCCTGACCTACAGAAACTGTGAGATAATAAATGTTTGTTGTTTTAAGCTGAGAGGCTTTGGGGTAATTTGTTACACAGCCATATATAACTAATCCTACTCCATTTCGAATAACAGAATGACTTTATGATGGAGACAGAAGGTCTACAAAGGTGTTGGGTTTATGTAGGGCTAGCAATTTCAGCTACTTCTAGCTCCCCAGAGTCTAAGACCCCACCAGTGTCTCCCCACATGGGCATTAAAACTCTGGCCCTCAGCTGGTAGGGCCCTTGTCCAAACCTGCATTTCTTTGTGTAAGTGCCCTAACAGTTTCTTGCAGCACCAGAAAATTTCCCTTACGTTTGAACTTGACTATGTACTTTTAAAACATTTTGTAATATTTACCCAGGGTTTCTCTGCTTTTGAGGAAGAAATGGATGTCCCCAGGTCTCTCCAATGCCAGAAATCCAACGTCAAGCAGAAGACTCTGGATATTCATACATAAAATCAGGAAGTCTCTGTATTTTAATTCTCAATATTTAAACAGATTGGTCTTTACCAGTTGTTAAAACACAAACTCTAATTCATAATATGAATGATCTCTCAGGATGAATGTCATTAGGGCAATCTGGTAGTTTAATTGCTTGCTCCCTGATGACTTATGACTTGGAACAGCTAGGAAAGTAGGGTATCAAAACAAATACTTGAAGGCCAAGGATAAAAATATGTTAATAATTAGTAACAGCTAGAAGCAAAGTTAATTCTCAGTGGGTCCATAATGCCAGCTATTTAATGCAAATGAACAAATGGCATTTTAATGTAAAGGAATTGAAAGCTAATATTCTAAGTTTCCAAATAAGATCAATAATTCAACAAACAATAATGTTTTGGAGGAAGGAATTTAGAACTAGAGCAATAACTTTAATTCGGAGATAAGTGAAATGCTATGTGAAATTTATATTTGTGGATCCCGAATTAGACCAAATTAGAGTTAGGTGCACATACATTGGAAGGAAGGGCTCATAAAGATGAAAAGTGCAAGCCATAGCTGATCACAAAGAGATAATATTGGTCTTAGAACACTGGATCATGAAGCAATCTTTTATTTCTTTGAAGGATTATGAGAGGTAATTCTGAATTAAAATGGTGTTGTTTTGGGAGTTCCCTGGTTGTTCAGTGGTTAGGACTCAGCGCTTTCAATGCCGGGGCCCCGGGTTCAATCCCTGGTCAGGGAACTGCAATCCTGCAAGCCATGCGACTCAGCCAAAAACAAAAAATTTATTTTAAATAAAAACTAAATAAAATGGTGTTGTTTTGAATGATTAGATCTTGTGTTTTAGATAAAAGTTTAATAAATGAACAGTGAAACAGCATTCCAATTTCTGGTATTGGGTTGCTCTGGATGCATCATTTTGACTTTAAGTATAAAAACACACCCCTATGTTCAGACTGTATCCTCACTGTGGCCAGGAGTGACAGCATTTTGTGCCTGCTTTGTACAGGATGCTGAAAAAACACCACTCTAACCTGGTAACTTCCATGTGTATAGTACCTTGCAGTCAACAAATGTTTCCCACACTTTCTCTCATTTGATCCTTTAAACAAGCTTGTATGGTAGGTATTCTTAGCCTCATTTGACAGGTGAGGGAATTGAGAAATTATGATTTGCCTGGGGTCGTGCAACTTGCAAATGCAGAATTTTCCCCTGGACCTCAAGCACATCACCATGTCCAGAGCAATTTCTATTGCCCTCCACACTCAGCTCCTTCAGGTGTGTCTGTATTTTTAACTCCATAATGCCTGGCAAAGCCAGATGAGCAGTCTCTTCATTCTGCAGTGGTTTTTGTTGTTGTTGCTGTTTTGGTATTTTTTTTATTTTACTGAAGTATAGTTGATTTACAATGTTGCATTAGTTTAAGGTGTACAGCACAGTGATTCAGTTATACAGGTATATCTTTTCCATTATAGGTTATTACAAGATATTGAGTAGAGTTCCCTGTGCTATATAGTAGGTCCTTGTTGGTTACCTATTTTATATATAGTAGTGTGTGTATGTTAATCCCAAACTCCTAATTTACCTGCCACCACACACACACACACACACACACTCACACACACAACGTTTTAAAGTGTGTTGGATCCTCTGGCAGTTCTAGCATCTGTTTGTAGTGTTTTATTTTGAATTTGTTCTTTATCAGACAGAATTCTAATGCAATTTCAATGACAGTGGACTGTAAACACCTTCTTCTGTGGCAGGCTCTGTACTCTTCTGATCTGGGTATTATTTTTTCACTCCAATTTAAAAAAGAAAACACTTCTCTTGATGTATACCATGGTACAGAAAAATTCCACCCGGTAAATGTTCAACAATGAAACACATCCATATATTCAGTGTTCTGAGCAAGAAACAAAGTTTCCAACACTCCAGAAACCCCTCATGTCCCCTTTCAGTCACCACTCCCTCCAAGGGTAATTCCTGGGCTGACTTCTAACGGCATACATGGGCCTTGCCTGTTTTCATGCTTCTTATACATGAAGTCTCTTGTGTTCATTTGCTCAAAAATATGTTTGGGCGGCTCATCCATGTTGTAGAATGCAGTAGTAGGGTGTTCATTTTCAGTGCTGCACAATATTCCACTGTGTGGAATTTGTTATCTTATTATAATACTGTTATGATTATATATAAAATACTATATTTAATAGAGCATACCTTATTACAATGTTATTATATATAAAATAATATATTGTAATAGACTAGACAACTAATAGAATAGGCAAATATTCTGGAATAGCTCTATTTATCTATTCTACAGTTGACGGGCATTTGGGTGGTTTCCAGTTTGGGACTATTACTAATAGGCACTCTGTGGACATTCTAGAACAGCTTTTATGATGCATATAGGTACACAGTTTGGGGGGGGAAATATGACCTAATTTTTGCATAATTTTTTTTATATTCTTCCACTGGCAGAAGATAAAATATATAAAGAGTATAATTTTCCATCTATATATTTTATGCTGATAATCTAAATCATAATTTACGGAAAGTCAAGACCTCTGATAGCAAACATACCTCATTCACTTAGGCTTCATCAGTTTAAAATTTGTAATCATTTAGACTGGAACTCAAGTGATATTTCTTTCATTTAGCAAACACTTTCTTTAAAGCTAATGTCGATATTTCAATACAAGGGGCCAATTTCAAATTCAAGATCCAGTCACCAAACATTTTAGGCACTACATTTACATGTATAACTCATAAGGTAATTGCAAGTGGATCTTATCTATAGATGAAAACAAGGTATCCCAGGAAATGTATTTTGCAATAATAAGCTTTGTTGGTAGGTCTGAGTTGGTGATACTTTAATATAACAGACAATTTCTTTTACAAGTAATACTACATTCTGTCATTTCAAATTATTGGATTTAGATGTGGCACTGTCCTAGATGAATGGCTCTAGTGCACATATAAGCACAGAACACTTATCGGCATGTAGAACCGTTCCCCCAATTAATCAAGAAGGACACAGGTAATAAGGTAGTTCTAATCATGTTTAAATATTCATTGAGAGTTTGTGCCTAGAAGTCATGGTGCAAACTGTAAAGCATTCTGCCTGAGATCGTTATTAGTGATGGTTATATTCAGGTCCTCTCCCCTCCCTCCACCTCCTTCTTTCCTAAATGCTTCTTCTGCAGAGTAACAAACACGGAGTTGGGTCATTTCTAACCATTCTCACTAAAACCCTCTTCTGGTTTTTGCCTTTCTTTATCATCCATCCTCTTGACTTAGCAGAATCCTTTTCAGAGTAAGCCAGGCTCTCAATACTCCCACCACCTCCTAAGAATAAAGCTTTTCTCCATCTGCTAAACATGAATTGGGAGATGTGCTTATTGGGAAAAGTATCTGGGGCCCTGGGAGGACAGGAGAGGAGCATTAAAGCTGCTCTGAGGGCGAACTGGAGGGGACTTGGGAGGGGAGGGCACCAGGGAAGATGTTTCCAGATGGCATGACCTTTAGACCAAGAACCTGAACGGTGGGTATGTATAGGGACGTGGTGGGGTATGAATTAGCCAGTGTGCTGGGGGAAGAAGGAGCTGTGTTTAGGACACTTGAGATGAACCAGGTAATGATTCTCTCCATTGGCTGCATGCTGGAACACCCTGGTATAGCAGTTATCTCTTGCCCCAGTGATGCTGTGCACCAAGTAACCACACAACCACAGTGGTGCACAGCACCTCGTGTTTGTTGCCTGTGCGTCTGAGGTGGTTGGACAGACAATTCTGTGAGATGTGATTTAGTAAAGTTAACCATATTCTTACAAACCCATGTGCACAGCCAGGGACTGCAAACCCTGCAGGAAGCACAGCGGGGGAGACGGCTGGCTCTGGACGCACACACCTGAGGGAAAAAAGTCTGGCTCCCACATCCAAGATGCGTGGTATTGGGTGGGGTATTTGTACACTTCATCTGTAAAATGGGAATAGCAATCATGCCCACTTTGTAGCATTGTTCTGAAGGTTAGATCAAGATAATGCATGAAGAAGCTGGGCCCAGAGTTTGGTCCATAGCTAGCACTTAGTAAGTGGTGGTCTGTATTAGATGTCAAGTTGGAGAGTGAAACTATTCACTGCTCTTTATTAAGTTTTCCTCTGTAAGTTCTTTAGAGAATTGGTCATTTAGAGCAATACCAATAACATTCATATAGTGTATTAAAATTCACCAAGTGCCTTCATACACCTTCTTTGATCAACGTAATAATCTGGGTGACAAATAAGGATAAGAAAATTGAGGTTCTGAAATGTTGAAAGTTTCACACAAGGTTCTTCAGCTAATATAGCTCCCAGATGGAATCTCCTGGCTGGATTATAATCGTGCTCCAGATGTTCCAGCTGGCGGTTTCAAGAGTGAGGCTCCAGAAATGCACGTGCTGACTTTCCCTTCAAAATTCTCCACAAGAAAGTGTGGGGTGTAGCAAGAGACAAGCTAGGCTCACACCCTGACTGCCACCAGGAGTTCTGGAGGCTCAAAGGAGATAATACATGGAGAGTATTTCTCCCTTGGAATGTTCCGTGTATATTCATTGTAAAAATGTAGTCCTATTTTGTTTAGCAGAGTCTTAGCCGATCGGTATGATATGGCTTACATCACAACTTTTCTTCAAGTTCTGCAAAGAAAAATTGAAGTTTCCTATGTAAAGAAAGGTAGACATTTTTTAATGAAATAAGTCAACAAACATTTTAAAGGAGTAGTTTTTCTGATTCAAAGTGTCCTTCCTTGGTCTTCCCTGGTGGCTCAGTGGTTGAGAGTCTGCCTGCCGATGCAGGGGACACGGGTTCGTGCCCCAGTCCGGGAAGATCCCACATGCCGCGGAGCGGCTGGGCCCGTGAGCCATGGCCGCTGAGCCTGCGTGTCCGGAGCCTGTGCTCCGCAGCGGGAGAGGCCACAACAGTGAGAGGCCCGTGAACTGTAAAAAAAAAAAAAAAGTGTCCTTGCTTAACTCTGACAAGTGTTCATCACAGTAATTGCACTTCATGCCATTTTGGGCTGGGGTCAGGGTAGGGTCAGTTAAAGATTCACATTTTAATAGAAGATTTATTTTATTTCTCGAATTACTGAGAGTGAGAGAGCATGTGTATCCCTTCCGCATCTCTGAATTCTAACCTCCCTGCTGGTGGAAGCCCCCGTCCTGCCAGCTTTGTCCCACCTTCTCCATTCACCAGAGCCAGTAGGGGTCTTTTCTTCCTACCAATGCCTTTAATTTCCTAGTAGAACTGCACTTGTGGCACTTAACTGCTAGCACGAGGCCACCAGCATGCATTGTATTTGTAGGCAATTACAGTTTACAGCAGCCATCTTGCATTGGGTACTTACTTTGTGCCAAGTATTGTCCTAAGCACCTTACTCAAAATAGTTCATTTAAACCTCAAAACACTCCATCAAGTAAGCAATAATTTGAAAATATAAACGGAAATGTTTTCACTTCCCAACAATAGTTCCAAGGGCTTTAAGCCTTACTATGTTCTTTTGGGGTGTTGAGGGGATGTGATGAGTTGAACCTTCGATGTGTGGATATAGGATGAGTGTTAATCGACATATTTACCAGAAGAAGAAAACTTTTCCCATTGTCACCATCTCTTTTCCTTCACAACATTTTGTTATAAAAATTGCCAAATATACAGAAAGTGGGAAAATAGCATAATAGGATCTAAATTCTAAGCTCAACAATTGCAAATTTTAATATATGTAAATATATATTATGGTTTTTACTGAATCTTTTGAAAGTTAGTTGCCAATGTCTTGACATTTCATCCCTAAGTACTACAGCATGCACTTCCTTAAAATAAGGGCAATCTCTTATGTAACCACCATACTGTTATCACACCCCAGAAAATTAACAATCATATTGAATATGGCTTGTCTTTTCTCTCCATCCCTGTTTGACCAATAAAAGGACAATAGAGGAAAGCCTTTTGAATTTGAATTCCAGCAACCTAGTATTCTGTATTGTCCCTAAATATTGTAGCCTTTCTTCTTACTTGGAAAGTGTTTGATACTTTGATGGGGAGAAAGACTATTTGTTAATACTTTGAAAATTGGAATTCACTCTCTTAATAAGGTAAATATGGGCATGCCCATGGAATGACTGGAAAAATTAAGGCTGAAAGTTACAAATAGTTTTGTCCTCTATGGATTAGAACTCTGTTTTTTCCCCAAAAAAGTCCAGGTAAACTTAAGGCTAATCAATAATTCACAGATGCAGCCTCTAACCAAGGGATTTACCAGTTTAATGAACAAGAAACCATACACAAGTCCAGACAGTTAATAGAGGGGACTTCAACCTCCATTTTCGAGACTATGAACCAGCTAAGGATCCAATTACAAAGGTGAGCTAGTGACAGATTATAGCTTTCTTTTTCCACTTATGAAATAAATCACTATTTTTTGCTGACTACAGAAAAATGTAACTTTAAACAATCATAAAAAAATGACATATAAACTTTGCCTCATACTTATTTCCTCCAAGCCAATGAGTACTCCAAGACTTTTCATGTTGATATAGTTTTCTAACACTCTAGAATTTCCTCCAAATATTTGATTATACTTGACTAAGTTGCCTGACCAGTTTGCTTTGAATGACAGGACATTTCTTCTTACTTTGGCAATAATGATTAATATTAGCTTGTCTCTGACAGAGGTAATGTTTGCTTCTTTGGTTTCAGGTATGGAACTGTGTTCGGCCATTCCCAGTTCTTGTGGATAGAGGAAAATGTTATGTAATATCTTATACAAGAATACCCAAATAAGCAAGAAATATTCAATAATCATATTGTGTTAATATTTGAGGAAGTATCAGCTTTTGCTTTCATGGAAAGATGACTATTAATGATAGTGCAGAAGTGTTCCAAAAGGAAATAATGGTCTTTGCTAAGATGATTCCATAAGATGTGAATTTTAGGGAGTAGCAAGTAGATTTTAAATGTACTTAAAATATTTGACATGAAACCAGGCTTATATGGGTTGAAGTATGTCCCCCACATATATACATACATATACACATATACACACATATATGTATATATACATACATACATATATATTATATGTAATATATATGTATATATGTATGTATAATGTATATGTATGTATGTATAATGTATATATACATACATATACATATATACATATATATTATATGTAATATATAATATTGCATCAAAAAAAATGATATGCTGAAGTCCTAAGCCCCAGTACTTTAGAATATGGACTTTTTTGGAAATTGGGACTTTACAGAGATAATCAAGTGAAAATGAGGTCATTAGGATGGACCCTAATAAATTATAACTGGTGTCCTTATAATAAGAGGAACTTAGGAAACAGAGACACATACAGGGAGAAGGCCATGTGAAGATGAAGGCGGAGATCGAGGTGATGCTTCTACAAGCCAAGGGACACCAAAGATTCCCAGTAAACCACCAGAAGCCAGGAGCAAGGCGTGGTCAGATTCTCCCTCACAGCCTCCGAAGGAACTAACCCTGCTGACACCTTGATCTCAGACTTCTGGCCTCCAGAACTGTGAGACAATAAGTCTGTTGTTTAAGCTGCCCGGTCTATGGTACTCTGTTGATGCAGAGTAATACCCAGGCCAAGTTTTTGAGCTGATGCCTGGGGTTGTGAGGTGTGATGTTTCTGCACTGACTAGGTTACATCTAATGTTAGTGTAAAATTTCCCTCGTGATACTTAATAGTATTCCATACATTTACTTAAGGAGTCTTTTCCCTTGAGTTCGTTTGGAGTTAAACTGATTGGCTCTTTTATTTTACAGTGAATCATCTGGATATCCACATAAAAATTTAATCAGAAAATATAAGTGATTAGCTATTGATGACTGAAATATTAGCATGATTACATCTTTCTCCTTTGGGTGGTGAAGTGAAATAATTTTGGTCTGCTCCACATGTCCTCATCTTGGAGACACTCCTGAACCTCAGTAAAATCCCTGCTCTGTCGGTGTGTGGGGATGAATCTGACTATGACACCAGCCTGCCCCAGGAGGCACCAATAAGAGTTCTCCATTTCCCTGGTCACTGTGATTTGTTCAGCGATGAGCACATGACCCAAGCTAGACCAATCAGAGTGTTCCCCAGGAACTTGCCAGCATGATCAGGAAAAATGCTCTTCTTTATCAGGCATTAGAAGTCCTAAGGTCAGTGCAGACTTCTCTTTTGGGATAGAAGCCTTACTGAAAATTAGGGAGCCAAGCCGGGACAGGAGATACAGGGTAAGTCAGAATTCTCACTCCCTGGATCAAAGAAAATGACACTGGGATGGTTTTCCCTATAATGTGGGATGATCACAGTGGCACATGTAGAATGGCATCTTGTGTTTCCAACAACACTTGCATGTATACACATATGTCACCCCACAGTCTCTTATTAAAATGCAAGTGTCTATCTGCCCACTCAGGGGTGGGGTCTGTGTTTCCTCCCAGTGAACCTGAGTGAGGCTTGGGACTGCTCCAACCAAGGCAAAGTGGGGAAGGTGATACTATGTTACTGCCAAGACTAGGTCATAAAAACGATGTGGCTTCCACTTGGCGCTCTGTCAGATGTTTGCCCTGGGAACCCAGTCCCCATTCTTTGAGGAAGGCCAAACATGGAGAATCCTCCGTGGAGAGGAGCTGGGAACCCAGCTTCAGCCAGCATCACCCACTAGACCTGTGGGTAAACAGTCTTCAGATCATTCCAACCCCTAGCTTTCAAGACCCCAGACATTATGGAGCAGAGGTGAGCTGTGGCTGCTATGCCCCATCCAATTCCTGACCCTCTGAATACATGAGGATAACAAATGGTTGTTTTACAACACTGAGTTTTAGGGTAATTTATTACACAGCCATAGTGAGGTGGTTTGCAATGTGTCAGAATCTCTTCCCTATGTGGTTCCAGTCAGGATGGGCCATAAGAGGGTATCTCCTGGGAGATTTTGAGGGTGGGAGCCAAGTGGCAGCCATTTGTAGCTCACGTGCATTGTCGCTGATGTGTTGGTGTGTTGGTATAAGGCAGCCGTGGGACCTGTGTCTGCTTTTCTGGGCTCACATGTGCTTAGCATTGTGACAAAGGACCAGACTTCTTCAGCACACCTGTATCACAAAGTTTAGAGGCAACAAGACCCGACACATGATGGGTACCAGTTTGTCCTTGTCCCCCTTCCAGTTTATAACCATCTATTCTTCCTGACTGCCTGCCCTGTATATATCAAACTCCAGCGTCAGACTCTGGGACCACAGGTTCCACAATTGCATAATGTCAAATCTTTGTCTATAACACAAAATTCATGTAATGCATGATATATAATATAACATAATACACAATGTAAAATGTATAATATATAATATATGACATGACATATGATATGTATATAATATGTAATATATAATATATATACTCACACACATCTACAGATACGTATGTATACACATGTCCTAGGTTCTGCTTCTTTGACTGAGCCCTGACTGATGCCCATAGTAATTGGATACTCATAGTATTCAATAGCCAGGATTTCTTCTTCTGTTTCATTTGATCCTTCTCCCATTAGTCACTCAATGCCATGCAGACACTTCCCTCTGGTTGTCACCCACAGCATCCTGCACCTGTTCCCTGTTTACATTAGTACTGCCGCAGTCCTCACTGATTTGCAAATCTGAGTACATTTTGATGATGTAAAGAACCTTTGAATGCAAGCTGTGTCTGAGAAAAACTTCCCCAAGTATCTAAGAATAGATTTATATCAGCAAATAGCCACATTAAGAAGAAGGCTTGCTTCCTTCTCTTCATTCCTTGGATGTTTTTTTTCTTCCAGTTTTTTAGGCGAGATATCTTCTACTCAGGCTGCTATAACAAAATCCCATAGACTGGGTGGCTTAAACAACGAACTGTATTTCTCACAGTTCTGGAGGCTGGGAAATCCAAGATGAGGGTGCCAGCATGGTTGGATCCCACTGAAAATCCTCTTCTTGGTTTGTACTGTTACCCTCTTGCTGTGTCCTCACATGACAGAGAGAGGGCTCTGGTCTCTTCCCCTTCTTCTAAGGACACTAATCCTGTCTTAGTGGCCCCACCCTCATGACCTCACTTAAATCTAATTACCTCCCAAAGGCCTCACATCCCAATACCATCACATTGGACATTAGGGCTTTACCATAGGAATTTGGGGATGGGGGCACAAACATTCAGTCCATAGCACAAGATGAGAAACAAATCCAATTAACCTATGAGGACTTCTGCTGAAGGATCTACATGTTCATTCATGGTGGAGTGTGTTTGGAACCTAACCATTGAAAGGCCCACTCTGCACAGTAGACCTGTACTGGGAGGGGCAAACTTGAGGGAGACTCTGTAGTTCCTCCACAATTCCTGAGGCTGATGTAAGAGGCCCCTCCATCAGTAGTATTTAGTTGCACGTAACTGGGATCCCATCATGTGCTAACTGAAAAGCTTCCTCACCAAGGAGAAGGCCGAGGAAGCCAGGGACACTGATGGACAACATGCTAATGATTCCAAGTAAAACATGGCAACTCTTTAAAGAATGACAACCATATTCTCTGCTAGTGGAGGTGCCTTTAGAGAGAGATGGCCTTACACAACCTAATAAATTATATTCTTAGTCCTAGACGTAGCAAGGCTCATCAATACGCTGGGAACATAGACCAAGTAGGTAAAAGTACTCTTTACCCCAGGTGCAGGGAAGACATCTAAACATTGGTGCATTGGGACAAATTGCATATGGCATACGTCTCCCTGGCTTCCAATGGTGCCCTCTTTTGCTGGAAATGCCCACACCCATGATGGCATTACAAAACTCTCCAGCAACAGTTGGTTGGGCCAGGTATGGATACGTGACTCAAGCTGGGCTACTAAGATTCGTTTCCTTGGAGCTTGGATTTTACTAAGAGATACTCATTCTACATATGCTATTAGAACGGTGTTATGGATTGAATTTTGTCCCCCTAAAATTTGTATGTTGAAGCCCTAATCCCCCATGTGATAGTATTTGGAGATAGAGCCTTTAAAGTGGGTAATGAAGGTTAAATGAGGTCATAAGGGTACAGCCCTAATCCAGTAGAACTGGAGTCCTTATAAGAAAAGGGAGAGACACCAGGTATTTCTCTCCTTCTGCATGCAGACACAGAGAAAAGGCCATGTGTGGCAAGAGTGAGAAAGGCCATCTGCAAGCCCGAGAGAGAGAGGTCTCACCAGAAACCAACGCCTTGATCTTGGGCTTATAGCCTCCACAACCGTGAGAAAATAAATGTCTGTTGTTTAAACCATCCAGTCTGTGGTATTTCATTATGTCAGCCGTAACAGACTAATACAAACAGTAACATATGGATACTGTATAGAGAATTATTTCAGGTACAAGTGGTTGGAATGTAGCTCAACTGACTTAAGCAAAAGGGGATCTATTGACTCTATAACTGAAAAGTCTACAGCTAGGACTCAATAGAGGTTTAGTTTGATCCAGGACCCTGAACATCATAACAGGACCCAGATTCTGTCTCCATTACTTGACTCTGTTTTCTCTGGATGGTGCAATCCCAGATTACATCACCAAGAAAGCTGCAGCAGCTCCAGCTTACAACTCCCAAGTTCGAGTCCGTGGCGAAGAGTGCACCCTTCTCCCCCTGAAGCCTCATCAGCACTGGCTTTGCTTGAATCACATGCTTGCAGCTGAGTCAATCCCTGTGGCCGGGAAAATGTGATGTTCTGACCGTGGCTCACCTGGAACCAGGTGTGGAGTCAAGGATTTAGAATAAGAGGGGAAAGACAGCCCCAGCTACCAAATATCCTCTACCACTGGGGCTGGGGCTGTTTTCACAGTGCAGACAGAAGTGGACAAAGCTCTGATGGAAATGAGAAAAGAGAGTGCCTTAGACATGCAGAAAGAAAGAGGGACAGAAAAAAGAGGGGCACCTCCTGTGTTCCTGGTTTTCCAGGGTCTGCTTTCATCTCTTTCTGAGGCTGGATGCAAATCTGTTCTTTCTTAGGGTCTATGAGACCCCCTCTGTGGCTTGATAGTATGTTGCTTTTTTTCCTTTGAAGGTAACTTGCACCCAATATTTGTGTCTGAAAATTTGTGTCCCCCCAAATTCATATATTAAAATCCTAACCCCCAAGGTGATGGTGTTAGGAGGTGGGGGCTTTAAGGAAGTGATTAGGCCATGAGGGTGGGACCTCCATGAATGATATTAGTGCCCTTATAAAAGAGACCTCAGAGTGATCCCTTGCCCTTCCACCATGTGAGGACACAGAGAGAAGACACAGAGAGAAGCAGGTCCTCACCAGACACCACATCTGCTGGTAACTTGATCTTGAACTTCCAGCCTCCAGAACCGTGAGTGAAAAATGTCTGTTGTTTATAAGCCACCCAGTCTACGGTATTTGTTACAGCAGCCCAAACGGACAGACATTGGTATACATTATTTGAAGCCAATGACATTAACTAATCCAAAGAGCCCATCGAGCACACGATTCTGTGACTCTGTGATGGGAAAACAAGCAGAATGTTTCCCAGCCTCAGGAACAGTCTGTCTGCATCAGAAGGGAAAGCAACCAAACTGTGTGCCACAGTCTGAGACAGGATGCTGGACCTTTATTGTTTTGGCCCCCAGCTGTCTCTCCTTGCCCTGTGGGAACGTTTGCTCCCATTCTCTGATGATGCATTTTGAGACAAGCTTATTCCATGTGTTACCGATCAGCACTTTCCAGCCTTCTGACCAGAGTGATGGGCTTCCTCATGGTCACCTGGCACAAATCCCACCCACCGCAGCTAAGGGTATTCAGTTCCCAGGCCTTTGTTGTTATCAGGGAAGCATACTTCCTTTTCCTGTTGGCATAAAATGGGACTGGAACTATGGCAGATAGCTTGTGAGCACATGGGGCCTGAGCATGAACTGAACATCAAGGAAGGAGAACTGAGAAATCCAGAGACAGAGCTCTATCCCAAAGAAATCATTTGATTTCAGCCTGGATCAAACCATACCTAAAGCAAGGCCTCCCTCTGGATTCTTAAGTTTTGAGAGCAAATAAAGTCCTTTTCCTTTTCTTAAGCTGGTTTGAGTTAGGGTTTCTGTCACTTGCAGCAGAAAGAATCATAACTAATATTGTTTTGGGAAGTTGGGTTTGAGGAAAGGTGTCAGGCAATCTATAAAATGAACAGGCTGAGTTACAAACAGAGACAGGTTCTAAAACTCCAGTAGGTATGCTTTTTCCTTTCTTTGAAATCATAAAATACTTTGCTTCTACAATTGATACAGCATATATCACATACTGCTTGGCATTGCAATTACAGTTCTCGTATGGTGGGTACAAATTTCACAATCATAAAAACTCTAGTGTACAGATATGAAACTTTCTTTATTGTTTTAAAATTGAGCTGAATTTAGCTCACAAGGCTACATTTCTGCTAGTGGCAGAGAACTTACTCTTGCTGATTCCCGACAATTCTTTCAGCCCTGGTTGAAAATTCAGTATCTTTTTTTGGGGGGGGGAAATACATAGTTAATTCAGGATTTCTAATCCATTCACCCCTATCCTTTTCCCCTGGGGTGATCTGTGTCCTAGCAAACATGGCCAGGAGGCAAAAGGTCTGGTCTGGGAGCCAGCCTCTGACCACAGTGGGAACCTCTGACAGCAGTGGGACCTCTGACCGCAGTGGGGACGCTCTGTGATTGATCCAGGGGAGCTGAGCTGTCATCACTGTTGGATCTGTTCACACCCAGGTCTTGACTTAGCTCCTGCAGACTCAGCCTCGCCCTCCATCTAGTCCCCAGCTCAGTCCACCCACATGGCTCCTGATCTCAGAGCACAGTCGCCTACCCTCCTCACATGCCCACTCTCAACAACCAGCTCTTCTGACACCCCACTCTTCTGTGCTCCATGAACCATCCCATGTAGCTCAGGACATCTGAGGAGTCAGCTCCCCTCTAGACACTCAGACAAGCCTGTGCCGCTCTTGGGTCAGGACCCTACTGGGGAGGGGGGAGTTTGGTCTCAAGACGGGGCTGAGCCTCACCCTCCCCTTCCCTGCTGGCTGTCCTATGCTGAGCCTCACGGTTCCCACCCAGGAAGGGCTCTCTGTCCACACTCTGTGCTGTGGATGAGCTCTCTACTCTGGGTCCCCCCAGGCTGGGCTCTTGATATTACTTGGAATAATGACAACAATTCTTTCCTCCCTCACCTGTCTGGACTGTACGATGGAAAACTGCGATTTCCAAGCCCATGCCTCTGCTCTGGATCCCCAGAAGTTCACCCCAGAGTTCCCCAAAGTGGAGTCTGGTGACTTGATCTGGCTGCCTCTTTGGGGTCGTCTCTTCCCCACGACCTCACAGTCTGGGGTTGGTAGAGGAAAGACAAAAAGAAAAAAAAATGGTTCTGAAGAGCCTAGGGTCAGGACAGGAATAAAGACTCAGACGACTTGAGGACATGGGGAAGGGGAAGGGGAAGCTGGGACGAACTGAAAGAGTGGCATGGATATACATACGTACACTTCCAAATGTGAAATAGATAGCTAGTGGGAAGCAGCTGCATAGCACAGGGAGATCAGCTCGGTGCTTTGTGACCACCTAGGGGGGTGGGATACGGAGGGTGGGAGGGAGGGAGACGCAAGAGGGAGGGGATATGGGTATATATGTATATGTATAGCTGATTCACTTTGTTATAAAGCAGAAACTAACACACCATTGTAAAGCAATTATACTCCAATAAAGGTATTAAAAAATAAATAAATAAAAATAAAGTTCCCATTATATTAAAAAAAAAAAAGGAAAACGATGAAGCATAATTATTGGGTAGGAAAAGCACCTGGGGGCTACTTCACAGTCGTATCTGGCTCAGCGAGCACCAGGTGCCCAGACTGGCTCCCTGTGTGGGACAGTCATTGGATGCCCCCCTGGCTGGCACTTTGGCCCTTCTGCAAGGGCCAAACTCTACCCACTGTACCGAGAAGCAGAACCAGTACAAGGAATTTTCCCGGCTGTTCGAATGCACTTTTTCTTTAGGCAGTTGGCCCCTGGGTGATGACTGTTCTTTTAGCCTCTCAGAGTTGGCTTTAGCGTCGTCTGTTAGGAGCTTCCCGCTCAAGGGACCGATACAGGGTTCCCTGGAGGTTGGCTTGGGGTGTGACGGACTCTGTGGCACGTTAAGTCCTCTGTGGCCCAATTCTAAGGGTTGTAGGTTCAAATGTGTCCCCCGAAAAGCTATGTTGAAGTTGTAGCCATTGGTACCTACAAAAATGACCTTGTTGGACATAGAGTCCTTGTAGGTATAAGTAGTTAAGGGTCGAGATGAGATGATGCTGGATTAAGGTGGCCCCTAAACTCAATGACTGGTGTCCTTATAGGGAAAGGAAAGGACATTCAGAAACACAGGCATGCAGGGAGAAGGCCATGAGATGAAGGTGGCAGAGATTGGAGTGTTGTATCTACAAGCCAGGGAATGCCAAGGGCTGCTGGGACCAGAACCTCGGAAGAGGCAAGGAAGGATTCTCCCCGAAAACCTTGGGTGGGAGCATGGCCCTGCCGACAACTTGATCTCTGGCTTCTAGCCTCCAGAATTGTGAGAGAGTAAGTTTCTGCTGTTGAAACCACCCAGTCTGTGCTACTTTGTTACAGAAGACCTGGGAAAGGAATCCACCTAGGAACCTCACTCCGGACCCTCTGCCCTCTCCTCAGTCCTTGGGTCAGATATCTTGAAGGCTTGTGACATTGCAGGGATCCAGGAGGGCTAAATAGAAGTGACCCCCACCTAGGTCACCTCTACGGCACCTGCTCCCCTGCTGCTCTAGTCTGGGCTGCTGGTGGCTCAGAGTCACTCTCCTCTCTGGGAATTGCCCTCCGGGAACTGGAAGCAGCCGTAACCAGAAGGTTTGGCATCAGTCCTGGTTGGGAGGCAGCTCATAGCCTCCCAGTGACATGGGGACAAATCCACTCTCCTTGCCTCAAATGGGACTGGCTCTGGGACCCTGCTGTTCATGCTCCGGAGCTCTCCGTGGGGTCCGGCTGAGGGCCACCCCCGTGGAGACCACATCCCTGTTTGCTTCCCTTGCCCCTTCTCCGGGATGTAGCGCTCCTTCCTCCAAGAGCTGCTCCCTGTCTCAGACTTGGCTTCCGGGCAAGCTGACCCGAGACCCAAGATCACTCCTTGCGGGTGGAGACTTTGTCCTCGGAGGGGGCATCCGTGGCTGCGGAAGGCACACACGAAGGCAGCGATTCTCACGTGTGAGCATAGGGACCACCTGGAGAGCTCCTGTAACCGCAGCTTCCTGGGCCTGACTCCAGAGATGCTGACAGTACATCTGGGGTGGAGCCTGAGAAGCGGCATTTCTAACAAGCTCCCAGGTGCTGCCCCTGCTGGTCAAGGACCACACGAGACCCCCTGGCCTAGGATCTCCAGCATCTGGGCAAGACTGATGGCCTGAGAACGCAAGCAAGCCCGGAGGGGTCTGTAGAAATTAATTTACACGTGGGATTTTCGAGGTTGGGTGAAGAATGGAGAGAGGCTGTGTGCTGGGTTGAGAGTTGAAAAAAACAACCTGGAGTGTTTTGGAAGGTTGGTTTCCCCACCCAGGCCCTTGGCCTGTGCCTAAGCTCAGAGGAACGAGCTGTGGGCAGAAGCCCTCGGAGCTCCTTACCTGGAGGTCTTTATGGGACAGAGGGGCCCCCAAAGCCATTCTCTTGGGGAGAAGAGACAAAGCTTGACTCAGAAAAGAGGAGGGGGGCCGTTCTTGTGTGTGTGTGTGTGTGTGTGTGTGTACGTCCATGTGTGTGCACCTACGTGTGTGATACACGTGCAGTCATGGCTTACTGAGTGCTTTCCGCTTTCCCTGACCAAGGCGGAGTCAGTGGCAGCAGTTCCCAGCACAGAGGCCGAGGGAGCCCCACCCGACACACACGCGATCATCGTTTCTATTTGGATTCTTCCTTCTTCCGTGTGGCAACCTATTTTTCTGTGAGAGCCCTTGTCGCGTCATTTGAGGTTCCTGGCAATTTGGGGTTTGCTGTTTCCAGCCTTGCTCTCCTGCCCGGCGAAGTCGGGCGTTTCATCTCTTTTTACCTCTTCGTGTCAATTACACAGAGGGAAGTTTTGCATCTTTTCTGCTTTCGCTGGTCCACTCACCTCTTTGATCATTTGTTTCGTGGCTATAGATATTCTACTTTGCACACAGGGGATTTGAATTCTTCCGATTCTTTTTTTTTTTTTTTTTTTTGCGGTACACGGGCCTCTCACTGTTGTGGCTTCTCCGATTGCAGAGCACAGGCTCCGGACACGCAGGCTCAGCGGCCATGGCTCACGAGCCCAGCCGCTCCGTGGCATGTGGGATCTTCCCGGACCGGGGCACGAACCCGTGTCCCCTGCATCGGCAGAATTCTTCTGATTCTTTATTCGCAGACAAACCCGGGCCCGGAGCCATTACCTCTCTGCAGCCTACACATCGTTTGTGCTGCACCATCGGCCAGCAGGTGGCAGGATGTCCACCCTTCTCATTTCATCACAGATTCTAGGAGGGCTGTCAGCGCTGACCCCTCCCACATGCCTTCCTCTCTGAGAGTCACAAAGAGATGCTTTGGGTCGGGGGCTGAGTTCATCTGTTCCTACTTCTGGAGAATTCTCATCACTGAGATGCTGCTCCTTCATCACCAGCTATCTCTCTATTTTTCCTGCCTCAGTAGGTACCTACTCTATAGGTGTTTATGTCTGCACTGGATGCTAATGGTGCCCCACCTGGACCCCTCCCAGATGGTGTACCTGACCCCCTCCTGCTGTGAGTGTTGGCTGCTGACAGCTCCAGCTGCCCTGTCTCTGGATGGTGATACTTGGCTTTTGCTGCAGGAGGCCCCCTGGCGGGGAATTTTCACACCCCTAGTGTGGGGGGGCCCCAGCCAAAGACTGTCTGCTGAAGGGTACAGAAAGCCAGCTCCTTGCCTCAATGCAGGGTCAGTCCTAGGATGCGCCGTGTACCCCACAGCCCCAGGGATCTTTCTAGACTTCCTCTAAGCCCACGTCCTACCTGAGCTTCTTTCCCTGCCCTATCCTGCTTTTCTTCCCCTCTCTGACTTGCTTTATTGCAATATTAGCTTTATTGCAGTGGTCTGGAACCAAACTTGCAAAATCTGTGACGTGTGCCTATACTCTGCTTATTAGCCTTCCTTTGGGATCATGATCATTTTATTATTGTTATTTTTAAAAAATTGAAGTGTAGGTGATTTACAGTAATATATTAGTTTCAGGTGTACAGCATAGTGATTCAGTATTCTTACAGTTTATACCCCATTAAAAGTTATTACGAGATAATGACTATAATGCCTTGTGCTGTACAATATATCCTTTTTGCTTGTCTATTTTATTTTATTTATTTATTTTAAAAATAAATTTATTAATTTATTTTTGGCTGTGTTGGGTCTTTGTTGCTGCGCGCGGGCTTTCTCTAGTTGCGGTGAGCGGGGGCTACTCTTCGTTGTGGTGTGCAGCCTTCTCATTACAGTGGCTTCTCTTGTTGCAGAGCACGGGCTCAGTAGTTGTGGCTCACGAGCTCTAGAGTGCAGGCTCAGTAGTTGTGGCGCACGGGCTTAGTTGCTCCGCGGCATGTGGGATCTTCCCGGACCAGGGCTCGAACCTGTGTCCCCTGCATTGGCAGGCGGATTCTTAACCACTGCGCCACCAGGGAAGCGCGCTTATCTATTTTATACATAGTACTTTGTATCTCTTAATCCCATACCCCTAGCATGCCCCTCCTCACTTCCCTCTTCCCACTGGTAACCACTAGTTTGTTACAGACTAGTTTGTGAGTCTGTTTCTGTTTTGCTATATACATTAATTTTTTAAGGTTCCACGTATAAGTGATAACATACAGTATTTGTTTTTCTCTGTTTGACTTATTTCACTAAGCATAATATTTTCTAGGCCTATCCACATTGCTGCAAATGGCAGAATTTCATTCTTTTTTATGGCTAATATTCCATTGTATATGTATACCATATCTTCTTTATCCACTCATCTGTTGATGGACATGGGTGCTTCCATATCTTGGCTATTATAAATAGTGCTGCTATGAACATTGGGGTGCATGAATATTTTTGACTTATTTGTTTCTTCAGATATATGCCCAAGAGTGGAATTGCTGCATCATCTGGTAGTTCTATTTTTAGTTTTTTGAGGAATCTCCATACTGTTTTCTATAGTGGCTGCACCAATTTACATCCCCACCAAGAGTGTACAAGAGCTCCCTTTTCTCCACACGCTCTCCAACATTTGTTATTTGTAGACTTTTGGATGACGGCCATTCTGACAGGTGTGAGGTGATATCTCATTGTGGTTTTGATTTGGATTTCTCTAATAATTAGCGATGTTGAGCATCTTTTCATGTGCCATCTGTATATCTTCTTTAGAAAAATGTCTATTTAGGTCTTCTGCTCATTTTTTGATTGGACTGTTTTTTGATTTGGGGTTGTATGAGCTGTTTATGTATTTTGGGTATTAACCCCTCATCAGTTATATCATTTGCAAATATTTTCTTCCATTCTGTAAGTTGTCTTTTTGTTTTGTTGATGGTTTACTTTGCTGTGCCAAAGCTTATACTTTTAATTAGATCCCATTTGTTTATTTTTGTTTTTATTTCTTTTGCCTTAGGAGACAGGTGCAAAAATATATTGTTTTGATTTATGTCTAAGAGTGCTCTGCTTATGTTCTCTTCTAGTTTTATGGTTTTAGGTCTTACATTTAGGTCTTTAATCCATTTTGAGGTTTTTTTTTTTTTTTTTTTTTTTTTGCAGTACGCGGGCCTCTCACTGCTGTGGCCTCTCCCGTTGTGGAGCACAGGCTCTGAACGCGCAGGCTCAGCGGCCATGGCTCATGGGCCCAGCTGCTCCGCGGCATGTGGGATCTTCCCGGACCGGGGCACGAAACTGTGTCCCCTGAATCGACAGGCAGACTCTCAACTACTGCGCCACCAGGGAAGCCCTCGAGTTTATTTTTTTATATGGTGTGAGGAAATGTTCTAATCCCATTGTTTTACATATAGCTATCCAGTTTTACCAGCTCCACTTACTGAAGAGGCTGTCTTTTCTCCACTGTAAACTTTGCCTTCTTTAATTGGCCATAGGTGTGTGGGTTTACTTCTAGGCTCTTAATTCTGTTCCATTGATCTATGTAATTGTTTTTGATCCAGTAACATACTGTTTTGATTACTATAGCTTTGTGGTATAGTCTGAAGTCTTAGAGGGTCATACCTCCAGCTTTGTTCTTTTATTCTCCAAATTGCTCTGGCAATTTGGGTCTTTTGTTTCCATATGAATTTTGGGATTCTAGTTCTGTGAAAAATGTTGTGGGTATTTTGACAGGGATTTCATTAAATCTGTGGATGGCTTTGTGTAGTGTGACCATTTAACAGTATTAATTATTCCAATTCAAGAACATGGGATATCTTTACATTTGTTTGTATCATCTTCAATTTCCTTTATCAATGTTTTATAGTTTTCAGAGTTTAGGTCTTTCACCTCCTTGGTTAAGTTTATTCCTGGGTATTTTGTTCTTTTTGATGCGATTTTTAAACAGGATTGTTTTTCACTTTCTCTTTCTGATATTTTATTATTAGTATATAGAAAAGAAACTGATTTCTGTATATTAACCTTATATCTGAAAATTTGCTAAATTCATTTATTAGTTCTAATAGTTTTTGGGTGGAGACTTTAGGGTTTTCTATATAAAGTATCATGTAACCTGCAAACAGTGACAGTTTTACTTCTTCCCTTCCAGTTTGGATGCCTTTTATTTCTTTTTCTTATCTGATTGCTGTGTCTAGGACTTTCAATACTATGTTAAATAGAAGTGGCAAGGATTGGGCCCGAGCTGGCTCTGTTGCCTTTTAGTGTGTGTTTTTCCCTCTCTCCACACTGGGAGTCTTGCCCTGGAAGTGGAGAGTACTGAAGCAAGTGGAGCCCATGTAAGCTCTTGGCTCCTGTCAGCTGCAGAGGTCCAATGCATTGCCTGTGCAGGCATCCACAGCTCTTCTCAGACACAACTTTGGGTGAAAGTCCCCTTTGTTGCTCACAGCCAGTCAGACCACAGCCTCTACTACCCCCACCCTGTTGTACAATTACTCTGCAGGACAGATGGGGCCCATGTGGCCTCTCAGCATGTATCAGAGGGTGAGCTGTGACAGAGCAGATGCCATGAGAGATCTGGGTGGCATCTGAAACACTGCTTAAGTAAGTGCCAACAATGGCCACTGCTGCCCCACCTAAGCCCCACCCTGGGACTGGGTTACCTGTTTCCCACAGTCAGGTATTTTCCCTAGTCGTGGCTGCCTCAGGTCCAGTGCTGTACTGTGACATGGAGTCACATTCTGGAGCATTCTCTGGGCTAGGGCTGGGATGCATGGAGAGGTTGCTGCGGGAAACCCAGCAGCCACTAGAGCAGACCTCTCTCTGCCCTGCCTTGGAGGCAAGCCTGTGTGCATGTGTTCCTTATGAGTGGAGCCCAGGCTTCCCACAGCCATTATATTAGTCCCAGCAGTCCTCCAACCAGCCAAGGGGGCTTGTCTCCCCACATAGGATGCCAGGACTGGGGCATCCAATTTGCGGCTCAAACTGCTTACTCTTCAGGTTGGATCTCTACCTGTGTAATCTCCCTTTTCCTCTGCGTCCCCTCTCAGGGGAACAGGTCCCAACCTAATTGCTTTTCTTCCCTTCACACCTGATTATGTGTGTATCTTTCTTGCAGTCTTGGTTGTACAGAAGTCTTTCTGTCATTCTCCAGTTACTTTTCAGTTAGAATTTTTCTACAAGTAGATGTGTTTTTGAGGTGTTCGTGGGGGGAGGTGAGCTCCACATCCTCTTTCTCCACCATCTTGATCCAAACCTCTGCCATTTTCTGCTTTCTCACCCTCCTTCTCCTGAAAGTCTTCCCTCAAAGTGTCATATACACCTGGCTCTGATCTCAGGCTCTGCTTCTAGGGGCCCAAGTTAAGATAGTATCTGCACAGAATGTGTAGTGTTGTTTTGTGAGTGTGTGTGTGTGTGTATGTGTGTGTGTGTGTGTAGCTGACTTGAAGAGTGTTCCCCTATGAACTCACACCCTTTCCCTCTGTCCCCATGCAGCACTGTCCACATGGGATCTGTCCCTGCTGCTGTCCATTCATGTAGTCTGCTGCCTCTTCCTCCAGTGTACATATTCTGCAGTGTGTGCCACCACGTTTTACCTGGTCACTTCCTAGTTGAGAATGCTTTGATTGCCTCTTCCTCCACATGGCCACAGGCGAGACTTCAATGGACATCCTTGTACATGGTGCCTGGGATTGGTGTGGCCATTTCTCTGGATGGACAGATGGGAAAGAATTCTGAGCCCCTGGGCACATGCAGACTTAACTTCACAGAGTCCTACACACGGCTGCCCTGAGGTCTCTCTAGTTCCCCAGGAGCTGAGTGTGCCCAACAGCAGCACACAAGAGTTCCCATCTCCTCATATCTCCAACATAGGGGAGCATCTTCCCTTACATTTTTGCCATTCTGATGTTGGTTTTCATCACTGTTTTGTTTTCCTCTCCATTGTCAGCAGCTTTCAGTACCTCTGCATGTGCCAGCCCCCTTCCCCGGCAGCCTTTTGCAAAACACCTACTTTTTTTTTTTAATTTAATGAACTTTGTTGTTTTATACAGTTAAACTACCTTCTCTGAGTGGGCCATCTGTCTCTTTTCCTTGTTTATGACATCCTTCACTGAGTGGAAATCCTTAAGTGCTACACCTTATGCTCTCGTTGTCACATGGAGATTTCGATGAAATAGCTCATTTATATTTCACTTGCCCTTTACTGCAGTCCCCTGACCAGGATGCAGGCATGAGTCCACAGGGAGCTGGGTTAAGGGATACAGAATTACAGAGACCATTTTCACACAAAATCACACTCACTTCTCATTCTGACCCATAAATCCAGCCTTTGCACCTTGGTCCTCTCTTCCATAAGCTTGAGTTCTTTTTCTGAAGCTTTTCAGTCCCTCATGTACAATTATCCACTGTGGGCCACCCCCTGGACCATAGAGGTGCCTCAACGCCCTTGAGCTGCATAGAAAATGTGTTAGCATGCCAACCTGGTCCCCCAGACTACAGTGTAAACAGTATGAGTTTGAGTCCTCCGCAGACCCTCCTGCGAGGAATTGTTCATATTTGTGCATCTGAGTAGGTCCCCAGTCATGCACTGTTGTTCTTATAGTAAGCAAACAATATTATAGCAAATGCCCAGGTGGATGCAAAATGCTGAAAGTCATGATCTCCATTCTGTGGGCTGAGAAGGAAGGTGTTTTATTTAGTGGGGTCCCTTGGGGGCTCCTGGTAGGATCTCAGTAGACGATTGAGCACATTAGTAGATTGATGCTCTGAAGAAGGAGAATTGACGGAATGCCCAGGGGTATGCAGAGCAGGTTCTCAAGGGAGTGGGCACGGATACTGGGGTCTCTTTCTTCTCTGAGAAAAAAGTAGTTCTTCTAAGTCCAAAATGTCTCTGAACTCTGTACTCCTGAGTTATACGTTGTAAGAAAAGTCTCTACAAGTAGGATATCTGAGGTCATGGAGAGGAGTCTCCTGCAGTCAGTCTTGACTGAAATGGCAGATGAAATGTGATGACTCCAAGCTAACGACAAGAAAATCAAGCTTTCTTCTCTTCCTTCAAAAGCACTTCTCTGTCACTTACATTGGTGTCTCTGGTCCCACATTTTTGATAACCAACTAACTCTTATTCCCATACCCCCTCTTCCCAGTTTGCTGCCCCCATGCCTCAACACGTACTGATTATTATGGCGAATCCAAGTAGATAGTTCTTATCCTCTTTATATATTCAAGGTGTGTTTGTTAGAATGAAGGTAAGAGCTTGATTACGTATGTTAGAATAAGATTCGTATGACACTCAATAAGGAAAGTCCACAGATTCTGGGATGCCCCTTTGCTGTTCAGATTCACTGGAATGTTCATTCTCATCATTGAAAAGAGGTAATTTTGTACCAGCATGATGCTCCAAATAGTTGGGTACCGACCTTTTTGTTGTGTGGGCATGTTTCATGGGTTTCTTAGTAAGAATGTGAATTTTTACCCCACTAAACCACACTTTGCTAATCTCAGAAATTTTTAATCTACCTTTACTTTAAATACAGTAAGATTAGTAAGGGATGATAACCTGGCAGAACTCTTTTGTTTTCCAAAGCCACATTGTTTTTTCCTTCTACTTTTTTAGCTTTTTGCAGACTGACTTGAAATTGATTCTCCTCTCAGGGTTATTCTTAACAAAGTAAGTATATTCACAGATACAACAAGAACCCAGGGCTTCTTAAGGAAAAGGTCCTCTGCAAAACCCAGGACCTTGGCTAAAATGCAACTGCTGGGTCCTTGATCTCCTGAGGAGGGGATGATATGGAGATCTGTAAGTTTTTTTTATTTTTAAAATTTTTTTTATTTTTTTGTAAGTTTTTTTCAAATCTGTGTCTGTCCATCTACAAAGATTTCAGCCTTAAAATAAAATCTATAGGAGAGTCGGGAAGGAGAGAAGAAGCAGTTGGCTGTTTTAAGGCAAGAAGGAGTTTCAGGTGGAAAACTGGATGTTACGGACAGTTTTGTTTCTTTCACCTGAAAAAAGTGTGGATTCCCGTAGTGAGAACCTGGCTGATAATCTTCGTCTGTCAGGAGAGGCTTGGTTAGCTGCTGTGACAAACATCCCCCAGAATATTGAAATCACAAAAGTTTAGTCCTCTCTCGTGCTACATGTCTGTTGTGGGTTTGGAGGGAAGTTCTACTCAACGTAGTCATTCAGGGACCTGGCAACACAGCATTGCTACTATGGAAAAGTCCCATTAGCTGTGAGGGAGAGAAAAAAGCACCCAGGAAGGTCTTGAGGTGACACTTGCCACTTCTGTTCAGAACTTTTTATCAGAGCCAGTCACCCTGCCCACCCACATCCACGTGGGAGCCAGGAAGCACATCTTACTATGTTCCCAGAAGCACTACTGACCTATTTGGGTCGGGACTAGGATGAGGCAATGGGGCTAAGTTGTTAAAATTTTAATATTTTATTCATCCCGAGTTCTTTTCTTCCAGTTCCATTTTTATTTTTAAAAGATTGCATTGACATTATTTATCTTGATGACTGAGTTTTTTGTACCCCTTTACATTTTATAGAAGATGCCATCCTCAATGCAAATAGAGGATACAGAATATCAGAATTCTGACTGAAATTTTGTTCCTGTGTTAGAATCCTAGGGAAAAGCAATATTTATCACTAAATTAAAAATTTAGCAGTATTTGTAGTTAAGAATATAGCTGACATCTACATGAATATTGACAGAAAAAGAAAATAGTGAGAAACACACTCTTAGAAACAAGGCACGGAGGTCAGTTGGAGATCAAGGTTCCTGAGGTCCAGGCTGCTCAGATTCCCTATTTTGTCCCCATCATGTGGAAAATTTTTGTGTTCAATTTCCCCAGTGACCTTCCATGTACATTATGAAGACAATTAAAACCCATATCCCAGAACCACAAAGTTTTCAGTGACTGGACCAAGGTTAATCAGTGTGAATTGAATGAAACAGCTTGTTCAAGTAAAATTGATTGAAATCTTGATGAACAAAAATGGAAAATTTGGCCACCAGTCTTTATTTTCTTTCCTGAGGAATAGTGTTGTGTACGATTTAAAAAAAAAATACTACTAGAATCCCATGAAAGCTTCTGTAAGGCACCAAAGAAATTGATTTTGGTAAAGACCCAGGATATTTTCCATTTATGGAACTGTAAACATATAGCAATTTAACTTATTTTGTTACTTGGCGTGATTTTTCCTTTAACCAGTATCTTCCAGATTTTGTCCCTATGTGGATTTCATGCAGGTGTGAATCTATAAAATTGACCCAGATTCTCTCTCAGCAGTAGAATTGATCTCCTTTTCCCCTACGTGCCTTGTAAAACACATCTGTGAACTTTCTGAAGAAACTGAAAAGAACTTCTTCAAAGACCTGAGCTATTTGCTAAATGTGTTTCTACTTTGAACATCAGTAGAATGAGCACCTAAATGTGGGGTGAAAGTGAGAGAATCCTCTTGACCATGACATTGCTTTAATCTTCAGTATTTTATATGCTGCAGAAAACCCCTTCATCCCTAGAGTATCTCCACAATGGATACGATCACTCCATAATTACCTAGGAAAATAAGAAAAGCCCAGGTTTTTGAGAAATTCTATGAGATTCTTGATGAACAATGTGTTATTCTCTGAAGAACGGTCTTTGTTATTTGAAATCAAGTTTTCTTAGGAAAAGAAAACTTAGGAAGGGAACTCCTACGTTCCCTTCTGTATCTTCAGAAGAATGACTTGGCAAACAAACTTTCCTATAGCTGGAAGCCATTTAGCGCTACATTAGTAACTCACAGCCAGTGGGCTAGCTTTTCCCCATTTTCTCCCTGGGGATAATTAGGGTCATGGAGAGATTCATTAATATCTGTTCCCTAGGATCAAACTTACTAACAGGGAGTCCTGTTGGCTCATGGGAAAGAGTCACTAGAATTGTGATGAGGAGTGTTATTCTAGAAGGATACTCCTTCCAGGTGAAAGAAGAGCATAAAAGAAGAGGCTCTCCACTTGGTTAACCAGTAATCAGAGAATGTGCCACTAACCCCTGGACAGGGTTTTGAAGGATGAGCAGGAGTTCTTCAGGAGAGAGGACACTTTTCCTGAGCTCTGTGAGCCCATCATCAGCAACCTGGCATTTCACAGCTAAGGCTTATCTGTGACCTTCAGATGACTGCCCCAGGCCCCTATCTTCTCTTGTCCTTAAACAGAGACTGAAATGCCTGGATGTTTAAGTCACCCCCACCTCCCACAAGGATGGGTCCTAGTACAAAAGCCAGCCTCCTTTGCTGATCGGTGGGACAAACCCCAAGGTACAATGTGCACTTCAGAGCCCCCCTTGGAATTAGGTGGAGTCTGGGACTCCACCTGAAATTGCACCTTTGCTTGGCTTCTGAGGCTCCCTGATTGGCTCCGCCCACCCCATGATGGGCATCTCGCCTCAGTGAACCACCTGTGCCTGAATCCTTGGTCAGTGTGTCCTAGGAGGACCATGCCTTAGTTGGTGTGTATCAGAACAGGGCCTCAGCAGCTGAATGTTTCAGAAATCGTAAATATTAGATCAACTGAATTTGTACTGCACGTGAAGATAACTCATGAACCGTAAAGTGCTTTACTATGTTAGTGATTATATCATATTCTCAATTTACAATTGTTTTCCAAAGCTGGCCTTGAGAAAACGTCGTCAAGGTTGCTTTATCCTCCTACTGCTGGCTCACCAGTGCCCTTAATAATCTTCTATGTGGCCTGATCGAGGGGGCACATGTGGATAGATTGCTTAAATCTACATGACAAACTATCCCTCTGCTCTCTTTGAGTCACAGCTTTCACTTGGCCCATTGGAGCTTCTCTAGGGCTTGTATCTTAGTATTTTGCTTATGATTGCTGCGTTATTCATTTCATAAACCCACCTCCTAAACCCAATAAAACACAATTTCTTCAAAGCAGGTTTTTTCATTCTGTGACTATGAAAAAAAAGGTGATAGATCATGAACTTCGCATATCAGAGAGTTATTTTATCTTTTCGGCACTGGCCGTTAGAGGTCAGGGGCCAGAATCGGATAGAGCCTCTTTGCTCTTTCTGGAGTCTTCCACCACTCCATTAACATCCTGGCTGTTATCGAATGTAGTTGGAGGCCGGCCATGGCTGGATTTACTGCTACCCTTTGCGGGAGTCCATTTGCCCCACGCTCAATGAGCCATAAAAAACAGATCCTCTGCCAGTTTGACAGCCTCTGCTCCAGAGATGCAAAGTCAAGGGGAAAACCTACAACAGGATGATTCTCCTTTTATTCAGTTCGTTTGGAGGAATAATCATCAGAATTAGCGATCCGTTTTAGAGGAAGGTGGGTAGAAACTCAGGGCATTTATAGGATTTCCCTAGGTTTAAAATAACAATTACCCTACACTTTCCTCCCCCTCCCCTCCCCTTCCTTTCCTATCTTGAATTTGACTATAGCTTCGTAATTTGTAGGAAGTTTAGTGTGAATTCAAGAGTCAACTTACAAGCAGTTAAAAAATCAATGGGCCTCACAACTCTGTAAACTTTTTCATCAAAGCTGTTCTGTGCTGCTGTTCATCTCCTGGGGTGCAGGAGCACCAAGGGCTCTTGTTTTCAGGAGAGGACAAGTGCTGGCCTTTTGATTGCAAACCCTCTGACCTTGGGCAAATGGAACCCTATGAATCTCAGTTTTCTCAGATGCAAAAAGGAGCCTAGTTTGTCTCCCATGCTGCAGGGTGGAAAGAGACTGCATTCTAGTGTGGATACTAGTATATAACAGGAGCTTAATAAATGATAGGCATGATTACCATCATCATTAGAAAAACTTGCATAAACAAAGAAGCCAGCAGTGGGAAAAGGAAAGAAAAAGAAAATCTTTGGGGGAAAATAGGATTTAAAAAAGACTGATCTTGGAAGAGGCACTGAAATGGTTTCTTTGAGTCTATAGTAGGGGAGAACTGTCCGTGTGGATGTGAGTGAGTGGGAGAGGTGGGGTGACCAGCAAGAGCGAGATCAGAGGGTCGTGATTATTCTGAAAGCCTCTCCCGGGAAGGTGTCTTGGGTCAACAGCTTTCTCCCCAGCTCAGTTCCTCCTCTTCTTCCTTCTCCCCCTCTTTCTTTGTATAACCCTCTAGTTCAGGGAACTACTGTCCCTGTAAAAAATAGAGTCAACAAATACTCCTTAGACCATGTTAAGCAGACAGTCTTCTGGGGGCCAAGGATACAAGTTTGTTGTTGTTTTGTTTCTTTTTTTAATGATCCAGTTCCATCCTGTCTGCAGTCAGAGACTGGTACCTGAAAATGCAGGTGATATTATGTGACCATGTCTGGGGATTAGGGTGAGTTTTGATGTCTTGAGCTGGAGGCAAGAATAAAGACCTGGGAAGATGAAAGGATACAGGAGAAGGAGCATTGTTCTGTGTACGGAAGCCACATTGAAAATAAAACTCGAGCACAAACATCGTTGGCATACACGTGTTCTGATTCTCATGGTGGATGTCAGAAGTGAGTTATTGGTGGAGTGAATTTCTTGGCAAATTTCTCTCTCTTTAACTCTGCCTAACACATACCTCCATGCTTCCCTTTTATAAAAATCAGAGCTTTTCCAGAAGGGGATGTGCTGGAAACGCATATGTCCTCATTCCTTAGGGAGAAATTTTCAAATACTAAAATACCTGGTGGTGGGGAGAGAGAGAGAGATTTGACTTGAAAATTTGTCACCAAGAAAACGGTGACAGTTCACCCCTGGAGGTGAGGTTTTTTAAGCCTCTCCTCTTCCTAGATTCAACCTTTAAAACAGAGAGGTTAAAATGTGGTTCTTTGAGTCTATAAACTAAATTTAGAGGGAAGTCCTAGAACGTTTATACACCCCCCTCTTTGCACCTGAGAAAATGTTTTGAATAAATGCGGGCACTGCGTCTCTGGATACCTGTATGTTAGGGTAAAAGATCAATGAGGGTTACTCTCACCACTGGACAATTATTAGCACTCCTTAAATGGATCTATTCTATGAAATGAAGAGTCATTTCAGGAAGGTACAACTGCTTAATTCACACAGATTTGAAAATTTTGCCACTTATTTCTCATTAACTTATAGTGAAAGGTAATAAACCGAGGAGATCTCAGTCTGAATCCACAGGTGATTTTAGTTGATATGAAAAAATAGCCTCATTTAGACCCACACTTATTAATGATCTACTCCGTCACAGGCGTTGGCAGAAGTTTGATCTGGAGTTTTAGCGTGTGTATATTGATGTACTGGATTGTTTTCTGAGCAGAGAATTTGTATGCAGCTGAGGAATTCAATCTTCGAATTCTGAAACTTTCTACCCAGAGTCCAGTAAATGTCAGCGGTGAAGGTAATAGGCCATACAAATAAAATCCTCGTCGTGGAAACACAGGCAAACCTGGCCTCGTGAGTTTAGTTTACATGAGATGCTCGGATTCTCTACGTGGCAAGGCTCTGCTAACTAGTCCTGTCTAGCAAGAGTGGACTTTTTCTTTCCAGCATTTGAAAATCTTATGTGTTAATTTCCTACAAGTGTTGTTTATACCACAGACTTGGTGACTTAAAATGAGGTAAATTTATTCTTTGTCAGGTCTAGAGGCCAGAAGTCTGAAATGGGCTTCAGGGGGCTGAAATTAGGTGCTGGCAGGACCACACTCTCTCTGGGGCTCTGGGGGAGGATCTGCTTCTTTGCCTCTTTCAGCTTCTAATGGCCAATTAGAGTCCCTCTGCTTGTGGCCTTATGGCTCCTTTATCTTCAAAGGGCATCACTCTAATCCCTGCTTCTGTCAAATCTCCCTCTGCCTTTCTCTTATAAGGAGCACACTCAGTTAATCCGGGTAACAGCCCCATCTCAAGATCCTTAACTATCATTTTTGCCATAGAAGGTAACATTCACAGGCTCCAGGCTTAGAAGTTCTTTATCTATGAGGGCCATTTTTCAGCCTCCCCACTTTAGGATGCAAATTATTAAATTTGACGAGGATCACCACTGTATCCTTTTCTTAGGTAATTACAGAGCATTTTACAATTTATTTAATTCAATCTTTTAAACTAAGAAAATAATATGATTGTGATTAAAAAAAAAAAAAAACTCAAGCAGTACAAAGTGTCTGCAATGAAACGTGAGTGGGCCTTTCACTCCAGGCTAGGTTGGTTTTGGTGGCCCAGTGGTCACTTTACTTTAGCCCCAGACCCTTCCGCAGAGCTAACCGTAGTTACCTATTTCTCAGGTGTCCATCCAGAAAATGTCCACACATGTATTATATATTTTTAACACACAAATGGGAAATGCCATACATGTTGCTCTGAACCTGAACTTTCCAGCTCCTTTATCTTGGCACTCTTTCTTTATCAACACATCAAATTTTACTTTATTTCTTTTAAGTGTTACACAACACTCTCTTGAGTGGAGGTATCATAATTCATTTAAACATCTCTTTTAAAAAACATAAACATTTAGATTATTTCCAGGATTCTCTTTGCCATTACAGGGTCATCTACACCATTGTATGTGTATTTCTTTCCCTCTCTATATATCAGTAGTTTCTTTATTACTGAGTAGCATTCCATTGTATAAACAGATCACAGTTAGCTTATTTTTTTCTTGTGGATAGACATTTGATTGTTTCCAGTTTTTGGTTATTATGAATAAAACTGTGATAAAAATTTGAATGTAAATCTTTGTGTGAACATATTTGCATTTCTCTTTGGTAAATACCAGGAGCATTGGAATGGTTGGGTCATGGGGTTTGTGTACGGTCAGCTTTAGTAAATCGTGCTCATGGAAAATTTTCACATATTAAGGTATGGGGAAGACATTCAGGCTTATACATGATTTAACTTGAATTTTAGGCTAACCAAAGCAGCTGTTTGTGGCCTATTAAACATGCATTGCATATATGCTTTAACCATTAAAGAGAAGAATGCAGTTATAAATCAAAATGGAGTAACTATGGTTCAGGCATTCCAAATGGAGCTGGGTGGTCTTTGTAGACATTCCTGTATCACTGAGAACCTGAGTTTTCTGAACTGTATCAGACTCAAGGACACCACCAGCCATTCTCAAAACAGTATTTGCTAGCAGCTGCCAGTGGCAACCATATGGCCTCAAGGTCTTCCCTTGTAATTGCAACCATTTTGGACCCTAAGTAATCCTTGCTTAACAAGCACCCTTACTTCCTGTCAGCTCCAATCCTAACTCTTGACAAACAACTTATGTAACTTTGTGTTTTTTTGGCCTATATAAGCCTCCCCCATTCTTTAGTCTGGTGGAACACAATTCAAGTACTTCACTGAATCTGTGTCTCCCGGGCTATAGTCCTCAGTCTGGCTCAGATAAAATTCTTTTCTAACCCTATTATAGACTGTTTATTGACTATTCCTGTCAACACTGTCAAATAGTTTTCAAAGGTGGTCGTAATGTTTGCTCACCTTCCAGCACTGTGTGAGTCCCAGTTGTTCTACATTCTTGCCCACATGTGGCATGGTCTCTTTTCCATATTAGCCTTTCTGGTGGATGTATTTCATCACACTTTCAGTTAGCATTTCCCTAATCAATAGCGGGTTTTGCATGACTTTTCTATATTCCTTGGCCATTTGGTTACCCTCTTAATGAATGAATTGCCTGTTCAGAACTTTTTCTTATTGTTCTTTGCTTTGTTTGTCTGGTCCTTACTGATTTGAAGGTGTTCTTCACATATCCTGGATACAACTTCCTAATCAGATATATGCATTGAAAATATTACCTCCCTCTCTGCGAGCTCTTATTCAGTCTCTTAAGGCTGACATTTCATGAACAAAAATTCTTAATTCTAATCCATTCCACTTTCTCAAATTTTTCCTTGACGGTCAGTGTGCTTTTGTGTTATCTTATGAAATCTTTGCTATTCCAAGTGCAGATGGATATTCTCTTATGTGATTTTCCAGGCATATAACCACCTGAAATTGCTTTTTTTATATAGTGTGAGGGCCTAAGATTCATTTTTTAAAAATATGACTGTTCAAGTGACCGAGCACCAATTATGGAAAGGATCATCTTTTCCTTATGGCTCTGTAGTTCACCTCGGTCATAAATCGAATGTACATCTGTGGGTCTGTTTCTGTCCCCTCTATTCTATTTCACTGTATGAATTTGATTTAGGAAAAGTGAAGGATTGTGACCTTTTTTGCATCTGAGTGCCTTGGAGCAAGTTTGTACCATTAGGCTAATTCTGTTTTGGTCAGAATATACATAAAGAGTATTTTGTGTGCTTTAACTTGGTCCCTTCAGTAAGATAAAGTGTTTAAGTTCATCTTAATCAGATCAGCTATCCTTTTCCCAGGTCTTAGGAGGCAATAAGCCAGTAACAGCTTGTGGATGTAATGTTCCATGATCCTGGGCAGAGAGTCTGCTGGAGAGAAATGGCGGGGGACTGCTTCAGGAAGTGGTTTCTCCAGTGAGGGATGGCTTGTTTCCACAGCATTCCTCTTCCTTCTGGGTCTCATCCTCTCTCTCTCCCTGGCCCAAGATAACCTTGATGTTTCTCCAAGCCATCAAACCCCATCTGCTCATTTCCATCTTGGCTCATGCTGGGTGTCTCTCCTGGGATGGCCTCTCCCCTGCTTTTGGTCTCTACAAAGTTTACCGCCAGTCAGATGTCTTCTAGAAAACCTCTCTTAATCCTGTCAACCCTTATGGATCTTCCTCTCCACTGAAGCCTACAGCTGCTATTATTTCTGAATCACTTGTTTTGGCCTTTGTATCATTACTAAGTATTTCAAAGATGCTTGTCTTGTCTCTCAAGCTAGAAGCCCAGTTCTGCAGGAGGTCAAAGCATCTCTCTTAGTCAAAGCAGTTTCTCAATAAATATTGTATCTTGTATGGAAGGAAGAGGGGGCCTGGAGGCAGCCTAGCGGAGGGCCAAGGATGCCAGGAAACAGAGGGCCTACTGCTTGTAGGGGATTCAGAATTCCCTGCCCCCTGTTGGATTCCTGGTGGCCCTATGCCCCTGACATTGGTGTCAGCTTGCTGAGAACTGTCCTAAACCCTCCCTTCATACTTCCAAATTTTGAATCAGAAAAGATGCCAGCTCTCACACGGGGCAGAACAGGGCATGATCAAGGTGAGGAGAGGACACTCCGTTCATTCTGAGTCAGAACTTTCTGTTTTTTAGCTGAAAATGGAAGCATTGCTGAGATTCTCCTTGCAGCTGAGAGCAAGCAAGCCTGCGACCAAGGAAGCTGTCAGAACACGGGGGACGGGCCGACGCCACCATCTCCAGGTGGCTCACAGCCCTGTCATCTGCATAGACAAACCTGCACACCTGCTGGTTGGGACGTCCTTTAAATAAATGTGAAACAGCATGGCTGGGACATGCCTTCAGTGTACTGTCATGATGAACTGCATGCGCTGGCTGATGCACTAGAAAGAGCTGTTGAATTGCAGGTAAAATGAGACAAATATGGAAAGACGTTATAGTTGTTCGGGGATTTTTGTCACTTGCGCGTGACAGATGTTTTTGGAATTTTGTCCCTGGATCTTGACAGATGTTCTCCACTTAACTTCCCTGGGGTTTCTGGCAGAATGGGAGGAGCGATCTGTAGTCTGTTTTCCCTTTTAAAAAACATCTTCCGAGACTTGAAAAGTTGAGAAAATAAATATTGCCACCCCAGTCTCCTCTTATTTGGTGATTTCTGACAAGTGTGCAGTGTAACTATAAAATCCTTGCTCTGGTTCTTGGGAGCCATTGGGGTCATCTGTAGTCATCCGTCTGCTAATGATGGGTTTGCTGTTTGCTGTAGGACCATTCCAAGAAACCCATCCATCATTCCCTCCTGCATGTCCCTTAGGTCCCAAACAGAAACACAGCAGTAAAGTTATGTGGCCTCATGCATTTCTGACAACGTAAACCTCAGGACTCAGTGGTGTGAGCCTTAAATTCTCCCCAGTGTTCTCTGCGTGGAGAGGTATTTCACCCCACGGGGATCCCAGGCTATGCATGGCTTCTTTTTTTTTGTTTTTTGTTTTGTTTTTTTTTTTTTTGCAGTACGTGGGCCTCTCACTGCTGTGGCCTCTCCTGTTGCAGAGCACAGGCTACGGACGCGCAGGCTCAGCGGCCATGGCTCACGGGCCCAGCCGCTCTGCGGCACGTGGGATCTTCCTGGACCGGGGCACAAACCCGTGTCCCCTGCATTGGCAGGCGGACTCTCAACCACTGCGCCACCAGGGAAGCCCCTATGCATGGCTTCTTGACCTGTCCAGAGAGAGTGCTTTGCTCAGGGGGACTGATGAGGACAGGCGTGCCAAGAAGTGGTATGAATATGTGAATAGGAAAAGTGGGCTCTCAGAGGATGCTGCGTGGCCTTAAAAGCCGAAAAAGGAGTCTTTCTGGGAAGGGAAAGGCTGATTGGGATGGGTAAAATTCGTGGTATCGGGCTTTCCTGGTGGCACAGTGGTTGAGAGTCCGTCTGCCAATGCAGGGGACACGGGTTCGTGCCCCGGTCCGGGAAGATCTCACGTGCCGCGGAGCGGCTGGGCCCGTGAGCCATGGCCGCTGAGCCTGCGCGTCCGGAGCCTTGCTCTGCAATCGGAGAGGCCACAACAGTGAGAGGCCCGCGTACCAAAAAAAAAAAAAAAAAAAAAAAAATTCGTGGTATCACAGTTCAGGCCCAGTGAATACAGCAAGGCAAGAGTTGTGAAACCAGCTGGGAGAGTAAACAGACATTCTGTAAGCCCAACAGATGATCTGTTTCTCTGAGAAAAGGGTTCCTACCTTGGTGACAGCTAGCTGAGTCGTCCACTGTTAGAATTTATGGGTTTTCAGGAAGTTCCCGAAACAACAATAAAGTAACTTCACAAACTAGTCTTTCTGGGCAAGAATTCCCTGGAAAAGTAAAGTCCTGTTGATGCAGAGTGTCGAATAGTAAAATTGTGTCAAATCTGTGGGATGCTTTGGGCTAAAAATGGTTCCATTTCTCATGCTCTTTTCTTACAATTCTAGGATCTACAGGGAGGGAGGGGACATTTATCTGGTTCTTAGTTACTTAAGAAATATGGAGGAAAGGAGGAAGGGCATTTCTCAGATGGGATATGCCAAGATAGATAGTGGCCCAGTGCTGATGAAAACAGATCTCCCATGGAGGGATACGGGAAAGTAGAACAGGAAAAGAATCTCTCCTGGATATCTACCACCGACAGGACTCTGCCCGGTGCCTTACAATCATTTTCTTATTTTAATGTTCACAGTAATCTCCTAAAATAGTTGTTATTCCCATTAATTGGCTGGGAAGACTGAGGCTTGGAGACTTGCAGAGCTAGGAAGTGATGGGGCCGGGACAGGAACCCAAGTCTGTGGGTGTAAAATCCTGTGCTGGGTGCCGTGCTGCCCTGAGGGAGACATAACAGCAGCCACCCCGTGGGGCCACACTCCTGCCCTGCGTCCCCAGAACCGTCCTCTGTGCTACCTGCCTTTGGCCATTCCTGGGGGGTGTTGAGTGTCAGGCCTGGAATGCCTTGCTCTCTGGAACACTGGTCTTCCCTGAGGCTGGAGTTCTCTCAAAAGTTCAGATTTCAACAAGTTACGCTGCTTTAAAACTTTTCAGAGATCCCCTCACCACTGGACAAAGTCCAAAGTGCTTAGAAGGGTTTTGGAATGGCGGACAAGCTGGATGAAGGACATGGAAGCGAAGAGACCAGCAGAGTGGCATTAAGTTACTTGACACTTGAAAAGTTTGGGTTATAGCCAGTGCGGAAAGAAATCTTATCTGAACTTCCCTTATTTGATTAAATCATAGCCTCCTGAGAATTCAGCGGCTGTAAACCCTCTTCTGATGGAGTCTTCAGTTAGGTAGGCAACTGACCCTTAACGCCGTGGTATTCCGAGAAAATTGTGTGAGTGAGCCTGGTCAGGACCTTCCATACTCTCCCACTGAAGCTGTACCCTCCTGTCCCCTCCTGCACCCCCATGAAGCTGGCATGTAAACCTTTACTCCTGGCTGTTCAGGGAACCACTCTATTTTTTTTTTTTTTTGCGATACCCGGGCCTCTTACTGTTGTGGCCTCTCCCGTTGCGGAGCACAGGCTCCAGACGCACAGGCTCAGCGGCCATGGCTCACGGGCCTAGCCGCTCCGCGGCATGTGGGATCTTCCCGGACCGGGGCACGAACCCGCGTCCCCTGCATTGGCAGGCGGACTCTCAACCGCTGCACCACCAGGGACGCCCAGGGAACCACTCTTTACAGCGTGCTCCTGCATGCAAGCGAAGTAAACTTTTCTCCTATTAATCTGTCTGGTGGCATTTAATTCACAGACCCCAGGTCACTTGAACATCAGTTGATACAGGAAAAGATTACCTCCCCACAGAAGGAAATGCAAAATCCAGTTGGATACTATAACAACGACAATATGGTTGTGCTGAGGGGTTAAAAAACCCCCACAAGCTTCATTCAAGGAGTGATAGGAGTCACTTGTAAATCATCCTTTCTTATATTAAGCCTCATCTGCTGTTACCCTTTTTCTTTGCCACCGTGGACCACTCATCACTCCTTGACTCTACCTTAAACACTGCTCTTCCTCACACTGGTCCCTCTTCTTCAAAAGCTCCAAACCTTTCTCTCTGCTAAGAGATCTCCTTCCAATAACATTTAAAGGCTTTTTTCTTGAATTCTTCTGCATTGTACTGCCTTCTGCCAGCCAGAATTAAGCACTCTGGACTGTGTGCCCTTAACAATATAACAGTGTACTTACTTGCCTCATCGTTGTAAACGGTTACCCAACGACATCCATCCATTTAGCCATCTCTCCATTTTTTTCATGGATCCGTTGGCCCATCCATTCACTTACTTTTCCGTTTGCCCAGGCTTCTGTTCATCCAACATTCCTTCCATTATCCATGGAAGAAATATTTATTTAAAGCCCTGGACTTCGCTGGTGGCACAGTGGTTAGGAATCCGCCTGCCAATGCAGGGGACACAGGTTCGAGCCCTGGTCCGGGAAGATGCCACGTGCCGCGGAGCAGCTAAGCCCGTGCACCACAACTACTGAACCTGCGTGCCACAGCTACTGAAGCCCGCACACCTAGAGCCCACGCTCCACAACAAGAGAAGCCACCGCGATGAAAAGCCTGCACACCGCAACGAAGAGTAGCCCCCGCTCGCCGCAACTAGAGAAAGCCCATGCGCAGCAACGAAGACCCAACGCAGCCAAAAATAAAAATTAGTTGGTTAATTAATTTAAAAAACAATGAATAAAGTTAAAACTAAACCCCTATACATGACTAACCCTGGTTTAATCCTTGTATGGAGCACATGGATTTCATTCTGTTCCAAGGCCACAGCATAGAGAGCCAACTCCAAAAAACACCTCGAGGTACGCTTCCTACTCCCATGTTGGGTTTTCCATTGGATCGATGTAAGCTCGTCTCATTACCACCTCTGGTTACTTGCCTTCTTGACCAAGGGAGAGCTGAGAGAGAAATGTTCAGTTTGAATTTTGGGTTAAGAATCTAGGAAATCTGGGTCCTGCTTTCTCTGACCTAGAGGACACCCAGAGTAAGTGCAGTGGAACCAGAGACAGAAGGTTGTAAGTGTGGCAAGTCATGTACAGTATATTTCAATGCCAAGCTAATATTCAATTACCCTTTTTTTGTAGTCTCTAGAACAAATGGACTCTGGTAAGATGGAACGAGAACCAAAAAAACTTTAGAAGTGACACCAAGCAATCAGACACAGAAAAACACCAACCCGACCTTTGGATATTTCTAACTTGTAGTCCTTCCTTAGATGTGTTCCATCGTGGAGATAAAAAGCACATAGCACAGGGAGATCAGCTTGGTGCTTTGTGACCACCTGGAGGGGTGGGATAGGGAGGGTGGGAGGGAGGGAGATGCAAGAGGGAAGAGATATGGGGACATATGTATAACTGATTCACTTTGTTATAAAGCAGAAACTAACACACCATAGTAAAGCAATTATACTCCAATAAAGATGTAAAAAAAAAAAAAGCGCATGACATGGTTTTCGCCTCTGCTTTAAATTGTTCTTTCTAGGAAGGAGCTCCCACTCTAACTCAAAAAGTGACACCTTGATGACTGTGCTCCTCATAAAACACTCGCCGGCTCCTGTTAGCACTGGTCAAACCAGGAAGGTCCTGCCTCACAAGAGAACCTGTTTCTTTTCCACTCATTTTCAGGCTCCCGGTGGGAATTGGATGTCTGTGGTTATTGTGAATTAAGGGCCTCATCTTCACAGCAACAAGTTCAGCTTGTATTAACAGACATCAACATTTCTCTAAAAGGCAGGCCTTTTTATTTGTCAGGGAATCAGGATCCTCTCCCCTGGTCTGGCACCCGTTACTGACCGCCTGCAGATGCAGTGATAGCTCATTTTCCCCTCCTCAATGGAGGCTGACTGGTCTGACGCTTCCATTCATTATATGTGGAGTGAGAGAAATGCGCACTTCATTTTCTTTGTGTCCACTACCTTATTTTCCCTCTTTTGGTTTGAAGATAACCAATAAACCTTCTATCTTCAGATTTTCAGAGGACCGCTTTCCATCTAGCTGCTGCTCGAATGCTTTTAAATGGAAAGAAGAATTGAGAACAGGCTGCTGCTTGGGTGATTTGCAAGCTCTCTGAAATGACTGTTTTTTTTCCTGCTTCGCAGGCTCAGTGATTGACAGTACCTTCCCCCGATAGTCAACCGGTTGGCATTGGCCAGGATAGCGCCGTTCAAAATTACTTGAGTCATTTTTTTTTTCTGGTCAGTTACTATGGAATGAAAACTATAATTAATTTTTCATGGGCTAATGGTCTTGCACAGTGATGGTGTACCTGCAGCATTTATGGACTTTGCAAATAGCATTTACTCTCTCTCTCTCTTCTTTTTTTTTTTTTGGCCTTCCCTGGTCTCTCTGGAATTTTAGGTTTTCATGCTTTTAGCCCTTTCTCATATCTGGTTTATTTTGATAAGAGCAGATTGACTATAGCCAACCTGGAATTCGAGAAAACTCTTTGCAGATGAGGTCCAGGGGCCGTAGTAAGTGACTGGTGCATTGGACTGGAGCCCAAGGTTGGAGAACAATTCCTGCTGCCCCTGCACTGTGTTCACAGTAGGAAGCCACTGGCCTAAGGCCACTTCAGCCCACTGTCCCTTCCTGTAGATCAAGGGTTCTCGACCTCGGCACTACTGACATTTTGGCCTGAATATTTGTTGTGTGTGTGTTGGGGGGCGGTGAGGGGTGTGCGGTCCTCTTCATTGAAGATGTTTAGCAGCATCCCTGGATTTCTTCTGTTGCTTCCCCAGGGGTGACAACCAAAAATACCTTCAGACATTGCCAGATGTCCCCTGTAGGGGAGGGGATTGTCCGCAGCTGAGAGCCATGACTGTAGGTACTCTACCTTGTGCTCTTGAAGTTCCCAGAGAGAGTTGGGATGAATGGGGCAGGGAGAGGAGAAGGAGAGGGGGAAGGAAATCTGGAAGAAGATGGACTCCAGGGCACTGCAGCCTCAGCTGAGAACCAGACTAATGACTTCACATGTTGCCAACCTTGGCTGCATGTTGGTTGGGTAAAAAATACCCACTGTCTGAGCCCAGCCCCATAACCCTGAATGAGTTGGTTTGAGGATATGCCCAGGCATCAGTATTTTCTTCTTCTTCTTCAGTTCCTTAGGTGACTAGCATGAAGCCAGGGTTGAGGACCACAGGTGACGAGCACAGACTTGCCCACTGCGAGGTGGGCTCAGTCCTGCACAGCTGTCTTGGCTTTACAGTTTTCAGCCCCCAGAGCGTGGCAGCTCTGTAAGCTGTCTGTTGAGACGTCCACTTTGCTTTCCCTGATACACGAGCCACCACCAAGGGGAGAGACCGAGCACCACGAACAGCTCATATGCCTTCGCACAATCATAAATGTACATGCCCACATCACAGATCTTCAGAATAAAAATACACACGACTAATTAAAAGCAAAGCTTATACCATGGTATTGTGAGGCTCACAATGTATGTAAATGTTATATGTATGATGGCTACAGCATATAGGATGGGGAGATGGGGGCAGGGGTCAATCAACCTCTAAGTTTGCACGATTCTTTATATTTTATGCGAAGTGCTACCACACTGACAATAAGTAGGCTGTGAAAAGATAAAAATGCTCAATCTAAGCCCTATAACATCCACGTAAAAATGCAAAGTGAAATAGTTTTTAAAAACCCCAATAACTATATTAAAATGGATTTCTAAAATATATTCATTTAGGGCTTCCCTGGTGGCGCAGTGTTTGAGAGTCCGCCTGCCAATGCAGGGGACACGGGTTCGTGCCCCGGTCTGGGAATATCCCACATGCCGCGGAGCGTCTGGGCCCGTGAGCCATGGCCGCTGAGCTTGCGCGTCCGGAGACTCTGTTCCGCAACGAGAGAGGCCACAGCAGTGAGAGGCCCACGTACCGCAAAAAAAACCAAAACCAAACCAAATCAAACCAAAAATATTCATTTAACACAGAAATACACACTCCCATTCCTCACATGATTTTACTTTTGGAGGATGGAATCTACCAACCTATGTGAAAGGCCCTCTTTCATGAAGGTAAGTCCTTCCGTAGTTTTCCTAGTATACAGTGTTTTCAAAATTAATTGTAATTTTGGCAAATGACTACCCATTATACATTGTTCTTCTACAAGTATACTCCTTTCTCTAGCTAAGTCAGGAAGTCTTCACAGTATGGTTTGCTCTGGTTTGTGGATTTTGTGGATCTGGTTTTAGCAAGAAGGATTCAGCTTTCAGATCCAGGACTTAATAGAAAGTAACCCAGGTATATTCTCATTTTTCTGAAGATCCCCTTAAAAGTTCGAGAATTCTGAGATTTCCTGGATGAATATGAGTCCTGCCAGAGAGAAATCTAGTCACTCTCAATATTCCTAATATAGTAAAAGAAAAAGGAGTCAGGTCCATTGGGGAACAAATTCTGTCTCTCACACACACAACGATTTGATGCTATTACATGATCATGTCTTTGGAGCTGGTCACCATGTCTGTGAGCATCGTCCCAGGTGGTGTGAGCTCTCTCGGCCTCTGCAACAAGGTGGAAACCATGTTCCACTAGCTCCACTTCCTTCTGTGGACTCCTAGAGACTGTGGCCTCCCCACATCCTGAATTTGTGCAATTGACTTCTTTAGACTTAGTCAAGTCTCTACATTTGTCTTATTAATGCCATCCTGAAATCTTGCCAAGAGCAGTTAAAAAAAAAAAAATAGCTCTTGCCATCTAATAAGTGTGCAGGAAATGACTGCTGAATGAATATTTGAATTGGATTAAAAAAAATCCAAACCACTTAAAAAATCCTTTAGAATGGCTTCGGATCCAGACAAGCATAACTGATTTCAATAAATGTTTGAATGTTACACTGCCAAGTACAGTTGGCTCTCCGTACCTGTGGGTTCTGCATCCTCAGATTCAACCAACTTTGGAGTGAAAATACTCAGGGGAAAAATTCCAGAAAGGTCCAAACAGCAAAACTTGAATTTGCCACACACCAGCAACAATTGACATAGCATTTACGTTGTATTAGGTACTGTAAGTAATCTAGAGATGATTTAAAGTATATGAGAGGATGTGCACTGGTTCCCTGCAAATACCACACTCTTTTATATAAGGAACTGGAGCATTTTCACCTCTTGCTATCTGAGTTGGGGGGTAGGGGGTGGTGAGGTGTCCTGGAACCAATATCCCCACAGATACCCAGGAATGACTGTATCAGAACAGGCAGAGTCTTCATGGTCCTGAAGGATATTATAATCCAACAGGGCTGTGGACATGTGGGAAAAGATTAACACAAAAATAACCCTTACAGTTAAGTATCAAATGAAAGGAACCATTAAGAGTGAGAAAGCACAGCAGTGGTAGGTGAAGTCACCTGAGAGTAGATAGCTCTTGAAGAACAGGTAGAATTTTCTTTTTAATACATCTTAATTGGAGTATAATTGCTTCACAATACTGTGTTAGTTTCTGTTGTACAATAAAGTGAATCAGCTATATGTATATATATATATACATACATATATATATATATATATATATATATATATATATATATATATATATCCCCATATCCCCTTCCTCTTGAGCCTCCCTCCTACCCTCCCTATCCCACCCCTCTAGGTGGACACAAAGCACCGAGCTGATCTCCCTGTGCTATGCGGCTGCTTCCCACTAGCTATCTATTTTACATTTGGTAGTGTATATATGTCCATGCCTCTTTCTCCCTTCATCCCAGCTTACCCTTCCCCCTCCCTGTGTCCTCAAGTCCATTCTTTACATCTATGTCTTTATTCCTGCCCTGCCACCAGGTCCATCAGTACCTTTTTTTTTTTTTTTAGATTCCATATATATGTGTTAGCATACAGTATTTGTTTTTCTCTTTCTGACTTATTTCACTCTGTATGACAGACTCTAGGTCCATCCGCCTCACTACAAATAACTCAATTTCGTTTCTTTTTATGGCTGAATAATATACCATTGTATATATGTGCCCCATCACTAATTATTAGAGAAATGCAAATCAAAACTATGAGGAGGTATATCACCTCACACCGGTCAGAATGGCCATTATCAAAAAATCAAGAACGGTTAGAATTTTAACAGAAGGAATTGAATGAAGTGGATAAAACAGTGTAATCAAAGACATAGAGATGAGAACTCATGGGCGAGTGATCCAGGCTCCGTAATCAATGGAACTGGGTGAGCACATGAAAGTAACTTTGGAGATTCATAGGAGGTAAGACCAGAGAAGTGGATGGAGGCCAGGTTCTGGAAGATTCTGAATACTGAGTTTGACCTATTTTTATACACTTAGCTCCACAATAAGAAGGTACTGACCGTTTTTAAGCTGGAAGATGCCTTGTTTGGGGCTGGGCCTTAGAAAGACGAATCTGGCACCAGCTTGTGTTGGAGGGGATAGTTTGAGTTCAGAGGGGCTGAAAACGGAACTGAGGTTGTTATATCTGAGCTGGCTCCTCTTTGATCTCCATGAAAGGGTTTCTGGCTGGAGTGGGGCAATCACTTTACTTCCTCACCTGTTTTCTCTAGGAGAGGACTTCCAGCTTGAATGATGAAAAACAACTTGAAAAGTCAACATGTCAGATGCAAAAAGCCCTTCCTACATTGAGAGCTTTTGAGAGCAGGTGATAAACACTCAGAAAAGAGAGCCAAATGGTCTGGTTCAGTGAAGGGATCCTTGAATTGTTAACTCCTAGAGGAACACAGTGCCTGTATATACAGTTGCTTCCTTGCTGTTCACCAGGAGGATGGGATGCCAGTTATTTTCTCAAGTCTCCTTTCTTTCCTTTTTTACTCACAAAGATGTATTGGAACTTACCATATGCCAAGCACTGTAACAGGATTTGGAATATTCTATTTAGTTAGTTTTTTTAAAACATCCAATACCTAAGATTATTATTATTATATACCCTATAATACATCTGATCATTATTATTATTGTCACTTCACTTGTGAGAAAACTAAGTAATTTTCTCAATGTCACACTGTCAGAACAAAGCTGAGATCTGGTTTGCAATAACCTGCCTGAGCATATTAAATATACAAAATACCATTTAATATCTTCCAATTATCAAGAGGTACTATGTCCTAGCACTTCAGATAAATTACATTAATTCTCACAACAACCCTGTTATTAGGTATTATGCCAAACTGAGGTGCCAAGAGGTGAAATGACTTGCCTAAGGTCTCTTAACTAGTAATTCAGAGAGCTGAGCTGAACAGTCAGTAAGTGGGGGGGAGTAGACACCAGAATCTGGGTCTATCTGATCCAGAGTTCATGTGTTAAGTGTGTTTGAAGGGAATTCTGATTATCCACACCTCCGCAACGCTTCCTCTGAGGGCATTTGAGCACCTACTAATGCGCTAGACACTTTACACTCTACCACGTTTAATCCTGAACCCTGTGAGGCAGGGGCTCTCCTTTAACAGAGTGGGAATGCAAGTCTCAGAGTGGAGAAGTTATTCACCAGGATAGTTTGCTAGTGAGTGACTGATGAGAAAATTAAGATCCAAGTGCATCGGATGCTAAATACTGCTTTGTACGAAAATCGTTTTTTCGTGGGAAGACCTGTGTTTCCCCAGAATTACCCACAGTTTTTCATTCCGTTCCCATGGGCTGGAATAAGGGAGGGGGCTGCCCAGATGCCTTTCTCCTCAGATGCCCTCAGGCAGCCTACAGAATAGCCTCCTTCTAGAACTGTGTCATGGATTCCCCATGTTTAATGTACCAAACACCGTGGGTAAATATGAAACCACTGAAATGATAGCAACTAAGTTGTGGAAGTTGTTTATTCCATAACGTTAAGTGAGAAAAGCAGGATTCAAAAAGGTCTGCATAAAAATAGAAAAGCACATGCACAGAATCTGGAGGAAATACACAAAAATGAAGAGAGTGTAGGGATGGTGGCATTGTGGGTGATTTTTTTTTTCTTTTTTGCCATTTTCAAAATCGTCATCAGTGCCATGTTTTTTGGGGAAGGAGGGAATTTGTTATTGAAGTGTCACATGCTAAAACTGTATAAACCATAAGTGTACAGTGAATTTTCACAAACCAAGCATGCTTGTGCAACGAACAGCAAAATGGAGAAATGGATCAGTGTCAGGTCCCCAGAAGTCCCACTCATGCTGCGTTTCTCTTCCTATCTCACTCTGAGTTTTAATGTAAAATTAGGAACACCCATTCTCTGAGCAAATAATGGGCTGTGCATAAGATTGCACCAAGGAGACCTTGGAAACCACAGAAACCTGAGGAAGAGGTGGGCTGGTCACCTGAGCCAGTAAGTGATGAGCATCCTTGAGGCTCCCCATTCATCCTCATCTTTACTCCAGAAATAGCTGTGGTAAGGATGGGCCATTCAGTTCAGAAATAGGAACTTAGTTACCCACCTAACCAGAAACAGGAAGAGATGGGTTGGCACCCGCCAGGAGATGCTAAGGGATGTTGAAGAGCATCTAGAAATACTGTACCCACTGAAGACCTAAGGACCCCTGGAGTCTCAACCCCACAGCTGGCAGAGAACAAACCCTGATGAACCTTCAACACAGAGAGAAAAGGCTTAAGAACATGGTTCAGAGGAGTTGAATCGACCAGAGAGAAACAGTTAAGGACAAGGGCAGAGCTATCAACAGCCTGGAGCCCAGGGCGGTTAGATGCCTCCAGCTGGGGTGATTGAGCAATACCCAAAAGATTAAGGAAGAAGGGCTTGACATCCAGATGAGTTCTTGGATTAAATAGGAAAGTGCCATGAGAGATATATTGGAACTTTTTTCCTTCCATGAGCTGCACCCTAATCAATAAAGAGCTATTATGGACTGAATTGTGTCCCCCTTAACATTCATATGCTGAAACCCTTACCCCCCCCCAATGTGACTGAATTTGGAATAAGGTCTTTAAAGAGGTAATTAAGGTTAAATGAGGTCATATGGGTGGGGCCCTAATCCAGTAGGACTGGTGTCCTTATTGGAAGAGGAAGAGACACCAGAGATGCATAGGCACAGGAGAAAGGCCATGTGAAGATGCAGTGAGAAGGTGGCTATCAACGAGCCAAGAAGTGAGGCCTCAGGAGAAACCAACCCTGCCGACACTTTGATGGTGGACTTCCAGCCTCCAGAATTCTGAGAAATAAATTTCTGTTGTTTAAGCCACCAGTCTGTGGATTTTGTCATAGTGGTCCGAGCGCACTAATACAGGAGCCCTATATAGTTTTCTGATGTTTCTAAGAGAGTATGTTATTTGATATTTGTTCCCTTTGCTTTCATCAGGTATAGATGATGAATCCAATGCAGAGTTATTGCAACAATTTTCAAACTGGTTCACTCAAGCAGATGCCTGTTCAGACTTTGGATATAATTTTTAAAAATTGAATAATTGAGTCATTGATCTAGAGCAAAACCCGTAAATGCTTCAAAGCTCATATTTTTTCAAATATCAAAATAATTTTTATAACAACCAATGCATTCCTATCTCAGTTCTTAAAACTACCATGGCTTTTTGGAATACTGGAACACCCAAAACACATTTATTGGCTGTCTGGTTTGGGATAAGGCACTCTGAATTTTTATGAAAGCCACTTTCCTGAGCTATAAAATAATACATATATTGCAGCCTTGTGATCAAGATGAACGACAATGGATGTAAAATGTTGGGCAAGGAGCTTGTGGAAGATGTTAGGTACATGGCTACTGCTGTCGTCTTGAGATGGGAGGAGAAGGAGGGTTTTCAGGACCCTGGAACGTGTGGGAGCCATCGGGGCTGGACAGTCGCAGGCCTGGGTGACCTTCCCTGGGGGCTTTGTCATGGAGCCGGGGAAGCAGAATTGAGGTTTGCTGGACCCTCCTCTGGCAACCCCTGGCTTGTCTTGCCCATGCCGCTGTGGTCGGGGCTATGACTTGGGCTGTACTCTGGTTTGTCAGGGAACCAGAGGCCAGGAAGCCAGGTGTTCATCCGACTAAAAGGGAAAAGCAAGGTTGACACGGAGAAGAAGCTCACACTACTGTGCACTGAGGCCGCACTGCGTTAGTGTAGTATCATTGCAGATGGGTTGGGCCCTGCTCAGACTCCATCCTCAAGAAATGAAGCCAGGATGGTTGGGACAGGGCCCTTCCGAGGTGGGCCCAGGGGAGGGTGAGTCAGAATGCCTTGCTCGCGGACTGGCATGGGTTTATGATGGTCCACAGCAGGGACAGGGTTGCTGGAGAAAAATAGTCCCGCCGCGTTGGCCAACAAAGCAAGGCTGCCCATTGTGGCCAGATGGCACAGGCAAGACTCTAAAGTACATGACTATAAATAAAAGAGGTAAACAAAAAGGACCTGCTGTAGAGTACAGTGAACTATGGATATATACAGTATCCTGTAATAAACCATAATGGGAAAGAGTATGAAAAAGAACATGTGTGTATATGTATAACTGAATCACTTTGCTGTACACCAGAAACTAACACAGCATTGTGAATCAACTATAATTCAATTTTTAAAAAGTAGTATTGTCTGGTTTTGAATTTCCTTCTTCTTTATTTTGGTGCCCAAGCCTAAATGTCCTCCTTGGTGACCCCAGACTCCTTTGATGATTGTCCTGTCACTTACTGGAGCCTCCACTGGGTCCTTCTACCAACCCCTACCGGTGGCACTGTCTTACTCTTTCTTTCATTAAAACAACCCAAGGAGTGCCTCACTTCCTGGGTGTAATGCACCCCTCTTGTCAATGGTCCCCAATCCCAATGACACAAGGAAGTGCCTGGAGAGCTCATTTAAGACATCACCACCTGAGCTCCACCCCAAGAGGATCCATTTCTATAGGTCTGCCAGGTGATCAGCAACCTTCCTAGAAAACAGAATCTTCTTGTGCCGATTAAAAAGCTCCAAGGAGGGGCTTCCATGGTAGCGCAGTGGTTGGGTCCGCCTGCCGTTGCAGGGGACATGGATTCGTGCCCCGGTACGGGAAGATCCCACGTGCCGCAGAGTGGCTAGGCCCATGAACCATGGCCACTGAGCCTGTGCGTCTGGAGCCTGTGCTCCGCAACGGGAGAGGCCACAGCAGTGAGAGGCCCGTGTATTGCAAAAAAAAAAAAAAAAAAAAAAGAATAGGGACGGGACCTGCACCAGTGGGAGGCAGCCGTGAAGGAGGAAAGGTTTCCACACACTAGAAGCCCCTTCGCGGGCGGAGACTGCGGGTGGCAGAGGGGAAAGCTGTGGAGCCGCGGAGGAGAGCGCAGCAACAGGGGTGCGGGGAGCAAAGCGGGGAGATTCCCGCACAGAGGATTGGTGCTGACCGGCACTCACCAGCCCGAGAGGCTTGTCTGCTCACCTAATGAGGCAGGCGGGGCTGGGAGCTGAGGCTCGGGCTTCGGTAGGAGCGCAGGGAGAGGACTGGGGTTGGCAGCGTGAACAAAGCCTGCAGTTAGTGTACCATGGCTAGCCGGGAGGGAGTCCGGGGAAAAGTCTGGAGCTGCCAAAGGGGCAAGAGACTTTTTCTTCCCTCTTTGTTTCCTTGTGCGCGAGGAAAGGGAATTCAGAGCGGTGCTTAAAGGAGCTCCAGAGACGGGTGCGAGCCGCGGCTAAAAGCGCAGACCCCAGAGACAGGCATGAGACGCTAAGGCTGCTGCTGCCACCACCAAGAAGCCTGTGTGCGAGCACAGGTCACTATCCACACCTCCCTTCCGGGGAGCCTGTGCGGCCCGCCACTGCCAGGGTACCGGGATCCAGGGACAACTCCCCCGGGAGAATGCACGGCGAGCCTCAGGCTGGTGCAACGTCATGCTGACCTCTGCCGCCGCAGGCTAGCCCTGCACTCCGTGCCCCTCCCTCCCCCGGCCTGAGTGAGCCAGATCCCCCGAATCAGCGGCTCCTTTAACCCCATCCTGTCTGAACGAAGCACAGACGCCCTCCGGCGACCTACACACAGAGGCGGGGCCAAATCCAAAGCTGAACCCCGGAGCTGTGAGAACAAAGAGAAAGGGAAATCTCTCCCAGCAGCCTCAGGGGCAGCGGATTAAATCTCCACAGTCAACTTGATGTACCTGCATTTGTGGAATACCTGAATAGACAACGAATCATCCCAAATTGAGGAGGTAGACTTTGGGAGCAACGATATGTATTTTTTTCCCCCTCTTTCTCTTTTTGTGAGTGTGTATGTGTATGCTTCTGTGTGTGATTTTGTCTGTATAGCTTTACTTTTACCATATGTCCTAGGGTTCTGTCTGTCCTTTTTTTTTTTTTTATAATATAGTTTCTAGCACTTGTTATCATTGGTGGATTTGTTTTTTGGTTTGGTGGCCCTCTTCTTTCTTTTTTTATTACTTAAATTATTTTTAATTATTATTTTTTATTTTACTAACTTTATATTATTTTATTTTTTCTTTCTTTTTTCTCTCTTTTATTCTGAGCCATGTGGATGACGGGTTCTTGGTGCTCTAGCCAGGTGTCAGGGCTGTGCCTCTGAGGTGGGAGAGCCAAGTTCAGGACATTGGTCCACCACAGACCTCCCAGCTCCACATAATATCAAACAGCGAAAATCTCCCAGAGATCTCCATCGCAACACTAAGACCCAGCTCCACTCAACGACCAGCAAGCTACAGTGCTGGACACCCTATGCCAAACAACTAGCAAGACAGGAACACAACCCCACCCATTAGCAGAGAGGCTGCCTAAAATTATAATAAGGCCACAGACACCCCAAAACAAACCACCAGACGTGGACCTGCCCACGAGAAAGACAAGATTCAGCCTCATCCACCAGAACACAGGCACTAGTCCCCTCCACCAGGAAGCTTACACAACCCACTGAACTAACCTTAGCCACTGGGGACAGACACCAAAAACAATGGGAACTACGAACTGGCAGCCGGCGAAAAGGGGACCCCAAACAAAGTTCGTTAAGCAAAATGAGAAGACAGAGAACACAAAGCAGATGAAGGAGTAAGGTAAAAACCCATCAGACCTAGCAAATGAAGAGGAAATAGGCAGTCTGCTTGAAAAAGAATTGAGAATAATGATAGTAAAGATGATCCAAAATCTTGGAAATAGAATGGAAAAAATACAAGAAACGTTTAACAAGGACCTAGAACTAAAGAGCAAACAAACAGTGATGAACAACACAATAAATGAAACTGAAATACTCTAGCAGGAATCAATAGCAGATAGGAACATACATATAGATAATTACCTTAAATGTAAATGGATTAAATGCTCCCACCAAAAGACATAGACTGGCTGAATGGATACAAAAACAAGACCCGTGTATATGCTGTCTGCAAAAGACCTGCTTCAGACCTAGGGACACATACAGATGGAAAGTGAAGGGATGGAATAAGATATTCCATGCAAATGGAAATCAAAAGAAAGCTGGAGTAGCAATTCTCATATCAGACAAAATAGACTTTAAAACAAAGACTATTACAAGAGAAAAAGAAGGACACTACATAATGATCAAGGGAACTGTCCAAGAAGAAGATACAACAATTGTAAATATTTATGCACCCAGCATAGCAGCACCTCAATACAGAAGGCAAATACTAACAGCCATAAAAGGGGACACAATCATAGTAGGGGACTTTAACAACCCACTTTCACCAATAGACAGATCATGCAAAATGAAAATAAATAAGGAAACACAAGCTTTAAATGATACATTAAACAAGATGGACTTAATTGATATTTATAGGATATTCCATCCAAAAACAATAGAATACACTTTCTTCTCAAGTGCTCATGGAACATTCTCCAGGATAGATCATATCTTGGGTCACAAATCAAGCCTTGGTAAATTTAAGAAAATTGAAATCATATCAAGTATCTTTTCCAACAACACTATGAGACTACATATCAATTACAGGAAAAAAATCTGTAAAAAATACAAACACATGAAGGCTAAACAATACACTACTTAATAACCAAGAGATCACTGAAGAGATCAAAGTGGAAATCAAAAAATACCTAGAAAAAAATGACAATGAAATCACAATGACCCAAAACCTATGGGATGCAGCAAAAGCAGTTCTAAGAGGGAAGTTTATAGCAATACAATCCTACCTTAAGAAACAAGAAAAATCTCAAACACCCTAACCTTACATCTAAAGCAATTAGAGAAAGAAGAACAAAAAGCCCCCAAAGTTAGCAGAAGGAAAGAAATCATAAAGATCAGATCAGAAATAAATGAAAAAGAAATGAAGGAAACGATAGCAAAGTTCAATAAAACTAAAAGCTGGTTCTTTGAGAAGATAAACAAAATTGATAAACCATTAGCTAGACTCATCAAGAAAAAAAGGGAGAAGACTCAAATCAGTAGAATTAGAAATGAAAAAGAAGCAGTAAAAACTGACACTGCAGAAATACAAAGGATCATGAGAGATTACTACAGGCAAGTATATGCCAATAAAATGGACAACCTGGAAGAAATGGACACATGCTTAGAAATGCACAACCTTCCGAGACTTAACCAGGAAGAAATAGAAAATATGAACAGACCAATCACAAGCACTGAAATTGAAACTGTGATTTAAAATCTTCCAAAAAACAAAAGCCCAGGACCAGATGGCTTCACAGGCAAATTCTATCAAACATTTAGAGAAGGGCTAACACCTATCCTTCTCAAACTCTTCCAACATATAGCAGAGGGAGGAACACTCCCAAACTTATTCTACAAGGCCACCATCACCCTGATACCAAAACCAGACAAAGATGTCACAAAGAAAGAAAACTACAGGCCAATATCACTGATGAACACAGATGTAAAAATCCTCAACAAAATACTAGCAAACAGAATGCAACAACAAATTAAAAGGATCATACTCTATGATCAAGTGGGGTTTATCCCAGGAATGTAAGGATTCTCCAGTATACACAAATCAATCAATGTGATACACCATATTAACAAATTGAAGGAGAAAAACCATATCATCATCTCAATAGATGCAGAGAAAATTTTTGACAAAATTCAACACCAATTTATGATAAAAACCCTCCAGAAAGTAGGCATAGAGGGAACTTACCTCAACATAATAAAGGCCATATGTGACAAACCCACAGCCAACATCGTTCTCAACGGTGAAAAACTGAAACTATTTTGACTAAGATCAGGAACAAGACAAGGTTGCCCACTCTCACCACTATTATTCAATATAGTTTTGGAAGTTTTAGCCACAGCAATCAGAGAGGAAGAAGAAATAAAAGGAATCCAAATCGGAAAAGAAGAAATAAAGCTGTCACTGTTTGCAGATGACATGATACTATACATAGAGAATCCTAAAGATGCTACCAGAAAACTACTGGAGCTAATCAATGAATTTGGTAAAGTATCAGGATACAAAATTAATGCACAGAAATCTTTTGCATTCCTATACACTAATGATGAAAAATATGAAAGTGAAATTAAGAAATCACTCCCATTTACCATTGCAACAAAAAGAATAAAATATCTAGGAATAAACCTACTAAGGAGACAAAAGACCTGTATGCAGAAAATTATAAGACACTGATGACAGAAATGAAAGATGATACAAACAGATGGAGAGATATACCATGTTCTTGGATTGGAAGAATCAACATTATGAAAATGACTATACTACCGAAAGTAATCTACAGATTCAATGCAATCCCTATCAAACTACCACTGGCATTTTTCACAGAACAAGAACAAAATATTTCACAATTTGTATGGAAACACAAAAGACCCCGAGTAGCCAAAGCAATCTTGAGAAAGAAAAACAGAGCTGGAGGAATCAGGCTCCCTGACTTGAGACTATACTACAAAGCTACAGTAATCAAGACAGTATGGTAATGGCACAAAAACAGAAACATAGATCAATGGAACTGGATAGAAAGCACAGAGATAAACCCATGCACATATGGTCACCTTACCTTTGATAAAGGAGGCAAGAATATACAATGGAGAAAAGACAGCCTCTTCAATAAGTGGTGCTGGGAAAACTGGACAGATACATGTAAAAGAATGAAATTAGAACACCATACACAAAAATAAACTCAAAATGGATTAAAGACCTCAATGTAAGGCCAGACACTATCAAACTCTTAGAGGAAAACATAGGCAGAACACACTATGTCATAAATCACAGCAAGATCCTTTTTGACCCACCTCCTAGAGAAATGGAAATAAAAACAAAAATATACATATGGGACCTAATGAAACTTCAAAGCTTTTGCACAGCAAAGGAAACCTTAAACAAGACCAAAAGACAACTCTCAGTATGGGAGAAAATATTTGCAAATTAAGCAACTGACAAAGGATTAATCTCCAAAATTTACAAGCAGCTCATGCAGCTCAATAACAAAAAAACAAACAACCCAATCCAAAAATGGGTGGAAGATCTAAACAGTCATTTCTTCAAAGAATATATACAGATTGCCAGCAAACACTTGAAGGAATGCTCAACATCATTAATCATTAGAGAAATGCAAATCAAAACTGCAATGAGATATCATCTCACACCAGTTAGAATGGCCATGATCAAAAAGTCTACAACCTATAAATGCTGGAGGGAACCCTCTTGCACTGTTGGTGGGAATGTAAATTGATACAGCCACTATGGAGAACAGTATGGACGTTCCTTAAAAAACTAAAAATACAACTACCACACGACCCAGCAATCCCACTACTGGGCATATACCCTGAGAAAAACCATAATTCAAAAAGAGTCATGTATCACAATGTTCATTGCAGCTCTATTTACAATAGCCAGGACATGGAAGCAACCTAAGTGTCCATCAACAGATGAATGGATAAAGAAGATGTGGCATATATATACAATGGAATATTACTCAGCCATAAAAAGAAACGAAATTGAGTTATTTGTAGTGAGGTGGATGGACATAGAATCTGTCATACAGAGTGATGTAAGTCAGAAAGAGAAAAACAAATACCATATGCTAACACATATATATGGAATCTAAAAAACAGAAAAAAATAATGGTCATGAAGAACCTATGGGCAAGACGGGAATAACGACACAGACCTACTAGAGAATGGACTTGAGGATACGGCGAGGGGGAAGGGCAAGCTGGGACAAAGTGACAGAGTGGCATGGACATATATACACTACCAAATGCAAAATAGATAGCTAGTGGGAAGCAGCTGCATAGCAGAGGGAGATCAGCTCGGTGCTTTGTGACCACCTAGAGGGGTGGAATAGGGAGGTTGGGAGTGGGGGACATGCAAGAGGGAAGAGATATGGGGATATATGTATATGTATAACTGATTCACTCTGTTATAAAGGAGAAACTAACACACCATTGTAAAGCAATTATACTCCAATAAAGATGTTAAAAAAAAAAAAACTTGGAAAGGCTTCCCTGGTTGCACAGTGGTTAAGAATCTGCCTGCCAACGCAGGGGACACGTGTTCAATCCCTTGTCCGGAAAGATTCCACATGCCGCAGAGCAACTAAGCCCATGAGCCACAACTACTGAGCCTGTGCTCTAGAGCCCGTACTCTGCAACAAGAGAAGCCCGCGCACCACAATGTTGAGTATCCCCCGCTCACTGCAAATAGAGAAAGCCCGCGCAGCAACAAAGACCCAACGCAGCCAAAAAAAAGAATAACTTGGGAAATTCTCATTCATAATAACAATAAATAATATAATAAAAAACAACTTAGTGTTTTCTATTTACTTTCCATAATGAGCAATAAATGGCAACAAAGAGGCAGGGAAGGATGATTTTGTTGGTCCCGGCAGCCTCCTGAGGACCAGAATATCTCTCCATCTAGCCTAATGTCATGCCAGAAATGCTGTTACTAAATATTATCTACTCTACTGACATTGCCTATTTACTCACTTAAACATGGTGTCTGATTCAGGGCAGCGGGTGACATGCCCTAAATCACCGACTCCTCTAGAACCGTTTCCTCATCTCCAGAAACCACAGAAATGCCCAGGGGATTCTAGCATGTGAACTTCTAATTCCATAGCTCCTACTACCCCTCGCACCTGGAAATAGCCCAAAACCCCATGTCTTGATTCTATTTTGGAATCCATGATCACCACAAAACGATACGAAACAGAATACGTATTTCTAGACTTCACCTCCTTTCACAAAATGAGTAGTTGAAAAAAAGTTTCTGAAGCTTTATCTCTCTGACCGGGCAGGAGTGGAATTCATGTTCTGCAGGTGTCTTATTTATTTTTGCAGGAGGCCAGTGTGTTTTTTTCCATATCACATACCCAACACTCTCCTTTCCTTAACTGATTCTCCACACTTTCCACACACTGTCTTTTTATTAATTTTTTTAACCCCAAAGAATACTGTGTTCCCTGCTCTCCTCATATTCACATTGGAGGATGCTGTCGGACAGAGGTGGCTATTAATACATTCTGGATAACAAGCACACAGACTCCCTCAGGGAAATAGAAGCATGGAAGAAATAATATCATGCTGGAAAGGTTAGGGGAGGGACAGCTCAGCTCACCCATCACATAGACATTAAAAATAAAATGAGAATAGATATCCTATGATTCCTCAGCTAGGCAGAAGCAAAAGAAATTAAAAATATTATCCCTAAGCTCTAACAGCTTGACTCCAAAGAATGGCCTCTTTCCTTCCACATGATTGCAGCATCCATCCCAAAAGTCGCCCTCCTATGTGTCCAGAACCAAGATCTGGAGGGTCCGAGTTCCTCCTGGGCATTTGTCTTTAAACTGTCAGGGGTCAGTGGTGAGGGTCAGTTCTCGGGGCTCATTTTGGGGACTGGTGCTGGGGAATTCTGGAATAAGTAGGCTTAATTTAACTTCCAGCTGAGATGTTGAGCACCAATTTGCACTTAAGGTTTTATGATGTCAGTGGCAGAGTCTGGCCCTGTTTGACCTGCCTAGTTTCAAAGTCCAGCCCTGCTGCTTACTAGCACTTATAGGTTGCCTAACCTCTTGGCACTTCAGTTTGCTCATGTGTGGAATGGGGGTTAGGTAGAATCCACTCAATGGATTTATAGGGAGGCTTAGGGCATTAATGCACAGAAGGTCTTAGAACAGTGCTGGGCACAGAGATGTTATGACCATTTGTTGCTAATATTATGTTTACCATTTTAGAGACCCTGCGCCCCATTTTATGGAGAAGCAACATGATTCAGTGGAGAGAACTTTGGGGCAGAACACTGGGGATCTGCAGCCCAGCGTCCACCCTGCCCAGGTATTCTGTGTGAGTGTCGGCACGTCCCCCAAACTTCTGGATCCCACACTAATCTGTAAAAAGGGAGGGATGATGCCTGGCTTCTGTGTGGGTTTTGTTGGATTGCCATGAAGCGAACAGTAGATGCGACACGCCCATGGTTCATAGAAGATCTAACACGTTATGATGTTTCTACACTCAATCTCTGATTCATCTTTCTTTCCTTCCTGCCAAGTGGCTCAAGTCCAATTCAGGCATCACATTGGACTGCAGAAGGTGGGACCCTGAGATGTTAACTCATCGGACTGCACCTCCATCCGGCTCACTGGGCCCAGCACTTTCTGGATTATTAGAAGTCTTGTGAGTTCATTACAGAATCCCATTTTAAATGTATGTGGTTTGACTTGGCGTCTCTGATGTGACATATGTCAAACATCAAATACGTCAGGTATCACCATCTGACACAATGTATGGTTACTCGCTATTTGTTGGTGTACCATAATACACCTCTGCTCTTTGCTCTGGAAGGGAAACTTTGTTTATTTTAGGTCTTTGTGAGGCTGGGGTGTAGGAGAGAGTCAGGGCTGGAGATTAGAATTGCCCCTTTCCCGGAGATGGGAGTAGGTACCGTATTTACAGCAGGACTGTTGGCAGAGCCAAGAAAATGAAGAAAGAGAAAAGGGTAGAATGCTCCTCAGACCCCAGTTTACACTATGCCCACACGGAGAAGGAAAACATCCAAACCTACTGATACAGCCCAAGAAACACTGTGAGAACCGTGGAGAGTCAGTCGTATTTATTCAGAGGCGGGTTGGTTTGAGTTCATCTGGTGAAGACTACGTTCCCCACTAGGGCCGGCACTGTGCTTTCCATCTCCCATTCATCAGTCAATTCCCTACAAGTGCTCTGTCCTGTTCAAAATACATCTTTTAGCCCCCTCAGCAAAATAGAGTGGAGTTGACAAGAAGTTCTGTTAATTATTCCCTGAACAATAAATCACCCTGCCGTGGAACTGTGCTATCTCTACGTGGGGCGTGAATGCGTTTCAAGGGAAACCCTCTCAAGACAAATGACGCCAAGTGCTGTGATTACAGCTGAAGCAGGCAGGCAGGCAGGGCCGTTCTGAGCCTGGTGCTGACTGCTGGGCTGGCCAGAGCTTTCAAGAACAGCCACTGTGAGGGTGCTGGGGAGAGTGGGGGAACCTGCTCCAACCTCTGTTCTTTTCGTCTTTGGGAGTAGTGAAGGGATTAAGCTCAGAAAGCAGGGCTTCCAGTTTTCACTAATTCATTCATTCACTCACTGATTCATCAGACCCACGCTGACCCTGGGCTGGCATGTGCCCATGTGGGTGACCAGCATCTCCAGCCAGCCTCTGTCTGATGGGTCTGTCCCAGCTGCTTTTGCCTTGGCTACACCAGATGTTAACTACTGTGAATATCGCCTGATGAATTAAATGTTGTGGAACATTCAGTACTCTCTAAGCATAATGGAAAGCCCTGGAAATATCAAAACCAATGTCCTCGTGCTTGTCTTCAAGGAATATACAAACTAGTGGAGGACAAACAGCTGCTTAAAGGAGAAAGAGACACCACATTTGATATAATTAGAAGTGCCAGGAAACAGGGTTTGAAGGACTGAGGGAGTCTTTCTAGAGCAGGATGGGGTGAGTGGGACCTTGAGGAAAATAGAAGAAGACCCCTAATCACAGGAAAGTGTGGTCCGTTTGGGAAATGGCCCTGTTCAGTGTGGATCAGTGAGGGGGCATCGGAGCGGCCCGAGCTGCACCTGGGGAAACAGCACGTAGCATAAAAGGGTTTGAATTGATTCTCACAATTCCTTTGCTAACATTTTAAGCAGCAGAGTGACAAGATCATACTTGTCACTCAGAAAGACCTCTGTACCTTGAGAATAAAATAACAGAAGGGCAAGAGAGGGAGACCAGTTAGAAAATACCACTCGGGCTTCCCTGGTGGCGCAGTGCCTGAGAGTCCGCCTGCCGATGCAGGGGACACGGGTTCGTGCCCCGGTCTGGGAAGATCCCACATGCCGTGGAGCGGCTGGGCCCGTGAGCCATGGCCGCTGACCCTGCGTGTCCGGAGCCTGTGCTCCGCAACGGGAGAGGCCGCAGCAGTGAGAGGCCCACGTACCGCAAAAAAAAAGAAAAAGAAAATACCACGCATTCATTCATTCAACAAATAGTTTTTGAATACCTAGTGTGTGTCAGGTGACAGGCCAAGTGCTGGAGATAAAGTAGTGACCCAAACAGCTCACTAATGAGTAGGAGAGGTGGGTTAAAATAGACACCAAAATGAATGTGTATTTACATACTGTAGCAACCTAAATGGGATGGGAATTTGAAAAAGAATAGATACATGTATGTGTGTGACTGAATCACTTTGCTGTTCATCTGAAACGAACACAGTGTTATTAATCAACTATACTCCAATATAAAATAAAAACTTAAAAAAAAAGGAATATTTGTCCCTGAGCAGATTAGATTTTAAAAAATCTTCTTCCTGGCCTATTCAAAGATAATAAGAAAATAAAAGAAAAATAATTTAGAACCTGAAAAAAAAATAGTGCTAGGAACGGAATTCCACAATGCTATATACAATTGTGTAGGAGGGGACGGGGCTTTCTTTCAATGAGGGATCAAGGGAAGGCTTCCTTAAAGAAGTGACATTCATTCTGAGGCCAAACTGATGAGTAGGATTCATCTGGCCACTCTGCAAAGCAAGACTGAGAGCAGGAAAACCCGTTGGGAAGCTGACTCAGTTGCCCCTCGCAGGGAAGAGGTGGTGGCGTTGGAAACATGGGGAAGACAGCTGATTTGAGATGTATTTTGGAGATAAAGTTGGCAGGACCACTGCAACCCGGGTGAGAAGAGACGAGGCTGTGAATCAATTTAGCAGGAGGTCCCATGGATTTGAAAGAGAAAGGCAAAGCATAGGGCTTGATGATGAATGGCATGGAAGGTGGGTCAAGAAAGGCAGAGCTTAAGATGATTTCTGGTTTCCTGACCCAGTAACTTGGATAGGCAGAGGCATGATGAACCATAAATCGTAGCCATAAAAAGGAATGAAATGATGCCATTGGTAGCTACATGGATGGACCTAGAGATTATCATACTAAGCAAAGTAAATCAGAAAGAGAAAGACAAATACTCTATGATACCACTTATACGTGGAATCTAAAATATGACACAAATGAACTTATCTACGAAACAGAAACAGACTCACAGACATAGAGAACAGACTTGTGGTTGCCAAGGTGGGCAAGGGAGGCATGGTTTGAGAGTTTGGGATTAGCAGATGCAAACTATTATACATAGAATGAATAAAAAACAAGGTCCAGTTGTATAGCACAGGGAACTCTATTCAATATCCTGTGATAAACCATACTGGAGGAGAATACGAAAAAGAATCTCTATATATGTATAGGACCTGTGCTTGTCTGCTGCACGCTGATGGTGTCTTATAAAGAACATTTTCCTGCTATCTCTGTGTGTTTAAGTGGCCACTGAAAAATAAGAAAAGGGCCCACGCTAGTCTATGGAATTTCTTCCCTGATGAAATCTAGGGAACGGTCTGATCTTTTCTTCTTTAACGGAGGATCATTGATCTGCTTGTGACTCAGGGCAACTTACCCACCAGACTCATCTCTCCAGCTCTGCTTAGGTGGTTGTTGTTTCCCTCCTGGGGGGGGTGGTGGTCAAGGATTGTTTTGCTTATATCATTCTTTCTACAAACTAAGGGAAGATATTAAAAGATTGTGGCTGATGACAGAGTTCCTTTTGCTATGGTTAACACTCAGTAACATTCTTAGAGAAAGACAAAATGTGCTAATGAGATTCTTTCAAAATGCAAGATAAGAGGAGTTTTGGCAGAAAGGAACTGAAGAGTTGGGTTTACAATTGAATAAAAGGGAGAAGAGCAGCAGGTGGTGACCAGCCTGCCTTCAACTGGAGTCCAAGGTTCTCAGATGTGACTGGTGACCATTCTCTGTTTTAGTTCAATTGCGCGTTTTATTCTTAAACAAAGGCAAAACGAAAGAAACCACTTTAAAAGAAGATCAGGGTTAGAGAAAGGTATTGAATCCAATGAAAGCTCACTTTCCTCTTTGAGACATCTGCTTGCTCTATTGGGCTCAACCACTGGCCTTGCAGGCTCGTAGTGGGAGAAGCCAGGGTGAATCAAGTGAGGAGGAAGAAATCCAAGCAATTGGCTAACTGATGTTTTTGTGCATCTGTGCCTTGGTCATTTGATTTGTCACACCTAGATGTACATTAATAAGTTACAAATCACTACCCTGTGTGTGATGCTGGGCTGGAAAACTGAGGGAGAGAGAACAAAATAAATCAAAGGAAATATCCTTTCCTTCATCGAATAGAGAGAAAAAATCCACTCCAAATAACTTCTAGACACTTCTGCAACTACTTCAAATGAAGTGAGCTGCTTAGGAATTGAAGGAGATAAATTTAGAAAAGCAGATAGGGAGTGAACTTAGATGCTCTTCGTATTATGATTGCACATAAGAGCAAGGGTTGTGCCCTCACTCCTAAGAGATGGGTAGTTTGTATCAGATAAGGTCAACCACATGTGGAAAGCAGTAATTCCCTCTTTCTGATCATCCTGAATTAGTGTCACCTAGCATGATCCTGAACCCACAACATCTTGCTCAGCATAGAGCCAGTTAAGGAAGCCTCAATGTCAAGTCTTCTTCACTGACAAATCCCCAGGTCCCCAGCCTGAGAGGGGTGCTGGCACAGGCCCATTCAGTGCTGCAAACGCTTCCTGGATGTCTTCTGTCCGGCAAGCAATCTGTGGGATGCTGAAGATTCAGATTTTCCTCTGTGAACATGTCTCACCAGATCACATATATTTTCCAAATTATATTCACTTGAACCTCATTCTGCTCAGTTACAAGAAAATCCATTCTTCCCCCGAAGAACATCGGCAAAGCCTCAGGAATTTCTTCGCTTCTTCATAATATCTCTTGATTGCCAGGTGAGCCACCACCTAGCTCAGGACCGTCATGCAATCTGCTCTGTCCACAGTCTACAGTGGCTCTTCTGCGAGTTGCTGCCTGCCATCCTGAGAACTTCTCTCTGGCTGCTGCCACCTTTCCCTCTTCCTCAGTCTCCACACATTGTGACTTTCCACCAGCCTTTCCTGAATCTGCAGGAGCCAGGCCAGTGCACCCACATACCCTAACACAAGGTGCACCACTAAAGTTTCATCCCCTGGCCCAGGGTCTCTCTCTTCCAGGTTGGTTGACAGTAGCTTCTTCTGTTCCCTTCAAAGGAATCCTCCAAACCCCAACCTTTCTTTGAGTGGTTTTACCTTATGGTCCCCTAAAAGAAATTTCACTGAAAGCTTATAATCCCGCATTAGCATTTCCCCAATCCTGACTTATTTAATTTAAAATGATACCACGTGTAGGACATCAGCCTGGATTGTTCTTAGCCAAGTCCAGTGTGGTTCCTTTCTATAGACTCTCTTTTAGCTTCAGGTGAAGCTTAGTCCTGGCCATCCATTCAGGTATCTCCAGGCTTGTAGGTCCCGATGGCTGCGGGCAGCCTACTTGAGCTGGAACACAGGCATACACTTTCATGCTCCCCTTTGCAGGACCAGTGATGGTCAGCTCAAGGAAGTCTGAATCCACAGAGGAAGGGACAGAAGGAACAGAAGAGTTCTAACATCTAACTGAGATTAAGTTCAACTAAAATCATCAACATATCCATCCCCAGAGAGAGTACTGGGACTTCTTCTGGTAAAGCATCAGTGATCAAGGACTTTACAGTGATGGCGGGACATGTTTTGAGTTTATATAACCAAGAGATGCTTTGGGATGGTAACCCTGGAACAAACGACTGTGTTGTCTCAAAAATAGATTCCAGTTGGGATCTCTTTCAAAACGGAGAACTTCTCAGTCTTCTTGATACCGACCACAGTTCTTGGCCATCCCCAATCAATAGAACTTGACTAGAGGCCAGACAAGAAATTCAGGCAAGGCTTTATTGGGGCCCCTGCTGCCGCAGAGGGGCAGTGAGAACAAACAACAGGTTCCCTTGCTTGCTTGCTCCCTGAGGGCGGTGCGAGCTTGTTCCTTATATGGGGTGAGGGTAGGGATGTGTCCTATGGTCGGGCTGGAGCAGTGGCTTATGTGGTTTGCCCACCTCTTAGGTGGTGTTGTGTGCAGGGGGTATGCACAGTACCCTGCTTTTGCTCTAGGCTCTTCAAAAGTGGCTGTTGGGTTTTTGGTCTCTTTGTATATTTTGTCTGGAATTGGCCCTAACTGCGCATGCACGCAGTTATTTTCAGTCCCTTATAGTTCCTTTGTATTTTGTTGCCCGAGGAGAGGTGTGTCCAGGTGTAAGCACCACAGCACTGCAGCAAAAGTTCCCAGGTCCCAGCTGGTCTCATTCTCATGTCAGTCTCTCAAGAGTCCCAACTATGAAGTCTTGGTCAGAAGTTGCAAATGGTCAGCCCAGGCATGGAATCCAGCAGGTTCATGTGTTTGACCACTCCCAGCCCACTTCAACTACCCATGTATCTGATATGTACCCTGATCCCGGCGACTCAGTCGTAGGTGCTGCCTTCAGGGGTTCTTCATCAAGGGGTTGGGAGGTCCGCAGGGAGTGGTCCACACAGTGCCCCCCACTACAGCGTTAGTCTCCAGACCTCCAGCAGATGTTGTCAATCCTTCTCCTTGACCCTCTTCCTGCTTTGCTTTGGGGAGCCATCAAACTAGCAGCCCTTGTGGTCATGGCCAAGTCTTGGTTGCCTACCCATTGCCATCACCCTTGGCCATGCACTGACCTTGCCTGGGCACTTGGCCTTTGCTATTGCTGGCACCAGCCGCTCTTTCACTCTTGCCGCTGTGCCACTCTGTCCACCTGTGCTGGACTAAGCAGAGCTGCTCCTTGGCCAGTCCAAAATGTCCCTGTTCTTCTGAGCTCTCCCTTCCCTCCTGCACATCAAGTTACAAAACGTTGTCTTCCCTACCATTTAAGTGCTTGCCCACTTGACCCCCCAGGAACTGGGGTGGGGGAGAGTGGTAGTGTCTGCTCAGAGCCTGGATGCGACAGATTTCACCCCTGTCCTTTTGGAGCTCTTGATACATTTCTTTAGAGAATTAGGAAAAATGCCAGCACAGAGCCAAGCAGTGGTTCAGGCTGTTCCCATATTGTATGCCTCACCAGCCAACATGTCAATTGCTGCCTCTTACAAAGCATATTGTCATACTCTATTTTGGGTGAGATTCTTGCCAGATTCCTGTATCATCTCCAAACAGCCTCATGAATCACCTTGTGGCTTTGGTGCCCAGAAAAGTGCAGGCTAATTGCTGCATCTATGATAAGTGTAAGGTACAGCATCTCGGTATTTAGCCTGTATTTATCATCCCAGAGTCATTAATTTATGTATTTATTCATCCATTAAAGGAGCACTTACTATAAATCTACCATGGACTAGGCCAAGTGGTAAGGAGGGTGCCGGTAAGTTTGAGACATGGTTCCTATCTCCTAGTAGCTTCTGATCCACATGGTCAAGTTCACATTGAAGTATCTGAAACCATCCGTGCCTCCATCCTCACTAGCTGTGTGACCTTGGGAAAATCTTTGAAAGCCTCTGGGCCTGAGTTTCCTCAGTGAAATGGAGATTTAAAATGTGTGTGTCCCTCTGAATTACTGGGGAGAGCAGGTTCAAATCAGTCAATACCAGAGGGCAGAATTGGACTAAATGGGGCAAAGTGGCAGATTCTCCAGGACAGTCTCAGGAGGGACCATCACCCATGCCACCTCACTCTACCGTGAATGCACATCCCTGTGGGCACCCACGCTCAAGCCAGGTGGGTCTTGGTGGAGCTGCTGCAGTGAGGTCCCAGAACTCACCCTGATTCCCTGAGATGCTGTGAAAAACATCAGTAGACAAATTCACGGTGCACAGTGGTCTTGGTCTTTGGCTGGGTTTCTTTTGATCTAACAGACATTCATTGGGCACCTGCTATCAGCAAAACCTTGTGTGTTCTTCCCAAAGAGAGCGAACAGGTGAGGAGAGCATTGCCCCTGTGCTCACTGAGGTGAGCACTTTGCTGAGGAGATGGACACACCCATGGTGCAAGGGAGTGATTCAGAAGGAAAAGAAAAATACTGAGGGGGTGAGTGAGGACCCCGGGAATCCAAAACTCTGGGCTTCCACCCTGGAATGTGGCTGCTGTGTTCTTCCACGTTATTTCAGGGCCAAGGTTTATGAGCAGAAAATGAATTCTACTGGGCCTTGGAGCGGGAGGGACATTTCAAGGGCTAAAGAGAGTGAGTTAGACAAGAAATGTTATAACACTGTGTTCTCAAATTTGAGATATATATGGACCCTATAAAAATATTTTGACCCTCTAGGGTTGACATAAACTATTTTTATTGTAAAGCTATTTAAATATAAGCATAAAACTGAGTATAAATTTTTTAGGATTACAGTATAGCAGATTTATAAATGATATATGAACTAAACTAGGAAACCAATAACATTCACACCTAATGTAATTTTTTTGGATGGGTGATGTTTTCCTGAAACTAAATTACTTACAATGGGCTTAAGAAGAGATTTATGGTTTCTTCCTGTCAACCTGTCTTAGGACTTTCCCCAGGATGGGCCATCATACGTGTGGCGGTCATTGTGAACCATCTGCTACATGATGGTTAAAATCATGGATGTTAAAACCTGAGGTTGTTGCTCAGGACTTAGTGGCCTTGGGCAGGTTAGTTAACTTTTGTGTTCCTTTCTGTCCTCATCTGTTGAGGTTAAAACAGTAGTGCTTACCTCTGAGGGTTTTAGTAAGAGTGAAAGGGTGTGAAATAATTTGTGTATACATAAATGATGTAGATAAAGCACTTAGAAGAGTGAGTGTACAGAGCATCAAGCAAGATCACTATTAGTGTCAATTATGATTTTTAAATATTCCATTTTAATTATGATTTTATTTTATTTTAATTTTTCAAAATCAAATTTTTATTTTGGAGTAACTCTAGAAAAGTTGAAAAGACAATACAGAAAGTTTCCATATACCCATTACCTAGTTTCCCTTAATGGTAACTTCTGACATTGCCATGGTGCATTTGTTAAAACTAAGAAACCAACATTGGTGCTTTACTAATAACTACACTCCAGACTCTGTCCATATCACACCTGTTTTTACACTAATGTCCCTTTTGTTTCCAAGGTTCCACATTCCGTTCAGTCTCCTCTTATCTGTGACAGTTTCTCAGTGTGGATGAGGTATTTTAAAGAATACTTAACTATATGATCTTATTTTAAATCAATGATGCGTTATCTCAATAAGCCAATTCACTAAAAACTGGCCCCCAAATATAAGGATGAAAATACCATTTAATAAAAAAAGTCATCATTGCACATTTGCCACTATGCTCATTGCCCCTGAATTGTCCCAAAGGGTGGACCCGACTCAGTTCTCTCCCCACGTTTCCTGCTGCCGGGGCTTTGATCTTCACCTTGTGCAGACATACCCACAAGAACAGACGAACAGCCTAAGAGCGTGTGATCCTACGTCATCATCATCCAGATAATGATAATAGTACTTTTTAAAATATGATAGGGCTTCCCTGGTGGCACAGTGGTTGAGAGTCCACCTGCTGATGCAGGGGACACGGGTTCGTGCCCCGGTCCGGGAAGATCCCACACGCCGTAGAGCGGCTGGGCCCGTGAGCCATGGCTGCTGAGACTGTGCGTCCGGAGCCTGTGCTCCGCAACGGGAGAGGCCACAGCAGTGAGAGGCCCAAAAAAAGATGATAAATATATCAAGAACAGGGACTTGCCTGGTGGCACAGTGGTTAAGAATCTGCCTGCTAATGCAGGGGACACAGGTTCGATCCCTGGTCCAGGAAGATTTCACATGCCACAGAGCAACTAAGCCTATGTGCCACAACTACTGAGCCTGAGCTCTAGAGCCTGCGAGCCACAACTACTGAGCCTGCATGCCACAACTACTGAAGCCCACGCACCTAGAGCCTGTGCTCCACAACAAGAGAAGCCACCACAATGAGAAGCCTGTGCACCGTAACGAAGAGTAGCCCCCGCTCACTGCAACTAGAGAAAGCCCGAGTGCAGCAGTGAAGAACCAACACAGCCAAAAATAAATAAATAAATTAATTAATTAATTAATTTAAAAATATATCAAGAACATAAAATTCTATAGAACTTAGGCCCTGTTTGAAATACACTGTTATAGGAATTCAGGAAAAAAAGCAGATAGTGTTGTTTGGAGTAAATAGTCAAGGTCTTTGAAATATTGTCTAAGAACCTCCAAAATGCTGAGGCTCAAGCTGAGCCCTTTATAAGTCGTATTTTTTAAATCCTCAGAGATCTCCCTCAGAGATGTGGGATCAGCCTCAGAAACTGAGGCTGAGAGATTCATTTGTCAAGCATCATTGAAGTAAATGAAAGAGCCGAGATTATCCAGGTCACTGGCCTGCAAAGCCACTGTTCTTACCCATTATTTCAATGCCTCTCCTGGGAAGGCCGTGGAAGAATAACACCTAAATGGAAATTGAGATGATGTTGGTTTCAAAGACCAAAGCAAACCTGTTGCCTCTGCCCTCCTTGGCCTTTGCCTGCCAGCAGGGGAGTCATTGTGTTACCCCACAGCGCTGAGCAGAAGATAGCAACCTCCCCAGTTATTTTTTTAAACATTTTCATCCAATTCTTCCTCCTCCCAGCCCCCGCTGCTGGTAACCACAGATCAGACCTCTTCTTCTACGAGTTTGTTTGTCTGTTTTTTTGAAGCATAGTTGACCTACCACACTATGTTAGTTCCTGTTACATGGTAATTGGATATTTCTATATATTACAAAATGATCACTGTGATAAGTCTAGTTACCATCTATCACCACCAAGTTCCCAAATTTGAATTAAAATAAATGGAGAGGGAGAAGATGATGATCTTAACGCAGTTAAGAGTGCATCTGATATTAATTCGGGCTTAAAGAGGGTCACGGTAAGTATTCCAGAAATACATGTTGAAAAGTGATCATGAACCTTCAATTACATGAAGCTTGGGTCTTAGTATCACTTCTCGGAATTCCTAAAAGAACAGGATAACGATTTTTTTGTGACTATTGACTGGGAACATTTATGAAATAACAGACATCATATTATTGCTAATAAGGCCACATTTAAAACAAGCTGAGGCTACTATGGCATCGAAAGCCATGGTTCAGAATTTTCCACAGGTTAACTTTGACCTTGTTGCTATAACTGAGATGTTGGATTTTTTACTCTTTTCCTTAAAACTTTTCCAACCAATCATCTCAATTGACCTCTGCTGTCTACCTCAAGGCAGGAACTCATCAACATTAAGAAAGACATATGTTATGGTTGCCCTCTTAAAATCCTGCTGTACGGAAAACTATTTTTACTTTATTTTTTCCCCCCTGAAATCTTTTTGTTAGTTTTCCTTTCTTAGCAAGAACTTAGCTCGTCACTCTCAGGCTCTGTGACTGGCTGAAAATGTACTTTTACCCTTACTGAGGTGGTCATAACTCAGATGGAAGACTGGCAATTTCTCCCCATTCTGCTATCTTTAACTTGGATAATCACAACAGGACCACTGAAGGAGGTGGTTTTATTTTATTTTATCTGAAAAAAAATCACGGTTTCCCCAAATAAAATACACATTGTATAGGTGATGGCTGAATATGTCTTCAGTTTACATAAGAATGATTTTATCTGCAGCAGGAGAAAAGTTTGATGATGGGGTATTGTCACTGCAGTGGTTGTAAGACAATATTGCCTTTAGATTTTATTCCTCAAGATGAAAAGAAAATCATAGAAAGGGGAAAATTAAGAAAACTGTCAAAGAAGGACCCCAAAACCCGGCCTCAAAATCCATGCTTTTCTGGGAGAGTTCTTTAATGTCATCAAGGAACTGATAATTTGTAGGTTGTATAAATTGTTCTAGAGCAAAGCTTCTCTCTTCTTTCCTGATGTTCGTTCAACCCTGTTACCAAAGGAGAGAGCACAACCCAACTCACTGTGAAACATGGAAGCAAACATCCTTTATGCAGTGTCAGCAGACAAACTGTATTTAAAAGAATAATATCGGGACTTCCCTGGGGGGCGCAGTGGTTAAGAATCCACCTGCCAATGCAGGGGACACAGGTTCAATTCCTGGCCCGGGAGGATCCCACATGCCACAGAGCAATTAAGCCCATGCGCCACAACTACTGAGCCTGTGTTCTAGAGCCCTAGAGCCACAAATACTGAGCCTGCATGCCACAACTACTGAAGCCCCCGCACCTAGAGCCCATGCTCTGCAACCAGAGAGGCCACCACAAAGAGAAGCCCGTGCACCTCAAAGAAGTGCCCCTGCTCGCCACACCTAGAGAAAGCCCATGAGCAGCAACAAAGACCCAATGCAGCTAAAAATAAATAAATTAATTAATTAATTTTAAAAAAAGAAACAACTCATCTTTAAAAATAAATAAATAAAAATTAAAAAGCAATGCCAAAGATCAGGATTGTAAGTATGGTTTAATGTGAGAAGATCTATTAATAAAGTGTATCCTTTTAATAGATTAAATGAGAAAAATTGTATGATTGTCTTCATAGGTCAAAAAATAACCTTTATACCAGGCCCAAAATTGTTAATAAAATAGATGGCAAGATACTTTATTGTAAGATGTGAGATATAAAACACAACCCACACATTTTATACACACACGCTAATCACACATATGGTACATAGCACACAATCAGTTCCACATATGCGCATATCATATTATACACGTCATGCATATGTATGGGCACATCAATTATATGCATGTCCACATCACACACACATGTCAATCACATGTATATGTACATTGCATTCTTCACACACATCACTCACGGGTACATATACATCCTATTCCATACCTGTAAGCCACATAAGCCCTATTGCTGCATCAGAACAACAGCCAGTATCATATTTGATGGTGGGACATTAGAATAGACTACCTTTATCACCACCATTTAACATTGTTCAGGAAGTGCTACTTAATGAAATCGGAGAGAAATTTAAACCAGAGTTCTATACCCTGGTAAGACAAAAGCAGTTATTACTTTCAGATGATATGATTATCTACCTGGAAAACCCAACAAAATCCAGTGGAAAAACTCTTAAAAACAGCAAGATAACTGAATAAACTGTTTGGTTACAAAATGAGCATATAAAAAGCAATAGCATTTTTAACTTATAAAGTAGTATAAAATATTGCAGACACAGAACAATATAAGAAAATGACATAAGCACCTCTGTACCCACCATCTGGCTTAAGAAATAAAAAGCAGCTGATACAGTTGAAGTTCTTGGTATTCTCCTCCTGATCACATCCTTGACTCAGAGGTAATCTTCATCATGAATTTGATGTGTATCATTTTTGCACAATTTTTAATACAAGCATACCTTTTTTATAGCGCTTCACAGATACTGCATTTTTTGTTTGTTTTTGCGGTACGCGGGCCTTTCACTGTTGTGGCCTCTCCCGTTGTGGAACACAGGCTCTGGACGCGCAGGCTCAGCAGCCATGGCTCACGGGCCCAGCCGCTCTGCGGCATGTGGGATCCTCCCGGACCAGGACACGAACCCGTGTCCCATGCATCGGCAGGCGGACTCTCAACCACTGCGCCACCAGGGAAGCCCAATACTGCATTTTTTACAGAAGGTTTGTGGCAACCCTGTGTTGTCATACGATGGTTAGCACTTTTTAGTAATAAAGTATTTTTAAGTTAAAATGTATACTTTGTTTTTTAGACATAATGCTATTGCACACTTAATAGACTATGGTATAGTATAAACATACCTTTTATATGCACTGGGAAACCATAAAATTTGTGTGAACCCACAATATCTCTGAGGTATGCCTGTGCTTTTATTAAATATATATGTACTTTTAAATTTCATTACTGTTGGTTTGATGACCATCAAAATGCATCCTAATGGAAAGGTTCTCTATCAGCTTGCCTGTTTCGGTCAGCATCATGTTTGCGGGGCTCCCCTGAGTGGATTCATGGGACTCTAGTACATGCAACTCATTGCTGTGTATTAATCCAGTGCATGTATATAGCTCTACTTATCCCATCATTTGCTGTCATGAACTTTCATGTACATGTTCCTTTTCACAAATGTGAGTGTTCCTCTAGACCCCAGGGGGAAATCCCTGGGGTCTTTTTTATGATTTTATCTTAAAGATTGAACCTAAAACTTTTGAGAAATTTTATATTTTATTCTTAACAAAATTTACAATATAATGGTAACTAAGCACTAATTTTAAAAATAGTGAATTCTGAACTGCGTTGACATAAGTTTTCCTACAAAGTGTGCACGGACAACAGCTATCAATATTAGGCACTTAGTATATGCAGGCACTTTGTAGGCACAGAGGATACAGCAAACAGTGAATAAAAGAGAGACTTGAGGACACCTTCAAGATGGTGGAGGAGTAAGATGTGATCACCTTTCTCCCCACAAATACATTAGAAATACATCTACATGTGGAACAACTCCTACAGAACACCTACTGAACGCTGGCAGAAGACCTCAGACCTCCCAAAAGGCAAGAAAATCCACACGTACTTGGGTAGGGCAAAAGAAAAAAAAAAAAAACAGAGACAAAAGAATGGGGACAGGAGGAGGGAGGGAGCTGTGAAGGAGGAAAAGTTTCCACACACTAGGAGCCCCTTCACTCATGGGGATGGGGGTGGTCAGGGGGGAAGCTTCAGAGCCATGGAGGAGAGCGCAGCAACAGCGGTGCAGAGGGCAAAGCACAGAGATAGCCCACACAGAGGATTGGTGCCGACCAGCACTCACCAGCCTGAGAGGCTTGTGTGCTCACCCGCTACAGTGGGTGGGAGCTGGGAGCTGAGGCTCGGGCTTCAGAGGTCAGATCCCAGGGAGACGACTGGGGTTGGCTGCGTGAGCACAGCCTGAAGGGGGCTAGTGCACCACAGCTAGCCAGGAGGGAGTCTGGGAAAAAGCCTGGACCTGATGGAGAGGCAGGAGACGATTGTTTTGGGGTATGCAAGGAGAGGGGATTCCTGCTCCATGTGCCCACAGACGGCAGAGCACCAACTAAGTGAGCTCCAGAGTTGGGTGCTAGCTGTGGCGATCAGCTCGGACCCCAGAGATGAGTATGGACCACTAATGCTGCCACCGCTGTACCAAGAAGCCTGTGTGCAAGCGCAGGTCACTACCCATACCCCACGCCCTGGGAGCCTGTGCAGCCCGCCACTGCCAGGGTCCTGTGATCCAGGGACAACTTCCCGGGAGAACACACAGTGTGCCTCAGGCTATTGCAACATCATGCTGGCCTCTACTGCTGCAGGCTCACCCTGCATTCCAGTTATGACTACTGTACCCTTCCCTCTTCCCGGCCTGAGTGAGCAAGAGAGCCCTAATCAACAGGTGCTTTAACCTCCTCCTGTCTGGGAGGGCAACAAATGCCTCAGGGTGGACTACATTCAGAGATGGGGCCAAAACCAAAGCTGAACCCCAGGAGCTGTGCAAACAAAGAAGAGAAAAGTATATTTCTCCATGCAGCCTCAGGAGCAGCAGATTAAATCCTCACAATCAACTTGATAAACACTGCATCTGTGGAATACCTGAATAGACAGTGAATGTTCCCCAAATTGAGGCAGTGCCCTTTGGGACCAACTGTAGACATGGGGTTTACTTTCTGCACCTGATTTGTTTTTGGTTTTATGTTTAGCTTAGTTTAGTTTTTAGTGCTTGTTATCACTGGTGGATTTATTTACTGGTTTGGTTGCTCTCTTCCTTTTTTTTTTCTTTTTTCTCTTTTTGTGAGTGTGTGTGTTTCTCTGTGTGATATTGTCTGTTTAGGTTTGCTTTTACCATTTGTCCTAGGGTTCTCTCTTTATTTCTGTTTTGTTTATTTTTTTCTTTTTATGACTGTGTGTGTGTATGTTTCTTAGTGTGACTTTGTCTGTTTAGTTTTGCTTTTATCATTTGTTTTGGGGTTCTCTCTGTTCATTTTTTGTTTGTTTGTTTTTTCTCTTTCTTTTCTTCTGAGCCGTGCTATTGGCAGGGTCTTGGTGCCCCAGCCAGCCGTTGGGCCTGAGCCTCCAAGGTGGGAGAGCTGAGTCCAAGACACTGGACCACCACAGACCTCTTGGCCCCATGTAATAGTAATTGGCGAGAGCTCTCCCAGAGATCTCTGTCTCAACACTAAGACCCAGCTGCACCCAATGGCAAGCAAGCTACAGTGTTGGATGCCCCATGCCAAACAACTAGCAAGACAGGAACACAACCCCACCCATTAGCAGAGAAACTACCTAAAGTCATACTAAGTTCACAGACACTCCAAAACACACCACCGATGCAGCCCTGCCCACCAGAAGGACAAGATCCAGCCCCACTCATCAGAACACAGGCACCAATCCCCCCAACAAGGAAGCCAACACAACACATTGAACCACCTCACCCACTGGGGGCAGACACCAAAAATAACATGACCTACGAAGCTTCAGTCTGCAAAAAGAAGACCCCAAACACAGTAAGTTAAACAAAATGAGAAGACAGAGAAGTAATCAGCAGATGAAGGAGCAAGGTAAAAACCCACCAGACCAAACAAAGGAAGAGGAAATAGGCAGTCTACCTGAAAAAGAATTCAGAGTAATGATAGTAAAGATGATCCACAATCTCAGAAATAGAATGGAGAAAATACAAGAAATGTTTAACAAGGACCTAGAAGAACTAAAGAGCAAACAAACAATGATGAACAAAACATAAATGAAATTAAAAATTCTCTAAAAAGAATCAATAGCAGAATAACTGAGGCAGAAGAATGGATAAGTGACCTGGAAGATAAAATAGTGGAAATAACTGCCACAGAGCAGAGTAAGGAAAAAAAAATGAAAAAATTGAGGACAGTCTCAGAGATCTCTGGGACAACATTAAATGTGCCAACATTCAAATTATAAGAGACCCAGAAGAAGAGGAGAAAAAGAAAGGGTCTGAGAAAATATCTGAAGAGATTGTAGTCAAAAACTTCGCTAACATGGGAAAGGAAATAATCAAGTCCAGGAAGTGCAGAGATTCCCATACAAGATAAATCCAAGGAGAAACACACCAAGACACATATTAATCAAACTATCAAAAATTAAATGCAAAGAAAAAATATTAAAAGCAGCAAGGGAAAAGCAACAAATAACATACAAGGGGATCCCCATAAGGATAACAGCTGATAATTCAGCAGAAACTCTGCAAACCAGAAGGGAGTGGCAGGACATATTTAAAGTGATGAAAGGGAAAAACCTACAACCAAAATTACTCAACCCAGCAAGGATCTCTTTCAGATTTGATGGAGAAATTAAAATCTTTACAGACAAGCAAAGTTAAGAAAATTCAGCACCACAAAACCAGCTTTACGACAAATGCTAAATGAACTTCTCTAGGCAGCAAACACAAGAGAAGGAAAAGGCCTACAAAAACCAACCCAAAACAATTAAGAAAATAGTAATAGGAACATACATATCAATAATTACCTTAAATGTAAATGAATTAAATGCTCCCACCCAAAAGGCACAGACTGGCTGAATGGATACAAAAACAAGACCCATATATATGTTGTCTACAAGAGACCCACTTCAGACCTAGGGACACATACAGACTGAAAGTGGGGGGATGGAAAAAGATATCCCATGCAAATGGAAATCAAAAGAAAGCTGAAGTAGCATTACTCCTATCAGATAAAATAGACTTTAAAGTAAACACTATTACAAGAGACAAAGAAGGACACTACATAATGATCAAGGGATCAATCCAAGAAGAAGATACAACAATTGTAAATATTTATGTACCCAATATAGGAGTACCTCAATACATAAGGCAAAAGCTAACAGCCATAAAAGGGGAAATTGACAGTGACACAATCATAATAGGGGACTTTAACACCCCACTTTCACCAGTGGACATCCAGACAGAAAATTAATAAGGAAACACAAGTTTTAAATAATACATTAAACAAGATGGACTTAATTGATATTTATAGGACATTCCATCCAATAACAACAAAATACACTTTCTTCTCAATTGCTCATGGAACATTCTCCAGGATAGATCATATCTTGGGTCACAGATCAAGCCTTGGTAAATTTAAGAAAATTGAAATCATATCAACTATCTTTACTGACCACAACACTATGAGACTAGATATCAATTACAGGAAAATACCTGTAAAAAACACAAACACATGGAGGTTAAATAATACACTACTTAATAACCAAGAGATGATTGACAAAATCAAAGAGGAAATAAAAAAATACCTAGAAACAAATGACAATGAGAACACACGGCCCAAAACCTGTGGGATGCAACAAAAGCAGTTCTAAGAGTGAAGTTTATAGCAACACAATCCTACCTCAAGAAACAAGAAAAATCTCAAATAAACGACCTAACCTTACACCTAAAGCAATTAGAGAAAGAAGAACAAAAAAAGCCCCAAATTTAGCAGAAGGAAAGAAATCATAAAGATCAGATCAGAAATAAATGAAAAAGAAATGAGGGAAACAATAGCAAAGATCAATAAAACTAAAAGCTGGTTCTTTGAGAAGATAAACAAAATTGATAAAGCATTAGCCAGACTCATCAAGAAAAAAAGGAAGAAGACTCATATCAACAGAATTAGAAATGAAAAAGGAGAAGTAACAACTGACACTGCAGAAATAAAAACAATCATGAGCAACTACTACAAGCAACTATATGCCAATAAGATGGACAACCAGGAAAAAATGGAGAAATTCTTAGAAAAGTACAACCTTCCAAGTACCAGGAAGTAATAGAAAATATGAACAGACAATTCACAAGCACTGAAATTGAAACTGTGATTAAAAATCTTCCAACAAACAAAAGCCCAGGGCCAGATGGCTTCACAGGAGAATTCTATCAAACATTTAGAGAAGAGTTAACACCCAGCCTTCTCAAACTTTCCAAAATATAGCAGAGAGCGCAACACTCCCAAACTCATTCTACGAGGCCACCATCACCCTGATACCAAAAGCAGACAAAGATGTCACAAAAAAAGAAAACTACAGGCCAGTATCATTGAAAATAGATGCAAAAATCCTCAACAAAATACTAGCAAACAGAATCCAGCAGCACATTAAAAGGATCATACACCATGATCAAGTGGGGTTTATCCCAGCAATGCAAGGGTTCTTCAGTATATGCAAATCAATCAATGTGATACACCATATTAACAAATTGAAGGATAAAGACCATATGATAATCTCAGTAGATGCAGAAAAAGCTTTCAACAAAATTCAGCACCCATTTATGATAAAAACTTTCCAGAAAGGAGGCATAGAGGGAACTTACCTCAACATAATAAAAGCCATATATGACAAACCCACAGTCAACATCATTCTCAATGGTGAAAAACTGAAAACATTTCCTCTAAGATCAGGAAGAAGACAAAGTTGCCCACTCTCACCACTATTATTCCAGATAGTTTTGGAAGTTTCAGCCATGGCAATCAGAGAAGAAAAAGAAATAAAAGGAATACAAATTGGAAAAGAAGAAGCAAAACTGTCACTCTTTGCAGGTGACATAGAGAATCCTAAAGATGCTACCAGAAAACTACTAGGACTAATCAATGAATTTGGTAAAGTAGCAGGATACAAAATTTATGCACAGAGATCTCTTACATTCCTATACACTAACGATGAAAAATCTGAAAGAGAAATTTAGGAAACACTCCCATTTACCATTGCAACAAAAAGAATAAAATACCTAGGAATAAACCTATCTAAGGAGACAAAAGACCTGTATGCAGAAAACTATAAGACATTGATGAAAGAAATTAAAGACCATAGAAACAGATGGAGAGATTCTTCTTGGACTGGAAGAATCAACACTGTGAAAATGACTATACTACCCAAAGCAATCTACAGATTCAATGCAATCCCTATCAAACCATCACTGGCATTTTTCACAGAAATAGAACAAAAAATTTCACAATTTGTATGGAAACACAAAACACCCCAAATAGCCAAAGCAATCTTGCGAAAGAAAAACGGAGCTGGAGGAATAAGGCTCCCTGACTTTGGACTATACTGCAAAGCTACAGTAATCAAGACAGTATGGTACTGGCACAAAAACAGATATGTAGATCAATGGAACAGGATAGAAAACCCAGAGATAAATCCACACAATATGGTCACCTTATCTTTGCTAAAGGAGGCAAGAATATACAATGGAGAAAAGACAGCCTCTTCAATAAGTGGTGCTGGGAAAACTGGACAGCTACATGTAAAAGAAGGAAATTAGAACACTCCCTAACACCATTCACAAAAATAAACTCAAAATGGATTAAAGACCTAAATGTAAGGCCAGAGACTATAAGATATAAAACTCTTAGAGGAAAACATAGGCAGAACACTGTATGACATAAATCACAGCAAGATCCTTTGTGACCCACCTCGTAGAGAAATGGAAATAAAAAGAAAATAAACAAATGGGATCTAATGAAACTTAAAAGCTTTTTCACAGCAAAGGAAAACAGAAACAGGACGAAAAGACAACCCTCAGAATGGGAGAAAATATTTGCAAATGAAGCAAGTGACAAAGGATTAATCTCCAAAATATACAAGCAGTTCATGCAGCTCAATGTCAAAAGGACAAACAACCCAATCCAAAAATGGGCAGAAGACCTAAATAAACATTTCTCCAAAGAAGACATACAGATTGCCAGCAAACACATGAAGGACGCTCAACATCACTAATCATTAGAGAAATGCAAATCAAAACTACAATGAGGTATCTCCTCACACCAGTCAGAATGGCCATCATGAAAAAATCTACAAACAATAAATGCTGGAGAGGGTGTGCAGAAAAGGGAATCCTCTTGTACTGTTGGTGGGAATGTAAGTTGATACAGCCACTATGGAGAACAATATGGAGGTTCCTTAAAAAACTAAAAATAGAACTACCATATGACTCAGGAATCCCACTACTGGGCATATACCCTGAGGAAACCATAATTCAAAAGAAGACATGTACCAGAATATTCATTGCAGCACTATTTACAATAGCCAGGACATGGAAGCAACCTAAGTGTCCATCAACAGATGAATGCATAAAGAAAATGTGTCATATATATACAATGGAATATTACTCAACCATAAAAATAAATGAAATTGAGTTATTTGTAGTGAGATGGATGGAGTTAGAGTCTGTCATACAGAGTGAAGTAAGTCAGAAAGAGAATAGCAAATACTGTATGCTAACACACATATATGGAATCTAAAAAACAATGGTTCTGATGAATCTAGTGGCAGGGCAGGAATAAAGATGCAGACGTAGAGAATGGACTTGAGGACACGGGGAGGGGAATGGTAAGCCGGGGCAAAGTGAGAGAGTAGCATTGACATATATACACTACCAAATATAAAGTATAAAGCTAGTGGGTCGCAGCTGCATAGCACAGGGAGATCAGCTCAGTGCTTTGTGACCACCTAGATGGGTGGGATAGGGAGGGTGAGAGGGAGGTGCAAGAGGGATGGGATATATGTATACATATAGCTGATTCACTTTGTTGTGCAGTAGAAACTAACACAACATTGTAAAGCAATTATACTCCAATAAATATGTTAAGAAAATAAAAATAAATATATAAAAATAAAATTAAAGGAAAAAAAAGAAAGGCTTACCTGGAGTTCACTTTCTGGAGGGGAAGACAGATGGGAGCAAATCAACAAACAAGAAGGTAAGTGCTAGGAGGAGAAGAGTTCCTGATGAGCGATATAGAAGTTCACTGGATAGAGGAAAGGGAAGCCCTGTCTTATAACGGGAAATCAAGAGATGACTTGCAGAAAATGGGGAGGTTGCCTGAGGAAAGGGAGCTCCAGGCAGGAGGACGGGCTGGTGCAAGGGCCAGGGGCCAGGACTGAGTCAGACATGTTTGAGGAGCAGTTGTGGTGCCCACGTGCTTGGACCAGGCTGGGGAGACAGGGAGGAATGCACACTGTGCATTCATGGGAAAAAGGGGCAGAAACTCAAGAGAGAAGGGTCACCTGGATGCAGAGTGGAAGAGGCGTCTCAGGGAGGAGGGAGAGATGACTCCATGCTGAGAGAAATACATTAAGGACTGAGAAAGACCATTTGGGTTGGAGCTTGGAAGTCAGTGGACAAGGGCATCTTCCCTGGAGCCATGGTGAAGAAAGCCTTGTTGCCATGAGAGAGGAAGTGGAGATAAGAGTGGACAATTCTTTAGTGAGTTATCCTATAAAGAGGAGCTGAGAAATGAGACAGAACCTAGAGATAAGAGTGAGTCAAATGGACTTCCCTGGTGGCACAGTGGTTGAAAGTCCACCTGCCAATGCAGGGGACATGGGTTCGAGTCCTGGCCTGGGAAGATCCCACATGCCGTGGAGCAATGAAGCCCGTGCGCCACAACTACTGAGCCTGCTCTCTAGAGTCCACGACCCACAACTTCTGAGCCTGTGTGCCATAACTACTGAAGCCTGTGCTCCTAGAGCCCGTATTCGCAACAAGAGAAGCCCCCGCTCGGCACAACTAGAGAAAGCCTACGTGCAGCAACAAAGACCCAATGCAGCCAAAAATAAGTAAATTAATTTTAAAAAAAGAGTGAGCCAAGGAAAGGAAATTTGGGGGGCGAATGGGAGAAATAGGAATATGTTTGCCTCATACTCATGGGAATGATCCAGTGAAGAGAGGAAAAGTGATGTCGTGGAGACAGAACACAGCTGGAGCGACATCCCAGAGCAGTGGGAGGGATTGGATCCAGGGCCCAGTGCTGGCTGGCTTTAGCTGAGACTGTGGACCCTTCACCTACTGAATTTTTTTCCTCAAGTCTGGCTGCACCTAAGAATCACCTGGGGGACTTAGAAAAAACATCAGTGCCCAGCCACATCTCAGATCATTTAGAGCAGTGCATTGATTTAATGAAATTAGGCATCTTCTGCCATATTTCCAGTTCTGCCTTAGAATCAATATGTATTTTATTTGAACAACCCAGAGTCAGTGAGAGAGACTGCCCAAAAAAGATTCCCAATTGATGGGCCATGTTATTGGGGAGGGAGGCTCAGTGAGCATCAGTTTCATTAGTGATCATTTCATTAGTTGATTTTTGTGGTTATTGTTAGTTATGGCATTTACTGTCTTTTAAAATATTTTGATTACAAGGAATCAGGTAATAAACTAGGAAATATATATATTCCTAGTTTATTATTATTAAAGTAAGAATAACAACATATTCTTTATATTCATCATATAATATACATATTATATAATGTATAATAAATAATGTTATTATACATTAACATTAGTTTTTGCTGGGTAGGGGAATTACTGATCATATTTTCTTTCCACTTTTAACAGCTTTTGCCATGAGCATATATAACTTTCATCACCAGAATAAAACCCAAATGAACCTATTTTTATTAAAAAGAAAGTATGGTGGTTCCTCAAAAAATTAAAAATAGAATTATCACATGATCACCCAGCAATTCCAGTTCTGGGTATATATTCAAAAGAATTGAAAGTAGGTTCTCAAAGAGATATCTGTACACCCATATTCATAGCAGTATTATATATATATTTTTCATTATGCCCAAAAGGAGGAAGCAACCCAAGTGTTCATCAACAGATGATGGATAAATAAAATGTGGTCAACAGATACAATGGAGTATTATTCAGTTTAAAAAAAAGAAATTCTGACACAGGCTACAATGTGGATAAACCTTGGGGACTTTATGCTCAGTGAAATAAGCCGGGACAAAATACTGTATGAGTCCACTTACATGAGGTATGTAGAGCAGTCCAATGCACAAAACAGAGACTAAAATGATGGTTGCCTGGGGCTGCAGGGGAAAAGGGAGTGAAAAGCTGTTATTTAATGGGTACAGATTCAGTTCAGCAAAATAAAAAAGGTCTGGAGATCGGTTGCATAACAATATGAATATACTTAACACTATGGAACTGTACACTTAAAAATGGTTTAGATGGTGAATTTTGTGTTATGTGTATTCTATCACAATTAAAAATCTAAAAAAGAAAGGAAGAAGAAGGAGAGTGTTAGCTAGCTGCGTTTCTGGGAAGTGACTGTGCCTGAAGGTTCAGTTGGCACTGGGACATGGGGATTCTACAGATGTCCTCTGAAGGTCACCTTTAGTTTTGTGAATCTGTAAAATGTTAGAGTTCTTTCCTCACATCCAAAAAGAATTCAATTAATTAAGGATTTTCATAACATGATTTTTAACCTATAGTTTGAGTTTAGAGCCAGAGTACTTCAAGAGCCTCCTATGAATACAAGTTTTAAGATTTTGGTGAGTTCAGTCAGAGGGAAAAAAATGGATTTTTTGGGATTCATTTTCAATGTAATCTATTTTTCCAGTCTCTGGTGTACAGCGTGATTCATTTCAAAGGGGCTCTATTTCAGGCAATGTGACTTTAAGTAGGACTTACACAAAAGGAAGCCACCGCATCTAATTTATCATTCAGGAACCCGAACTTTGTAATTATGTGGCCAACCATTTCCAATCATGAGTCAGTTGTGAATCTAAATAGAAGAGTTCACCCACTGCAATTATATAAGTTCCTCTTATTGGGAAGGTGGTAATTACTTTTATAGTCCTCATCATTGGCTCTCTTTCAAGCTTCAGAGGAAACTTCTGTTTGAGATGCGCAATCAAACTTTCAGGCTCCGCAGTCTGCTGGTTAACATCATGGATGGACCACCTCAGGACCGGAAGCACGATGGGTCTTCTCACCAAGGCATGAGGATGAGGTTCCCACTGGCTTCCCATCGCAGTACCTGGAGCATAGACATTATTCAGGGGCTGCTCTTGAAAAAATGTATCCTCAAGAGGCCACACTCCAGTCTGTTATATATTGGAGCTTCAGACTAGGCACCAGCACAGTTTTTGTAGATTATGGGTTCCTGCTTGTTTGTGTGTTTTTTAAAAAGTCAGTTACTGAAACTTCAAAAGTAATAATGCTCCAAGTAAAACGTCAAACTCTGCAGAATAGTCTAAATAGTCAAAATGTTCCCACTCCTTCTAACTACCCGTGAGGTAATCATCATTAACAGTTAGGTATGTTTTTCTCCCATACTCTTTTCTTTGCTTGTACAAAAATATATATGAGTATTCATTTTATGTTTACCACATCATACTAAGCATGGTATTTATTAATTTGCTTTTTTCACTTGACTATATCATCTCCTATGAACTGAATGCTTGTGTCTCCCCCCAGATCATATGTTGAAGCCTTAACCCCCATTGTGATGGTATTTGGAGATGAGGCCCGTGGGAGGTGATTAGGTTTAGATGAGGTTATGAAGGTAGGGCTGCAGTGATGGGATTAGTGCCCTTATAAAGAGATGAAAGGACAGGAGCTTTCTCTTATAAAAAGGAGGTCAACTGCATGTTTTGAGGAGAACTTTCATGTGAGTCACATGATCTCTCCCACCCCTGACTTGGGGACATCTTCAGGCCAGGGCAGCTCCTCATGCACTTGCTGTGAAGACCAAGTGATGACAGGTGTATCGAGGCAAAGGGCAAGAGCACAGGACCCCAGGTAACTGTTATCCTCTGAGGATACTCCCTGAGAAGTCAGGGTCTAGCATCCACGTGTCCAAGAAAGAAGTCAATGAAAAGGGTATGTCATAGCATTTGGAAATAACGTGTCTTAAATATGGAGGAAAGCAGTGATTGGTAAGACCTGGGAGGGCAACCCTATTTCTTCTAATACAAGACCCTGTTTATTTTAAGACACACCCTGATTTCAGAGATGGTAATTTTAAAAACATGCACCTTTAAATCACTACTTTCAATGATCTACCTTATACTTGGGGGAAAAAAAATAAAGAGATAAAACCAAGAACTATTTGAGTTGACATTATGAAAAGATTTATCAGCAAACAAGCACATTATTGAAATACACAGCCCTGATTTTCTAAAATTTCTCATCAGGTGAGCAGGGCTCTTTAGATTTTAGCTTTCTACTTCATGCTGCTCGTGATTGCCCTCCATGAATTTTAGCTGTTAGCAGGATCCACAGATCCCCTCATTTCGATGTGGCAATACGATGGACCACTGTTACATTTTGTGAAATAAATTGCCAACCTGTCCTGAATTACTCCTAGAATGATTTAGCTATACAGAACCGTAAAATTCAGAACCATACTCCAAAAAAAAAAAAAAAATTTTTTTTTATCAGGGCTTTATTTTAGGTACAAAAGAAATTTCTTTTTTGCTACTGAACTATAGTAGACTAATGATGACTGCTCACGTCCTTGAACATCATAAAGGTTGTGGGTGGTTTTCCCTAGGTGGTATGCCCACAGCCAAACAAATTTTGCGGTAACTACTTGCCCATGTCTTTTTCAGTCTCCACAATGAATTGCATCATCTGACCTCCAAACCAGGAAGTACTAAATTAATCTCCCTTTCCACACCCCCCAACCCCACCTCCTGTTCCAGTAATTAGGTGGCCCTGGCAAAATTGTGAAATAAATGAAGAGTGTCTCCATGGGCCTCTTCTCCTTCTCTTTTCAAATCTTCTTTATCGTTAGTCCTAATTTTTACCTTGATTCTCTAGACCCTCTGACATCCCACAGTCGCTGGCATTTTCCTCCCTTCACTTTCCTGTTCACTTCTCATCAACCTCAACCTCCTGTCCTAGCCCTCGGCTCTTCTCCTGTTGGATGCTTCCAGCAAAGGTGTAAATGGTTTGATGCCTCAGAGTGACATCACGTGTTTCCTCTGCCAGAAAATGGTTCTATTTAACAAAAGAGATTAATAGAATGACCTAGTAGTTCTCAGCACTGTCTGCACATTAGAGTCACCTGAAGCACTTTTAAAAATTATCAAATGTCTATGCCCCCATTGATAGATGGTCTGATTTAATAAGTCCAGGGTAGGACCCAGATATCAGTATATTGAAAATTCCTCTCCACACAACTCAAATGTAGAAGCAGGAATTGGAAATCACTACTTATCCCAAGAGAGGGAGAACTAGGTTGACTGCAGGCCGGCCCTGTGGTGAGTCAGACAGGAGACCCGGGATCAGAAGGGTGCCTCCAATCTCACCATGCTGGCAACTGGCTACTTCAGCCAAACACCTATTCATATCCTTGTTGTTTATTGATAGAAGTAATTTCCTACAGGTCTCTTTTAATGACAAAAAAATCAAAGTTTGCAGAAATTCTCTTTCTCTGACCAACTTCCCCAACCAAGATCTTTGAGTTGGCAAAAATATGGTCAGTCCCGGGCTTCCCTGGTGGCACAGTGGTTGAGAGTCCACCTGCCGATGCAGGGGATGCGGGTTCGTGCCCCAGTCCGGGAAGATCCCACATGCCATGGAGCGGCTGGGCCCGTGAGCCATGGCCGCTGAGCCTGCGCGTCCGGAGCCTGTGCTCCGCAACGGGAGAGGCCACAGCAGTGAAAGGCCCACGTACCGCAAAAAAAAAATATATATATATGGTCAGTCCCATGACACATTACCTTCTAAGAGTTCTGTCTCTTCTGAGACTGTGGCCATTCCATCTCTCATGCTCAGGGGAACACAGACCTATCTTCTGAGCTCCTAAAAGAAGCAAATTCCAAACGTTTTTTCTTTGGTTTATCCCTCTTATCCCCGAAATGGGCAAAAAAACAGACATGGTTCAGAGTAAGAGAGACAAGTGGATCTCAACGGAAACCCCTAGAAAACAGATATTAACAACATGACAAGAAGTACAGTGAAGGAAAAGGAAGTTTAACTTTCTCAGCATCTCTAATTTCATCAGACATGCACAAAGTTATGTAAGCAGATTTGCCTTACTTTCAGTGACCTGTCACATTTGCTAAGCGTCAGATTAGTTCTTCAATAGGAGATGGCTTGAAATTTTCTTTCCACTGTCTGTGTCAGCCCTACTACCACAGTACATGAAAGTAAAACATGGTAAAGCTGAATTCTTTTTCACGTGATCTGAAGAAATTTTATATTCTGGATTTCCCTGCTAATTGACATTATTTGTGACCCATACTGATCCGTTTTAAAATTAGAATTACACACCATCCTGGATCAGCATGAACTGACAGTGTTGGTGACATGGCATTGCAGTCTTGGAATGTTTCCTGGGAAGTGAACGTGCTTAATGGCCCCAGTCAGGAAAACATGATAGGTGTTAAGGGATCATGTATTAAGTACATGTATCCTAAAAGCATCCACGTGTAAACATTAAGAACAGAAAGAGCTCCCAGAAAAAAACCAAACGAAAACATAAGGAAGAAGATTTCAAAGGGGGGAAAAAAAGCTTTCTCCATGGTCTGAAACCTTTTGGCTCATTTTCAAATGTTTTATGAATTTCTGAAAGAGCCATTTTATGAAGAACCTTTTCTATGTTATTGCTCTGCTATATCTTCTATGGCCACTCTTGACTTGGTGCTAGAAGTTGTCACAAAAATATATGCTTGTAGCTTCTCTTAAAAGTTGTGCAGTTGAGCTGGGTGAGTTTGGAGGAATTTAACTGTTAAGAATATTGGCTTTAAAAAGTCATACTGATAATAGCAACAGATTGTCAAACTTGTGAGCCTAAGTAAAGTCAATGGAAAGAAAAATGAGACCTTTACACCATCTCGTGGCTTGGGGCCTACAAAACTTGTCAAAATATGATATGTTGTGATGAAGGCATTTGCTCTGCGCGTATATTTATTGCTCAACCTGTCCCACTTTTCTCCCATCCTCCCTGAAGTTAGAGAAAGGGGAGAAACACACTTATATTACAGCTTTCACAGTTTGGATTGAATAGATGTGTTTCCTGTGTTCTCCTCCCAGACAAATCAGTTCATGCTCTGATCATTGCCTACGTGTTCGTTTCAGCTCTTTGTTTATGTTGACCCTGTGCATTGTACTCTGTGATCCGGGTCCTTTTCTTTGCAAGCACTTTGGTTGTTAAAGGTGTGTGTAGGTGTTTCAGGGACATGTAATGAGTGAGCAAGCTAAATTAGTGAGCTTTGGGGAGGATAAACCAACCAAGTTCAAAGGGAAGGGAAACAGCAGAGTCCATTTGAACATCAGGAAGAGAATCACCAAGCCTGGCCCTGGTCCCCACTACCAATGTCCTTAGTCTTCGTCTCAGTAAAACATCATCAAAGAGACTTTCCAATATTTAGATTCCTGACACCATAAGCTGATTAATCCAAGAGCATCTGATTGCTCATTCTTGTCACTTCTTTCTTTCTCTTTTTTTTGACAGGTACACGGGCCTGTCACTGTTGTGACCTCTCCTGTTGCGGAGCACAGGCTCCGGACGCACAGGCTCAGCAGCCATGGCTCACGGGCCCACCCGCTCCACAGTACGTGGGATCTTCCCGGACCGGGGCATGAAGCCGTGTCCCCTGCATCGGCAGGTGGACTCTCAACCACTGCGCCACCAGGGAAGCCCAACTTTTTTCTTTCTAATTACCAATCTCTTCTTTGTCTTCAATGGGAATTTTCTCCTCTATTACCTGAGCTGAACATGCCATCCATTTTAAATGCTCTTTTGTAACCTCAAGTGTCAATCACATGGGAGGGAGTGGGGACTCTGAATAAGTTAGGTGTTCCTGGAGTTTCTAAACAATAATGCTTGACATCTGAATAGCAGGTTACAGTTTACAAAGCACTTTTACACCCAATATGTTGATTCTTACCATGACCCTATGAAGTAGACAAGGTAGACACTGGAGAAACTGAGGCCCAGGGCGGTTTGTCCAAGATCACGTGGTGCCTGATATTACCTGTTCCCGGTGCCTTTTTCACTATGCCAGTCTCCCAACGCAATAAGGCAGAAGAGTCTGACAGTTTGATGGCTGCTCTTTATTAACATCCTGCTGAAGGTCCAGGAGCAGAGACAGAGTAGACCCATAAGTTACTACATCAGAGATCTTTATTTCGCTTTCCCTGAACCTAACAGAACTTTTTCCTCTTTGGCAATGGATAAGAATTTTATCCATTGATAAAAAAAATTAAACTTGTACTGAATTAAAAACACACAAACACGGTTAGACTCAGTCATCTGTGGAAGAACACATTTCATCAGTGTTTCAGCTACAGCCTTCTGAAACAGTCATTGTTCTCATAAAAATTCACAGTGAATTCACCCCACACTTCCTGCCAGCAGGACTTCTAACCATTCCCACTGTCACTGGTAGAATGCACAGAATCTGCTTCTACTAAATGTGCTCTAAGTTCACCAAAAAGCAATGTTTCCTATAGAAAATTAAAATGAGGAGAAAGAGGTCAACCCTACTATGCTTCCTGTTCAGTTTACCAGCTACTTTTCACCAAGCCTGCCCAGGCATGCAGAAGTACAAAGCCTGCCCATCAACCCACGGGTGTGAGCAAATAGGCTTCATATCCAAGTCAGGACCCAAAGGAACCACATCAGGATAAGACCACGGGCTGGGCTAACAGGATGAGCTGTCATGTGAATACATATAAGCTCTAACTCTCCAAAAGAGCAATTGCTCAGACACAGAATAAGAAGACATGAATCCACAGGAGTAAGTGGGAGAAAAAAATCCAGGATTTCAAGTCGACAGTGAAATCACAGTGAGAGGCAGTATCCTGTGATCGAACACAGCATCGTTCTGCCTGAATGGAAGTCATGTGTCCTGAACACAGAAGGTGGTCCTTCTTTCCCAACAGGACCTGAAAAACTGTGCTTGAGGGCTGGGTTCGCTGTTCGGTGTCCCTTTTAGGAGCAATACACTCAAGACAGGAGGCATTCAGTGAAAGAACCAAGCTCATCAGGTCATGCCTGGTACGTTGGCGATGATAAATATTTATTGAATGACTGATACACGAGAAGTAAATATGAGGGACTGTTGAAGGAACTGGACCTGCTCATTCTGGTCAGTACAAGACTTGGGGAAACTCAATAAAGAAATGATGCACTCAGGTCCTCTGAGAAGCCGATGCCAAGGCATGTGTAACATGCAAGGATTTTATTAGGGGAAGTAGCCTGCAGCTCCATACCTTAGGTAAATACACAATACAATACAAATGACTCCCATGGATTATTTACACATGTGCTTAATTTTTAAAATTTTAGGATTTTCTATTTAATTTTTTGTTTACGATTTTTAGCTAAATTTTACTGAGGCCAAAGACCATATATTGTATAATTTTGATGTTTTGAATTTTGTTGAGATGTTCTTTCAGCACTGCATATGAACATTCTGGGTAAATATTTCTCAGGTATTTACCAAAAAGTGATGAGTAATATAGTATAGTTGTAGTGTAGTGTTGTTTATGTGACAACTACTTCATATTTGTTACTCATGTTGTTCCTATCTCTGTATCCTTTTGTCTCCACTATGTGTACTATCATTCCTGAGAGAAGTTGTTAAAACCTCTGTGATTGCACGTGTCTATTTTTCCTTTCAGTTTTGTCAATTTTTGCTTTTTATATTTTGAAGCTATGGTATCAGGTACATACTATTTGTTTTACCTTCCTGGTGGATTGATCTTTTTTCTTTATAAAATGTTTCATTTTATCTCTAGTAGCATCTTAACTTAAAAACTGCTTTAATACTAACATACCCACAAAAGCTTTTTTGGGGGAGGGGTTGTCAGTGTTAATATGGTCTATTTTTTCCATCCTTTTCTTTCAGCTGTTGTCTGTTCCTATATTTCAAGTTGGCCTTTTGTAAACAGTATTAGTTAGGTTTTGTTTTCTTAATACAGTCTTATAATATTTTTTATGGAAGTATTTGATCATTTTCATTTAATGTAATTACTGATATATTTTGATCTATAGATACCACCTTCTATTTGTTTTCTATTTGTCCCAGTTGTTTATGTTTCTTTTCCTGTCCTTTATTGCTTATTTTGGAATTTTCATATATTTTTAAATTATTCCATTTATTCTCTATTACTTTTTTAGTTGTATATTTTCTACTATTCTTTTATTCTTACTCTAGGGATTCCAAGGTATATCCTTAATTTATTAAAGTCTACAATAACTTAGTAGTGATGAATTATTACATTAGTACTGTATTAGTCTAATTCCTGGACAATGAAAGCACATTAGAAAAGTTTAACTTTTAACATTTACAACGTACTATCTTTTGTGTTGTTGTCATTGTATATTTAATTTCACACATATTTTAAACTTTACAAGATATTATTATTATTGTTTTACATGGTTAGTATTCATTTGGATTTATTCACATTTTATAATTCTTTTCTTTTTATGTCTTCCTTGCTTTTGGTTCGGATTTCCTTGCTTTTGGTTCCTTGCTTTTGGTTCGGATCATTTTGCTTTTGGTTCCTTGCTTTTGGTTCGGATTTCCTTGCTTTTGGTTCGGATCATATTTCTTCTCCCTGAAAAAAATTATTTTAGGTTAGTACAGGTCTGCTGGTGAAACATATTTATTTTATCTTTAACTTTGAAGGATATTTTCACGGGGCATTGAATTCTGTGGTGGCACTTACTTTCTTTCAGTACTTTAAATGTCATTACTTTGTGTTTGGGCTTCAGTTGATTATAGTAAGCAGTCAATTGTCCATCTTCTTGTTTTGAGGAAGATAATATGTTTTTCCATTCTCTGGCTGCTTTTAAGATTTTCTCATTGTTTTTGGGTTTCAGCTGTGATGTGCTTAAATGTAATTTTTTATGTATTTTAATTGCTGAGCTTATATTATTTTTTAAATCTATAGTTTGATTTCTTTCATCAATTTCAGAAAAATTCTCAGTTATTACTTTTTCAAATATTACTTCTGTCTTATTCTCTCTCTCCTCCATTTCTGAAATTCCAGTTATATATATGATAGGCCTTTTCATCAGGTCCCATAACTCTTATTTCTTACCCTCTTTTTCATTATTTCCTCTTTTTTCCTCTCTGTGATTCTGTATGGACATTTTTTTAAAGACATGTCTTCTACATCACTAATTCTATTTCTAGCTCTGTATAATCTGCTTCTGAAATTCATCTGTTTGGATCTTAGTTTCAGTTATTGTATGTTTTATTCCTAGAATTTCTTTTTGATTTTATTTGAATAGATTTCAGTTCTCTGATGAAGTTCTCCATATTATCATCTATTTTCTTGAAACTTATTAATAACTGTTAAAGTCCACATTTCTTAACTCCCTTTTGCTTGGATCACCTGTGGGTATATTTCTATTGTATTTCATTGTCTTTGTCCTGCCTTTTGATATATCCTATCTTTTGATATGCCTTACAATTTTTTATTGAATGCTGGAAATTCATATATATTTATACACATTATGAGAAATTGTAGAGGCTCGGGATAGTGTTACCTTCCTCTGGAGAGGTTTCTCTTTCACTTCTGATAGGCAAAGAGGGTAGGAACATATCACTTTTATCCAATTGGGGATTAAATTGATTATAGTCTAATTGCTCACTCTTTGTAAGGTCTAGTCTATTTATGGTTTGCCCTTACTTCTAGGGTATAGTCCCTTCAGGGGTCCCAACTGAAAACCTGCAATATTTTCCAGGACTCCACCACTTTGTCACAGATTCAGTCCTCATTTTTATTTCCACAACACCATGCCAATGGCTCTACTTAGTTTCTTACCTTGGTAAGCATCTTTGGTCATCTCAGTTTTCCCACATTTTTGGCCTGCACACCTCACAGTCAGAGAATGTTCTGAGGGAGAAGTGGCTCAGACTCTTGTGCTTAGTTTGCTTTACTTTCCTTTATCCAGTCTCTCAAGCACTGGATCCTTTGATTGGCCCATGTGTCAAACCTCCTTCTCCTTCCTCATATAAAGATGCCAGTCATTGGATTTAGGGCCCTCTTTAAATCCAGGATGATCTCATACTGAGATTCTTAACTAATTACATCTGCAAAGACCTTATTTCCAAGGAAGGCCACATTCACATGTAACTGAGGTTAAGACTTAGACCTATCTTTGGGGTTAAGACTTACACCTATCTTTGGGGGTCACTCTTCAATCCACTGCACCTACATAAAAGTTAAGCAATGACAGAACAACTGTGACAACAAATATGCCCTCCTGTGCTACACAGGAAGAGCCTGGTAGGTGCCCAAGAATCACACCCTCCTTAGACTGTCTACAGAAGCTTGAAAATTTCTTATAGGAAAAGTGCTGGGTGATGTTTCACTTCTTCCTGAGATCAGTTTAACCAGGAGGCTGGTCTCACATCAGATGGAGGGGCTTCCTCAGCCTCATCTACTGCAAACTGTGGCGGCTCCTCACAAGGCTGGATGTGGTTCTACCACATACTGCACAGAACAGTGATTTCATCCAAGAGGAAAAGGCACCTGCAAGCCAGGCGCCAGGCCTGGCCTAAGAGCAAAACCCAACCTCGTGCCTTATCTCTTACGAACACCTACTGTTATGGGTTGAATTGTGTCCCTCCAAAATTCGTATGTTGAAATCCTAACCACCAGCACCTCAGAATGTACCTTTATTTGGAAGCAGGGCCTTTACAGAGGTAATCAAGTTAAAACGATTCATTAGGGTGGGCCCTAATCCAATATGACTTCTATCCTTATAAAAAAGGGAAATTTGGAGACAGACCTACACACACTATGAGAATAAACACTATGTGAACATGAAGATAGACACAGAGGTGATGATTCTATAAGTCAAGGACCATGAAAGTTTGCTAGCAAACCACCAGAAGTTGGGGGAGAGGCATGGAACAGGTTCTTCCTCAGAGGCCTCATACGAAACCAACCCTGGGGCTTCCCTGGTGGCGCAGTGGTTGAGAGTCCGCCTGCCGATGCAGGGGACACGGGTTCGTGCCCCGGTCCGGATAGATCCCACATGCCACGGAGCGGCTAGGCCCGTGAGCCATGGCTGCTGAGCCTGCGCGTCTGGAGCCTGTGCTCCGCAACGGGAGAGGCCACAGCAGTGAGAGGCCCGCGTACCGCAAAAAAAAAAAAGAAACCAACCCTGATGACACCTTGATCTTGAACTCCTGGCTACCAGAGCTGTGAGACAATAAGTTTATGTTGTTTAAACCACCCACTTTGTAGTACAATTGACCCTTGAACAATGCAGGGATTAGGGATGCTGACCTTCCATATCCGCATAGAGCTTTACAGTTGGCCTTCATATCTGTTGTTCTGCATCTGCAAATTCAACCAACTGTGTCGTGTAGTACTGCAGTATGTATTTATTGACAAAAATTCATGTATAATTGGAATCACAGCAGTTCAAACCCCTGTTGTTCGAGGGTCAACTGTACTTCATTATGTCAGCCCTAGGAAAGGAATCATACATACATTTATCTTTTTCTAAGAGTAGTCAGTTTTTTTCTCATCAGAATAATATGGCAAAATAATAAATGTTTAGGAATGTATAGGCAGAGATATATGTTTCCCCTCTGTACATTCTGATATGGCAACATGTGATCATTGTTGACATGATGCCAGGGACTTGCCAGGGGCTGTTCTACCGGCTGTCACCCAAACATGACGTTCTCACATCTCCCCAACAATGATGGAAGCGGCTCATGGTGCATTTGTAATTCTAGAGGTTAACAGATTTTACCCGGTCTGAAAGGAGGGAATTTTGCACAGTTCATGCCATAAATTAAATTTCCAAAAACACTGGAAGGCTATCTCTTACTGCCAATGATAGGTTTGCCAGTAGAGAGGCAAATAATTAAAACAGTCCAAATCCTGATAGTTTATTTATTGAAAAGTCAGATTTAGCCAAGGCTGGCAGTGGTTTATAGTCACTTCCAGAATAAATGACAAAGTGAATGTACTGTCTATTAACTCTAAAAGTTAAAAACTATAGTTGTGAAAGAACTGACATGGAGATTCAAAAGAAGGAGGCGTGGAAGTGGTGATCTATCTTTGACATGTTAAGACAGTGGTAGAGCTAGAAGTGTCCATCTCTGTATATGGCAAGTTCTTTCATATGCAATAGAAGGCTGCAAAGACCATTCAAGGAGTCATTTATCCACATCCAGATTTCAGGACCTGATGTGTGTGCATCACCTTCAATGATTGTTTAATCTTATTTTTTAACGTCTGTTTAGACCATGGGCAGCAATGACCAATGAAAAACCTCCTGAAATCAAGGGTCAGGAAGACCAAGAATCAGGTGAAACTTGCCTTGTGCTGATACCATGTCCATAACTTCTCACTATTGCATCTCCTCCATTTTAAATCTCTGTGGAACGTATCATTGTCTCTGTATTTTACTTAGCAAGAGGAGATGATGAAATGGATGAAGAATATTCTTCTCCCACTTTCATAAGCTAATGCTTCAAAAACATACTATAAGCAAATATAAAAAATTAAATAGGGCTTCCCTGGTGGCACAGTGGTTGAGAGTCCGCATGCCGATGCAGGGGACGCAGGTTCGTGCCCCGGTCCAGGAAGATCCCAAATGCCACGGAGCGGCTGGGCCCGTGAGCCATGGCCGCTGAGCTTGCGCGTCCGGATCCTGTGCTCCGCAATGGGAGAGGCCACAACAGTGAGAGGCCCGCGTACCGCAAAAAAAAAAAAAAAAGTAAATAATATATAGATAAATAAAATAAATAATATATAATAAATAAAATATTCATAAATAAAATAAAATTGCTAAATAATAACAACTTAGTTCCCAAACATGCTTTCCCATCCACATTAACTGCTCCCTATGCCCAGACCTACACAGAGTGGTCTGGAAGGGACTTCAGGCCACATGGGCCAAAGTCAGCTATTTCAGCAGGAGTTTCCTCCTTACACACTAAGAATTTTGAACAGATACCCTAAGCTCTTTCCCTTGGTAAGCCTGAGGCACTACAAAGGTGTGAAGCAAGGTTACTGGGTTATTCATTTTAACAGAGGAATATATAATTTTCCTTTTCTGAGCAGCCCTTTGAAATTTCAAGCTCCTGATTATGTAAACACAGAAATACATTATCTCATATGTATATATGAAATATATATACACATATATATTTATTTATGGGAGGTAATTGGTTAAGGTTTGAATCATTAACAACAGTTCTACTGTTCAGTATTTAGGGGAAACCATTCAATACCTTTCCCCCCAGGCTTGGTTGAAATTTCTCTCTCCGAGACCATGATGAGAATTCAGGAGTTAGGGTTGGATTGTGCTTACGGGGCCCCAGAACCCATCTTCAAAAGCCTGTGAGTCATTACCAAGAAAGCATGTTAAAACTATTGGGGCCTTACTAAGTGAAGTAGGTCAGACAAAGAAAGACAAATATCATATGATATCGCTTATGTGTGGAATCTGCTTGAAAAAAAAAGAAAAAATATAAGAGAATTAATTACAAAACAGAAGCAGACTTATAGATATTGAAAACAAACTTATGGTTAACAAAGGGGAAACTTAGGGGGAGGGATAAATCAGGAGCTTGGGATGAACACACACATACGACTATATATAAGATAGATGACTAACAAGGACCTACTGTATAACACAGGGAACTCTACTCAATATTCTGTGATAGCCTACGAGAGAAACGAGTCTGAAAAAGAATGAATATATGTATATGTATAACTGAATCACTTTGCTGTACACCTGAAACTAATACAACTCTTGTAAATCAACTCTACTCCAATAAAATTAAAACATTAAAAAAAACACTATTGGTACTTTACAGATTTGATGAGAAACAAGCCTGTTTATGAGAGCTAAGGGGACCGGATGGGTTTATACAATGGTACCTCAGGTGATAAGGATGCTCCTATAAGAGGGTAGAATTGCAGACCCCACCCTGCTTCTTCCCAGCACCGCCCCCCAGCCTTTGCTGAAGGAGTCAGGTTGCTCTCTGGGGTGGACACATCTTTAGACTCAACCACAGAGACAACCCAGAACAATATAAAACTGTCCCTCTGTGTTACTTACCCATGCCACCTCCATCTAGCTAATGATTTGCTATAAGCATTGTAATATAATTTCAGTCATTGCACGTTCTTGTATGTTGTGTCTGGTTACACTGAGTCAGTGGCTAACTGTTCATCCTTAGTCATACCTTTTAGCCAAAGATAGGCTTTGCTTCTCACCTTGCTTTAAGCTAACATGCTTTTCACCTGTTCAGTTTCCTCTGGTGCTGTTAGGCTAGGCTGCACATCCTGACAAATGATATTATTCTAGAATACATTTTTTTTTGAGAGGAAAAATGGAATCTGAGTCTGAACGTGTCCTGACTGTTACTCCCCTTTAGAATTGTGGGTTCACTGATCTTCGGGGAAGTTAAAATAGAGGATTTGTCTTTAGAACTTCCAAGGTCCCATCCATCTGAAAGCCCATCATTAGAACAAATGTAAAAAGCTTGTTTTTATCTTAATTTCTGTACCTGCAGGCTAAGTACCCACCATATTAAGTCTGAGATAACTCTCACATGTGGAAAATTATTCTCCATTTAAGTAGCAGTTTAAACTGTTATGTCAAAAATTATTTGGGATCCATAACTAAATTTAAAAGTCCCTTTTTGAGTGTGGTCAAATATTTTTATTCTTTTTACCTCAAAAGCTTATGAAGTAACTATTAAATAAGTTTTCTAAAACAAAACAAAACAATAAACTTACAGTCTTTTCATGGTCGCCATTTTAAAAATTCTAAAAGTTCTTCCAGACCTTTGTCCATACACATATTTACTAATGCCACTATAGTCTATAATCACGGTCTATTGATTTAGTTTTAATTTTCATTTAATACGATTAAGTGAAAAATAACTATTTTCTACATTTCAAGGTGGCCATCTTAATTATATTTTTTAATCAAAGAAGAGGACTTCACTGGGAGGGTGCAGCATCATTTACTAGAAAGAACACTTACCATGTTTTTCACCCCAGCCCAGCCCTCTCTGGTTTCCAGTGTGGACAATGCTTCACAGAGCCTCTTCCTGTAGACATTGCTTCCTCCTGTGGGTGTATGTTCTTGGACTGTGTTCTCTGGAGTGACTCAAGGGGCATGGGTATTACCGGTACTCTTTCTGTGTGCCATCATTTCCCTTTACAAAATGCTGTGCCCGTTTACAACGTATCATGGTGTAAGCTTTAGCACGTGGTCTGTCTTTTGTGCAATGGCTCTGGGATGGAATATTTTTCTTTTCTCTCCATACCTCTTTTTCTCTCTCCCATATTTGGAAAAGCCCCCATGTGATAAGCGTCTTCAGTTGGGACTGCCTTTTACCTCTCTGATGACAGCGTTGAATCGAGAGTGGGAGGACCCCGTCTGGAGCAGCAAGGGAGGGGCTGGGGTCCGCTGGGGTGGGTGGAGGGAGAGCTGTCACTCCCAGGGTGTGATGCGATATGCTTGGGCTCCCTGGGGACTCTCCAGGAAAATCTCATTGCTCACTAATGCCTGGTGCGGTCAGTTTTCTTTTTGAAGAATGTGAGCCCTGAGTACAACCTTAGGTTGGCACCAGATGGTCCCAAAGGACAACAGCCATGTCTGGTTCCGTGGGTACAGGTCCAGAATCGGGAGCCCACTTTGGCCCCCAACCAACACTGTAGGGTCAGCAATGCTGGCACCATGGGATATTTTGTGTTTTGAATTTATTATTATCCTCATGAAATATTTCCCTTTGTTTCTTTACAGTTTGTCCACATTTACGCTAATTCAGTAGACATTTATTGAGTCCTTGCTATCCATTAGGTGCTAAAGGGATAATAAAGATAAAGGTAGCTAATGCTTGTGTTTTTCTTTAGAGCTTAAAAATGAGATGTTGCATATATTCATCTCCTAGATACGATATAGACTCTGTTCTCCAATAAATTACGGTGACTTAGTAAAAATGCCTTGTGTACCTGAAGTCAGGAGTTTGAGCAGAATGAAACGGTGCTGAGAGGTGGAGGGTTTAATCTCACCACGAGAACAGGCTTTTAAATGCATAGGAGATAGTTCTTCAAAATGGTAAAATGGATTAGACTTAATACCTCCTGTTAATGAAGGGATTCCGAATGAGTGGCCAAGTATTTTTTAATAGACCAAGACAGATATTCTATTCAGAAAAATAAAGAATTGAAATGACAGACAGCTCTGCTTGCTTATTTTTGTCCTTTTGAAAATTTACTTCTTTATGGAGAAGAGAGTGGTGATGACAACCCACAGAAGTGACAGGTGCTTGGGGTCACGGGTTTGCTTTGGGGCTGCCGGGAAAGCGTTTGTTTGGATTTGCTGCCATGGCCAGAAACAAAGCAAGTCTGTAATTTTCGCTGTGGAAATAGTGTTAAGCTCAAGGTAAAGGGAAAAAAATGTAAGCCTCTGTCTCTTCTGAATACATTCTCCTTTTGACAAGCGCTTCTCAGTTGTGCTGTTCAGATGTGCTAGGATTGCATAGAGCTACGTAAAGGTCCTTGATATTAACTCTTAAATTAAACCTCTCTGGGAAAGTAAGTTCACGATGGTGTCTAGTAAGTTCGTGAGGGTGTCTATTCAGTGGTACTTAGGTTACAAAAAATATGTTTCGGCAGTACAAATGAGACAGAACAACCCATGGCAATTTATTAGGATGGTATTTCTGGGTAATTATGATGATGCTGTGTTTCAGTCTTGGAATCGGCAGGAGAAGCTGGTTGCAGGCTCTCAGACAAGAACCCAGTGGAAGCGGACATCTCAGGGAGGGATTTGGAAGTGCTTGGCTGCCTGGTAGCCGAAGAAAAAATCTTCATCGCAACCGGCTCTGGCAACTTACAGAGGATCGTTCAAATCCAGAGAAGTTGAGTCTGTCGAACATAATTAACTCCTTTGTAGTGGGGATGACTCTCATATTTACGATGTAAAGGAGATGCCATTTATGCCTTCTATGTTGGCCTTTAGAATTTTCCTAGCTCCCGTACACCAGCCAGGAGAAGAATAAAGGCAGTCAGCCACAAGGTTTGCTTGGCTAAGTCGTCCCTCCTGTCACATACCTGTGCGGTTGCACATCAGTGCAAAGGGACGGTGCCACGTTTCTCCTTAGCATTTGTTTATGCTTGCAAGGCAGCCGACACACACTTACTGAGCACCGAGGATGCCCTGGACACCATGCTGGGGTCACCGTGCTGCCCACAAAAGTCCACAGCCGCTGCCTTTATAGAATCTACAGAACGACACCACTCATCTGGGCTGTAATGGAGAATTAAAAAACTTCATTTTGTTTCATGATTGGGGAGGAGCATCTTCAGAGTGGGGTTGCCCAGTGGGAATGCCAACACCAGGTTGGAGAGGTTCCAAGCTGTCCTCTGCCTTTGGAGCCGTCAGGTTAGGCGTGGAGTGACCAGTGGGCATGGTCTGCTCTCTCTGGCCAGGGACACCTCTGGTGGCCTCTCTTTTCACCTCAATCCATTCATTAGTTGGTGCTATTGAAGTGTTATTGTAGCTCTAATGTCATGACATGGCTGTCGGGAAGCACCGTGGTGGAGGATGGACCCCTGGAGAAGGGAATGGCTAACCTAAGGCTTCAAGCTCAAGAAAGAGAATTTTAGGCAGAGGCTAGAGCATATGAAAAGGTCTGGAGACCATCAGAACAGTGACATCTAGGGCAACAGTTAGTGTTTGGTACAGCTGGAAAGAAGGGCAGGGGGAGGCAAGGAGAATGGGAGAGGTGAGGGCAGGGGGATAAAGAGCCTTTTAAGGTGCTTCAACATCTTCCCAAAGTCTGAGCAGAGCCTCTGAAGGATCGTAGGCAGGGACGTGACTCCATCTGGTCTGCTACAAGGAGGAGATGGAGGATGGGAACAGCTTGGCCTACAAGCTGACTGAGAGCCTTGGGAAGGTGTGAAAGGATCCAGGGGAGATGTGATAAGGGCCTCAACCAAGCCAAAACAATAGTTAGTCAAAAAATCTTTTGCAAATTGCACAGTGAACTGTAAAACCTGACTTTAAAATATGCCGGAGGAGATTGCCTCTATGAATTGAAGATAAGATCTGTAACTACCAATTAGGGCAATTGAATTTATTATTGAGTCTTTAATTTCAGGCTGCAAAGAAATCATGACATGAAGTTATGAGAGTTTCGGCCAAATTTAAAGACATCTTCTGTGTATTTTTTTTTTAATAGAGTGAAATTGACTCAAAGTAGAATGCTTCTCTAGATCTACTTAGAAATGTCTCATATAGACATCGTCAGAGGTGGTTAAGACAATAAAACTAGAAGGAGAAAGGAAGAGTTGACTCCCTATTGTTTCTGTCTTCAGAGCCTTAATTCTTTTTTTTTCCTTTTTCTTTTCTTCATATTCTTTTCCATTATGATTTATTACGGAATATTGAATATAGTTCCCTGTGCTATACAATAGGACCTTGTGTTTATCCATCCTACATATAATAGTTTGCTAATCTCAAACTCCTAATCTGCTAATCTCAAACTCCTAATCCATCCCTCCCTCCCCTCACTCCCCCTTGGCAACCACAAGTCTCTTCTCTATGTCTGTGAGTCTGTTTCTGTTTCATAGATAAGTTAATTTGTGTCATATTTTAGATTCCACATATATGATATCATATGATGTTTGTCTTTCTCTTTCTGACTCACTTCACTTAGTATGACGATCTCCTGGTCCATCCGTGTTGCTGCACATGGCATTATTTCATTCTCTTTTGTGGCAAATATTCCATTGTATACGTATATACCACATCTTCTTTGTCCATTCATCTGTCGATGGACATTTAGGTCATTTCCATGTCTTGACTATTGTGAATAGTGGTGCTATGAACATAGGGGTGCATGTATCTTTTCAAATTATAGTTTTGTCCAGATATATTCTCAGGAGTGGGTTTGCTGGGTCATATGGCAACACTATTTTTAGTTTTCTGAGGAACCTCCATACTGTTCTCCATAGTGGCTCTATCAATTTACATTCCCACCAACAGGGTAGGAGGGCTCCCTTTTCTCCACACCCTCTCCAGCATTTGTTATTTGCAGACATTTTCATCATGGTCATTCTGACCGATGTGTGGTGGTACCTCGTTGTTGTTTTGATTTGCATTTCTCTAATAATTAGTGATGTTGAGCATCTTTTCATGCACCTATTGGGGGCCTTAATACTATTTTTAAAAATATTTTCTTCACTTTATTGAGGAAAGTGTTTCTGTTTTTTTTTTAATTGTTGTTGTTGTTTTGTTTTTTGGCCACAACGTGGAGGGTGCGGGATCTTAGTTCCCCAACCAGGGGTCTAACCTGCACCCCCTGCAGTGGAAGCTCTGAGTCTTAACCACTGGACGGCTAGGGAAGTCCCAGGGGGCCTTAATTCTTAAAGTGTGATAGTTAATCTTATATCTGGGGATTTATGCGTCAGCCACCAATCTCCATGCTATGTCCCTTCACTCTTTGGTAACCAATGGTTCTCACGTGGCAAACTGAAGTTTGTGCATCTCCACTGAGACTCTGGACACTGCTGATGGGCAGATGTGTATAACTGTGTTACATGAAGACTATCCTGGAACTCTTATGTTTCAGAAGGTAAGGCTTGGGTCACAGTATATCTGATTCTGAATCATGCTGCAATAGAATTTTGCTGAGTCTGAGTGAATGTCTCAAATACACAAGAGTGAATGCCCCTAGTTTGGTAGCATTTGGAATTTTCATGCCCAATCATGGTGCCCAAGCCGAAGAGGGCTGCACAAGAAGAGGTAGTTGGGCTTTACTTTAATGTAAGTACTGTCTCAACTGTAACAGTGCCTCAACTGGTGGCATGCTCGCCGAAGGCCTTTAAGGATCACATGGGGTCAGTTTCCTCCATGCACAGTGACTAAAATGGGCCTTGCTTGAAGAAAAGAGGATGGAATTCATGACTTAGATCTGTTCCAGCCTTGTTATTCCATTTTTTTCATGAGCCTTTTCTTCCGCCTAACACAGCATCCGGTAGAATAAGGCTTTTGAGAATGAACTTTTGAATTTAATATGTTGAGATATTGCTAGAAGCTCTTTGAATAATGAGATTTTTAATTTCAAGAGCCAGGAGTGAAACACTCAGAAACATATTCCTCTCAGGAGAAGTCACGGCTCTACAATTGTGACTCCTTCCAGTAACTTGAAGGCAGTTGTAATTCTTAACTGATTAGGGGGTGGAAACAGAGACTCGTCATTTTCATTTTTCTCCTGGCATATATTGTTCATCCCTTTTTGGCTTTTGGCATCATCAGTACTTCAGTCTTGGTTTAAAGAAGAAGGTGCATCTTGAAGATGGATTAAATTAAGGCTTAGTTTCTTTGCCTCAACAACGAAATGTGTCATCTTTAAGTGAAACTCATGACCAGCGATGGGTTTAGGATCAGCTCTGGACCAAGAGAGTAAGTGCTAAGTACAGGAATGAGCTGATTCTCACTTGCCTTTTGGGAGGTACGCTTGCTAATTCTGCCCCAGAGAAAATGTTTCATAATGGGAGGCAACGTTGGACGTGGGCTTTGGAGAAGTACAGATGGGGTTAAGGGGTGGGGTGGGGAAGGGAGAATATATGTAACAGAGGGAACGATGGGGGAGAAGAGCATGCGGTGTGAGATTGTTTCATATTTATTTCTTCACCAAATATTTCTTGCAGTCTATTACATGCCAGATACCATTCTAAGCGCTGGGCAAATTAAGTGGATAAGTTCCTACTTTCCTGGAGGTACAAAATGTTAGGACAGTGATCATGGGAAAAGGGAAACAAATGAGCTGATCTCTACAATTGCTGCAAAATGTTAATCAGTATCACAGAGCTAACATTGGACAGGTGGGTGGTGTCATGGGTCCAAAGGTGAAAGGTCATTACACATGAGGTCAAGGAACTCGGGCTCTAGTTGCTTAGCTGGAACTCACCGGGAACCCCCTGGCTAAACGGCACCATGGCTCCAGCTTTTGTAGTCGCAGAACCTCAGTCACCCCCTCCAAAGACAGCCAGCTATTTCTGGGAGCAAGTCCCTTGATGCGCCTCCCATGAGTCTGCACAGGTTTTCACAGCCGTCACCACGCCATCTTCGCCCTGTTCTTCCTTTTCTGTTTCGACTTAGGCTCCCAGCTGCCCACACCACGGCCCACCAGGTTCCTAGGAAAGTCTGTACTCTGGCACCACCTCCGTCCTGGCCAAGATGGGATAGGGGCCCAGGTGGCAGCAGCGGCAGGGCTAAGATTGCCCCTGAAGTTTCCATTCTTCAGGGCTTTCCAGTTGGGCTAGTTTCCCGGCAGAAGGGACTCAAGACCCCCTGAGGCAGAGACTGCTAGCTCCCCGCCCACACGGCCTCTGTAGTTACCGTTCTGGAAAACGCAGATGGAGCCCCATCGTGTCCCAGCCTGAGGGCTCTCTCTTGGCTTACCTGCGCAGCTCAGGAATCCTGGGAGTAGGCACCCCGGGACATTCCTCAGCTGATAATAGGTGGGAACAGAGGATAACTACCTCAGCTTCTTGGCCATTTAGGTATTTTGCTCTGTAAGTTCTAGCAGCTCTGGCTTCCTTAGACTCCAGCTTCGGTCTTCTCAACTCAGGGAGACTGCTTATTTGGGTCCCTCCTTCCTGTACTGCAGCCTGGCAACACTCCAGGCTGTCAGCTGGCACAAATGCAGAGACCGCCTCATTTGTTTCCCTTCTCGCATGACCCCTGTCCCGAACTGCCTATGGTCTGTTATTTCATTTATGTTGTCCAGCTTCCTAATTATTTAAGAGTAAGTCCATTCTTATTATTTCATCATGGTTAGATGTAGAGGTCCTTAGTGTCAACATAATTAATGGAGAAAGCATAGTCTTTTAACAAACAGTGCCAGGACAGCTGACATCCATATGGGAAAAGCTGAGATTTGACCTCTACTTTCCAACATAAAAAAACCATCCAAAATAAAAATCAACCAAACCAAAAAAACCCAAAACAAACAAAAAACCCTAACTTGAAATATATCAGAAACCTGAATATAGTAGCCAAAACTATTATATAAGACATTGAGAGGAAATGAGGGGAAAAACCTACATATCCTTGGGGGTAGGCAAAGATTTCCAGAATTTGTAAAGCACTCTTATGACTCAATAAGAAGGCCAACAACCTATTAAAATAAGGGTGGGGCTTCCCTGGTGGTACAGTGGTTGAGAGTCCGCCTGCCAATGCAGAGGACACGGGTTCGTGCCCTGGTCCGGGAGGATCCCACATGCCGCAGAGCGGCTGGGCCCGTGAGCCATGGCCGCTGAGCCTGCGCGTCCGGAGCCTGTGCTCCACAACGGGAGAGGCCGCAACAGTGAGAGGCCCACATACCACCAAAAAAAAAAAAGGGTGAAATATTTCATCAGTTTCTTAAAGGAAAAAAAAAAAAGATATTGTAAGAGCCAAGAAGTATACCAAAAGTTACTTAACATCATTATTCATCAGGGAAAAGCAAATTAAAACCACAATGAGATATTACTACTCACCCATGAAAAAGGCTAAAATCTGAAAACTGACAATCTCAAATGTTGGTGAGAATATGGTACAGCTGGAACTCTCAGATACCTCTGAGAGGTACACGACCAACCTCTTTAGAAAATGATTTGGCAGTTTCTTATAAAGTTATACATGTACTTACTATTTAACCCTAAAATTCTACTCTTAGGTGTTTACCCAAAAGGAAAGAAAATATGTATTTACCACTCCCCCCCAAACTTCCTAGTACACAGTGCTCATAAATGTTTACTTTATAATGGCCCCAAACCGTGATAGACTCAAATGTCCACCAAGAAGTGGATGGATAAATAAATTGTGGTGTATCCTCACAATGGAATGCCACTCTGAACAAAAAGGAATGGAGTACACATACACGTGTTAAAGAAAAACCAAAAAGGAGGCTACAGTTTGAGGATAGCCCTAAGCCAACCACCCATGGCCACATCACCAAAACTAAAAATGTCCTGATTTCCCCAGAAGCCTGACTCTGACCTTCACCTGGTAAGGGCATGAGCCAGTGGGCAGGTCTCATCCCTGGGTAAATGGGACTAGATCTGGAGCACTGTCCACCTCCCCCACTACCCGCCCCCGCAAACCCTGCTCCAACCCCTGCCTCTAATTCCACCTGTCCCTAAGATGGGCCAGAGGAGAGCAGAGATGTTCGGCAGCCTGAGCACTGAGGCCTCAACCACACACAGGGGGAACTGAAGGGTGCTTTGAATTGAAATTAGGTTGGATGCAGAAACACTGCTACAGCTCTTGAACATCAAGTTTATGGACTGAGGTAATCCATCCCTATATACTTAGTGGTCTGGTGTTCTGGCTTTGGGGATTTGAGTGGACCATGGAAGGATGGGCCTTCTATAGTTCACTGTCCTTCTAGGTTCTGGAAGAGAAAGTGGGACAGGAGGGTACTAGCTCCATGGGTGGGTCATAGCATGGCCTCTTGTGTGGCTATTTCCAGTAGCTCTGAGCCCCACATGGGGGGTGACACGGGAGGTCTGGAGGAGGTTCAGGGTCTATGGAGAGAAGATCGAAATTTCTTTAGCAACCTCCAGGTTGCACAGGGATTGTGTATTCTACCAAACCTATAAGCTTACCTAGTGCCTCCCTAAATGAAAGACACACGGAGGTGTCTTGTAAATGAGGATCCAGAGGATTTGATACAATATTCAAATGTCTTTTGAACTGGTTTTCTATATTTAACTTAATTCCAGTTCAAAGCTCACTGTACTTTGAGTACACTGAGATGGAATTGCTGTTGCAAGAATGTGGACTCAGACTCTTACTATCCCTCTCAAGCCAACATTAATATTGGAAAATCCACAATTATTTACCTCTGCACCCCATCTCCCAACTGCCCAATTTGTATCACCAACAGTGATGGAAGAAGAAGGAAGGAAATGAAGAATGAATTAAGAGAGAGGTGAGTACAAGAGTGAAGATTAGAAAGAGGCTGTATTGAAAGAGAAGATGGGTCTTTCTGGAATTGAAAGAGTGGAAAAAAAAAGGTTGCAGGTTTAAGAGGATCTCAGTTGTGGTCTCTTCTGGTTGGCCTCTAAAGGGGTCACACATTTCTCATAGGTCCTTTTCCTGGTCACCCCCCCTATCTAAAACTCATTTTCATGGGGTCATATTCTTTCCTTCCTGCCTTCCTTCTTAAAAAAAGAAGAGAAGCAAGGAACTCTCCTGCAGCAGTAGAGGAAGAAAACAGGATTGCTGAAGAATTTTGTTTAATTATCAGAGCACTTCAGGTATTTCAATGTTTCTGTATCAGCAATTCTGAGTACATGTTGCTTTTCTCACCAGAAGCTATTCTTTAATTAAGTTAAAGTCATCTACTGTCTCACTGTTGATTTTCATTTTTTTAAAATCGTGCCAGATCTTCCTGTAAGCAACTTCAGAATATCCTCTTTTCACATTTAAGGTGGCAGTAATTAGGACCAAATTTGCTGAGCCTGTGGAAATCTTACAACCAACGTGATCTTAACAGTGTTTTAATGTCTGAACTCCTCTGTTCTTACGTGTGAGGCTACCAACTGGATAAAAGAAATGGCCTTGACATCCAGTGGTTATTGGAGTTTGGAAAATGCCCCTGAAGAGTGGAAGGTTGGCGAGCTTTTCTTTACTAAATGAGAAACAGTTAACCACCGAACCTATATTGGTATCCACATTGCATTAGGGTTTTTTTGGTCTCTTGAGATATTGAGGTACATCGAGATATTATTGGGTAAATGTTTACATTAGAGTAAATAAAGATCTTATGGATGACAATATCTCATAAATCAAGAAACAGTTAAAAAAAGGAAGGTTTCAATGGTTTATAATAGGAGAGATATTGTGTCTTCAAAGGAAAGATTTGTATCCTCCAAATAGAGGCAGAGTAGTATTTTGGGATTATTTGAAAAGATTTCACATAAGGTTTATTTACCATTTTATAGAGTCTTATAAAACACCCTGTTCATAGAATAGAGGTCATTTTTATTGGTGTTGCCTCCACATATGATTTCTGATCGATGGTCTGAGTAAACTGGAGAATGAGCCAAAAGAAGTTAACCAAAGTACTAAATCATCATTTTTTCAGTCTGTTACCACGCCTAAAATCTCTCCTATTTTAGGGACCCAAGAACTGTCACCTGGCCAATTTCTCTGTCAAATACTGCCCCTGTTCCCCAAATTCTATATGCTTCACTTTCAATTAAATAATAGTACAATTTCTTGCTGGTTGGTTCCATTGATACATCCAAGTCTTTTCCAAGCGAGAGATAATTTCTGAGCAGAGGCCCACCTCACTATTTTTGTGTAACTCTTCCATTATTTCAATAGCCTCCATCCCCCTGACAATTACCCAGCACACTTTTGTGTCGCCACATTTATTGAGCACCCACTATGTGCCAGGCATTGTGCCAGAAGCTCAAGACATGGAGATGCCCAGCGTGGACCTCAAATTGCCTTCTCTCCTCGTTCGTATAGTGGTGAGTATTCCTGTCTGTCAAGTTGCCTTCTGTTTTGGAAACAGCAAAGCAAACCAATGATTACAATACAGAGTGGGAAGGACATCACAGAGGTATGTAGGAGGCGCTGTGGGAAGTGAGAGGGGTCCAAATCAGATGACAGCACCAGAGACCTCTTCCTAAAGGCAACGGTGTTTAGTCTGATCCTTGAAGGATGCGTGGGACTTGAAGAGTGGCAATGTGCATTCCACACGTAAAAGACATCACGTCATGGGGACTTTGTGTCATGGCCAATTGTTTGGGATGGTTGTAAGGACAGGTATGGAAGAAGGTTTCAGGAGCTACCGTGGAGGCAATTTCTGATTGTGAAGGGTCTTGAAATTCAAACTTTATGCTGAAAGTTCTCAGAAAGGAATTGAAAAGCTGGGCAGCAATATGAGTTGATTTATGTTGCGCAAGAATAGATGTGGCCGAAGTGTAGAGTATAGGTTGGAGGGGGAGCATAGAGAAAAGGAAGCCAACGAGGATGCTGTTTCAGTGAGAAGAAATAGGGCTTGATAAAAGCAGGGACAGTGGCAAGGAAAGGAAAGTGTAGGACTGAGAAATATCAAGGCACTGGAACTAGTTACTGATGTGGACAGAGGAAGGAGGAGGGTTTAGAAAGACTGTCACTGCTGCATGGGCAGTGGGGACATCTTCTGAGCTGGGGGATGCAGAGAAGGGGAGGTTTACAGGGGGTTGGAAGAAAATGAATCAGTGTGCACATGTGACAGGTTCATGTGGGAGGTTCATGGGAGAAGTATGAAGACTCTCACATTTAAGTCTGGACCTTGGGGCACAGGTCTTGACTCGAGATACAAACTTGTAGGTGCTTATCAAACAGCTGATGGCTCAAATCATTGATTTATATAAAGGGAGGGCACAGAGCAAGAAGAGGAGAGGTTAGAGGATGATCATTTAGGGAATGAATGGAGGAAGAACACTCCAAGGCAACGCCGGGAAAGAAATCATCATGGAGATGGAGGGAGGACCAGGATTGTTCCAGAATCTTCACTTCACATCCCAGATAGATTGCCATAGAGTTGACATGCCTTTCTTCACTGCTGTCAGCTCCATTTCCTTTCTTCTTGTGAACTCCTCAAGATGAATGGAAATATTTCCTTTCACTGTACAAGTCCCCACATTTGGTTAACACTCTTATAATGACGGGCCCTGTCTCTCAGTGACCTAATGAATTATGTGGCTCCATGCATCATTAGTTCTTTTGTTTCTATGTCCTGAAGAAAGGCTACTTCTTCTTAGACTTAGGATATAATTAAAATGACCTTCTTCGGGAACAAATCATACAAATTTCTGATCATCAATAAGTATTTTTAAAGAATGGTGCACATTTTAGAGAAAATTTGAACAAATAAAAAACTCAGCTACAGTTAGATATCTTTCATTAACATAACTTTTGTCAATCACTGCTTAGCATGGTTCTTTTTTGTTACAAGTTTATGAAGAACTCATTCACTTTGATATGATTTTATTTTTCAGCACTTTTTTTTTTAAAGAAGATGTTGGGGGTAGGAGTTTATTAATTAATTAATTTATTTTTGCTGTGTTGGGTCTTCGTTTCTGTGCGAGGGCTTTCTCTAGTTGTGGCAAGCGGGGGCCACTCTTCATCGTGGTGCGCAGGCCTCTCACTATTGCGGCCTCTCTTGTTGTGGAGCACAGGCTCCAGACGCACAGGCTCAGTAGTTGTGGCACATGGGCCTAGTTGCTCCACGGCATGTGGGACCCTCCCATACCAGGGCTCGAACCCGTGTCCCCTGCATTAGCAGGCAGATTCTCAAACACTGCGCCACCAGGGAAGCCCAGCACTTGTTTTTTATTGAAAGACCCTAAATCAGTTTTTCCAGGTGTCAATGCCCTTGTAACTTTTCTTTTGCTTTCATTTGCTTGCATTTTTACTATATCAGGGGAGCTCTAATTACATTATATTGTCTACTCTTTGAGACACCGTTCTTCTTTGTACTTACCCAATCCTTTCTATTGGAAACGATCAATGACTACATAGTATGATAATTTGATTGCTTACAACTTATCAGGGAAATGACCAGTTGGCTCTCCTGAGATTCCAGCTCTTTCTTTGCTACTTGAGTCATTTTTAGACCCAGCAGAAATGGAATAACAAAATCAGATACTAAGATATGCTGGTTTATATGAACATCTCAAGAGGGGTCTCTTTCTGATAAGAAAAGAGCTTGACATAAATTTTACTGTTATAAGGTTTTTTTCTCTCATTGAATATTTAATAAAACTGTATAACATTGACCTTCATCTTTGAAATCCACTGTTTTAGATATGTAGAAGAAAATGTACCCTTCTAACATATTTGACCTCAACAGAGTGAGTTAAATAAAATGTAAAATAGAGGTATAAAAATATTTCCCACTAATAATCAGAGTGTTTTAATATCTTCTAGGTAAATTATTAATTGAAATAGGCTTGTAAGAGAGAAGGAGATCTAGTGGACCCAGATGGAATAGAGTCTGTATTAGTTTCCTATTGCTGCTGTAACAAATCCCCACAAATTCAGTGGGTGAAAACCATGCAAATTGATGATCTTCCAGTTCTGGAGATCAGAAGCCTGCCATGAGTCTTACAGGGACAGAATGTGTCGGTAGGATAGCATTCCTTCTGGAGGCTTTAGGGGAGAACCCATTGCCTTCCCTTTTCTAGATTCTAGATTCTAGAGGCCAAGTGTATTCTCCATCTCTCTCCTCTTCTGTCTTCCACTTTTGCACGTGCTTTATTCTGACTCAGTTGCTTTCAAAGGACCGACGTAGGAGCAATGATTATATACCTTTAATATATCAAGGGAATATACAGCCTGCACACGATAACATGAGCTCTCAATTCTGGATAAGTTATGAGACAAAATAGGAGAGAATGCAAGGGATCGTGGCAGCCTGAAAAATGCCCCATTGTGCACTGGGCAGAGGGCAGGATAAGTAGCATTGCGCCATGACTTCAACACAGTCCCAGAGCAAATGTGTTTCATTCATTTTTATGTTTAAAAGTCTCAACTGTTCAAGTAGCATATTTAATGTTACAAGCACGACCAAAGTAAGTTAAAACTCCAACAGACAAAATGAGTCCTACAACATATGTAAAAAGCAGTATCGAATTGTGTCACTATCTACAAGTGTATTTATAAATGAGTTGAACTCTCAGTTATCTTCCTGATTCTCTCATCTTTTAGTAAACAATATAAAAGTGCTCTGGTCCACATTAAGGACAATCACTTTTTTTTTTTGGCTGCACAGTGCAGCATGTGGGATCTTAGTTCCCCAACCAAGGATCAAACCTGTGCCCCCTGCAGTGAAATCACAGAGTTCTAACCACTGGACCACAGGGAATTCCCAAGGACAATCACTTTAAAAATCACACAAAAACTTGATGCTGGAGAAATTCTTCCCACAGTGATGATTTGAAAGTGTTAATTAATTTGCAAGAGTTTCTATTGGAATGAGAAAGACCTCTGTTAATATGTGGGTTTTTTAAAGTAATTTAAATCCAAATTGAGAGAGGCTTGTCCATTACCAATACATATTTATAGAACAAGTCCATCTCTAGTCATCTATTATTCCCAAAGATTGTTCTAAGCACAGTGTCACGTGTTCCCCCACCTACCCTTTCCTGCTCTTTCTGACTCTGCTCACCCTTTTTCCTACTTCATTTAGTGCTCAGTGCTCTTATGCAGCTCCCAGACTCTTCAAAGCCCCCTGAGGCAGAGCCTTACCTGGCTCTCTCACCTAACTCCTCTACTCCCTTCCAGCATCTTTCATGAGCTTTGAAGGTCTTTTCTTGAGAGCAATGTCATCAGGTTCCTTCCAGGTGTCACACATCTCATAACCTGGTTCTTGTGAAGGTACCTTATTCTGTTATTCTCTCTGGGCTTGCTAGAAACGCAGTACTTTAACTAGAGTTCTTTAGAACACAGGTTTCCTAGCATGTAATCATTGCCACATGAAAGATAAGTTCAGTTGTTTCGACTGAAAAAAAATGCACAACATGAGAGTTGTGAGTTAAGTTTTATTTGGGGCAAAATAAGGACTATAGCCAGGGAGACACCCTCCCAGATAGCTCTGAGGAACTGCTCCAAAGAAGTGGGGGGAACGTCAGTATATATGTGACTCTAGTGAAGGGGGCACGTGAAGTCAAGCACACATGTTGGCAGAGGTTGGTTGCTAGTCATGAGGAACAGATGTCACTGTTAATGATTTTAGTGCTTTTCTAGATATGAGGAGATGCAAGAATTTGGGCTCATACAAATCTTCTCCTGAAAATATCTAACTATCTGAAGGCCTCTTCTACCAGTTTTTCCCAGAGCACAGAGTGCCTCATTCCTTTCAGGGTGTGTTGAAGGTCAGCGACTGCACTGGTTAGTGACTTACTCCTTGTAGAGGCAGATGGTCAGTGCCAATTTTTAGTTGGAGGTTGCCAAATAAACCTTGGAAATTCATAATGCACATTGGCATGTGTGAAAACAACATGCGCCAAATAACTTGTCTAACGTTCAGTATTTCCCATCATATTGTCCACAGAACCAGGGATGACCAGAGACCACACATAAAAGAAAGGATCTGTAAAAATCGATCTGTCTTCCTCAGTGATGAGCAGGCAATAAAGCAGTTTGGAGAATCAGCACAAAACGAGGCAGAGAAGTTACTCAGCTGGTATATCAGGAGGATTTTAATAGCAAGTACTGCCAAAGGCAACTCAAACTTTAGCAGAAGAAGGGAAATTACAGGTCCATTTATTTAAAAGCTTAAGAGTAGATCTGCTTCAGGTGGGGTTTGGTGCTTCAATAGCAAGCAATAGGAAGGTCAACTAACGTAAGCAGAAAAGGGGGAGTAATTGGTTCATTTACTAAAATCCTCAAGGTGAGACTTGGCCAAGGCATTCTAAGATGGCCATGGAGAACCTTATGTCTCTTCATCTACTGGTTTTGAATTCTGCCTCTTTGGCTTCATTCTCAGGGCTCCATGTGGTGGTCTTGCTGGCAGCTGACTCTCATCTTCCGTATTGCTAAAGAGCCATCAGGAAAAGTCTTCATGTATTTCACTGGTTCCGATTGGATGACATGATCATCTCTTAACCAGTCATAGTGATTAGGGAGATACCATACTCTGATTGGTCAGATCTGAGTCCTGGGCCAGGGAAAGGGCCAACTCCCTTCCCAATGCACAGGTCAGAGGGTGGGGAAGGTAGTGGTGCCCCAGAAGAAAACTGTCATTATTCCATGAAGCAGAATGACTGGGTGCTTGGTGGCCAGAACCTAACAAACATTCGCCGGCATGTATCTTGGTCTCTATGTGTTTAAAGCAGTTCAATTTTATAGACGAGTACAAAATTGTTACTGAAGATTCTCAGGGTGCTGCAGGTAGTCAAGACGCCTGCAGTTATCAGAAAATTTGAGAGAAAGGAGATGTTCCCAGGATATGCAGCAAAGGTTACCCTCTGAAAACATGACCCTCCAAAATATACCTTATAGAGTGAGTCAGAGGTGTGTTCCTTACCAAGCTGATCTCCTTAAGGGTTAAGGACGTTATCTCAATCTCTCTATCACTTAGTGTAATGCTTGGAGCTGAAGGGCTGGTTAGAAGACCATTTTAGACTGAATTAATTAATACATTTGCAGAAGGAACTCAAGGGATGATCTTTTTTTAAAAGTATGTGCTGGGATGCTTGGGAAACACTCATGTCCAGTTAAAATGCGTACAGTTTTGAGACCATACGGTGCTAATTGAAGAAATCTGTAGCCCAATAGCTGTTCCTTAACATGCCTGAAGACTGAAAGAAAATCAGTATATTGGTCTAGGAAGGGAGGACAAGGGAAGAACTTTTCATGATGGGGGAGAGGGGCCCTGTTCAACTTAACTTGTGCAGCTTCCTTCTCTCCTGTACCTGCGCCACAAACTCATGTCTCCTTGACCTTCCCAGACTTTGAGCTCTCCTCAGCTCAGCCAGGTTCTCTTCCCCTCCCTGCCCTGGACAGTGTGCTTGTGCAATCCTGGGTTCACCTTGTTTCCTTCCTCTCATGGACCATAATCCCGGGCAGCCCTTTGTCCAAACCCTGGCTGCACATATTTTGTCCAGCCTTCCATGTGTTGAAGATGGGAGGGCAAATCTGGCTCCTGTTACTCCATCTCAGCCTTTGACATTGGAATACTTTGAGTCTGGCTGGGAGGGAGGTCAGGACTAAGGAGGACACACATGGAATGGACAGAAGAACCCGGGGGATCTGATTGGCTGCAGAGTTCTGTTGGATGTTCTCCTCACAGCTTCTGCTAGTTTGCTGATGAATGACAAAGGGTAGATGTAATTTTTAAAACTTTAACTATAGTTGATTTACAATATTATGTTAGTTTCAGGTGTACAGCTTCAGATTCTTTTCCATTATAAGTTATTACCATATATTGAATATAGTTCCCTATGCTATACAGTGGATCATTGTTGTTTATCTATTTTATATATAGTAGTGTATATCTGTTAATCCCATACTCCTAATTTATCCCTCCCCCTCCCCTTTCCCCTTTGGTAACCATAAGTTTGTTTCCTATGTCTGTGAGTCTATTTCTGTTTTGTAAATAAGTTCATTTGTATCATTTTTTTTAGATTTCACATGTAAGTGATATCATATGACATTTGTCTTTGACTTACTTCACTTAGTATGATCATCTCTAGGTCCATCCACGTTGCTGCAAATGGCATTATTTCATTCTTTTTTAGGGTTGAGTAATATTCCATTGCATATATGTACCACATCTTCTTTATCCATTCATCTGTTGATAGACATTTAGGTTGTTTCCATGTCTTGGCTATTGTGAATAGTGCTGCTATGAAAATAGGGGTGCATGTATCTTTTTGGATTAGAGTTTTCATCTTTTCTGGATAATATGCCCAGGAGTGGGATTGCTGGATCATATGGTAACTCTATTTTTAGTTTTTTAAAGGTAGATGTAATTTTAATTCCCGAGGATGTCCTAGTGGCATTTATCATGTTTTCTGGAGGTGTGGCACTGTTCAGACATCTTTGCTTGAACTGAGTCCAGCCTTTCCAAGGAGAGACTGGAATATTCGGATCCTGAGCTGTCTTTGAGGCAAACATATGACCTGAGTTTGACCCCCAGCCTCCATCACGGGGTATTTCAGTTGGGAAGTGAGTGGCTCAAGGAGGGAGGCTCTGGGCAGAATCCATTCTCCTAGAATGGGTGGTGGCACAGCTGTCAGGCAAGATCCCTCTCTGATACAGAAGCAGCATAGATAGGTGACATCAGGGCTAGTTCCCTCTGTGCCCAGAGGCAGCAGCAAAAGCATGGGTTCCTCATTAGGCAGCTCTGTGGCTGGGTTTTAGGCATCATGTCTGCAGTCTTACCCTCAATTCTGTTTCACTAGCCCTCCCAACAGTCCTGTAAAAACCTCATTTTTCTCCTCCATCAGCCAGAATCAATGACTCCTTTTTTTTTTTTCAGCTGTGCTGCACAGTTTCTTGCGTATCTTAGTTCCCCAACCATGGATCGAACCCAGGCCGCAGCAGTGAAACTGCGGAGTCCTAACCACTGGACAACAAGGGAAGTCCCCAGAATCAATTACTCTTATTTGGACAACTTATTGCCTTCACTGTATTATTGCTTGATTTAGTAGAGGATTATAAACAAAAATGTACACAAAAAAATGGATATCACTTTATCCATAAAAGGAAAAGCTAAATTCAAATAGCTTCTTCCAAGTAGATCAGAGTCCTTACTTAAAAGCTCTCTGTGTCTGTCATGGATGGATGCCCAAGACCAGAAGAAAGTGAAGACATTACTTATTCAGGGTCTTATCTCTTGCTCTTATCAACTGTATTAATTTTCCTGTTGGAAATAAACTCTCCTATTAGTCCAGTGATTGTTACTGGATATTTTAACGACCTGTGTCAGCCCTATCCAAATCATAGATTTTTCTGAAACAAGTTTCCAGGCTTCATCAACATTTCCATAGCTGGGACATTTGTAATCAAGGTATTCAGTTGACAAATGGCTTTCTCTAATAGATTTGTAAACAGCATCTGGATTCATTAATTTTATAACTTCTCATTCCTTTACACTCATAAGCTAAACATGTACCCACTACACCTGTAGTTCATTCTTTTGAAAGATGAGTATACTTGGCATAGTGCAGAGATAAATGAATAAATGCTCATGCTTTTAAAGCAGTGTGGGTAGTGGTATCCTGATAGACTCCTAAATATGTCAACTGAACCAGGATGCTAATAGAGAACACAGGTCCCAGGAGTCAATTAGACAAGATGTGGTCACGGAAGATAGGAAATGCTATTTTAATAAAGTACCATTGACTCCTTGTCTTTTAAACAGAAAATAGCCTATTCCTGGCCTGTAATTGAAAGCATATCACTTGGAGTTTCTGGTGGGAATTGCTTCGAGCAGAGGTATATATTCAGATGTCTGAATGGTACACTTCACTTATCTCCAAGAATTACTCAGAGAGATTTTTCTGGACAGGCGAGAAGCTACTTTGTTGTGCAAACCTTTGAAAGGGGATGAGAGAGAATGAAAAAATCTACAAGCAAGTAAATGGATGGGCTGTGAACGTAATAGGTAAGACACTGAACTAGCTGTTGTCTAACCTTGCAGTAAATTGAGGGTGTTTTAAAAATAGTGTCTAAATTCAAAACCAAGCCATTAGAACCAGAAGTGAAAGCTTTGTTGAGCTTTTGGTTGTATAGGAAGCAAAGCCGGAGATATCAGAGAATAACTTTGCAGGAAGGGACCCTTGATGCTCATTTAGTGCAATACTATTATTTTGCCAATGGAGGAAACAGAGTCCCTGGCAAGAAACGGGCCGGCCCAAGGTCACTTATTAGGTAGTGAGATAGTGCAAGTTTAGAAGGTCACATCATAAGGGCAGAGCATGGGACAAGGTTAGACTAGGACGCTAATACCTCTATAATGTGTCCGTTGTCATGAGTAAAAATCTGGGCAACGTTTACAAGCTAAGAAGCACAGCTCTTCCGAGATGCAAACAGCAAGGTGAGCAATATTCCCCACTGATAAAATTATTTGACTCTGAAAAGTCACCTGAGTTTCCATATCCCTGAAGGGCTCTCTCCTATTGGAATAGGGGATCAGAATGAAGCCCTGCAAGGTCAGGTTTATGGCACTGAGAGGCGCTTGATTGCTTCATTGCTGAATCAGATGCAGAAAGACAGTGTTGAAACAATCAAGGTGAAATCCAAGTGCAATTAAAGAAATCAAATGTGTAGATGCAATGAAAGAAGGTCCTGATGATAATAATTCATATTTGCAAAAACAAAACCGAAAATAACAAAACCCCTCAGATAAAAGTGACCTAGAGTTTTAGAACTCGCCTGCCAATGCAGGGGATACGGGTTCGAGCCCTGGTCTGGGAGGATCCCGCGTGCTGCAGAGCAACAAAGCCCATGTACCACAACTACTGAGCCTGCGCTCTAGAGCCCACGTGCCACAACTACTGAAGCCTGCGCGCCTGGAGCCCGTGATCCGCAACAGGAGAGGCCACCGCAATGAGAAGCCCGTGCACCGCAACAAAGACCCAATGCAGCCAAAAATAAACAATAAATTAAAAAGAAAAAGCAACAACAAGAGAGAGTCTGGTCTTAAAAAATTTAAAAAAAAAGTGACCTAGAGTTTTAATGGATTCAAGCTTCAGATGCACAGAGTGTGACTTGACTGTTGAACAAACTAAAGGAAAAATTAAGGCTCAGTGTCCAAGAAACCCTGAGGAAGGAACTTATAGGGTGAATAGATGCAAGTTCAGTATAAGAGGGAACATTTTTGCTACTTACTGGGTTGGATCGGACTGACGTTATTCTGTGTGCTTCCCTGAAAGGGTGTGAGGATCTAGGTGAACATATGTCAGGGATGCTGAAACATGATTCTGCTTTGGACTAGATGGCCCCCAAGCCCCACTGTAACTCAAGTATATGAGTCCAAACACCAACATAACTCTCTAAATCCCACCACTTACTGTGTGACCTTTGAGAGTGATTTAACCTCTCTGAGCCTCTCTTTCCTTGGCTATAAAATCAAATTTTTAAAAAATATTTCAAAGTATATTTTAATATTAGGATTTTTAAAAAAGAGTTTAAGAAATACACAGTAAAACTCTTAGTGTGGTATAAATTTTTATATTATTATTTAAAAATAATAATTTTTAAACAGTTTGTATCTTCAGAGCTTTCCATTCTTCCATCTATAGTAACTCATTCAGGAATGAGCGTGTAACCCCATAATGACTAATGAGATGCCCTGAGACTTTTGCTGAGGCTTCTTGGAGTTATTCTGTCTTAATGGATTTAAAGCTGAGAGGACAAACTTCCTGGAGATTTCATGACATCTGCACCTGGTTATTGCAGCCAGAAGCACTGGAGACAGAGTTGAGAGGTAGAGAGAAACAGGTCCATGGTGACTTTATCTGGCCCCTGAATCCAGCCATGCCTGAAGCCTGCTGACTTCTGGACTTTTCATGGACATGATTAAATTAATTCCATTTTACTTATTGCAGTGTGGGTCAAGGTTTCAGTCACATGCAACCAAAGAATTGTGACAGATGTGGTCCTTGAGAGAGACATTCTCACTTCTTTATAGGTTTATTGTTATTACTTAATGTGAACACTCAACCTGGCAGCTACTCCTTTTTTCCATGCAGGGAGCTACGGAGCCACTGGGGCATTGTTTTCCTTGATCATCTCTGCTGAGACCCCAGGGCAGAGGACTTTGATGCATCAAAGACGCACTGACCTGAAAAGTTTGCTTGTTATTTTTGGCAGCTCTTAAATTAGAGATGGTACCTTTCAAACCACAGCTGCTGCTTCTTTAGTCCCCTCTCTTGCTGCCAAAAGCCTGATTAATAATGAATACCTGGAATGTCTTCAAACTTAATTTAGCATCTGGCCTGAGGAGGTGAATGCCAAGTCTGGGTCTCATGGCAGCAAAAGTTGGAACCAAATCAGAGATGCTGAGAAATGTGTTGTCACCATGTAGAGCCATAGGAGTTTTCTTTCTTTTCTTTTATGTTGCATTGCTGCCATTGTCTGCTTGCTAATTAAGCTAACTTTGTCAAAACTTGCTGAAAATTGGGTCAAGCTGAAGTGAGATGCCATCAAGTCAATGGTGCCATCATGGACAAAGTTCTCAGAGACACTGACTGGCTCTTTCTTATGTCAGCTTGTCTTAATGACCTCTGGAATTCTTCTCATGTACTCCAAGGGAAGGAGCGGGTCTGCTGATGAACTTGAAGGTGAAGGTTGGTGCCCCAGTTGCTGGAGAAGAACTTTAGGGTCCTGCTGGTTTCTGTAGATATCAGTCATTCGATGCCAGTGTCTTTCCCAGAGGTGCTTCTTCCCTCTTTAGTGCTGTATAGTCCCTCTGCAAAAGCGCCAAGCTCCCGACAGGTCTGATGGGAAGAAAGGGTTTTGTAATCAAATATGACTGGGAGACTCTAGGATTTAGAGTCCAGGGTAAACAAAAGTAAACAGCTGTCATTATTGCAGGACTTCTCGGAAATTTTATAACTTATTTTGCTTTGTGACTCCAAGAGGAAGAAGATTAATGTGCAGTATTTCCTAGATATTTTTCACGATGGAAGCTTTTTAAAAAATTTTTTAAACTTTAAAAATGTTTTACTTTTTGGAGAGAATCTATCATGTTCCACAAAAGTCTTTGGGATTGAACTAGTCTAGTGCCCTGACTTCTGACCTGGCAATTCACTATTAAAATGAATTTGAAATTAACACAACATTGTAAATCAACTATACTTCAATTTTAAAAAATGATAAAAAATGAATTTGGAATACCAAATGAGCATTGTCTTTAGAGTGAATATACAACATCTGTCACATATACTTACTATATTCAAATGCATATATCATGTTGAACCAAAAAGTACCAATTTATTTCAAAGCATTAATAAATTCAGAGCAACTTTGTTATTATGCATGTCCTTAATCACTGGATAGTAAAAGTATAATCACTATTTAAAAAACGCAGCAGGGCTTCCCTGGTGGTGCAGTGGTTGAGAGTCTGCCTGCCGATGCAGGGGACACGGGTTCGTGCCCCGGTCCGGGAAGATCCCACATGCCGTGGAGCGGCTAGGCTCGTGAGCCACGGCTGCTGAGCCTGTGCGTCCGGAGCCTGTGCTCCGCAACGGGGGAGGCCACAACGGTGAGAGGCCCGCGTACTGAAAAAAAAATAATAATAAAAAAATAAAAAACGCAGCAAACACCCCACCTAAAATTTGGTTTGGATATTGAGGTTGATGGCTCTCCAAGCACCAGACAATTTCAGAGAAGGTAGTATTACTCACTCAGAGGACTTCCAGGAAGAGCTGGGTGGACACCAGCAAGTCCAGGTTGACTTGGGCCGGGCAGAGGGAGTGGGTTTAGACATCTCTAATAAATGGCTAAGGGGTGGGACAGTGGAAAAGTTCCCAAGCATGGGAAGGTTAAATTTCCTGCTGGCTCCAGAGGAGGAAATGAGCTCAGGGTCTTCCTATGAGTCTGTCCAGATATAGGGCCGAAGGGGAAGGGAGAGTGAGACTTAAAAGAAAACAGTGAAATATCAAGAGCAAGGTCAGACTTAATTACAGTTAGGTGTAATCTTGCCTAAACACACTGTTTTAGTTTCCCAGGGCTGCTCTAACAAATTACAGCAAACTGAATGCCTCAAAACAGTGGAAATGTATTCTCTCACAGTCTGGAGGCTAGAAGTCAGAAATCAAGGTGTCAGCAGGGTCGGTTTCCTCTGGACGCTTTGAGGGAGAATTTATTCCACATCTCTTTTAAGTTTCTGGGGGCAGCTGGCAATCTTCAGTGTTCCTTGTCATGTGGATGCATCACGCCAGTCTCTGCCTGCATCTTCACGTGGTGTTCTTCTCTGGGTTTCTGTCTTGTAAAAGGATGTGCCCTTTGGACTTAGGGCCCACCCTAATTCTGTATGACCTTATCTCGATCCTTACTTTGGTTACATTATTTCCAAATAAGGTCACATTCTGAGCTTACGTATCCACAGGTGGGTATGAATTCTAGGGACACTATTCAATTCAGTACACAAACTTAAGGGACTCAAACAAAGTCCCATTCTTTATCACGTTTATCAGATTGCTGAATTTCTGCACTCCCAAGTGGACTGGAGAGAACCTTTACAGGCTCGTGGGGTCCTGGGAAAGGCATGCTCCTTAAAGAGGGCTGAGACCAAACAGAAGGGTTTGCGTGGAGGCAAGTGGGAAGGGAAGGGAAGAGACAGGATGCCATCGCTCAGTGCTCAGGTGGGCTGGGGGTGGAGACCGTCAGTGACTGCGCTGGCCTGTTTTTTTAGCGGGGACGCGGCTGAGTCAGGAAATGCTGTGACGTTTGAAGAAGCATCATGAAGCCCAGTTTGGGAAGCGTGGATGTCTTTCTGTTGCCTCCTGTGTGGTCACCAGTGCTTTTAAATCCAGTTTTCATGGTGAGCACCCCAAGACTGAGATTTGAGGCTGGCATGTTTGAGTTAAATTATTCCATAGGTTGATTGGCTTCAGTGACGCTGCTCTTTGACCCCTGTGTTAGTCTGTTTGGGCTGCCATACAAAGTAGCACAGAGTGGTGGCCTGAACGGCAGAAATCTATTTTCTCACAGTCTGGAGGCTAGGATTTTGAGATCAGGTGTCGGCAGGGTTGGTTTCTTCTGCGGCTTCTCTCCTTGGCTTGTAGATGACGGTCTTCTCCCTGTCTCCTCACATGGTCGCCCCCTGTGCATGTCTGTGTCCAAATTTCCTCCTGTTTTGAGGACACTAGTCATACCTGATTAGGATCTGCCCTAATGACCTCATTTTAACTTAATCGCCTCTTAAACAATCCTGTTTCCAAATAAGATTGCATTTGAGGTACTAGGGTTTAGGGCTTCAATATATGAATTTGGGGGTGTGCTATATTTCAGCCACAAACAATCCATTTCACACTTTGGTGCTGAGTGAGCAAATTACGTGCCCTTCTTTGTTGACACATTTCTTTCTCTGAAAGTTATGACTGTCTTTCAAGAAATGTTTAGACGTGAGATGGCAGAGCCGTGAGCCAAAGCCAGAAGGAGACCTCAGAATCATGACTCAATTCCGAAAGCCTGGACCTGCATGAATGGGGAGGGGGGCTCGTGGGGTTGCTGGGAGAACAGCTTCTTGACATCTTCCCTGAGAGAATCCCAGTCTGTAGGGATCCCCCTCTGGACATTTATACCTGACTTCCACTTACGCTGGAATTTTCATCCATCTCTGTGATCAGCAGACCAGGTTGCAAATAAGCCTATTTCTTTGTATGAGACAAAAATACAAGGGGTCTCATTATAACTGTAATTCCCATTACTGAGCAGAGCTTAATATAAGCTATGTTAACTAGCTCTGGGGGAATCCTTTCATAATGTATATGTATATCAAATCATCACATTGTACACTTTAAACATCTTATAATTTTGTTTGTCAATTATACCTCAATAAAGCTGGAAAAAAATTCATACACTGATCTTTTGTTATGTGAGGGCTTCCCTTTCCTCCCACTTCCTGTTCCTTTTGTTTTATTTGGATTTAATCTATCCTGCCCCTTCCACCTCAAGATGTATGAATATTGTTAAGTAATGTAAATAAATTTAGCAAAAGAAATCTTTTTTTTTTTAAACCAGAAATAGGTATGAGAATTGTCACCTCTTTAGGGATGCTGGAAGCATACAGCTACAGGAAATAAATGAGTTTCATTCCCCCTGTCCCCCACAAGAAACATAGTATGAGCTAGATTATTTTAGGGTCTTATTCTAGGAATTTAGATATCAATACAGCAAGAAGCTATCTTAAGACTTTTTTTTTTTTGTATGGACTCTGTGATGATGCTACAGCAAAAACCAGATGCAGTAGACAGAATAAAGGCCTCCCAAAGATATCTGCATCCTTACCCCCAGAACTGGTGAATATGTTGCCTTACATGGCAAAACGGACTTTGTAGATGTGATTAAGTTGGAGAGAGTGAGATGGGGAGATTTTCAACGTAATCACGAGTTCTTATATGGGAGAGAGGGAAGCAGGAGAGTAAAGTTAAGAGAGAGACATCAGACAGAGTTGCTGTGTTTCTGGTCTTAAAGATGGTGCCTAGGAATACAGGTGACCTGTAGAAGCTGCAAAGAACAAAGAAATAGACTCTCCCCAAAAGGAACACAACTCTGCCCACCCATCTTGAATTTCTGTCCTCCAGAGATAATAAATTTATTTTTTAAGCCATTGAATATGTGGTGATTTGTTATAGCAGCTGTAGAAAACTAATAGGCTACTGTAATTGATTTACTGTAGGAGCCAGAAGCAACTGTGTAACGTTATTACTGGGTAGAGGGAATATTTGCCTCAACACGCCCAAGGTGGGAAACAGTGTTCTACTTCTTTACTTTTCTAAAACAAGACTGTGCCCTAGCTGTCATTTTTATAGCTGCTTTCTCTCCTCTGGGCTTTCGCAGAATCTGAGGCTTAAAGGGCCCAACAAAATGGCTCAGGTTCTCAATATCTTCCCGCTCCAGCTGCTGCTGGCCCTGGTCTGGGATTCAGTGGGGAGATGGTCCAGGGCGGTCGTCTTGCCCTCCAATTCACGAATTCCTCTTCTGCACTGCTCTGTTCCCCATTCCTCTCCACGTGCTTCAGCTTGGGGGCCTTCCCTTCCTCCGTACTCCACAGAGCTTGCGACCCTGCTGACTGCACCCAGAGTCCCCACCCCGAGAGTTCCCAGCCCTTACCCCGCTAGGCCATCTCTCCTCCCAGGGCAGGGCATTTGCTCCCACTCCGACTTGCATGGGTGACAGTCAGCGCTGCCCTCCGTCCCTCAGAAAACAGTCTCCTTCACTCGGACCTGCCCCCTTAGAAAGCTAGCCATGCTTCTGCACAGCACTCTTTTCCTTGTGTCTGTTTTCCAAGAAGTTTTGTACCATACATCTTACGTGGTAACTTCCGTCAATGTTGGTAAGTGAGTGAACGTTAATAAACTACATTTGGACAGCAGTTCATAGTGTCATAAGCAGTCGTACGTGGTGTCCTAGAGCTGGCCTGCGTCAGCAGGAATTTGCAAGGTGATGGTTAAACACAGCCATTATTAAGTATCACGTTATATAGATTTACAATTAAATGAATTATTTAGAAAATAATGGTAATAAATACTCAGAACCCATCACAACCTAATTATTTTACTACATTTTGCTATTACCTATGCTCTTGAGGTTATCTAAATTACTATGTTTATTTTATCTGTATCCTGGAAATAATATATTGGTCTGTCACTGAGCACCACTTTCGATTCTGCATTTGGTGACATCATATTGGTAGCTTAAAATCGGTCACGGTTTGTGTATTTACAGCACAGAAATTAGCAAATACTGTAAACCGAGGAATTTTTCTTTTCTTTTCTTTTCTTTTTAAGAGTCAGTTGTTAAACATTCACTAGCACACCTGGTCATAAGCTCAATCTGATCTTCACAAAAATTGTAAAGTGGAAGCACAACATATATTGTCACACCCACCCCCGTTTACTAATAAGGAGAGACCCAAACATTACCTAGCTTATTCAAACAGGGTTTCTGAGTCTTAACTCTGTATTTTCACACACACATATATATAAAATTATGTATACATCTATAATGAGATTAATCAAGTAATGAATTCTTGAATTTATTTTAATTTTTCTATAAAGTATTACTCCTTAGAAAAATAATGGCAGAATTATAGGTTAAATTAGGATTGCCAGATAAAATACAAGGTGCCCAGTTATATTTGAATTTCAGATAACAATGAAAACAAATTTTAGTGTAAATATGTTCCCAGTATTGTACAGGACATACTTATATTAAAAAAAAGTATTGGCTATTTCACTGAAATTTAATTTTAACTGGACACTCTATCTTAATTTGCTGAATCTGGTAAGCCTAATTAAATACTCTTTGTTTACATATTAACATGATGGGAAGATTTCTTGCTATAGTCCTATTAAATTATTAAAACATATAGCTCTAACTTTCAAACTTTACTAGGGTCAAAATTAATTGCAGAAAAATGCTTATGATTCCCTAGTAACTGGGTTAGTGACTGTTGTCCCAGTGAACTTCCACCCAAAAGGGACTGCCAATCTCCTCTCTGGCTTTTTAGACACCTCTGGAGTAGTCTAAAGCAAAACAGAACCGTTAAGAAACCTAATTTTCCTTGTCCTTTCGTGTCCATTTCATACGGCAGTTTACTAGTCATTTCCTCCTGGTCCTAACAGCCATGAGCACATTTGGTGCCAGTTCTGTTATCTGTTGTCATCACAGCTTCTCCTTCTTCTCCTTCTTCTTTCTTCCTTCTTCTTCTTCTTTTCTCCTTCTTCTTTCTTCTTCTTTTCTCCTTCTTCTTCTCCGTCTCCTTCTCCTTCTTCTTCTTCTTTTCTTCTTCTTCTTTTCTCCTTCTTCTTCTTCCTCTTCTCCTTCTTCTTCTTTCTCTTCCTCTTCTCCTCCCCTCCCCCTCCCTCTTCTTCTCCTTCTCCTTCTCCTTCTCCTTCTCCTTCTTCTTCTTCTTCTTCTTCTAGGTTTATAGTAAATTCTCGGTAAGTAAAGATTCTGCCCTTCAGAATCTTGGGTCTTGAATGAACATCTGGATGGGATGCTTCCCTAATGGAACTTGTGAAAGGTCTGGGCCGGTGAAGCAGCTGTTGGCAGAGCTGCTGTGATTGGATGGCTGGAGATGGAGATTGGAAGCCAGAGCCATTCATCTGTAGCAACGTTTCATTTGCTGTGAATGCTCTGAATCTTCTTTACCTTCATGGGGCCCAGGGACCAGTGTCAGTGAGTGGAAGGTGTGGGGCTGGGAATTGTGGAAACAGAGAAGGCAGTCATGACATCACGTTGATAATTTAGGTGGCGTGTGTTACCAGAAGAGGAAGTGATAAAGGGCGATGTAACTTGGAGACACTCCCATTCAGAAACTATGTATTCCCAAAGACAGTGTGACTCAGAAGGAAGCTGTATCAATGTTCAATAATACATCAGACCTCTTTTACTTCTTAGTTTTTTCAACGCTTTAATCATCTTTCCTTTGTTCTCGTTGGAGACAGAGCATGAGCCCACAGAGGGTGTAATTTCTTAAGAACCTAAAATTACTCTAATACTGATAGTGAATTGAGGCAATAACACAACTTCAGACCCATTCAGTTATGAATCCATAGTGTATATTACTGGTAGTTAAAAGAATAAGATAGAATGATAACTAGAGAAAGTGTTTACAGAATGCCTTTCTGCTTACCAAAAATTAATAATGGGGCTATTTTTTATAATCTATTTTCCTGACTCTTCAGAAAAGCATATTCTTATTCTGAGGACATGATGATGTGAATATGTAAGTCTTTACCTTGAGATTTTTTTTCATCAGTCCAGCCTTCTGTTACTTCCTAGGAGAAGGCAAAGGAAAGTCTCTAGAATGTGTGTATAAGTGCTTAATGATGGTCCATTTTGGAATATTTGGGGAATTAGATGCTCTTCAAGTGATTTCAGAGGAGAGCCAAATTCTTTCAGTCTCTCTAATCTGCTATTCTCAGGTCCGGCTTCAACTTATTCTGGTCCCCTCATGGTTGTTAGATGGCTGCCAGGAAGCAGAGTCGCCATTTGCTTCCATGTTTGCATTCAGCTGGAGGAAAATACAAACCCAAGACCCCAAACCTTTCCTTCTGACATAAGGACATGGATTTTTCTCTCATTTTTTAGTTAAATTGTTTTTTACTTATGATAAAACTCACTGCTTTTGCCATTATTAAGACATATTGGCTACAAGTTAAAGAAGCTGAATTTATTAAGGCAAAATGTTATCAGTTTTATGATAGATTGGTAGATTATATCAGAAAGGCAACACCGGTATTTCCAGTGCTAGAGGCTTTTCCATAATCTTGCCACTACTGCCCCCTCTCCCCCACCACCATCAAGAGATGGAGTCTATTTCTGCCCCCTGCCCCCTGGAACTGAGCACTGTTTTGCAATTGCATTGAGTAATGGAATGCATCTTGACTTTCGTGGCTGGTTCTTTCTCTTGGGACATAGACTTTGGGAACCCTGAGATGACATATCAGGATTTTGACCCCCTTGAAGCATCCCTGCTGGCCAGAGCCTATGGAGGGACCTCATAGGATGTCTGAAGAGGTGCAGCTATTCCTGCCCTCAGCTACTGGAGTTTTCCAGGCCCAGGTGCCAGACATTTAAGTGATTGAGTCATCAAGTGATTCCAGCTTCCAGCCTTTGAGCCTCAGCGGCTGATTCTGAGTGGAGCAGAGCTGACCTGTCCCCAGGGAGCCCAGACTCAACTGCAAATCTCTTGAGTGAAAATACCGTGTCTTCAGAGAGCCAAACCTCACTTCTCAGGGGCACAGCTCTCAGATATAGGGGGACAGTATCAGTCCATGAAGAAGGGCTGAACTAAGAGAAACAAAACAGGCCAAATAAATTTATATACGTATATAAACACTGAATTTAAACACTTCTTTTTTTCATAGCAGTTTTCTGTAATGCCTGAGTCTTATCAACAAGAAATGGGTTGTCACTGGTTAACCTTAGTTAACACCAAGTATGATGTGACAACTTGTGTAACCCTCATTCTTATAAACCTGTCTGACATTTTATTGTCTAACTCACGATTGACATTGAGGATTGATGTATTAATTGTGGTATTAAAATTGAATCAGTATTAAAAATCTGATTTAATATTATTCATAGTGATATAGTTTAAGTGTTCCTTACTTAGGCCCTGGCAATCAAAGCTCTCAAGTGAAAACAACAATGGGTCCTTTTTCATACATAATGTTTGGATTTCACATTCTATTCAATACATTGGGTGTAAGTATGGTCCACCATAAGGATTGAGAGGAAAAAGAAATTTTCTATTTTCTTTGTTTTCCTCTTTTCCTCTGAAAAACACCATTCCAATCTCAGTAGAAAATCCAAGATCTGGAGGCTCTTGTAGACCCAAGAGGCAGCCACTTAGGAGGACAGGGTCACACTTGGTCACTTCGGTACAATGAAAGCCAAAACAATGCTTCTGGCCACTTTCGGTTTTTGTCCCAGGCACACGTGTTATAAATAATAAATCACCCATTGATCAACCTTTATTGCCAAGGAGATGGGATGGCTTTAGGCCACTTCACAGTTCAGATAAAACCTCATCTATCTATCTATCTATCTATCTATCATCTATCTGTCTATCTCATATATCATCATCATCTATATCTATATCTATCTATATCTATCATCTATCTATAGATATCTATCTATATCTATCTATCATCTACCTATCTATCATGTGTCTATCTCATATATCATCATCATCTATATCTATCTATATCTATCTATCTATCTATCATCTATCTATCATCTATCTACCATCTACCTATCATCTATCTACCATCTATCATCTATCCACCATCACCATCTGTCATTTCTCTCTCTCCCTACTTCTTACTTCCGTGTGTGTATGTGTGCGTGTGTATGAAAAGGATAAAAGAATCAACTTGAGTAACTATGAACACTTTTAATTGACTTTCTCCTAGCTCTAACTCTGCTTCCAGAGGTTTCTGGCTGAATTCGTTCATGTCAGCCTGGTGCCAGGTGTTCTTAAAAAAAGCACAGGCAGCAGAGACTTCCTTGGTCTTCAAGGGTTGCAAATGTTGGACTTGCACAGACTCAAAGTCACAGAGGAAATATAAAGCTCCTGCTAGGACAAGGACTTTTTGACATGCATTAACTTCCCTCTGCACAACTCAAGCCAGAGAATGAGTCCTACTCCTTACTTTTGGAAAAGTTAAACCAGCTATTTGGTTATGGACAAATCATGTCTGTACCATATCTCTGCCTTGATGAACTTTACTATTTCATTCTATGACAGTAATGAAGTGGAAACACTGTCCTCAAAGCTACATATTTATATCTCTCTTAGGGGCTGGAGCATTCCTGGGAGGGGACCCAGAAATGTGTATTCCTATAGTAAACAGGGCGAGAAGGGCCAACTTGTAAGAAACTGTAGGACAACTCATATGAAAATATCTGTCTACCACGCTGCTCTAGAAAAGAGCTTCTCATTTGCACAGATATGCATGAACAAGAGATCGTTTGGTTGTTGCTAAATTTGGAGAAAGAACCATGAATTTTAGACTTTGAGCTGAATTAAACTACGTAGAGCGAAGGGGAGAAAGTTTTAAAGGAAGATGGCAGCCAATTTCTTTTGTTATTTAATGTTTTATTTTTTCAAGAACAGTTAACATTTACTAGGCACCTATTGGCCTCAGTCACTTGCATCTAAAGAGCAAAGCTAATTTACCCACAGCCCCTGTTCTTTTGAATGGTTAGCCTTACTTCCTAGCTCTGTTAACAACTATTCTACCATTAGCTTCAAGTTCAGTTTTAATAATCGAATCCATAATTGTCTACTGCTCCCTGCCACACGAACAAAAGAGTTTGGGGGGAATAAGGCGAGCAGTTTACATTTTCTGTGGCTATTTCAAGTAATTGGCTCCAAAGTGAAATTATTGAGTTGGCCATGGTTTATCATGTTCTGAGGGCATGAAACATGGAAGGAAATGGGCCCGTAGAAAGGGTTGGTATCCAAGAATGCGTGAATGTGTGAGAATCCTATAACTTTACCTCCACTGGCCTAATATCCTGAGTCACTAGATGGTCAGAAGTATAGATAGAGTACAAAAGGAACGGCTGATGTACATTCATACTAGAAACCAAAAACAAAGTTTGTACAAGAGGAACAGCAAATGAAATAGCTTCTATCCAAATAAAATCTCACACAGGTCATTTTTATACATACATGGACACACACCCACACACGCACAGACACACGAGTAGAATGTGTGTTTTGTAAGATAGGTCCTTGGAAATAGACATTCTTAGCAAATATGGATGACAGATCAATTGTAATTTATTTTCTTTTAACACTGTATCATCATAAAGAAAACTGGTATAAATGAAAAAATCTATTTCAAATATCTACATCTAAAATTTTAGGCAGTGAAAAAGCACTTTGTTGACAAGGAGTGTGGAATGATGGATGTTAATTGTCAGAAACTGTTGAATGCCTTGCTTAGTTGCCACAAACAAATTCACATATCAGAACGAACAATACTGCTAAATATTCCTTTTTTCCCATTTTTTTTCTGTTAAAACATACTGCGAGAAAGAAAAGAAAAACTGGAAATCCATACATCTTTCAAAAGTTTGAAATTGAAGCAATATTTAGAACCATAGATGAGGAAACGCCGCAGCATTGGTGTAATATACACAATGCGCTTTTCTTCTTTAATCTGTAATGTACATCAAATACTTTACAACAATGCATTAACAAAGGGCAAGAAACATCTTGCTGTACAGAGGAACCCGAGTGCAACTTGAAGCCTAGAATCACAACGGATGAAGAGTAAACAAAGCGTGAGAAGCCGTCCCTCTGAAGTGTGTGAACCACGTGCCTCTGTGCTTACAACCGTCACCCCGACCGCCTTCTGTGCTGCCTTCAGCCACATTCAGTGGAAAGCACTTTTTAGACTCTCCAGCCCGCGCTAGAAAGGTGTTGTACAAGGTCAGATTGAGGATCACTTTCTATTGACTTTCAAGTTAACGTTCGATTCAGTTAGCTTTCTGAAATAGCTCTTAATGTTTCCTTACTGGTTATCCCAGCCTTCCTATGGAACAGGCTTTAACAAACTAAATTTGCAGGGGAAAAGAAAAATAGCAATGTCTGTGGTCTTGCATGCACATGCACTGTTCCCGGTGCTGCCTGCCTCACACCCAGGAGTCGGGGGACGCGGGGTAGTGGCTCGTTTCATAGTTCAGTTCACTGTAGGGACGGGCAGCAGAGTAGAAGTCGACGTAGTTGCCCGTGGACTTGAGTCCCAGGTGCATGTACTCGCTGGCCGGAGGGCGGTGGTGGACCTGGTCCTCGAAGAAGGACTCGTCGTAGTTTCTCGTGGAATTCGGAAACGGCTGGTAGGTGTCGTAGTCTTTTCTGCTGGGCTCCTGTGGGACTGGCTGTGCTGAAACCTGCCCAGAAAAGAAGATCCACCTGGGTTAGCGCATTTGCCCTTGACCCGTCCTCCCCCGCCGCCGATGCGCTCAACCCTCTCTCAAAGTCAAGGCTCCGAACATCCTCCATGCGGTTACCAGTATCGAGCTTCTCCTGATTGACTTTCCTTTTTCAAGTTGGTTCCTGAGTCCATGCGCTATCATTCTAGGTAATCTTTTTTTAAAAAATTATTATTATGGTAAAGTATACATAACATAAAATGGACCATTTTAATCGTTTTCAGTGGCATTAAGTAAATTCGTCGCCTGGGCCACCGTCACCACTATCCATTTTCATAACTTTTTCATCATCGCAAACAAAAACTCTGTATCCATTAAGCTTCAGTCCCCATCCCACCCTCTTTTCGCAGCTTGTGGCAACCGTCGTTCTATTTTCCACCTCTATGAATTTCACTAGTCTAGGTATCTCATAGAAGTGGAATAATAGAGTATTTGTCCTTTTGGGTCTCCCTTCTTTCACTTAACATCATGTCCTCAAGGTTTATCCATGTTGTAGCATGTGACAGAATTTCCTTCCTTTTTAAGGCTAAATAATATTCCATTGTATGGAGAGACCACATTTGTTTATCCACTTATCCACTGATGGACACTTGTATTATTTGCACCCTTTGACTATTGTGAATAACGCTGCTGTGAATGTGGGTGCACCAGTATCTGTTTGAATCCCTGCTTTCAATTTCTGGGGGGTATGTAGCAAGAAGTGGAATTGTTGGATCTGATGGTAATTCAATGTTTACCTTTTTGAGAAATTGCCAAAACTGCCATGATAGGTGAACCATTTTACTAGTTAACCTTTTTCAAATTAAAGAGGTATACACTAGACACTACAGAACACAAGTAATTTATAGTCATCTTTCCTGCATTTTTTCCATCACACCTGGGTGCTGTAATCCCAGACAAAGAGAAAGTGAAGATGTACAAGGTCTAATGGTCACTTGGGCATCCTCCTGACAGCTCGGAGGGCTGTGACCAATACCTCTCTGGAGGATGGAGGCTTCCCGGTAATAGGGCCATTCCATCACACCTGCCTAAGTGACCAGGTACCACAGCCTTAGAAGGATACAGAGAAGCATGTGAGAAGAAGAGGGAATCCACTTCAAATACTCTATGCTCTGGAGAACCAAAACATCTCCTAACTTGGTTCAATTGAGAATTGATGGGACTCGAGAATAATGTGGGATTATGAAGACTTTGGTTAGGGGAGAGGGGTCTTCAGACTTGTCCAATGTCCCCCAGCCCACTTCAGTGTCCCCCATTTCCATTCCTGTCCTCTGCAGGTTACTGTCTGATGTAGGGGGCCTTTAGGGGCTAAAGGGACCACAGGATTCTTCGGGATACGTGAAGTTTAGTTAGTTAGTTAGTTCCCTCCGCTTTGCTTTAAGGACAGTAAAACAGACAGTGTTCATAGGCTGATAACTAGCATTTATATGTCAGGGCCTAGCTATCCCCTTCCCACTGCCTCTGAGGTCCCTTCCTAAGCATCACGCTCCCAAAGTGAGGATACCCCCAAGGCATGGGGGAAGGACCATTCCCACAGCCACTGCATAATGGCATCCACAAAGTTCCCCGAGTGCAATGATTGTGCAGGAGGTCTGGGGGGAACGATGGAACACTCCTAAAAAAGCACAGTTTGATCACCTGCCAGTGGACTCGGTAATTCCCTACTAATTTAACTAAGGTTCAGCATGGAAACATCCTCTAGGAATTGGTCTTAGTTGATAGATAATGATTTGTAATTAGCACGTTGTGTGTGAATGAATGCTTCTATGGCCTGCCCGTAATTCTTCTCTCAGGTAAGCGAAACTCCCTCTTTTATATGTCATTGATTTACACTAGTAATCGACCTGCTCTTCAAAGAAGTGGTGAACTTCATCATAGCTGCCATCCAGGTGGCCTCACACTTCCAGATAGTGGTGGCTGAATGAATGAGGTTTCTGTCTACCTGTGAAAGTCCTCAGAGTGTAAATGTGTGTTAGCCTAAGAGCCTGGGCATGAGGGGGACATTCGGAACTTCAACACCTGCAATTAAACATTGCTAAGACCACGTGTACCTGATCACTGGGATAGGCTAAGGTGCCCTTTGCTGGTCTTTGAAGAGCTGAGCGTTACGTGGAACTTCTCCGCTCCATCTCGGTGCTGTTCCCCAAGTGTGGAGCATACAAAGTATTAGAGTTGGGAGGTTTGGAAAAATTACACAGGGACGGAACTAGAATTTACTGGCTCTATTTCAGTGGGCTCTATATTCAACATGTAACAAATTCTTCTTTGTTTACTCTTGTATATGTATATATGCATACATATATGGATGCATGTCTATGTCTGTATATCTATCCATTCATCCATTTATCCATCTATCATCTACCTATTTATCTATCTAATCTACCTCCTTCTCTCCCTCCACCTTTCCTCTCTCTCAATTTCTCCCTCCCTCCCTCCTTCCTTCCTTCCTTCCTTCCTTCCTTCCCATCCATCCATTTATCTATCCAATTCCCAATTTATAGATGAAGAAACTGAAGGTCAGAGAAGATAAGAAACTTGTGCAGGATGCCATGGCTCCTGGTGGGGTGAGGCTGGGATGTGAATGCACACCTGGCTGACTCCAAAGTCCATGTTCTCTCTGAGACAGGAGCACAGTCTCTGTTGAGCCAAGGTGGCTCCACCTCGGGGGGCAGGCAGCCTCACTGAGTTGACTCCAGACCCTGTGATGAGAAGGGAGGCCATGGACAAAGGAAACCAAGATGAGGCCTGACTTCTCTGTGCTGGTCTCAGTAACCAGGGGAGGGGCAGTGCTAGAGCTTGGGAGGTCTTCAGGGGAAGCTACTTACGAGGATCGTGGCCCTCCTCCACGGTGGCTGCTTCTTTCTTTTTTTCCTTTTCTGGCAAAGCCTGTTTCAAATTTCTTACTACTGCTATGTTCTCTCTGGCTGGTGGACATTTTTGGGTTGAGCACAAGCTTATTTTAGTCTCATATCAGGAGTTACCTTCTTCAGCTCATTTGTATTGTTCATAAGGTCCCATATCAACCCCTTCTCAGGTTGAGTTCTGCAGTTCAGAGAATTTGTGTGAACGAACCACCCAGAAGAGCTGATGGTGGCACAGCTGTGTTTGAAGGGATTAAATTTGCTCCCTGGCCCCAGTGGTATGGATGTCGGCTGCTAAGATGCATTCACCGCAGAGGTATGTTGGCTGTATTCTGTCATTTACTTTAAGAGACTATCTGACAGTGTTCAAGATTAGGCAGGTGAAATGCTCCCCAATACCAGCCTTTCCCATAGAGGAGCTAAAATAAATGCTTTTTTTTTTTTTTTTTTTTTTTTTTTAACATACAGTGTGGACAAGCCAGACTTCTGTAAAGGAGGTGGAATGATGCTCCTATCCCACAGTGGTGTATTCTGAATCTGAGTCTCTTGTGGTCCAGAGGAGCCCTGACACATCCAAGGAGCCTGAGGCTGTTGTCTGCTCTGCGTAAGGCAGTGTCCTCTCTGGGAAGGGCAGGTGCCACCAGCTGGCTCACATGGCCATCACGGGGGTCCACACTCTCGGCACTCCGTCCTGTGGCTTCTGCTCCCACAGAGTCATCCTTGCTGAAAGCTTTCCTCAGCAGCAGAATGTTTAGTGTAAATTATAAAGGACGCTGCTCCTTCTTAGCTCCCACCCCTGTAGCACGCTGATGGAAGACTCCTTTGTATTCCTCACTGAGTTTGCCCACCAATTGAACGTATTCCTAACACAAGGGAAATAGCCGCCCACTACAGACCTTCAAAGTCTACTGCACAGTGAAAGCTGAAGACTCAGGGTGTTATCATTATACAATGAATGAAGCCGTGGTGAAGATCAGTGCTTCTCAAAGTGTGGTCCCAAGACCAGGAGCATCAGTATTGCCTGGGAACTCTTTAGGGGTACAAATTATTGGGCTCCATCCCAGACCTACTGAATCAGAACATCTGGGGTTGGGGCACAGTAATTTATGTTTAACAGTCTTCCAGGGATCCTGACTCACCCTCAAATTTGAGAACCAGTGGTATACAGGAGGGCACATGGCACAAGAGGACAGAAGACCCAGGCTGGAGTCTTTGCCTCTTCCGAGCTTCTTCAGGTGACTGAGGGCGAACCCTTACCCTCCTTGAATCCCAATTTCCTCAGCTCTGGGGATAATTTTATTTGCCTTTCCACCTGGCAGCCAGACTGAGGAACTCAAGATGCCATTTTTATTGCTGTCAGTAATAATTTGAAAACCAGTCAGCAAAACACCAAAACCCTTTGTTTCTAGTTTATGAACAAAAATCCTATTGCCAGCGGGATACGGTTAAATAAGCTATTTTTCTTTATAAGTGTGGGATAGACTGGTAGAAGCTCGGCAGGGTTTTTGAAGGGTTTGAGTACTTAACTCTTAAAACAATATCTGTGACCCCAAACATAAAACCGAGGATCACAAATCTTATTTCACACGAATGGTTGTTTCTTCTAGGAGTCCTTATGCTCGGAATTCACTGATTCGAAACTGGAGTGGCAGGTAGTCACGTGGGGTGTGCCACAGCTGCGAGGCTGCCTGGCTGCTTCTCTGCTGAGTCAGGAGAAGCCCGCCTCCCACCTCCTGCCCTGGCCCCTCCCTTGCTTGGCCATGCATCCAGGGCTGTTGCCTTATTTTCAGATCTCACTGTCTTTTGCCTCGTCCCAGAGATCCCCCTGAAACTAGTTTCCCTCGGTGAATCACTTCTTCTCTAAGATGAATCCCTGTCCAGACTCCTCTGCAAAGCTCAGGAGGCCCAGCTTTGACACCGAAACCGAATGGACCCCAGCACATCCCTCCCGGTTAAATTTTTCAAGCTGGCCATTTACTAGCTATGAGGTTGTGAAGTGGCTTTTAGCCCAGAAAAGTTCCAAAAACAAAAGCCATCTGTGATAACCAACCATGCTCACATGGGCAGAAAATCCACACCATGGATGCTGTTTACAAGGTCATCTCCAGAAGCACCCATCTGGAAGAGGAGCAAATGGCCAGCTTTTCTGAATGGTCAGGATGGTCTTCCTTTACCGAATTCCCAAGAGGGAAGGCTGTAAGTAAAGTCAAAGTGTATCCTGATAACAGAGTCCAAAACAAGTAAAACTTTTATTACTTTCTCAAGTCACTGGAGTGTCATAATGATTTTCTTGGAAAAAATTTTTTAGGTAAAAAACAACTCTCTCTGGTGGACATTTCAAAAATGTTGCTTGATATTAGAATGGAGTTAACAGTCCAGTTGCCCCCTTCTCTCAGCTGGACCAGCTGAGGGAATAATGATGGCACTGAGCTATGGTCACAGGACTCAGCTCTGCTGGGGGTCGGCCTGCAACGTCTCCCCTGTGCTGACGAGTGGCTCAGAGCTTGCTCTCCATCCACAGTGAGTTTCAGTACATCCACCTGAGACACCGTGGCCTTGATGTTTCACACCGAGGTTGAGTCGAGTTCATTCTAGGGCCCAGGAGGCCCTAGAATGAAAAGGCTGCATACAATAGGCTGTGCTCACTCTCTCGGGGCAGGGATGCCATCTTGGTGCGTTAATTCCAATTTTCTTAAATGCTCAGAATAGGCTTGGGTGAAGAGAATGTGCCTCTTAGAACCATTGTGGACTGTCCTCTAAACCTAGGTTGCAAGCAGTCTGTTGGAATGTACTGCAGCCACACTGTGCGATGCCAAGGACCCCTGGGTCACACCAGGGTGTTTCTTCATTGCCAACAATAGTGGGATTCCCTGGAGATAAAGGCTGACGTAGAACAGGCTGATTCTGGTGATGAGCTTCTCTTGACCTATAGAAGCTGAAGACTGATTTTATGCTCTTGGATGCAAAACCAGGGTCCTATCATATCCTGACAAATATCTTTAAGAGCTGGAGACGACTGGCTCACTGTACCTGATATTTGCTGGAAGAAAAAGCATTGATTTCCATAAATAGAGTTGGCATTTCCATTTTCCTTTATGTTTGGGTAGGCATGTTGATCTGCAAATAGTTGGGGGCCACCCCTGGTGACCTCTTGTCTAGAGCTCATGCCCCTCTGTTTATTCACTGACTTCTTTGCTTTTAGCAAAGACCAGAACTGTGTCCTCCTCCCTCTTCCCTTAGAAACAGTCTTGCGCCAGACATTCTACCTGCTGGAAGGGAGTCCCTCTCCTCTTCAAAGATGCTGCCCTGCTGGGTGGTGAGAACTGATTAAAAACACACATTTCCCTTTCATGTTGACTTTCATCTGGTTACTGTGATCAAGTAAACAGCTTTCAGGTTTATCTTTTCAGTACTATTTTCATGACACATGGCAGGAATCTAGAGCGTCAGCAGAAGCCAGTTCTGGAAACGATTACCAGTAGCCAAGAGTTATAAAGAATGTCAGTCTTTCTGTGATGACCACCATGGGGAAGGAAAAGTATGAGGTTATTCATCAGTAAAGGAGCAGAGGCGGTGCCTTCTTGCTTTTATAGTTCCCCTTAGAACCAGAGAGAAAACGAGCCTTCAACGAATATTTGCTAAATAAAACACACGCAAAAACACAGATGGATTCTTTTAAGTATCTACCAGCCAGGGTTCCTCAAATTTCAACATCCACATGAATCACCAAGACAGCTTGATAAAATGCAACTCGGATGCAGAAGACCCTGAACGGGTTAGGGTTAGGGTTAGGGGCCAGAGAAGCATCTCTTCTGTGTTTCTAACAAGCTCCCAGGTGATGCTGTTGTTGCTTGTTCCCCCACTAGCCTGAGCGGCGAGGCACAACACCATGCCTTCTATTCAGTTGTTTACATTGAACTTGATGTGTCTATGATATTAGTAACTGTCATGTATAATGAATGCTTTCTTCCAAATAAGAATTGGCTGGGTTACAGGAGCTACTCAATCCATGTCTAGTAATTAGACAATTTGTCTAGTAACCAGCATCTTACACTTGCCATAACTAACACCTGATGTCGCCAAAAAAACAAAAGATTGCTTTCAAATCTGAGGCTGTTCTGATGACTGCCACCACCCACGTGTACGCTGTGTCCCACGTGAGCAGAGAGCAGCGGGGACCGTTATTTTCTTTTTCCATTTTTTTATGCATGTTAAATAGAAACTAACTTATTTTTTACACTTCCAAGATATTTCACAGGAGTCGAAGGGAGAAACAAACACCAACGTGCTACCTCTCTTTTACCTGGTTATGTTTGATGTCTTCAGCGGGCGCACCATATGAATTCCTATACAAAGTTGAAATTCCAGTATTTTGAGCTGAAAGCAAAAGAGAAACAAAAGTATTAGCACTGAACGCCAGACTTCAAATGAGGAATGATGGTTATCGAGGCCAGTTTTGCCCTGACAAAGCTTGGTGTCTCATGGATCATTCCAGATGCAAGAAATTCGTTAGCCCTGAACACTTCATTTTACATACAGACATTAAGAGAGAAGAACAGTTATTCTATAAAATCCCCGTTGCACGTCAGCCTCTTGCAATAACATTCAGCTTGCAGACGGGGTCAAGGCAGGTGCATCAAACAGATGGTCATCTTGCCAGTTCTATGGCCTTGTTTTCTGGTGAAAACTGGCAGATGATAAAAGCGTGTCACCTGCACTGAAGCATGCAGGAATCTGGATCGGCCGCTTGGTGTTTAGCTGGGGAATGACAAGAATGAAATTTCTAATTTGAGCTCACAGAAGTGCTTGATCATCTTTGAGACAGTTCACTTCTCAACGGCCTGAAGGATGGGCAGGAAGCACCACCCGCCTTTGCCCTGCACATCTGGGCGGCTGCAGCTTCGGAGTCCTGTTCAACACAGAGACGGGAGACTTCCACCCTGTCTTGTGACCAGTCTGTGTTCTAGACAAAAGGAAGGAAGGTCTCCTCCGGTTGCCAGTAGCTTCCAAAGTCCTGGGCAAGATGCCCACTTGCCTGCCTCCTCCCCTGGGGCCCTTGAGGCTGCTGTTACAGGCCTAGAGGAAGGGCCCAGGGCAAGACTCCCCTCATAGCTGCTAGAAGGTCCTGGTTTAAGAAAGCTCTGGAAAAAAACATTGTCTGTCGAGGGTCAGCGGGTATCTAAAACACTCTAGATATCAAGAAAAATTTATCTTTTGCTTCCAGTATCTATGGGATCATGAAATAGGATGACACACCAACTATTCTCTCAGAGATACAGGCCACCAAGTCAGTATAATCATTCCACCCATGTTTATCACTAAAAGCACATAATAGCTGTGCAATAAAACTCCTCTTGGGAAATTCTGCTTAGAATGTGAGAGCTGAGAGCCCACTTTCCATTTTAAAGACCACTCTGATAGACTCTCTGGTTGAACGCCCATCACTCCTGTCTCTGCATCACTGTGGAAACCACCATCCCTCGCCTGGACCACCGCTACAGCATCCTATTCTCAACGGCCCAGCTTCCACTCTGCCCAGCCTGTTCCTTCATCCCCCCTGTTCCCATCACCTGAGCGATCATCATGTTAGACAGACCGGATTATATCACTCGATTCCCTGCCCATTATGGTCTTCGAGGCTCCGTGTGATCTGGTCCCATCCTGACTTCCTGCAGAATTTCCTGCTCTTCTTCCCACAGTTCAGGGAGCTGTGCTGGCCCTCCTTCCTGGCTTGAGCATCCAAATTTATTTTGCATCAGGGATGTTGGACTTCCTGATGCTTCTCCCTGGAACTTGCTTGCCCCAGACTCTGGACTATCTCTCCTTGTTGATATTCGGGTTTCAGCTCAAACGTCTCCTCCTTGACCCTGTTAGTTAAAGTTACCCTGCCCACCTGGGGCCCTCTATCTCATTACCCCATTTATTTCCACCATCACACTCAACGCCAAGGGCTACCACCTCGTTAGTGAGTTTGTTTCATGTTTACCTTGTGTATTACCTCCCTTCATCTAGGAGATAAGAAGCTCCATGAGGACAGACATCTGTCTATCCCGCCACCTTTGTAGGCTGCCCCAGCATCTGGGACAGTGCCTGGCCTTGAGGGATGCTCACAGAGTGAGTGCTTTTTTTGCTGAGTGAATGAATGAATGACTAAACCTTAGAAAAATCTGCCTTCAGAGCTATAACCTGCTGATGGAAAATGTTACTCCAAGGATAAGGTGAAATTTTTTTTCTATTACTCAGAATAAAATACATTTTTTTTTTGGTAGAATGTGCATTTTTATAGCCTTGGCCTCCCTCCCTGTTGTGCTTGTGGCTTCCAAGCTGAAGATGTTTCTACTGGAAGTTCTTTCCTCCTGCTCTTTGGTGCACTTCACCTGTTTAAAGGAGACTGTGTAGCTGAGATTGAACTCGTGGCCTTTCTGGATACATGAAGCACGTGTCTTCACAGGTGCTCTGCCATGTATGTGTCTGAGCAAAGAGTCAACTCATAGGGAAATGCCTTTCTTTTTTTATAGACCCCAATTTCCAACTATATCAATAGATTGAAGATTAGAGCAGCTTTAAAAGGCATAAGAGAGATACTGACAGAAACAGAATCGACCACTGGATGTTAAGGTATTTGGGAAGCTCAGGTGGGAGGGCAAAATCCCCTGGTGAATTTTTAAGTCAGGCTGTGTAGCTGCTGGGATCACACAGCCCTCCTCTGATGCGTGCTTCTGAGCACGTAACACTCCTAGGGAATCATGACCGCGAGAAATAGCTATAACAGTGCTGCATGCCTGAATGAACAGCTGCCTTTGGCTTTCTGAGGGCTCCTCAGAGGCAGAGAAACACTAAGGAGAGAAGACATTTTAAGAGACGTCTAAGCTAGAGATTGAATACAGAGAAGGCAGGTGGAGGGGAAGCCTGAAATATAAACCCAGATGGATCTGCATTTCTGAGAGCTCGGGAGAGGAGATGATGACCCAGGCAAGGAACTGCTTTTCACTTTAAAGCTTTTGCATGTTGCGTTTTGAGGGTGACGTTTCCCATGGTTTTCCCACAGCAAAGGGAATGTTTCCTGTGGGGGAAATGGTATAAGACATCCCCTGATGCCTTAGAAACAAGGAAGATGGCCGTTTTTCAGATGTTTTTTCAATAACTGAACTTTAAATGCCCCCTGGATTTATTGGTGAATGAGAAAAGGTACTGCTTGGGATACGGAGGTCCCAAGAAATATGATCTGCCAGTAAACGCTGGAATGATGGACATTTGCTAAAGGGAAGCAGAACAGAGGTTGGCAATTCATCATTTCCATCCCTACATGAAATGTTGATTTCCACCCGGCTTGGCTGGGGAGCTACTCATACCATCGTAGAGGGGGGCAAACACACCCACCAATCTCAACACCAACACCGCCCCCACCTCCTCCATCACCATCAACATCACTGTGATGCTAACAACTAACTTTCACCCAGTACTTGTTGGCTTAAAGGGAACCTTCTTGTATAAACATATTATTCAATAATGACCTCATGCTCTTCTAGGCTTGCTACATGATTGACAGTGTAGTTTTGAATTGCATTTTTAAGTAAGTTAGAGCAAAGTGTTTAAGCCTCTAAATAAGTTTGAAAAGTTACGTATATCTCAATGCTGCAGTTGTCAAGATTCCTGCCATTTTCTAGGAAGATTAAACATCTAGAAACATATTAGATTTTATTTTTTATTGTCTGATGTGTGCAGAGCAGGATCATGTACCACTGGAACTATTTCAATACAAACACACCACAATGAAAAACCTTTTTTTTTTTTTTTTTTTTTTGCGGTACGCGGGCCTCTCACAGTCGTGGCCTCTCCCATTGCGGAACACAGGCTCCGGACGCGCAGGCTCAGCGGCCATGGCTCACGGGCCCAGCTGCTCCGTGGCATGTGGGATCTTCCTGGACCGGGGCACTAACCCGGGTCCCCTGCATCGGCAGGCGGACTCTCAACCACTGCGCCACCAGGGAAGCCCTGAAAAACCTTTTGAATGATTCTACCGGCCAAGAGAGTTAAAGTGAAAAGATCAACTTAAATAATAACAGTGCAGTCGATTTCACAATTATTCTTGTAATTATAGTCTCACTTTGTTATCCCTGCCTGCTGGTGATGTGGCTACCTAGGGCGATAATAATCGAAAAACGAAGGGGTCAGGTGAATTTCGAGTCACCACTGCTCTGGAGTAATCAGTACAAATTAGATTCTCCACTGAATATCTCGACTCTAGGGACTTGGCACTCAGATTCATGAGCTTCTTTGTTCATGCTCATTGACGACAGGGGACAACACTTATGGGGAAAAAAGAACCAGAGAACGAGAATCAGAAGGTACATCCTATGTTGGACTTCCCTGGTGGTTCAGTGCTTAAGACTCTGCACTTCCAGGGCAGGGGGTGCGGGTTCAATCCCTGGTCGCGGAACTAAGCTCCCACATGCTGTGGGGCACAGCCAAAAAGAAAAAGAAGATATGTCCTACGTCATGCATTCAGTTCTCCATTCAGGGGACGTTTCAGGCATGAGGGTGAGGCGTTCCCTGGTGAAGTGTGTATGTGGAGGCAGAGTGCTGAGCTGGGCTGGGTACCACGAGCATCTGTTTATGAGGTTCTCCTTTCTGGAGCCGGGGAGAGTTACCATGGAAACCACGGCCTCTGGGGTAAATACAGTTACCATGAGAAAAATTTATCTTAGACGTCCTGGGTCCAAAAGACATGTCAATAAATCATCCAATTTGTCTATTCTGTTTCCCTGCAGGTCTACACCTAAATAATATCAGGGAGACTTAACACATGCTTTTAAGATTCTTCTGAATAAGAGGGTCTCAGTGTCTGTTTAGGATTGCACCCTTGTACTGCAGTTTTATGAATGCCCTAATCTGACCCTGTTCTGTTGAAGTCCCTATGGTCTGTTTTCAGGAGGGGCCCATCTCCACATCCATGTGGCAAAGAAGGGTGTGGAATCGCTGGTTAGAGATCCTGATGGTTCTGGCAGCTCTGCTTTCAAGGCATAACCCCCGCCGCCCTGCCCCCCATCAATAACGCCAAATCGTATCCAGGAGCAAACCGGGGCAGGAGAGAGGTGTGGGGGGATCCTGGAGGGGACGATGAATGTGGACATCGAGCCCCACCCCAAGGAGAGTGGTACAGAGTAAGAGGAGAGCTGAGTTGAGGCTGGCCACGAGGCAGGCTGGCCTGGGCGCCCTGGGGGGCAATGGCACCAATTTTGGCCTCCGCAGAGTCCCAGCTCATGAGCCAATGGGTGCGATTGGGGGAGTGAAGGATGAAGGGCATGAAAGATCAATGCCTCCCTAGGGAAACTGAGGCCAGTGGTTCTGATGAATCTTCCTGGGAGTTTGTCATGGCCAGAGAGTGGTTTCATGTCAAGAGGGGAAGACGCCCACAGTAGTTCTGTGGGTCTCCCTGAAATCCTCTCTTCCTCTGCTTCTCTCCCGTCCCCTCCCCTTCCCTCCCTTCCTTTTCTTATCCTCTTTCTCTTCCCCATCCTCATGGACAAAGCTTGGCCCACCATCTTGGGTTATGCCAACGAAGAAGAAATCTATGGTGACCTCGTCCTCTAATTTGAGAAAATATCATGAACTGGGCAAGTGAGAAGGAAAGGGGTAGGGAAAGAAAGACAGAAGAAAAAAATTGTGCAGAGAGGATTTTCTCTTAGCTATTCCAGGAATAAGATGCTCCGTTTTTATACCTCCAGCTTCATCTCCTCATGGCCAATCCCTGGGAATCTTCGCTATCAAGCTCTCAAGTCCTGCAGAGCTGCCAAGCAAAGCTGAAGCCTGATGTCCCAGCCCTCTGCCCTGTCCCAGGTCCTGTCACCAACTCTGCAGAGGAACCGTGCACAGCCAAGCTCACCTGTCATGGTGTCTTTCCTGGAAGTGTGTTCTCCTTTAGTTCCGTGGTAAGTGGCGTTGCTGCCAGTGGACTCATAGTCTGTTTTTCTTTCTTTGAGGCTGATCATTTCCCGAGGTGAAGCTGGGGCACTTGCTACATAAAGAAATCGGAAGGATGACTTTCTGTGTCTCATTCGACAGCACGTATAGCTTTTCACACAAACAGGTAAAGTCATAAATGCATCTGGCTCAACACAGGTCAGTACGTGTACGTGGACCTGTTGATTTTTATTTTTGTTCTTTTGGTTCTTGTCTTTCCCCCTTCCCTTACGCCACGTCACTTGGTGCTTTAGAGTTAAGGGGACACACGACTCGGAGGCAGGGAATTAAGGACTATATCCTGGGAGCATCGTCCCTACAGAGACATCCTCGTGGGGATGTGACCTGCTCAAGGACAGTTTCAAGAATGAGATCCGTCTTGGTTGCTTTTTCTTTCTTTTTTCTTTTTCTTTTTTTCCCCTCCCTCTTCTTCCTTCCTTCCTTTGAAAAAATTAGATGTGTTTCAGAGGAGCGATTACTGATACTGAAGAATCCCTGATTAAATCAGATGCGCTTTTACTTAAACACGTTTCACGCAGAAACGGCCCTAAAGGAAGGCAGAGGATGATGTGGGGGAACAGTAGATCCCCACCCACCGAGGTCTTCTCCATCAGCCTGGGGGCTGGGCTGGGGGGTGTGGCATGAGAGCACCTGTCTCCTGATGGGGGTCCTTGCTCCATCTCAAACGCCCCTAACAATCTCCCCCACACACCTTGCGCCCCGGTCCCTCGCTGCCTGTCGGACCTGGGGACTGAGCCCTGTCAACCGTTTGTGTCTTCATGTCTTCAGTGATGGGCTGTGATTAGAGGATTCCCTTAGGAATTCCACGATTCTTTAACAAACTGGGCCCAGAACAGAGGAAAACCTGAACTTGGACTTAAGGAAGCAAACAAAAAGAGGTTTAGTTTTCTTTAAAGATCAGATGGATTGCGAGCAACTAAGCCGCCCTGCCAGTGCAGAGATGAGCTGGGAGAAGTGGAGGTTAAGTGTGTGTGCCAGCGCTAAGGCAGCTACCGTGCGCCCATCCTATGGGCTGACCTCACATTGGTCTCCACGCTCCTCAGTGAGGCCACTCGCATCCCAAGCTTAGTCAATTGCATCTCACCCATTCTGAGTGCAGCCGTGCTACTCTTCGGTCCCCGAGCCTTCCCCGGCTTCCACGCCCGAGGGCAGTGCTTCATAAGTTTGTTTAACCTTAAGACTCACCTGAGAACCTGGGGATCACAAAACCCGACCCTGGACCTTGTGAATCTGAATTTTCAGTTGGGCCTAGGAATCCAAATTTAGCAAGCATGCCAGGTGAATCTCTGGGGAACTCCGAGTTTTAGGATAAAGCTCGTTTTCCTTCACTAGTGTCCAAGCCCCTCCCCAGTCAAGCCTCAGTTTACCTTTCAGCTGTTTGTTCACACCCTCTGCAGGGTCCCCCAGCTCCAGCCCACTGGGCCTGCTTGTTGCCTATCTGAGTCACTTGATTCATTTCACCAAACTTAGTATCTTCTATGTGCAAAGCCCCGTGCTAGACACGGGGGACAAAAACACGAGTCACAGCACACTTTCTGAAGTTGAGGAGCTCTTCATTGGGTGAGGAAGTGAAACCAGAAGATGGCTCAGTGGATGTCTTAGCCAAGCACTGGGAAGGTAACAACGGGGGTCTTTGCCCATCCTTTCCTGAAAGGCCCCCTACCCACCTCTCAGACCTGTCAAATAAAATCAAGGCTCACTGCTGAGATCTTTAAACCCTCAGAGATTTCCAATCCTAGCTGCCCATCAGAATTAGTTACCTAGAACACTTAAAAATACATTGATGCTTGAACATGCCCCCCAGCCAGTTGCACCAGAGTCTCTGGGTGTAAATCCAATGGGAAGGCAGGGAAGAAACCTGCAATTGTTCCACGTAACTCAACTGGGCTCTGGGTCCAGTTCCTGCGTGTTCTCAGAACACGGGCTGCTGCGTCTCACTCACCCCCTCCACCTCTGCCCCATCTCCTTTCTTCTCTCTCCATCTTCCTCTCTGGGGAGAGTCCTCTCCTGCCCTTGCTCCTAGATCTTCTGCATAAAGACTGGCCTTTTATGAGTCACTGCCAGGCAATCGTGAAGGGACAATATTTTGGAGCCTCTTGACCAAAGCTTTTAAAATGAGAATCCGATATTGCACAGATGGTGGGGTTTACTAAACTATGTCAAGTGTGTAATTATCTTCTGAGACCTCACACACAGTGGTCTGAGTCTCCGGTAAACCAGGAGGATACTCCTGGAAAAATCACATCATGCCAACAAGCGTTTATTAGGTGTCTTCGAAGTGCCTTGCCTGGGTACCACCAGGCAGTGCTCCACCTGCATCTCTGGGATGCTGACATCCTGTAAGGCACTGCCTCTCTTTCTGGGCACCTTCCAATCTATTATATTATTCCATCTTCCTGACACTGATTGGTTCTTCATAATTAGAGCTCTTAAAGACACTGTCCTTTAGCTTCCAAGACTCACTGCTCTTTATCTTTTTAAGAACTATGAAAATAACATGTGTAAAAGGCCACCTCCATGCCTCTGAGGCAGGTGGAAGTTCCTCCAGTTACACGGGGCTTCCTAATTCTCGTTCAGCGTGGGGCTAAACATCAGAAGTGATAACACCGCACTAAAAATATAAGTTTTCACGGGGCTGGGAGAGGGTAATCTATTTCAGTCAAATATTCCCCATTCATCTCTGATTCTCCCCATCGTTATGACAGTAAAGTATGGTGTAAAGTTTCATGACAAACATCCTCAAGGGCAGAGGGGCCACCCTGCTGGGGAGTGCTCTGCACCATGCCCTTGAGACTCAGTTCCAGAAAATATAGTTTCCTCAGCAGGAGGAGGGCAGCGAAGAGCAAGGAGAAACTTTTCTTAAACAAAAGCCTCTATCTGTGCGTGTGTGTGTGTTCGCCCATATAAAATTATTTATTACACATTGAATAAAACAACAATAAAATCTAATAAGAATGAGACAGGGGGAGGGGCAATATAGCAGTAGGGGATTAGGAAGTATAAACTATTATGTATAAAACAAGCTACAAGGATATACTGTGCAGCACAGGGAACACAGCTGATATTGTACAGTAACTATAAATGGAGTATAACCTTTAAAAATTGTGAATCACTGTATTGTACACCTGTAACTTATGTAATATAGTACATCAACTATACTTTGATAAAAAAATTAAAAAGAAAGAATGAAATAAAATTAGAAAAAGTAAATTGAATGGTTTAAAAGTTACAGTTGATTGTAATATGAATATATGAAATGATTTATCTGCTGGCTTACAGGTAATAATGAAAAGCAGATCAGGTATGGAACAGTAACGGAAGCCTCAATGACAATTTTCAAACGTAGGTCATTCTCAAGGAGGAAGGAGCACACCCTCTCTCCCCTACTCTGTTATCCCAAATCTAATCGATCAAATGCAACCTAAACTATCTTAAGTGGGTAAAACGTCCATGGAAAACCCTGAACTGCAAACACTTGGTGGTTTTATACATTCCTATTCCTCCCTGAATGCAGGCCCAGGATGTGCATTTCATGCCTGTGACACCTGTTAGAGGTTTTTAGAAACCTGTTAGAAAGATGTTTGTTCTGAGTCTGTGTACGTATGATACAAAGTCACCACCACTGTAAAAAGAAAACAGATTCATTTGAGATTTCTAGTAAGTGTCCCAGTCCGGATGGCCCTCCTGCCTGTGGGGTCAGCTAAGGGGTCGGGGCGGGGGACCTTGGATCCAAGAGAAGCAGCCACTGGCTCGGGGCCCCTCTTACCTGAGCGGTTGTTGGGAGACACACGCACAGGGGAGATGGAGGGCGTGCGAGAGGAGGAGTAGGGTCTTTGCCGATCCCTCTCGATGGTTGAAGATGAGGCTACGAAGTGATACTGTGACCATCCATCCTGCAATAGACAGCAGCTCCTATTAACTGGGGAAGGCAGAGAGATGCCTCACTTCCTCACACTTGGACATGCCAAGCATTGGAATTTGCAAAGCATTTCTCCAGTCTGTCAGGAGAGGTCTCAGATCTCTGCGCCTCCATCGTCCAGGTTAACAGAGAGGAGCGATAACTGAGACCCACCCCCTGCCCCCTCCAGACAGTCTGACTCGGGGAGGGCCTGCCCTCGGTGCTTGCTTTCCGCCCCAGATGTGAGACAAATGGTCTCTTTGCAAACCTGCTTTGGCCTGAAGATTGTATTTAAATGAAAACATGCTGCTCAGAATGAGCCTGGAACTGTCTATTTTTTGCCTGCCTGGCTCCAGCTCTGTCCGGTCCTCTTTTCAACCACCTCCAAGTTTTCCAAAGTGTTTACTCTTCTTTTCTCGGGACCAATCTGTTAGTAATCAGAATGCCGAGAAGCATCGTCCCTTCCCTTCGTCCCTTACCATTCATCTCCCTTACATGGTTTCAAGGTCCTTCTCTGCCTCAAATGCCCCGTCCCCACCAGCTCAAGGCCTTCAGCATGACTGCTGCCAAGTATTCACACTCAGGTTGCTACGTTCTCTGATTTGCCCCAGGAATTCTATTTTTCAATGTACAGCATATTCAAAATGCCTCCTGCCAATCAATCTGCCATTCGCCTTCTAATATCTGGTTAATACAGGAAAAGCATGTATACCATTTTTCATCATGAAAACCATATAAAAACATTATGGATCATTTTTTGAATTTAGAAAGCATAAAGAAGAAAATAAAAATAGCCAACAATTCCTCTCTCTTCCTCTCCAGAGAACTTCTGTTGAGATGTCACAGTATTTCCTTTCGGTCTTTTTTCTTCTTTAATTCAAGGTTAGTTTTCTCAAAGCAAGATGTCAAAGAGTACTGACATTATCAAGGAAAAGCAGACACCTGCTGCACTCCCAGTTCCTGCTTCACAGAGGCAACCACTTTTAACTCTTTGGTTTTTTTTCTTTTTTGACCTTTTCAAGGGACTCAATTCTCTATAAAGAATCATTGCAAACATAAATGGACGAAAGTTAACAAAGAACAGAATTTAAACTCATTTCAATATTTGTGTCTTTATGTAATTCTCATTATTCCTGTTCTATTTGACCCGTACGATAAAGCCAAAATTAGAAGTATGCTATTATAAAAGCTACTACCTAGTGCTTATTGAGTATTTACTCCATGGCAAGATTTTCTCAACAATCCCATGGGCTGGATACTATTATTAGCTCCATTTTACAGAGGAAGAATCTGAGCCTTAGAAAGTTAACGGGCCGCCCAAAGTCAAACAGTAAACAAGTGAAGACTCATGTTAACTACTAAAATGTGGCATATTGAAAAGTTGAAAACTCTAATTTGAAAAGATACATGCACCTCAACATTCATAGCAGCACTATTTACAAAAGCCAGGACATGGAAGCAACCTAAATGCCCATCGACAGAGGAATAAAGAAGATGTGCTATATATATATATATATATATATATATATATATACACACACACACACACATATACATACAATGGAATACTAATTAGCTATAAAAAAGAATAAAATAGTGCCATTTGCAGCAACATGGATGGACCTAGAGATGATTCTCATACTAAGTAAAGTAAGTCAGACAGAGAAAGACAAATATCATATGATATCACTTATATGTGGAATCTAAAAAAAATGATACAAGTGAACTTATTTACGAAACAGAAACAGACTCACAGATATAGAAAACAAACTTAACGGTTACCAAAGGGGAAGGGGGGAGGGATAAATTAGGAGTTTGGGATTAACAGATACTGTTTATAAAACAGATAAACAACAAGGACCTACTGTAGAGCACAGGGAACTATATTCAATATCTTATAATAACCTATAAGTGAAAATAATCTGAAAAAGAATATATATATATATATATATATATATATATATATAACTGAATCACTTTGCTGTACACCTGAGACATTGTAAATCAACTACACTTCAATAAAAACATGTGGCATATTGATAAGTCCTTGGAAGCAAGCTGAGGGGATTGAGGAATGCAGGTGAGGAGATGCTATTTGAGGGCGTGTGGTTGGGCAAGCGCTCTGGGAACAGTTAACGTTGCGACAGAGACCTGGCAGATGACGAGAAGCCAGACACTGAAGACACAGGTTGGGGTTTCCAAGCCAAGGGAAGAGCAGAAGTGAAGAGCCTGGGGTGGGAAAGTGCTTGGCTGATGTGAGCACAGCAGAAAGTTTCTGTGACTGAAGGGGAGTGAGCAAGGGGGGGCCAGGAAGACAAGAAGCCTTCTGAGCGTCTAGGACAGTCTGGGGAGAGTAGAACAGAAATGGGGAGACTAGTTAACGAGCTATTCCACTAGAGGGAGGGAGAGATGACCCTGGCTTGGGTGTGGGCTGGTGGTGAGCAAGGCGCAGATTTTGCATCTAAGTTGGATTTGCTGATGACTCGGCTACTGTGCATGGGAGAGAGGAATCAAGCCTGACCCCGATGTTGCTGGTGTGAACAACGGGGAGCTGGAGATGTCACTTACTGAGACAGGGGACCACTGGAAGAGGAGTGGCTTTAGGAAGTGAGATCAGTGCTGCCATCTGGGATGTGCTGGGTTAGAAATGCCTGCTGGACATGAAAGAAAAGAGAGAGAATAAAGCAGAACCTGAAACCTGGAATTTCAGGAGTGACGTCAGACTTAGAGGTAAACTTTTGCAGTTCAGTATACAGATATCATTTGAAGATAAGAGAATGGATGGAAGCCTTGCATGTGAATGCAAACAGAGGAAAGCAGAGGACACAGGGCTGGGACGTTCCAATACTCAGAGGGCACAGAGAGCAAGGAGAAAATTCCCAGGATGCTGAGAACGAGCAGAGTGAGCTGGGAGCAGAACCAGAAGGGTGTGATGTCAGGCAAGACCAGGAAAGAAGATGCAGAGAGGAGAAGGAGACCAGCTGAATAACAAGGAGGACCAAGCACAGTCCTTTGGCCCTGGGAAGATGGAAGTCAGCATGACTGGAACAAAAGTACTTTCTTTGGTCTGGTTGGTAAATCTCTAACTCAGGTAGGCTCAAAAGAGAGTGAGAACTGATGGAAAAATGGTGAGTTCGGACAGCCTTTGGCAAAAGCTGATTATTAAGGGGAGCCCAGAAACGGGGCTTCAAGAGCTAGAGCGACTAAGAGAAGTTTTAATATATCACCTGGAAGAGATTGTGGCATTTCGCATCCTGATGGGAATGACTCGACATAGAGGAAAAAAAGCTGGGGACGCAGGAGAGAGAGGGAAACATTTCTTAAGAAAGGAGGGGTTGATGGGATTCAGTGAGCTGTGGGGTCATGGGCCATGGAATCAGGAGAGAAGACAGACAGGCTGCACAGCCACAGACGCAGCAGGGAGATGGGCTGATCTGGTGATGGGACGATGAGGATGTCCTGTTCTGTTTTCTGACATTTTCTGGAGGGTATGTGGGGATGAGAAGTGAGGTCATGCATCTGCTGAGAGTGAGAAGGAGTTGGAGTTTAGAGGATGGAAGAGGCGAGGGACAGGGAGGGAAGAGGAAAGAAGAGAGCAAGAAGAGAAGCGTGAGACAGTTTTTGAGGTAGGAGGGGTGCAGGCTGACCGTGGCCATGTAGCCTGATGGCCAGGAGCTGAGAGGTGACTTGAGGCTCATGGCAATGAATTCAAAAGGAGAAGACTCATCCCCATGGTGGCTTGTTTTCCTCCAGCCACATTCAGCTGCCCTGGGGCAGGTGTGAGTAGATGGAATCGGATAGGGGTGGTCAGAAAAGTGATTTGGAAGGAGACAGGGACAAGGGGATGCAAAGGGCATGTCATGGAAGCCCACAGAATCTAAGCTGGGTGGAGAGGAAAGTGAAGATTGAGGGAGGAGATGGGGAATGAACACTAGGCAGTGGACTGAGGATCTGAAGAGGGTCAGAGACTATTGTAATGGGGCCTTTTCACAGATGCTAGGGGTTTCCTTGAGGGAGGAGAGGAGAACTTCCCAGAAAGAGCAAAGAGGAGCAAGGGAGATACCTAGTCCACCTCCAAGCCTAGTGACGTCGGGCAGAGGGGATGGGACATGACAAGCCACCACGTGAGAGGGTTGCCGGGGGCTGGGGGTGTCCTTGGGGACAGCCGGTGTCACAGCAAGAAGACTGAAGAAAGAAGGGGTGGGTATTGGATACAGGGGGTCTTACTGACAGTAGCCTGTGGGTTCAAGGGGGAAAGGAGGAGAGGTGGGTAGGAGAAAGGGAGAAAGGGGGGAATACTGGAGCAGATTACTGGTTGTTTAGAGCCTTTGAGTGAGAAGAGTCCAGAAATGATGGCTTACCCAGGAGTCCTGGGCAGTTGGTGGTGACCGAGGCAAGGAGGGTCTAAGGGCAAATAGCTGAAACCTCTTCCAGGAAGGGTGGGAGCCATGGTAACAGGCAGGTGTCAGGGCAGGAGGAGAAAATGTACTGTCTCTGCAGGAATTCTGGGCATTTCCCTTAAACCCTCCAGAGGATGGCAGCATGCACAGGGCAGAAGCAGTCTTACAAAAGCCTGTAAAGTACTTCAGAAGTGAATGGACCCATTACTGACATACGGGAACAATTAAAAAATTTGTTTTAAGAAGATGTTCCTTTCTTGTGAAGGGAATGCTTTGTTGACAGCAAAAATCCTTAAACATGACCAAACAGAGGCAGATAATTTTATGTTTGTCTCACTTGCAATTTAGAAGATATTCTTTGCATGGGGGGCAGGGTTCCAAGGAGTAGCTCAGGAAATTGCTTTAATCAAACCCTTGGCTTCTTTGGTCATGAATAAGTCATGATACTCCATATGTTATGAAAGGTGGGCAAGGTATTTCATAATAAGAATATGGGCTAATATCTGATATGTCCTAAGACCAAAGGAGACACCAGACATAAAGGTGGTATAACTCTAGGTCTGGTTTTACTCGGCAAGTAGCACTGTACTCAGCATCTCCCTCTTACGCAGGTGAGTGGAGATGTTTTGCTCAACGGTTCACAATTGATGATGCTTAGGTAAGTACTTACATCTCTGGAAGTGTTAGCAAAATGGATGTAATAATAAAACTTCTTATGAAGGAAGAAACTCATAAGAAAGCACCAGAAAAAGATTTCAAATCCTTTATAAGACCCATTTCTGAGAATACAATCGTGTGACAGAGGTGAGTCTTGCAGGTGACTTGTCTGTGGGTGACGGGATCAGCGGACACCTGAGGATGACAGGGAGTGTGTCAGAGGCACCGAGAATGTCGCCCCAGCCAGACACCTCTGCTTATGGCCGGTAATCGTATGCATGTGGGCACAGAAACTTTGAATGGAGGTGGGAAGGGGGAGCCTGGGGAACAGGGCAGAGTGGAAACCCAGTTAAGGCTCTGGATTAGAGCAGTTTCCTGAGCCACAGCTTGGGAGCCCCTGGAGGAGCAAGGAAGGTGACCTGGTTCCCACTCCATATCCATCTTCCCCCTCATTCCCTGATGCAGAGTGAAAGGTGTGATGACTAAACAAAGACTTCCAACATCACTACCGTCACCAATGCCCAGAAGGGACCTCAGGTTTAGTTCTGATGGCACATCCTCCCACACATCATGGAAAAGTGTAACCTTGGATGCTAGAGACCAGGGTACAGATAAATCTACACTTGTTTTAGTGATGCTGAAAAACTACCTGGAGAGTAGATCTCATGACCCTTGACATCTTTTACTGCATGAAATTTTTAGTCATTCTACTGAAAAAAAAAATGTTTTGCTTTCGAAAGAAGTAGGACATGAAGATATATTTTCTTTGGGAAAGTTATTGCTGAGCTAACATTTCTTTTAACCAACCAGCCATGGACATACTTGTTATCTAGCCAGCCTGCAATAAATTTATTATTCATTTACTTCCCACTGTCATGCAGAAAGACTTGAAAGTGGTTTACAGAAACACACACAACTTGGGCACATAGCTTTAAAATCATTATTTGCCTCTTTTTAAATAAATTTATTTATTCTTGGTTGCGTTGGGTCTTCATTGCTGCGCGCAGGCTTTCTCTAGTTGCAGCGAGTGGGGGCTACTCTTTGTTGCGGTGTGCAGGCTTCTCATTGCGGTGGCTTCTCTTGTTGTGGAGCACGGGCTCTAGGCGCGCGGGCTTCAGTAGCTGTGGCACACGGGCTCAGTAGTTGTGGCTCGTGGGCTCTAGAGCGCAGGCTCAGTAGTTGTGGCACACGGGCTTAGTGGCTTCACGGCATGTGGGATCTTCCTGGATCAGGGCTCAAACCCGTGTCCCCTTCATTGGCAGGCAGCTTCTTGACCACTGTGGCACCAGGGAAGCCCTATTTGCCTCTTTGATGATGATATTTTCTTTTTAACCTTTTAAGTCTCTGTAGACCAGAGGTTGTTCCCCAAATTCTAGTGGGTGCTTAACCCCAGTTCCCCTTCATACCATCCCGTTGGCTTAGATAAGAAAGTTCAAGGAAGGAAACAGAATGAAGAATAGCCACAGTAACTAGGGCAGGGCCGTTAATCCTTAATATTGATGATAAAGAACTCTTTTAATATCTGTCTTTCACCTCCAGCAAAATGACCGCAAAGTTGTGCCCTTCAGCTCAAGACACAGCCAAGGTGTCAAAAATGTGATATGATATCTGCACCTCAGATTGGTTTTTATTTTTAACATATTAAACTTCAAACCGGAGGTTGTTAAATTGTTCCAAGTATAAGAGATAGAAATCCAAAAGAGAAGAGGATTTCAAAGTCATTGAACTTTAAATTGCCACCAGAAATAATCTGATTTTCTTTATCTTACCCTTTTACTGTCCTTCCACCAGTTTCACCAGTTTCAGAAAGTTCCCGGCGTGTTTCTTTATGAAATTGCTTTATTCCCCAAAGCTATTCTCATCTTCGTCGTTACTCTCAATGGTCCAGAAAGTGCGAGAATCAAGGTAACTTTGTTCACAGCCTCATGACCATTGGGTTCTCACAGTTTGACGACATGGTGGCCACTCTATTTCCTACAGATCTTTCCCTTAAGTGTTCCGAGGTCCCTGAATTTATAACCATCTCCTTTTTATATATAGTTTTTACCATCCCATAAACATCTCCACGAAGACTGTGTTACTGGAGAGACTTCCGCCAACAGAGCCCAGATGAAGGGGCTAAGTGGTTTTCAGACCCGTCTGCACGAGGCTAGTACAGCACACACCCGCCCCATAGCCTCTTATTCTGGAAATCGTGCAGGACATTCAATTCAGATCAGCACGTGAATATCTTAGGTTTGTGTGCAAAGAAATGAACAGAGCTGTTTGTCAAGGCTCAAACCTGCTTTCACCTTGGGTGTCTCTGTTGAGAGAGGTGGAATTAGACAATTGTTCAAGTCAGCCCTTCTGTCCCACGACCGATTAGGACCACGATGACTGGTCAGCTCTGTCTCGGTTTCTTTTCCATAAAATAAGGGCAAAATGATTCAGTCAGCTCGGGGAGTTTTAAATATAGTCCTGCCGGGGCCTCGGGCTCTGAGATTCTGTTGAAATTGTTCTGAGTAAGGTCTGGGCGTTGGTATTTTCAAAAGCACTCAGGTGATGTTCATGAATAGCGTGGCTGGGAACCACTGGCTTGGAGTTTCCATGCATATTTGGCAGTGACTAATAGGGATACAGAATACATTGTAGAGGGCTCAATCCTAGGAGGCCCTTAGGTCTCCGACTCCATTTCTCAGTGTCAGATAAGGCACTGACTTCTACAGGAACAAAAATAGGTCCAACCTCAGAGCAGAGAGGTGCCCCCCGATCCCGCCTGCCGCAATGAGCCCCAATCACACCCGATTACCCAGCAGTCACCACGTGACTCAATTTCCCAGTCTCCACCTTTGATCAGGCAGCTCTGAGACCTGACACAACACCTTCTCTTTTTCTGTCAAATCTTACTCTCGCGGCTCAGTTTTGTGCTAGGTAAACAGAAGGCAGGCAGCACGTGTTCATTCAATCACTCTTGCTAAATGAATTATGCCTCCAAGGTTTAGGGGAGCTTTTAGCAATACAGCTATGGTTTTCCTTGCCTGCTATGAACAAAATGCTATGACCTCACACTTATGTCTGCTGCAAGCCTGTCCGTCTGCCCAGCTGTGAGGCTGGGCCGGGCCTTATTATTTCCTGGTCTCTAGCCTAGTAGCTGCAATACCGAAGTGCCTAATAAATGCTGCTAGATGGATTCAATGATTTAAGATGACCACATTAATTGTTATAAATGCAATGATAATCAATGCCATAGTCTTTACTGCTAACTCCACAGTTCTTACACTCTTACAGTTCTATAACAAGTGAAGGTTATCAGAGCCTTACAGTTTTTTGTTTTCTTAATTTTAGCTTAGAGCAACCTCATCAGTCTTATCTGCTGCTGTTGGTATATCTGTCCTTTACGACATACTTACTGCTGGGCTGAAGGCAGTGTTGGTTTAGGTAAACTGGTACCTAAAAAAAAAAAAAAAAAAAAAAAAAAACGAAAGAAAGAAAAAAGTAGCCTACGGATTGCCTACTCTACATGAAATGGTAATTTCTCTCCGTTCCCCATGTTTCAATGCGAGGTATATAAAATTGTCTCCTCTTTAACCAATCTTGTAAATAATTCTGGTGCATCATTATACCTGCCACATCTGGGCCTGGCCTGGTTCTGATTCCATTCACAGCTCTCAGAGCACATATATCTTTACCTCTTGCACATGCCCTGCCCCCAATCTCTACTGCTTCTTGCATCCTGCAGCTCAGAAAACACGAGCCGCTGTCCACAGCAAATGCACTCAGTTTTCCCCAAACACAATACTTAGGAGAGCTGGGGAAAAAGGAGGAGAAGGGAGAGCACATCACATTTCTCATTAGATATGCTCCAATGTCCTTCAGTTTGGGTATAGGAGCCCACACCTGCTGTGAGGTGTGACTTGTGTCCACTGGACTGATGGGCTGGTTTCTGGAGGGGGTCACCTTGTGGGAACATTACTGGGCATGGAACACTGATGACCGGGGTCACTGCACTGGAGCAGGAACAGGGCGCTGTGCATGCCAACAGGAGGTGTGCAGGGCATGTGGCTGTGATGGAATGAAATGAGCCAGGCGGGAGTGTTCCCAGACCTTCTCCTCCCTGACCGCCAAAGAGCATCCTGTCACTGCCAGAGGAGCAGGGCAGTGGGCCCCGCCCCTAGCGCTGGATTAGAGAAGGGATGGAGAAGGACACTGCCAGCTGGACAAGGAGGGAAAAGAGATTAGGGAGAGAACTTGTTCAATCTGCGTAACAAAGAGTTTAGGGTGAAAGTGGAGAGGAAGAGTGAATACCTCAAGGGCTGTTCGGAGAATCTGCTGATGAGGGAGGCTAGAGAAAAGGGGTTAAATACCAAATCTTCATCAACGTGCTTCAGGAGATGAGATTAACAGGGCATGGGTGGATATATGTATACTTATAACTGATTTACCCTGCTGTACAGCAGAAACCAATGCAACATTTTAAATCAACTATACACCAATAAAAATTGAAAAAAAACCAAACAAATAGGGCATGGGATTTCACGTTACTTATGTTGTGATCTCTGGCCTCTCGAAGAGGTGCCCTTCAGTGACTAGACAACGGTGGGGTGGAAAGTGACAAAATTAGTGAATATCTACAGCTGTGATGGATAAGTTAAACCGGGAGGTTCCCATCTGCAGTTCTGTTTTCAAAGTGAGTTTTGGAATCTTTATCTTCTATACTTAGAATTTAGATGTAACAAATCTTTTCTAGTGATAAGTGACATCTCTGACTTGGACAAAAGCTTCAGAAAATAATTAACGTTGAAAATGGAGAATAGTTTTTCTTTCCACTGAGGATATTAACTGGCTCCCCGAAATAGATACTAAGACACTGTTATGCCAGTATATGTTTTTCCTCTCTTTGAAAACAGCTCTGGAGCTTCCTTAATTTGATAAGATTTATCTGGCATCTAAACAAGGATTTCTCAGGAGGCATACAGAGTCTCTTTAGTTCTGAAGTAACAAATACAAGCTTTTTGTGTTAAGCTGTCCTTGAAGTCTCTCGGCCCATAGAGCTTGTCAATTCTAATTTGCTATGATGACTTGAGACATAAAGAAAGTGTGGTGAAAATCCTTGGGGCTTAAAGCAAACCAAGTTCATCCACTCATTCAACCCAGAACACTTAGAGCTTGTACTTCAATCACTTCGTCAGGAACCTATTTTTCAAGTGAAAGTTAAAACCTGAGTTGTTGCCATCTGCTGAAAAAGGTAACCAGCTGAGATACTGCTCACTTAAGCAAACGTGATTCCTCAAAATTGTGCCAGTTTTCCAGTCATTTTTTAAGTGGAACAAACCTATTGATGTAATCACATGAAGAGAAAGAAAAGATTCCAAATTAGCGGTAGTTATACAAACATCCTCCTTACTTCAGTAAAAGGTATTATAGAGAAAAACATGGAAATAGAATATTCAGAGTCTGTGTGATTGAAGACCAAGCCAGATTTTGCCTGTCGATGAAACCACAGCTCCTCTTGGCTCTAATAAAACAAGCTTCCATCTATTTTTAAGGTAAACTGTTTGTTAAAGATTCATTAAAACTAATTCCATCAACAATTCCAAAAGCTATTAGAGTTAAATATTTAAACTAAATCTTAAGGGCCACAAGGAAGTATTTGCAGAAGTAAATACCACCTGACATACCCGGTTACTTTCATTAGTTTGTTTCAGCTCTGGTGCTTCTAATGAAATTTAATTAAATTGATTTTGCTACTTAAGGATACATAAGGATAAGAGTCTTCTGCAGTATGTACCATCTTTTAAAAGCAAATACTGAGTAAATCCATTTTAGGAATTCAATTTATTACCATTGAACTAATTCTAAAGAAACAATATTACTGAGAAGATTTGACAAGTTGGAAAGAAATTGATACAATTTGGTCGAAGAAAGTATATCATGGTTAACTACCAGTCGTTAACGGGTGCCAAACGGAATGCAGAAAACCACCTGGCCAATTGAAATAAGACCGGCTCAGGCCTTTTGTTTCCCTGGCATCACTTTGGAGGCCTTAAAACAAAGATCTGATGTGGATAATATTTAACAATGGCCTTTGTGTTCCAGCTAGTGCTGCAAAGTTACATTTGGTGCGAAACTGTACAAAGTCCCATCTTCACGTTGACAAATCCAAATGTCTGGCTTCTAGCAGCAACGTCATTCTGACATTTGAAAAGCCAGGTATTTTGCATCTATACTCATCAGCGGCCAACACGTTCAAAGCTCACCCTGGGTCCCAACCTCAATGTCTGCACATTCTGCGCTGCTTCAGAATGCCTTAAACCATGGAAATGGAAGCACAGTCATGGAATGAGCCCTCTGCTGATCTTAAACTCTGGGATGGCTACATGGTTGGATGTGTTTAATAAACCTTAGTAAGTACCTGTGCTGGGTACAGGGTCGAGAACAGAGACGGGTAGGCATGGCTCCTGAGGGGAAGATAAAGGGGAGATGGACATTTAAAATAGGATTATATCACATTGCATTTCTGAAAGAGCCAGGAAGAAAAAGGCACAGGTTATTATGAGGGATCTTTACTAGCCTTGGAGAGTTGGAGAGGGAGGTTACCTTGGGGAAGAGACAAACTGAGATTGAAATAGCCAGGCTTGGTGGGAGGGGAGGGAAGGCATTCTTGGCTGGGGAAGGAACCTTCGCCCATGCAGTGCAAAGGCACTGAGGTTGAGGAAGGTGAGCTTGGAGAGAAGGGTAGGAAAGTGAGAGAAACTGGAAGCCACTGAGAAGTTTTAATCAGGAGACTGACTGGGCCAGGTTTGGATTTATAAAAGTGTATTCTGAATTTTTAAGGGACAAGAGATTGAAGATGGTGAAGGAGATTCCACGAAACCAAGCAGGCAGCAATCTCATCAGGCCTAGGGACAGATGATGTGAAAATAAGGATGGGAGAGGTAGGTGGATTTGAGAGATATTCAGAGTATAGAATCAGCAGGGCTTGGTGCCAAGTGTAATGGGATAAGGAAAAAGGAGGTATTAAATAACTCCTGGAATTCTGGAAAGAACAACCAGGTGGGGTAGGTGCTCTTTATAGAGATGGGCAACAATGGAGGAAGAATAGATTTGGGGAAGATATTGAGAGGTACGTGTTAGATGTGTGGAAGGTTAGAGCTTGTGAGCTAGTTCAGTGGAGATGTCACATGGGTTGTTGTGTATGTGTAAGCTTAGAGTTCAGGAGTGAGGACCACACAGAGAAATAAATGTGGATGCCATTGGCCTTCAAATGTATTTAAAATCCATGGGCCAGGGGCTTCCCCAGTGGCACAGTGGTTAAGAATCTGCCTGCCAATGCAGGGGACACAGGTTCGAGCCCTGGTCCAGGAAGATCCCACATGCCGTGGAGCAACTAAGCCCGTGTTCCACAACTACTGAGCCTGCGCTCTAGAGCCCGCGAGCCACAACTACTGAACCCACGTGCCACAACTACTGAAGCCCATGCACCTAGAGCCTGTGCTCTGCAACAAGAGAAGCCACGGCAATGAGAGGCCCACACACCACAACGGAGAGTAGCCCCCGCTCGCCACAACTAAAGAAAGCCCACAAGGCAATGAAGACCCAACGCAGCCAAAAATAAGTAAGTAAATAAATAAATAAATAAATTTATTAAAACAAACAAACAAACAACCATGGGCCAGATGAGGTCATCTCCACTAGACGGTATAGGATGAAAAGCAAAGATGCCTCAGGGAAGACCAGGAGTCTGCAAAAAAGACTGAGATGGAGGCTTGCAAGTTCAGAGAACACCCAGGGGAGAGCGGCAGTGGAGAAGCCTGGGAGGAGATCGTGTAAGGGAGGAGGATGTGGCCAGAACTGCTACAAATCCATTTACTTTTCTTCCTAGACACACACCTGGACCACATGTCCCAGCCTGCCTTATAGTTTGTATGGCCATGTGATGGAGATCCAGCTAAATAATGCACCCCTCCCCCAAAGATATCAATGTTCTAGTTACCTAGAACCTGTGATAGGCTACCTTATGTAGCAAAGGGACTCTGCAGGTGTGATTAAGTTAAAGATATTGAAAGAGGGAGATTACTCTGAATTATCTGAGTGGGCCCAATGCAATCACAAGGGTCCTTAAAGAGACATGCAAGAGGGTGGCATTTAGAGAAGGTGATGTGACCATAGAAGCAGAGAAAGAAAATCAAAGGAGCTATGCTGATGGCTTAGAAAATGGAGGAAGGGGCCACTGGCCAAGGAGAGTAGCAGCCTCCAGAAGCTGGAAAAGGAGATGGATTCTCTAGACAGCTTCAGGAAGGGGTGCATCCAGAACCAGCACTTTGATTTCAGCCCAGTGAAACCCAGTTTGCACTTCTGACCTCGAGAACTGTAAGATCATGAATTTGTGTTTCTTGAAGCCACTAAGTTTGCTGTAATCTGCTAATGCAGCAATAAGAAACTAACAGAGAGCAATGAATTTGTTTTAAAGCCATGTTTATTTGGGGGTGTGCTAGACACAATTGATTAGACTTGCGGACAACTTAAGATGATTAAATACCTGCAACAAGGTACTGCGACAGGATGTGAATATAATTTTCTTCCATTGTCTGTGTTTTGGCTAAGGTCCCAAAGCAGTGAATACCAGATGCCCCATTGCTCCATATATATCCTCAAAATAAAGAATTAGATCATCCATTCACAGCTGTGAAAGTGGAGGACAAAATAAGGTCCTGCAGCATTAAGACATGCTCCATCTCCAGATTATATAAGATTAGGCTGAGAATTCACTAGTGGGTGGAGAATGCCAGTGGGGAGGGCTTCCTCGGAGGCAGTCAATGGGCTGGGCATCCCCCATCCTTCCTCTCCTGAAGCCCAGGAAGTGAACTCCTTATTCTGCCTGACCACAGGCTCTCTGGAGTTTGGGGGTCACAGGCACTGGTGTCTGCAGTACCATTATCAGGGTGATGCACAGACTCAGTGCCAGAGGTGGACCAACCATGGAGCTTAAGAAGATTAGGTCTCAGGCCTGTCCACTGCATGACCCCCCTCCAAGGCCTGTAGGAAATTTTATATTCATAAAGTATATTCTTCTTAAACAGGATTACCCAAACTACCTAAGCTACAGGGCGCAAAATCTGTATCCACTCTGGTCTATGTGCAGTGGAGTAGCAGAAGCCTGAGGTGGATGGAGAGTTCGGAGCAGTTAGCTGGAGGCGGCCAGGTCCAGGCCAGAAGTCCTCAGTTGGAGGCTGGTACTGGTGAGCAAACTACACTACTGCCCCCATGAGAGAAGGAGCCAGCATGTGGGGATAGGCGGGATACGAATGCCAGGCTACAACCTCATGGGCCGGGCTCTCTCTCCTCTCTGCTCATCCCCCTTCCCTGCCAGAGCCTGATGGGGGGGGTGCATGGGGACATAGGAAGGAACAGCTTCTGAGAGGGCGGGGGGGGGCAGGTGGAGGCAGGAAGAGAGAAGAAATTGATCATGTTCTTTCTTCCCAGTCAAATTAAGGCTCTCTTAGAGTAGTTTATCCCATCTACTGGGATCCACTGAAAAGGTGGGGTGAGTTTGAATGAACTGCCCAAAGCAAACAACAAGAATGGTGGTAGATTTACATTAAACTTAGTGAGTTTCTTTTCTAATTTGAAAAGAGATATGCACCCCAATGTTCACAGTACCACCGTTTACAGTAGCCAAGACATGGAAGCAACCTAAAGGATAGATGATAGATGATAGATCTGTCCTCTCCCATCAACAGGTGAATGGATAAAGAAGATGTGGTACATATATACAATGGAATATTACCCAGCCATAAAAAAGAATGAAATAATGCCATTTGCAGCAACATGGATGGACTTAGAGATGATCATACTAAGTGAAGAAAGTCAGACAAAGACAAATATCATTTAATATCACTTACATGTAGAATTTAAATACATGAGGCAAATGAACTTATTTACAAAACAGAAATAGACTCACAGACATAGAAAACAAACTATGGTTACCAAAGGGGAAAGGCCGGTGTATAAATTAGGAGTTTGGGATTAACAGATACACATTAATATATATAAAAGAGATAAACATATATAAAAGATAAATAAGATAAAAAAGATAAATAAGATAAAAAACATATATAAAAGATAAAAGATAAATATATATAAAAGAGATAAAAGGTCCTACTGTAGAGCATAGGGAACTACATTTAATATCTTGCAATAACCTATAATGGAAAAGAATCTGAACAAGAATATACATACACGTACATATATATGTATGTACGTGTATGTATACATACATATATATGTAACTGTATATATATGTATAAGTGAATCACCCTGCTGTACACCTGAAACTAACATGACATTGTAAATCAATTATACTTCCAAGAAAAAAAAAAAAAAGCTTAGCAAGTTTTCTAGTTCCTGATTCAATCCTTTTCCTCTGCCTTTTGTCTCTGGGGTATTTTCGGAGGTTCTGATTTAAAATGTTACAGTAAAGCCACCTGGCAGAGCAGAGGCAGGAAGGAAACATTCAGCTTGGACACCGCTCGCGAGGATTTTCCCCAACTTGGAGGTCCAGTCCCACAACAGCTCTAACTACTCACTTCTTGTTTAGAAACTGCCATGTGCATTGATTTCCACTTTTGCAGAATTGATTTTTGCTTCTGTTCCCATTTGTGCCTTTGTTTTTGGACAGATATCATACGATTAGTGTCTGCGAATTGTCTCCAAGAGGTTACGGGACCTCATGAAGGAGGACCTTATTTGTCGATACAAAAATCAACACGCGAATGTGTGTCATAGCTGAGTTTAACCTCACCCTTTTTGTTTCCGACCCCAGCTTGACACACAGTGATTTAGAAAAGAAAGAACTCAAGGAGCTACAATTTTGAGTCTTGAGGACACTGCACTCAGGTTGTTTAAGAGTCTGGCCAAAAGTCTTCACGTCCTTCCAGTCATCTCTTGGTGAAGAATTTTCCAGCACAGTAGAAAGATTAATAAATTCCTGGTAGGCAATTTCCTTGCTAAAATGACAGCTCTACATTCAGTCGTTTTATTTATTTCTATAGAGGATTTACCACCTTTCTATCACCATCTTAGATACTCCCCAAGTAAAAATCTCTTAATTTTCAAAATGGCAACATGCTAAAGCGAGTATAAAAGTATTTCTTGCTCTTCTTGCTGCAAAGCTTAAAGATCAAAATTTTGAATTTTGATCACGTTGTGTTTTTTTCCTTGACAGTATTTCAAAATATCTTTCTAGTTCTCGCTGCAATCCAGTATTGATTTTTAAATATTCAGCAGGTGAGGGTGATGAGGGATGTGAAGCATGAAATGTGACTTCAGTTCGCAGGGGTCAGGACCACTGGCTCATCTAGGTATAGAGGTCAGTCTCCTGGAAGCAGCGAAAGACAACACGGAGCGCTGTGTCCACTCTCTCATCCACTGTAGTTTGGACATTTGAGGAAATCCGCAGGCACCCCCTTCCCTATCCATAATTACTTATTGATTTCTTGTTTTGTGAGTGCAGTGGTGGCAAGGGCCAATGAAATGAATCCCATGGCAGTAAGAAAAGAGAGTCCTGCGTGATTCAGGCTGTGAAGGGCATGACTCCACTCCCATCAAAGCTCATTACTCACTGGCTGAATGGTACCCGCAGCCTGAGAGTCTATCTTTAAAGATTAGTTTTATGCTTTGTTTCTCTCATCCAAATGGCAATAGTGAATACAATATTGCTATCTGTAGAAACACCACCTTTTTCTGTTTCAAGCACAGGTGGTTGGGCATTCTTTGAGACAAGCTCATCGTGCAAGATCCCAACGTTTCACATGGTGGGTAGGGCGATAGGGTGCCCTACAGGAACACAACTGTAGAAACACGGGGACACGACTATTAGTGGGGGTAAAATGAGTCTGGTTTCGAACCCTGGTGATTGTCAAGAGGTTGGATTCTGACCTTTGATTTGTCTTTGATTTGATCCCTGCATTTATGAACGAAGGATTTTAATTCACTCATAGAGTGGTTGAGTAGATGCTGTTCTCTCTGAAGGCCTTTGAGATACGTAGAGCAAAATAATGAGCCTCAGCATTATAAGCCGAACACTGGACAAACTGTCTACTTGACAATAGGGACCACCCTGTCCCTTTCCATGATGATTGTCTACTTGACAATAGGGACCACCCTGTCCCTTTCCATGATGATTGTCTACTTGACAATAGGGACCACCCTGTCCCTTTCCATGATGATTGTCTACTTGACAATAAGGACAGCCCTGTCCCTTTCCATGATGACTGTCTACTTGACAATAAGGACAGTCCTGTCCCTTTCCATGATGATTGTCTACTTGACAATAGGGACCGCCCTGTCCCTTTCCATGATGACTTTACAGGATCTGTTTTAAAGGCTCAGCATGTTTTCTTGGTGAGCAGCCCATGGAGAAGCAAGACAGTAGAACAGAGGTGGTGCCCCCTCAGTTAACATCACCGTCTTCTGGTACCCAGTGCTCAGAGGCATTCTCACCATGATGCCCTGAGGCGTCCTGCTACTTCTTCACTCCATCTCAGGACACGTCTGTGCCTCAGAGGACAGAGCAGATTCATTGTACCTGGAGCTCCACGACTTCCCATAGATCCGTCACCCTGAGAAGGGTTCCCATGGTATCGCACAGGATGGCCTGGGATGACTCCATGTTGCTATTGTGGCTTTTCTCAGAACCTTCTACGGTGGTCTGGAGTTCCCAAGGGTCTTTGCTGGGGCAGAGGGGTCTTACCTGCTGAGTCCCATTGAGACCCAGAGACCAGTGCTTGTCTGAAGGTGCAGATGGGAGCCGGGGAAGGACAAAAAGCTGCTGTGCTGGGCTGGCATATTCACCCTGGGACTCTAGGAACATGTCCTACATAAGGCAGATGTCATGGGAGTTGGCAGGGGACCTTCTGGCTGGCACCTTGACCTAGGGGCCGACCATGACCAGGTAGGAATTAACCACCATCCAGTGCAACATTTAGACATGCTGGCTGTAATTCTTTAATAAGAGGTTATTTTGCCCCAACATGAGAGCAAATGTGAAGATCTTGTTTGCATTTCTGATAATTAAACATTAACATAGACCTATTTAACTAGAATTGAAAGAAGATTTTGATTCAAAGCCTAAGAATCATACACTAAATCTTGTTCAAGTCTGAGTTTAAGTGATAAGAAAGCTTACATTTTAAGTGACTGCTATGTAAATAACATTTGAAAGCAAAATGGGCCACGCCAATTTTAAAACCAAAGCCTGTTAATGGAATTTGTGTTTAGGAAGCCCCACTATATTGGTCTTGGACCTAATGTCTCACGAAGACCAGCAGTGATCTGTACTGGCTGAGAATGAGATAAATGTCAATTTTTCTTGTCATTAAGCTGATGGCTGCATTGACAACCTTCATGGACACTGGTAGCCAAGAGGGAAATTTAGAAGGTTGCAGAAACAGAGAAATCAAAGTAAGTTTGAACTGCAATTTTTAAAATAAATTTATTTATTTATTTTTGGTTGCGTTGGGTCTTCATTGCGGTGCGCAGGCTTCTCATTGCGGTGGCTTCTCTTGCTGTGCAGCACGGGCTCTAGGTGCGCGGGCTTCATTAGTTGTGGCACGTGGGCTCAGCAGTTGTGACTTGTGGGCTCTAGAGCACAGGCTCAGTAGTTGTGGTGCATGGGCTTAGTTGCTCCGCAGCATATGGGATCTTCCTGGACCAGGGCTCGAACCTGTGTCCCCTGCATTGGCAGGCGGATTCTTAACCACTGTGCCACCAGGGAAGTCCCTAAACTGCAATTTTTAAAAAAAGTTAAACCATCTACATTATTTTTGCCAAAGATGTAGACATGCTTCATTTAACTTATTTCATTTACTTCATTCTTGTTTTTGAGCACATAGTCACACAGTCTTTTTCAGGGAGCATTTGTTCATTTTACATAGTATACATTTAAGGTATCCATTCAGAATTCCGTTCGTTAGGAGTTGACATTAATTATGCTACAGTTGGGGGCAAGTCTCACTGCAATTTCTATGAAGAAATGACTTGTAAGTTTGTAATACACATCCTCCCCAAATTAATATCTGAACCAAGGAGGAAAATTGTTTTTTCTATAAAAGTACAAATAAATCTTATCTAGTTATTAAATATTATAGCACCATTATGTTGCACAATTTTTAGCTCTAAGTTCATGCTCTTTATGATGCTTAAGTCATTCTTTAGAAGTTTGAATTGAAAATTTATTTCTTTTTGTTGAAGTATTGTTGATTTACAATGTTGTGTTCGTTTCCAGTGTACAGCAAAGTGATTCAGTTATCATTCATCTAAATTAATTTGCTCTACAATTATTTCAGATGGAATGATCTTTAATTCAGATGTGGTGAAGAGGTCGGAAAAGTGATTTTCACAGGAGGTGATATTAAAAAAAATATTCAGGGAGGCAGGTAGGGTGGAAGGTGGAGTACAGATGTTTGGAAAGGCTCCACAGGGTGGGAGACAAGGAGGGAGAGGGAACTGGAAGCACAGAAGTTAGGTACAGCTGGTGGCGGAGTGCAGGCAGAGCAGGGATTAAATGGAGAGCTAGGCTGCGGCTGCACCTGAAAGGTCTCATGGGCTGCGCTAAGATGTCTGGATTTCTTCCTGTGGACAGTGGGAGTCACTGAGAGGTGCAGTAGTAATTTAATCAGATGTGCTTTTTAGGAAGTTCACCCCAGCTGCCCTTTGGAGAACAGACAGGAGTGGAGGAAGCCAGATGGCGCAGAGACCAGTTAGGATGGGGGTTGATAATCCAGAAGATGGAAGCAGCTTTTCGTGGCCATGACCGTGGAGAGAGATGGATGGAGACAGAAGACTGGGGTTTTCTGGTGGGTTCGACGCAGATGTGTGAAGGAGAGGAAAGAGTCAGTGGTGGTTCCTGGGTCCTGGCTAGGGTGACAGGTGGAGGGCTGTGACCAGAGAACGCAGGGAGAGGATCCGGATTCAGAAACAGTGGGCTCACGTGAGGCACTGCAGGCATCTGAGTAGGTCATCTAGCGGATGGCTAGATATATGGAGAGGCCGGGCCTGGAGAAAGAGATGCGGGAGACCACTACACGTGGCTGGTAACTGATCCCAAGGAAGAGCTCCAGACACCCAGCAAGAGGCCGTGTGCGAGATGAGAAAGATCTAAACACAGAGCCCTGAGTGACACCAACATTCAGGGAATGAACAGGAAGACGAGCCCATAAAGGATGGAGGAGGGACAACCAGAGAGCCTGAGGCAACTCAGGGGACAATGGTGTCACGGGGAGTCGGGAGACTTTCTGAGGGTGACGCTGGTTATCACCTTTTCAAACTATCAAGGTACAGGGTCACAGCAGGGCCTCTTATCGGAGGGACACGGCATGCTGTTTCCTAAGCCAGGGCCTGACCTCACCCCTTCTCATTTCAACCCTCTGCACCACCCTCAATCCAACGAGCATGTCTTCAGCCTCCTTGACCTGCCACGTACACAAATTCCTCACTAAAATGGAATAAAAGCGCTCCAGCTACCTCTAAACCCCTGACAACTTTCACTGTCACTACTGGGCTTCCTACAAAACCCTGTGTGTGTAGTTTGGTTTACCTACACCCCACCATGCAAGAGCCTTTGCTTTGGGGCTGTGCAGACATTGCTAGTATCGTTGGCTGGCACGGCTGCTTAGGAGAAAGACCGTGGGAAAGGGGCACTGGATTAGGCATCGAGGGGCTGGAAAGAGGGAAGACGAACAAAGAAAGGGAATCGTGAAAATGTAGGTGAAGGCGAACAACGATGACAATGATAAAATGAAATACTAGGATCCAAATGTCCAGCTGCCTGTGGACAGGACGGCAAAGAGCATTTGTCAGCCAAACGGCAGGAAAACTGTTCTAGGATTCACAGCCGCTAACTCCCACTTGTATGTGACTCTCCAGCTGACAAAGCTCTTAGATGACCACTGTCCCCTTTGAGGTCATCAGCGATGTGGCCACGCAGGTGTATGGCGTTTACCTCATGGATGAGGAAAGCAAGGGACGGGAATGGGACCAATGGGGAGATGCCCGCAGTCTCCATGAAAAGATGTGAAGGTTCTCGGATGCAAGGGGTGAGGAAAGTTCCAGGCTCTGATACATAAAGCAGAAGGAAGGCATCACAGAGGATCATTTTAGACCATTTTTAGAGGTTATTTACTTTTCTGGAGACTCTATGTCAGGAACCTGCCCACCCACCAGGTTCAGATAGCTGGATACAAAACAACACCAGCGCATCTCCGATCCCTGACTGTGAGACCCGGTGAATTGTCCCTGTCCCTCTGAGTGGGCCACAGGACTGCCCAAAGTCAGCTGCTGCACCGATGGGCAGAGAGGCTCACGTAACTTGCCCAAGGTCATGCTGCTGGTAAGTGGCAGGGGTGTGCCCTTAACCTCTGGCTGTTTGATTCTAAGTCCTGTGCTCTTTGTACTTCACCAGCTAGTACAATGAGCCTTCCAGGAACTAATACACTCCCAGGCTTCATTAGTTGAAGTTCAGTGCCCAGCACCAGGGAAGTATAGTCTCATTATTCTCTTTCTTCTCCTGCAAATAAACTTGGAAGAATATATTCATTTTGGGGTGCTACATTACGAAAGGGATGCTGACAAACTCGCATGCACGTGGAAAAAAGTGATAGCAATGGTGAAGGTCGTGGCAACGTTGATATGTTACAACTGAGCATGAGTTGTGTGAAGGAAAAATATTGCCTGCCGTATCAGGAAGCAAAGGATGCTGCAGCCATCAAACCATCACATTACAGCCGCCCTGACAGTGAGCCCTGAGGGGACTCAGGATGGAGGCAAGATGCCCCCCATCTAGCAGTCAGCCGCTGCAGCTACCCCCTGATGGTGCCCCCTGAGGAGACTTAGGATGGGAAAGCACAGGATACCAGCCCCAGAGAGCTGAGGTGCACATCAAAGCAATGATCTCAGTGAGCCCAGACTCCTGCATCTTCCCATACACAGAAAATCACTAAGCTCCTTAACTTGAGATGTCTGGTTTTCTTTAATTAACAGGCATCTTTTGATATTCCGACTACCTGGTCTTTGTTGCAGAAACTCCTATGTCTCCCGGCTTCCCCTCTTACTTCTTTGGAGCAGTCCCTCAGAGTGACCTGAGATGCTGAGTCCCAGGCTTAAGTCCTCAGTTTTGTACACCGAATAAAACATAACTTTTAACTTTTAGGTTGTGCTTTTTTTTTTTCAGTCAACAGTTGTAATAATAATAAATGTTGCTATTCCTACAACTGAGAAGGGATGGCCTTGTACAGAGTTGGTTAACTTCAAAAACAGGAAGGCTATCACAGAGAAGAGAAATTAGACTTTTTAGTATGCAGTTGGAGGGCAGATGTTGCAGATAGGAGATTTTTGCTTAATGTAAGAAGTTCTGAAAAATCACGGTCACCCTGAAATGGAATAAAATGCCCCATTGGGTAGCGATTACAATGAATATTTAAGATATTTGAACAACATCAAACGACTACTGGAGCTGATACTGCCTTTCTTCTTTTAGTAAAATAACCCCTTTCCTCCTGCTACCAAGTTTTAGCAGGTATCATGGCGGCCCACTTTTCGTGTCCTCCCCCACAGCTGGGTACCTGGCCGTGGCCACATGACTGAGTTCTTGCTCCTGGGAGGAGAGCAGGAGTTTGCTGCTTGCTTCAAAGAGCATGACTTGCCTTCACTCATCCTCTCTCTCTTCCTATGGGCTGGAATGAGAGGGGAAGAGCTAAGCTAGGGAGCTTTGTCCACACAGGCAAGGATGACACCCTGGTACAAGGCAGAGTAACAAGACGGGTCCCAGGGTTATCTGCTGACCCTGGACCATCTGCCTAACCAGCTACAGTTCCATGAGAGGGAAAGAGAGACATGTTTAGCTGGAGCTTCTGTATTTTTGAGTCTCTCTGTTAGAGTGGCTTAGCCTGGGTCCTAACCAAAAATGATTTTTTGGAGATGTACATAGGATTAAGGTATTATATAAGGGTTTGTAAGAGATGATTTCTATAATAATTGTATATACACACCCCCAGCAAATTTATCTCCTTCGAAAACGAGTTGTCCCAACAGACCACACCATAGTCAAACATAATCAGTCTACTATGTCAGTCACCTCGTTTTCTTAAAGTACCAATGTTCAAAAGAGTCAAGAACTTTTGATCTCCTCCTTTTCTTTTATCCCTTTATCAAGTCTATTCCAAGGCTCATCTTCTTTTCCTTTAGAAAACATCCTCTGCAAAAATACAGTACAGATGATAAAGACATTTTAAAGTTCTCTCTGTGGTTATCTAATCTTAAGGATTGATTTAAAAAAAATACAGAAACGTGATGTATTATTTAGCCTGCCAGTGATAACATTCTTCTTCAGTTATTTATTTTCCCTTAGGGGAGAAAATCAGAAGTCCAGCCCTCACTGAAGTTGAAGATTTGGATAACGCAAATGTTTTGGCTCACAATGTATCAGGAATCCAACATAATTTGGTCAGCACTCCCGGCCAAAAGAATATTCTGATGTATTAAATGGATTTCTAAGTAAAATAAAGTAGCTGAGCTAATGAATTGTGATCCTGGCCTCTGTGCTTGGGTCCTAGGAGGAAATAAGCCAGTGCCAGATGGACCTTTAATTCTGTCTCATAGATATGCCACTTCTATTTCAATTTCCATCTCTCTACTCATGTTTTTCCTCTTACACATAACGCCCTTTCCTCTTACCTCCTAACTTACGCGCACTCTACAGATTCAAGGTTTTGCTCTATAATTTTCCTTCTCTTAATTTATCCAGTAGACTTGTGGTACGTAACTCTGAATCTAATGTAGTTGCCGATCGTTGTTCCACATTTCATTTCTATCCACAGTAGCTGCTCTACGTGTCATGTTTTCTTTGGAATTCTTCCTTTTCTAAGCCTATACCAGGTGTTTAATACATAGATTTGAAGCATGGATAATTAAAAGACATGGATCAGGCATTTTTTAAATGATATATTAATTGTCAATGAAGAACAAAATGGAAATCTATTGTCCTGCTGATTAAAAACAATTCATAAGGATGAATGAATGTGGGTTTTCTCACCAAAGGACCTTTCAGAAAAGAAAAGCTTCTGTGCATTTTGAGCTTTGCTATTAGCAGCACTTATACTGAGCATAAAGTCCTCATTCCATATCACGACTGCATAATATGGAAGTTATTAAGAACATCTCTTGGGACTTCCCTGGTGGCACAGTGGTTAAGAATCAGCCTGCCAATGCAGGGGACACAGGTTCGAGCCCAGGTCTGGGAAGATCCCACATGCCGCAGAGCAACTAAGCCTGTGTGCCATGACTACTGAGCCTGTGCTCTAGAGCCCGCGAGCCACAACTACTGAAGCCCGGGTGCTACAACTACTGAGCCCACGTGCCGCAGCTACTGAAGCCTGTGCACCTAGAGCCCGTGCTCTGCAATGAGAAGCCCGCACACCGCAATGAAGAGTAGCCCCTGCTTGCCGCAACTAGAGAAAGCCCGTGCACAGCAACCCAATGCAACCAAAAAAAACAAAAAAACCCAGATCTTTCTCAATATTTTAAAATCCTGGATCAATGAAAAACATCACCATCAGCTTCTCCAGCCCGTCTTTCTTGAGTCTCCTCACATGAACCACATTTTAAACTCTCTTTAGCTCTTGAGTTTTAGCTCCATTAAATTCGTCAACACATTCTTTTTTTTTTTTCACGTAAAGAGAGAGACAATTACACTTTCTGAACCCTACTACCAACACAGAAAAAAACTAAGATGGAAAACTCATACTACTATTCAACAAATAACTTGTAGAGTCTCTAAAAGCCGTTTCCCTTCAATGCAAAGAAGTAGGAGAAGGTGCATTTCAGCAAAGAGATGTCCGGGATCCGAGGGAAAGTGGAGTTTATTTGAGGCAGTAATATTTCATTGAACTTCTGGAGCCATCGATTCAGAACGACCAGCTCTTTTCTAATTTATAGCGTGTTCTTCATGTCTGGCTGCCTGTTTAGCTGAAGGATCCTGTCTTGGGAGAGAATTCATTTGTCTCCTGGAACAGTCCCGGAAGGAACCACGTAGGGATGCTGGGATGTGCATTTCAAACAGCATGGAACCCAAAACACTTTCGATGAACAGCAAGATACGTAGGAAAGGATATAATTAATTCAGAACACTCCCCTAACCCTTAATTTTGCAATGTTTCAGCCTAAATATACTTCCTCTTAAGGAACAGAAAAATCTTGAAAGAGAATTTTGAAATATATGGGCTAAACTTTAAAGTACAAAGTAATGAATGCTTACGGGAAACAGAAAGACCTCGGGGAAATCTAGAAATAGACTAACTTAGTAGGACCAGTATTAAATATTTACTTTTTCCCACTGGCTTAGAAAATGACAGATTTTCCCTCTGGCCAGATGGGTCTTGCCCCCTCTGATGTGCGTCTCTTGCTGCGACCCCACCTCCCGATCCCAAGACTGGGAGGCTGGGGACCAAGGTGGCAATGACTTTCAGCTCCCCCTCTCCCTCCATGCAGGCTGCCAGGGGCTGCAAGGAGGTGCTCTGGGCCGCTGTTGATGGAAGCCCTGCTCACGTTTTCTGAAATCCTACAGAGATCGATGCCTAGGCTATTCTCCCTGCCAATCTGTCAGTGGTGTTCTCTGCCCCATTTGTTAACTCAAATCTATCCTGGGATGACAACTTCTGGGAGATGTTGTTAAAGGACTCTCTCCCCTCCCAAGCAAAAAAGAAAAGTATGCATCTTTTGTTCAGCAGCATTTGGGAATGAGGTGTAGAATTAAAATTTCTAGATGTGACCTTTTTCTCTTAAGGTTTATTTTTAAACCACTTTGGGGATGAAGTCTCCTCTGAAATGTATGATATAAATTCCAGCCGGCCTGGGGAGAGTCTGCTGAACGAATGCCCAGCCTCTTGCTATGATCTACGGCTGTCGTTAGGCTCATCAGCCCTTCAACCTGATCAGTAACTACGTCAGGGTCTCAGGCTAGGAACGTGGGGCAGGCTGTCGGGTCTCTACCCAATGTTCCTGGGCTGCAATTCTTCTCAACCTCCTGAACTGCTTTTTACATTTTTTTCTGTCTCCTCTCTACTATTACTACATTATTTATTGACGCTTTTTTTTTTTTGGCAAAATCCCTCTGTTCATTATTACTTTTTAGTCTATTACACAATATAGAAGCTCAGAAAAACAAGCTTATATTCTCTATGGCTATTGGTCTGTCCAATCCAGAAAGTTCATGAATCTTAGTGTATATCCTGGGGACACTTAGTGACCCTTTTCTTTTGCTTCTTCATTGATCTCTTGTTTCAGCTGTGTTTCAATTGCTCAGATTCTCAGACGAGGTCCCTTCATACCTATGACACATCTCGTTAGGACCAGATATGGTGTCTTTGGGCTCAGGGCCTGTGTGCAGCTAACGAGCCAAGAAGGTAAAGCAAACCTTACCTTTTTGTAGAGACTCCTCAGATCTCGGTACTGCCACATGCTGTTCAGAACCTGAGATGCGGCCTTGATTACCTTCGGAGAGTGTCTGATAAAGAAAAGACAGGACACGCAAGATGGTGAGCGGGACAGCTGGGCTTCAAATTGACTTGTCAGGAAACAGCAAGAATAAAAAGAATAAAAGCTTCATGGCTTTTCTGGCTCTTTTCTTTTTCCAGACTGGACAGTACAAGGGATGGCTGTCACCAGTCTCCAGCCTCATTCTCACCCACATATCCATGAAGGGGAGAGACAGGAAGGCACTGCAATTGGGCAAAGAATTTTCAAAACGCAAACCCAAGAGCTGTGCATTGCAAATGCAAACCCAAGAGTCAGAAGGCAGATTTAGCACTGGACTACAAAATGGAACAGAAAGAAGAGAAGGATAGCGACTAGGAAAGGCCAGATAAAAGGGTTTTAATGGCAGTGTTGTTTAACACCTGTGTAGTAAGCAAGGAGAAAAAAGATATTCACTTTCTCAACTGAAGTGTGAGAGCACGTATAGCGTTGGCTCCACATACCTGAGGGGTTACAGGCAATTGTTTTCCGTTTGCTGATGATGCCAAGCACAAGTGACTGGCATGAAGCTGACGTGTGCACACACTGGCACACACACTCTCTTACATTTATATGGAGGGATGAGCGTGGATAAGCATCTATAAACAAAGCCCTTCATGCAATTAAAGTTCTGTCCTCTGGATCAGAGTGAGAAAGTAAGGTCATGAAAACCTTTGGACTAGCGGTTCTTATCATGTTTTTCAAGTCATGGCTTTGAAATCCCTATGAAACTACAGCTAAATATTTCGCCTTTTGGTTCAGTGCCAACCTGCATCTCAGAACAGACACTGGGTCAATACATCCATGTTGATTAAATTTGATCCAATTCTTGGAAGTCACTTTGACTAGTGGTGAGGGCAACTATTAACTACCTGCGGATTCTTTGTTCCAACGGGCTGGGTCCACAACAGTTGCACAACTGGAGTGGCTACTGTGACACTGTGCCTGATCGCAAGGGCTGGCACACTTTTGCTGTAAAGGGTCAAATAATAAATATTCTGTGATTTGTGGGCCATATGGTCTCGGTCGCAGCTGCTCAACTCTGCCATTGCAGGATGAGAGGAGTCATAAATAATAGACAGAAGAATGGAGGTGGCTGTGTTCTAATCAAGTGTTACTTACAAGAACGGGTGGTGGTGGGGATTTGGCTTGTGGGTTGCAGTTGGCCGACCCCTGGCCTATGTGGTGACTCCTGGAGTTGGGCAGGACATAACCACTCATGAGGACTCCAAGGTGAAGTCCACCCCTGAAGCTGACCCATGGTGCAGTGGCCCACAGATTCCTCAAAGAGAACATCTGAATTGAGATCAAAACTGCTTTTGACATAAAATAGTTTTTAAAATGCAAAGTAAGCAGATGGTTAGATGGGATCAGGTCGAGCTTGGATTTGAAAGCCAGAGCGAATGGATGTGTGAGGACCTGCAAATGAAATGATGGGATGCTAATACATGATCAATTAAATGTCTGCTATTTTCCTGGGTCTTCACGTTTGCAATGTAGACCAACTACGCTTAAGTATTCTTCATCCGTTTACTTACTGGAAACAGTAACAGTCACTCTTACTATTGTTATTGCTGACTCGGAATTCAACTTTGGCTTGTGTTTGAAAATCTCTTAGTTATACCATGTACTTTTAAAAGAAAAAAATACAGAGTTCTTATAAATTTCAAGATTTTTTCTCTATGAGAGATAAGCTGTATTTAAGTAATATACATGTTTTCTTTCACTGAAATGGACAGTTGCTAAATGATTTCACATTTATGCTAGTATCATGCTCTAAATGTATTAAATTCTTTTGATTTAGAGAATTTTAGATCTTTTCATGGATACAGACACAGGTACACTTTATTCTTTTTTTAAAAAACTGAATTATAATTGACCTACAGCACTCTATCAGTTCCTAGTGATCCGATTTCTGTATACATTACAAAATAAATACTGTGATAACTCTGTCACTACACAAAGTTATTACAATATTATTGACTATATTCCCTGTGCTGTATATTTCATCCCTATGAGTCATTTATTTTGCAACTGGAATTTTGTATCTTTTAATCTCCCTCACCTATTTCATTCACTCCCCCCCCAATCCCACCATCCCGCTCTTCTCTGGCAACCACCTGTTTGTCTTCTGTATCTGTGAGTCTGTTTCTGTTTAGTTATGTTTATTCTTTTGTTTTGTAGATTCCAAATACAAGTGAAATCATATGGTATTTGTCTTTCTCTGACTTATTTCACTTAGCATAATACCCTCTAGGTCCATCCATATTGTTGCAAATTACAAGATTTTATTCTTTTTTATGGCCAAGTAATAGTCGTCTCTGTCTCTGTCTCTCTCACTATCTATCTATCTATCTATATATATCTATCTCACATCTTCATTATCCATTCACCTGTCGATAGATACTTAGGTAGTTTCCATATACTGACTATTGTAAATAATGCTGTAATGAACATTGAAGTGCATGTATTTTTTTCTAATTCGTGTTTTTGTTTTCTTTGGAAAAATATACAGAACTAGAATTGCTGGATCATATGGTGGTTCTATTTTTAATTTTTTGAGGACCCTCCATGCTGTTCTCCATAGTGGCTGCACCAATTTACATTCCCACCAACAACATACGAGGGTTCCCTTTCCTCCACATCCTCGCCAACACTTGTTATTTTTGTCCTTTTGATGACGGCCATTCTGACAGGTGTGAGGTGATACCTCACTGTGGTTTTGATTTGCATTTCCCTGATGATTAGTGATGCTGAGCATCTTTTCATGTGCCTGTTGGCCATCTGTATGTCTTCTTTGGAAAAATGCCTATTGAGGTCTTCTGCCTATTTTTTAATTGGGTTGTTTTTTGATATATTGAGTTGTATGTTAGATATATATATATATCGGATATATACAACTGGATATTAACACCTTGTTGGTTATATCATTTGTGAATATTCAATAGGTTGTCTTTTCATTTTGTTTATGGTTCCCTTTGCTATGCAAAAGCTTTTAAGTTTAATTAGGTCCCTTTTTTTAATTTTTGCTTTTGTTTCCTTTGCCTGAGGAGACAGACCTCTCAAAATATTGCTATGACTTATGTCAAAGAGTGTCCTGCCTATGTTTTCCTCTAGAAGTTTCAGATTTCCGGTCTTCCATTTAGGCCTTTAATCCATTTTGGGTTTATTTTTGTTTATGGTATTAGAGAATGTTCTAGTTTCATTCTTCTGCATGTAGCTGTTCAGTTTTCCCAGCATCACTTATTGAAGAGACTGTCTTTTTTCGCCATTATATATTCTTGCCTCCTTTGTCATATATTAATTGACCATAAGTGCATGGGTTTTATTTCTGGGCTTTCTATTCTGTTCCATTGATCTATGTGTCTGTTTTTCTGCCAGTACCATACTGTTTTGATGACTGCAGCTTTGTCTGACTGGTTATTTTTTTATATTTTCTAGCTCCTTGTTAAAGTTCTCACTGTGTTCATCTACCCTCTTCCCGAGCTCAGTTAGCATTCTTATTACTCTTGCTTTGAACTCTTTGTCTGGTAAACTATTTATCTCTGTTTCATTAGGGTTGTTTTCCACTGTCTTCTCTTGTGCTTTTGCTTGAAACATATTCCTCTGTCTTCTCATTTTGTTCAACATTCTCTGTCTCTATGAAATTAGGTGCAGGAGCTGACTCTTCCAGTCTTGAAGGGGTGTCCTTGTGTGAGAGCATCCCTATGCCACCTGCGTGTGTGCCCAGTGGATGGAGAGATAGCTGGCACAGTAGTGGGAGAGCTGGATCTGAAGTGAGCATGGGTCACGTCTTCCCCTGGGGTGTGCTGGCAGCTACCACCTTGTTGGATGATATGCCTGGAGATGGAGGGGTTAGAGTCAGAGCCAGGTGTGAACCAGGGCCTCTACTGTGCTCAGTGGCAGTTACCACCATATCAGGGGCTGGAGCAGAAGCCCTGAGGGTCTAGTCTGAGCTGGCTCTGTTCTCTCTAAGCGTGCACACTCTCCTTGGTCATGGTGGCCTCCGCTCTAGTGGAGAGCAGTGCTGGAGCAAGAGGGGCTGGAGCAGGTGCCCAGTGTGGGCTGGCATGGTCTTGGGAAACCAGCTAGAGCTCCAGACAGTTTTCAATCTGCTTCCTCTGAGCTATTCCCAGGAGTAAGCAAGTTTGTGCATGGGCTGTTGACAAGGAGTCTTGTTCTCTTCTGTAAATCCTACTGGTTTTTAACCAGGTAAGGCAACTTGTCTTCCTGGTGTCTGACCCCAGGGCTGGGGTGCTCAGTGTGTGATATGAACCCCTCGCTGCCCAGGGAGGATCCCTAAGGCCATGATATCTCCTTCTTCTTCTGTGTCCTCTGCTAAGGGCACAGGTCCTGACCCGACCACAACTCCTCCCTTCCTCTGTAGATACAGACTCCGTGTGTATCTTTCTTTACAGACTTGGTTGAAGAAGAGCCTTTCTGCAAGTCTCCAGGTTGCTTTCAGTAGAGTTGCTCCATGTGAAGATGATTTGATGTGTTTTTTGGGGGAAGGTGGGCTTGGTTTCCTCCTACTCCACCATCTTGATCTCCCTCCTCCACATTTAATATTTTTTACTTCCTATTTTGTATCTTTTTTTGTTTTGTATATCCCTTAACTACTTATTGTGGTTATAGATGATTTTACTACTTCTGCTTTCTAACCTTCCTACTGGCTTTATAAGTGGTTTATCTACTAGCTTTACTGTATATATATATATATATATATATATAAAAATATATATATATATATATATATTTTGTGTGTGTGTGTGTGTGTGGTATGCGGGCCTCTCACTGTTGTGGCCCCTCCCATTGTGGAGCGCAGGCTCAGCGGCCATGGCTCACAGGCCTAGCTGCTCCGTGGCATGTGGGATCTTCCCGGACCGGGGCACGAACCCATGTCCCCTGCATCGGCAGGCGGACTCTCAACCACTGCACCACCAGGGAAGCCCTTTACTGTATATTTATCAATGATATTTTTCCTTCTGTAATTTTCATATTTCTACTTGTGGTCTTGTCTTTTCCACTTAGAGAAGTCCCGTTAACATTTCTTGCAAATCTGGTTTAGTGGTGCTGAACTCTTTTAGCTTTTTCTTGCCTGTAAAACTCAAATCTGAATGATAATCTTGGTGGATAGAGTATTCTGGGTTGTAGCAGTTTTTTCCTTTCATCGCTGTGAATATATCATGTCACTCTCTTCTGGTCCGCAAAGTTTCTGTGGAAAAGTCAGCTGAGAGTCTCATGGGAGTTCCCTTGTACATACTTAGTTGCTTTTCCCTTGCTGCTTTTAAGATTCTCTCTTTCTCTTTAATTTTTTCCATCTTAATTACAATGTGTCTTGGTGAGGACCTCTTTGGGTTCATCTTGTTTGGGACTTGCTGTACTTCCTGGACCTGGGTGTCTTTTTTCTTTCCCAGGTTAGAGAAGTTTTCAGCTATTATCCCTTCAAACAAGTTCTCTGCCCCTTTCTCTCTCTCTCCTTCTGGATCCCTACAATGTGAATACTAGTATGCTTAATGCTGTTCCAAAGGTATCTTAAACTATCCTCATTTAAAATTTTTCTTGTATTTGGTGAGCTTGGTTGAATTCCACTACTCTGTCTTCCAGTCTGCTGATCCATTCCTCTGTATCATCTAATCTACTATTGATTCTTTCTAGTGTATTTTTTATTTCAGTTATTGTATTCTTCAGTTCTGTTTAGTTCTTCTTTACATTTCCCAACTCTCTGTTAAACTTCTCACTGTGCTCATTCTTCTCCTGAGCATCTTTATGATCATTACCTTGAACTCTTTATTGAGTTGATTGTTTATTTCTATTTCACTTAGTTCTTCTTCTGGAGTTTTAGTTTTCCTTTATTTGCAACATATTCCTCTGTCACTTTGCTTTATTCTCCGTCTTTATTTCTATGTATCAAGTAGGCCTGTTACGTTTCCTGATCTTGGAGAAGTGGTCTTATGTAGGAGATGTCTCATGGGGCCCAGCAGCACGCTCTCCTCTGGTCACAGAGATGTATGTTCTAGGGGTGTCCCCTTTGTGGTCTGTGTGGGTCCTTCTTTAGTGGTAGGGCCAACTACTGTGGGTGCACTGGTAGGGGGGCTGGCCCCTGGTCCAGTTGGCTGCCAGGCCCTGCCTTGTGTGGAGGCTGCTGGCTTGCTGGTGGGCAGGGCTGGGTCCTGACACAGCCGGCTGCTCGATGTAGGGGGTCCCGGGACTGGGGCTGACTGGCTGGTGGGCAGGTAAGCCTCTGGTGCTAACAGACCAGAGGGAGGACTCCTAAAGGCACTTGCTAGCACCAGTGTCCTCATGGTAGAACTAGCTCCCCAAAATGCCTGCTGCTAGCATCTCGGTCCCCAGGGCGGGGGAGTCTCAGTTGCCTCCTGCCTCTCTGAGAGGCTCTCTAAGATCGGCAAGGGGTCTGACCCAGGCTGTTTTCAAACTGCTGCCTCTGCACGCTCTGTTTTGAGGTATGAGATTTTGCGTGAGCCCTTTAAGAGCAGAGTCTGTGTCTCCTATGGCGTCCCTCCAGCTCTCCCATCTCGGGGCTGGTCTTCCTGGTGCTGGCGAGCCCAAGGTAGGCTCCTTGGGGAGAACCTCTGCAACTGTGATGATCCTCACATGTTATTCTTATATAATCAATGCTGAGCAAAGATCAAATGCTATGTTTTGCTGTAGTGTATCACCACTAGCTAGATATGTAGCTATGACAAAAGTCAAGCAACTCTAGAGAAATACGTATTAATAATATTCAGGTAGCGATAATATAGTTGAAACATACTTAGTATGCAAAAATTCCTCTGATGGTGTAATTTTTTTCTACTCCTTGCTTAGTTACAAAATAGAAAGAGACTGTGAATACGTAATAAATAGCAGCTTTTAACCTCTCAATTAAAATGCCAATACATCACAGTGTTATAAAAAACTGATGAAGGTCAAAGAAACATCACTTTCTTTTTAGACTTTAATTTTGATTCATCCACTAGACTGGTCCCATGCAGCGTCTACTTGAAAAACTATAACTATTGATTGAAGGACTTGAACAACTGAGTACCTCTTATGTGACAAGTGATTATAACTTCAGCCACAAACAGAGCTCCTTACTGACAAGTAACAGTCGAGGCTGTTAAATGGCTTTTCTGTCTTATGACAAAATACAGTGACACACTCAACACTATTTCCTACATAACTGTTAAAATCTGAAAAAATACAAATGTACTTTTGAAACAGATGGACTTGTCCATATTGCATGTTTAAAATGATGTGAAAAGAATAAGTTATCAAGACTTAAAATGGTAAGTCTGAAAGACTCCTGTGAGAGTCATTAACGATTACACAATGTCTGATCTTCACCAGAGGTGTCAAATTAGGGGCGGCTGAAAATTCCAGTTGATGCCATTCATTGTGGGTGTTCAGCACGGCCATTCCAGCCGCAGGATTCCAGAATAATTCTTCCAGTGTATTGGCAAAACATGGTGAGCTATACAGTTCAAACAGACTGTGATTGGCAACGTGCCAGGCTGACTCATTAGTATCACGGCATATTTAAGCTTGTGTATGTCTAGAAATAAAACCTATAAATATGTTAAAGGCAGAATCATAGCCTCGTAGGTTTTTTCATCTGTGTTTTCTCATGCGATCTCAAGTTAAAAGTTTGAATAATTTTTTGAGGAGGGCAAGTTTGCAAGCATTTTATAACTTAACTAGAGCCAACTGATATCCCTCCCTTTTCCAATTATTAAATCATCTCCAATTCCAAAAATTCTATTTTCAATAACGTGTTTCTATTTTGTTCAAACCCGTCTAGAAGGCCATGGGAGTCTCAGTGCCTACCCTCATGACAGAATTGAGTGATAAATGGTGAGTTTAGTGGTAAGATCCAGAGCAATTCTTCTGGATTCATTTTAAGAGCAGTGAGAAGTAATAATCAAATTGAAGTGTAGGTGGCTGACAAGGTTATCTCCAGTTATAAAAACCTTGTTTTGATCCCCAAATTAGTCACTAAATATAAAAGAGATAAACCACATAAAATAGTGGATGAGACTGACTAAGCAGGAGAGTTATAACTGGGAAGATGCTTGACTCAAAGCAATTCCACACTTCTTACTAAATTCATAAATCCAGACTGCTAACACTGGGGAAAAAAGATAAACAATGACATGAAATGAGTATCCCATAAAGAAATTTTCAGTCAGTTTAAAGCACAGATTTGAGATTATTTGTAATGAAAGGAATCTCCCATTAACAATAATCCAGATGGGAACAGACTGAACAGGACTATTTTCTGGATGGGCAATGTGGATATATACTGTTTCATAGATGGTTTCCACAAATGAGTTTTTAATTAGTTTCATCAAATAATTTTCTTTGACCACAGGACTGATAAAAGCATCTCTTCTCTTTAAGGTCCAGTAGGGATGTTCACACAGATGGAAGGAATTAATGTGACCACCTCCCACAGCTCTACTGTCTTACGATTCAGAGAAAACACTTTCGTCTTGGAATGTCCCATGAATATAGACAAATATATCAGAGAGTTTTTGTGGACTATGGTTTTACTGTGTGAGCATGTGTGTTTGCTTAAGAAAAGCATCAACATATTAAGTTCTTAATGCTCAAAACAGGTAAGCATTTCAATTAGAGATTCCAAAGGTCTACTGAAGCTATATAAAACAGAAAACCACGTGGCTTCCTGCCTATGTAGAAGAGCATTTTACCGTAAGTATTATAAGATATAATTCAAGCCATCCATCTACACTGCACAATTATTACACGAGTCCAGAGGGGCTTCTCTGTACTTGATATAGGAAAGTATTCAAATCCTAATCCTGAATTGTTCACTGAACCTATTTGGAGGTCTCAGGGTGCTTAAACAGAAGCCCTGAAACTTCACTTATTATGCAATGAAAATATCTTGAATTAAATGAGAGAATTTCCAAAAAGTCTTAAAGTGCATCCTTCACAGCCTTTAATAATAGGAGAAAAATTATTCAGCGTTTAGATATAAAGGAATGGAGGGGTGTGGCCAGGAATGCAAAGTCAAGAAGTAGGCCCTTGATAACAAAAGGTTTACCCTTTTAATCTTACTTGATTACATTGAGGGACTTCCAGGAGGCAAAACTGAATTAAGGTAAGTGAATGTTTTTGTAAAATTGACAGCTCGCTGATATACTGACACTGTGGCTTGTGAAGATATGTTTTGGTTACACAGAGTAAGATACCATCGATTCTTAAATCAAACTGGGGACATTCCTGTTTCTGGCGGTGCCGCTCCTTTGACATGAGCCTTTTCTCTCTTTATTCCATTGGCATAAAAGCCCTCCTTCCTCACTGCCTCTATCCCCTCTGCCCCAGAAATTTCTATTCAGTCTTTAAGACTTGATTATTACTTCTTTTAGGAAATATTTTATGACAGCCCCTCCCTCAGTTTTAGATTGGAAACTATGAGCACAGTGACTTGTTAAATTCAATAATTTGTCCCAAAGGCACAGCTGGTAAGGGAGGGTGCTGGCTGGACACTGATTTCTCTCTGACTCCGTCCCACTGTTTTCTCCCCCATCCTCCCTGACTTGCTAAGCAGAACTGAAGAGGCACAGAACAAAAGGATGTGGATCCATCATCAACACTTGGACTTGCAGCCGCAGAGGAACAGCTGCCACCAAATACCTTCATGAATCAGGGTCGTCTCTTCCGTACGGAAGGAACTTGCTAGTCACTAGACTGGACGCTGGATTGTCAAGCCTATCTTACTAACATCCCAGGACTCACCAAGTCATGAGTTATTTATCAAATCAAAATTATTAGTAAGATCAGCTTTCCTTGTGTGGGGGGAAACTGGAAGACTGGAAACTATCTGCTGTTTCTCTTGATTATCAGACACCAGAGTGCTTCCCAGTGACATTCAGTGGTGTTACCCATACCCAGGGGATGCTGGGCACACTTAGAACCGATTCTACCAATACCAATTCTCTGTGATAGGAAGTCACCGTCTGACTTACTTGTCTCCTTTGCTTTTGGAGATGCCGACCAACTTCTCGATGCCGCCAGCGTCCCGTAAGGCCTTGGCGTTCTCCATGTTCTTGGTGATCACCTCGTGCAGGGTGCAGCACACGGCTGTCACCGTGTCGTCCGACATGGCCTTGCTCGCCGCGTTGCTGCTGTTATTCCCGCCTGGAAGCCGATGGACCAGGTCTCGCATGGCGTATTTGCCTTTGGAAAAGAAAACGAAGGGAAGAGCTGAAATGTGGTCAAAACTGAGGAAGAGTGTGGAGGGAGAGGTGCAGACGGGGGTGAAAAAGAGAACACAAGAGGCCATGTTAATGCAGTGTTGTCTGTTCCCCGTCACTGATTATTCTTTATGGGGTAACCGTGGACACATACACAGAGAAAATGGTATTTCTTCACAGCAAATGTACGGACTTTTGGTACTGGATGGATGTGGGACTGACTCTTTGGACAAGTTATTTCATGCCTCTGAGCCTCAGCGTTTTAAATTGCGAAGCAAGAATAATGGTACCTCCCTTACAAGGCTGTTGCGAAGAAATGTGTGGGAAGCACTTAACACACAGTGATGACTCTGGACTCAGGACTCAGTAGAAGTTAGCAATCAGTGGGTTCCTGCTTGCTATTCACAGAAGTCAGGAAAACATAGGGTAATTCTAACATAACCTCAAGAATGCCTTGACGGGAGCTATGTTGGGACTTGTATTGTTTAACAAATAAGAGTCAAAACACAAAAATGTATGTATATATGACATCTGCATTCTGGTCCCTATAAAGCAAAGAGAAACATTTAAAGCGGGGAGAGAAACTTTACAAACAATATATAAAACTAGGTGTCCTTTGAACTAGGGTAACTGGATGATCGATCTGTCTCTCTGATGGGATTTTATTGAATGGTTCTACCATATAACATTTACTAATTTGACATGTTTTACTTCCCATGGAAAAAATAAGATAAAATGCAACTTTGCTTCCTTAATTCACTTTATCATTATTAATCATGCTACTCCCCATGATAGAGGTACTTTTAATGACATCTTTATGGAATACTTTTAGTTTACAAAGCCATTTAGGCATTACCAATAACCCTGCAAGACAATTAATTCATCCCACCTGCAGCTTCCAGTTCTGTTCCATTAATTTACTTCTGGAACTAAGTAGAGGAATGCCTGTAGCAAAGTTGCCTGTTACTAAATTTTTCAGGTGGAATCGGCATGTGTCCAAAGTTAAATTCCTGTCTTGTCTCCCATCCCCCAATTAGACATATTTAGGCAGCTCCTAAAAGCCATTTAGGTATTTTTCCTCCTTATAGGTCTCTAAAGGATAACTTCTTTTGCTGTTTAATTCTCTGGCACGTGGTGCTTGGGGGGCAGGAAATGGAACCATGGAAGGAGGCAATGACATCTTAATTCCAGGCAGTAATAAATAAAACATAAGACTTCGTAATTTTGGTATCTGCTTTTATCCTATGTTTAGGTGGCTTATTTTAGCTTGGATGAAAAAAAAAAAATGCTGATGTCTAAATTACCGAAATAGGAAAGTGTCTTCATTCACTTGACGACAGCTGAGAAGTGTCTGACAAAAATGGTTTGCCTGAAAACCCCCAAATGTAGCATATTTATTTTCCAATGACAGCACTTAAAACAGGTTGGAGAAGATCCTCTGTACACGATAGTCCTCTGAGCACCTGGCTTTACCTACTCATCATTAAATCACACTCAGCTCGGGCTACGAGTTTAGTTGAGCTCAGCAGGCTGGCGACTTTATCATTAACCCCGCACAAACCACTGCCAGACCAACTTGAATTCACAGAAGTGAGAAGATGGGCGCATTCTTTATCAGGGAAGTGATGAAGGAAGGAAGCAGCAAACTCTCTCAATCCTTGTGCATACAGGGGCATCCCCACTCCTGAATGAGCACAGAAGACTGGTTGTGTGGCCTTGCACATCATCAACATTGAAAGCAAAAATGAGGAGAGGGAGAGGATTAGGCTAGAGCATTTTTTTTTTAGTTTTTGTTATCATCATTTAAAAAATTACAGGTTTCCCTGGTGGCGCAGTGGTTGACAATCTGCCTGCCAATGCAGGGGACACGGGTTCGAGCCCTGGTCTGGGAAGATCCCACATGCCGCGGAGCAACTAGGCCCGTGAGCCACAACTACTGAGCCTGCGCGTCTGAAGCCTACGCTCCGCAACAAGAGAGGCCGTGATAGCGAGAGGTCTGTGCACCGCGATGAAGAGGGGCCCCCATTTGCCGCAACTAGAGAAAGCCCTCGCACAGAAACGAAGACCCGACACAGCCATAAATAAATAAATAAAAATTTAAAAATTACAACAGACTTGAAAGTGTGGTTTCATCTTACACAGCTTCCCAACCCGTGAGCCCTGAATGAGAAGCAAGGTGTCCGCATGATGTTCAAGGGGCAGGAGCCACCACGTTCCCCAGAGCAGCCTCTTCGACTTGCCCCAGTGTGCTGGACGAATACTGTCGAATGTGCTCCCCAGTGTGGAAAATGGCAGGAGTCACTGCCATATATATATGGGCACAGGGACATCAAGAGCACCTGGGGCTCAGCAGTGCTTTGGGAGGCTATGAGGGTGCAGAGGAAGAGAGCATAAGTGTACAGGCCTCACCCTGTGGATGAGCCTGCCAGGAAACAGAGGAGCTTCCTGTCTTAGAACGGGTGCAGCCAACCACTGCAGACTGAAGACCCCTCCCCCGCCTCTGCATTTAACTTCGGTTAAAAATAAGTAAATAATATGACACAGCCTAACATCACAGAGCGACTCATACTGATCATACCACCTAGCAGGTGACTAATATTTCAGGACAAGAGCAAGGAACTTGTGACTACAAAGACCTGGCCCTGAGGGGATCAGGAAAAGAAGAGCAGCCATGATGGAGAGTCCTCAGACAAGGCTTCGAGCCCAGTGAAACGGTGGTGGTAACGCAGGGGAAGAGGATTCAGAAATTTCTAGCGGGGATAATGAGGTGGGTAGCGGAAACCAAGTGAATTCAGAAACTTAATAATAATGGACAAGTTGGATTTCTATTTTATTTTTCCACACAAAAGAAAACATGCTCAGCAATTCCCTGGTGGTCCAGCGGTTAGGACTTGGTGCTTTCACTGCCCGGACCCGGGTTCAATCCCTGATCAGGGAACTTACATCCTACAAGCCGCACGGTACGGCCAAAAAAAAAAAAAACATGCACAACTAGTAAACATCATATGGGAGAGACAAACTGGTCATCAGGTTCAAAAGACACTTAGATTTGGGAAAACAAAGTGAATACCTTGCCACCATTGGGAACCAAGGTGCTTTCCATTATCCACTCTCACTGGCATCACATGTTACAAAAGAAAAGCATGTTGCTCCGAGATTCAGACAGATGCTCCCTGAGATGAAAACAAAACAAAAACAACTCCACCACCACCACCAACTAAAGGTCACTCTGTCTTGCTCAAATTCTCAACAGAAATGAATCCTCGGGCCATTTCTTTGAAGTTACTTAGTCTCTCATGAAAACAACTTTATCTTTGACATGTGTAATACTGATATGAGATGACTACTGGACATATGACAATTGTGTAAAAAAAAAACTACTGTTCCTATCAGTGACAGACTAACTGTAACCTTGTAACTTTGCTACCCTTCCTGCCCTGTGTGTGGGCAGACGTGTTTGTAAATTACAATTAAAAACTATTTTCTCTTTATGTTTCTTTTTGGGGTCTTCCGTTCAGAGTGGGTGGGCATGTGGAGGCTTCTGGATGGACTCAGGGGACCTAACAAACTGTGTTGCCCTAGAGCGGTGCTCCTTGCTGAGCTCCTGTATACATAAGACCTGGTAGGAATTTCACGATGAGGTAACAGAGCTTTGCTCTCGCTGACTGTGCCTGTTTCTGTTTCTATTTCAGCACTCAGCCTATTCCTGGTATTGATTTGCGCACTACCCCTTGGTTTCTCCACTGGTGGGGGCAGTATTGAGTAGTGAGTGGTTTTATGGGCTAACCACCTGTGATCTTGAGTCCTTTCCTAAACCGATTGTATATCACTCTGGATCGTTCATATGGTCCTCTGTATAGCTGGTCTTTGTGATGCACTATGGTAAACTCAAATCTCTCAAACCAACGTTAGAGGAAAGAGGTTAAAAAAAAAATGTCAGCCGAGAACAGCCCTGGATCAGGAATACAACAACTCCTTTGTCTCTGAGGTCTTAGTGCATCTTTGGCTTCCCTGTTTCTGGAGATGCTAAAACTTACCTGTGAGTTTTTGCTGAGTTGCTCTAAACTAATTTTTTTTCTTCCATTTTTTATGGTGGCAAAATACACATAATAAAAATGTATCATCTTATCTACTTTTAAGTGTACAGTTCAGTGATATTGATTAAATTCATATTGTTGTGCAACCGTCACCACCACGTATCTCCAGAACTCTTTTCATCTTGCAAAACTACAATTCTATTAAACTCTACTAAACCATTAGACAATAACTCCCCACCCCCATCCAGTAACAACCAACGTGCTACTTTCCATCTCTATGATTTTGACAACTCTTAAGTATCTTATATAAATGGACCCATACAGTGTGTCTTTATTTTGCTCAGCAATAATGTCTTCAAGCTTCATTCATATTGTAGAATATATCAGACTATCCCTTTTTTTTTTTTAGTCTGGATAATACTCCCCTGTATGCATATACCACATTCTGCTTATCCATTCATCTGTTGGTGGACACTTGGGTTGCTTCCTTATTTCAGTTATTGTGAACGATGCTACTATGAACAGAGGTGTACAAATATCCTTTCTCTTTTGATTTATGTGTCTTTGGATCTAAAGTGAGTCTCTTGTAGATAGCATATAGTTGGATCATTTTTTTTTTCTTTCTTTCCATTCTGCCAATCTCTGACTTTCGATTGGAGAGTTTAACCCCTCTATATTTAAAATAATTATTGTAAGAAGGGACTTAACTTGTGTTATTTTGCTATTTGTTTTCTACATGCCTTGTAGCTTTTCTGGTCCCTTATTTCTTACATTACTCTCTCCTTCGTGTTTGATTCTGTCTGCAGTGAAATGTTTTAACCTCCTCATTTCCTTTTGTGTATATTCTGTAACTATTCTACTTGTGGTTACCATGTGGATTACATTTAATGTCCTAAAGTTATAACACTCCAATTTAAATTTATACCAGTTTAACTTCAATAATGTACAGAAACTCTGCTCGTTTATAGTTCCAGCCCCAACCCTTTCAATTATGGATATCACAAAACTACATCTCTATATGTTGTGTCCAAAAACATAAAATGGTAACTTTTTTAACGCATCACTTTCTTAAAGTACGTAGAAAACAAAACATGGAGTTGTAAGCCAAAGGTACAATAATACTAGCTTTTAGACTAATAATTTTTAAAAATGCATTATTCTCTTGAATCATGTAAAAAACAAAAAAAGTGGAGTTACAAACTGTTTTTACAATAAGACTCGCTTTTATAATTACCCAGCGTTTTAAAGTCTTTGTCTAGCACTTCTGCCACTTACTCTTTCTCAGGGAAGTTTCTGTTGGTTCACTTTTTTCCTTGGAAAGGGCTATACTTCCCTGTTTCTTTGTATCCTCTGTGATTTTGTTGTTGTTGGAAACTGGACACTGCAATCTAACCACATAGCAACCCTGGAATTCAGATTCCTCCCCTTGTGCCGGTTTGCTGGGTTTTGTTTTTAATTGCTGTAGGATGTCTGTGTGCTGAGGTGTAAACTGAAGGTCTCTGCAGGTCTTTTCTGAACCTGTGCCTTTCCCTGGGCTTCCATGGTGACTTTCTAGTTTCCCTCACATACACATTTGCTTTTGAACGTCCTAATCTTTAATATCTGGCTCCCAAAAGGGGAAAAAGAGAACAATGAAGGGGGAGGGAAGGGCACCAGCTCTTTAAGTTCCCCGGAAGTCATTTCAGCTGGAGGGGGAGGGGTTTTCGACAACTGGGGGGCGTGTGCAACAACAGCTGCCTCTGTGTCTGCAACTCCATGATCAGTAGCAACAATCTGAACACAGAGTGCCCAATATTTGGAGGACGGATCCCTTATTGCCCACCCTAGCTCCCACCAACTGCATACAAGTTCCCCATGAACACGTGTATAGTTGCCTGCCAAGGGCTAAGTGTGAGAATGGGTAGCTGTTACTGTGCTAAGAGCTGAAGATGACCAAAATTAACCATAATTCACCGTCCAAGCTTTCCTCTAACAGGTGCAAGCCTTCATTAGACTCCAGAGTTCCGAAATAGTTACACTGGACAGATTCTGCCAGCGAGACTGCTGTGTGTGTGCGGGGGACAGATTCCTGGGTTTCCTACCCACCATCTTCCAGAATCTTCTCTCCACACTGAATTTACATTGCTCAGTGGTTGAAGATGTAAAAGTGAGGCACTGATTTCCTTGTGACTGTGTGTCTACGCGTAAATGTGAAAAGAGCCTTTCCCTCCTTTGCCAAAGGAACGTTGTTAGCCCTTACCAAGGGTCAGCAGCACGGTGCTCTGTGGGCGGCCACAGCTCTTTCTGCAATGCGGCGAGCTCCTTTTTCTCTTTCCTTTCTCTTTTTGTCAATGTTTGGAGCTTAATGTTTCATAAAAATCTACCACTTTAAGGACATTTATAGGAACAGTTTATCACAAAAGGGGAGAAAACATATGCAAAAAATCTATATTTTAAGACTGGTTTATGTGGCTTTCCAACCAAAGAGGTGAGGCATTCAAGACGGTAGTATTTGGTTATTGAAAGAGTTTGAATGCTTGTTTACATGGGAAAGTTCTGAACAAAACAGCAATTACTTTCTGTCTTTAGGCATTAAGAACTTATATCTTGTGTCTCCTGACAGCTATTTTTATAAAAATTCATTTAATTAATTTTTTTATACAGCAAGTTCTTACTAGTTATCTATTTTATACATATTAGCGTATACATGTCAATCCCAATCTCCCAATTCATCACACCACCACCACCACCCCTGCTTCCCCCCTTGGTGTCCATACATTTGTTCTCTACATCTGTGTCTCTATTTCTGCCTTGCAAACCGGTTCATCTGTACCTTTTTTCTAGATTCCACATATATGTGTTAATATATGGTATTTGTTTTTCTCTTTCTGACTGACTTCATTCTGTATGACAGTCTCTAGGTCCATCCACGTCTCTACAAATGACCCAATTTCGTTCCTTTTTATGGCTGAGTAATATTCCATTGTATATATGTACCACATCTCCTTTACCCATTCGTCTGTCAATGGGCATTTAGGTGGCTTCCATGACCTGACTATTGTAAATAGTGCTGCAACAAACATTGGGGTGCATGTGTCGTTTGGAATTATGGTTTTCTCTGGGTATATGCCTAGTAGTGGGATTGCTGGGTCATATGGTAGTTCTGTTTTTAGTGTTTTGAGGAACCTCCATACTGTTCTCCATAGTGGCTGTATCAATTTACATTCCTGCCAACAGTGCAAGACGGTTCCCTTTTCTCCACACCTTCTCCAGCATCTGTTGTTTGTAGATTTTCTGATGATGCCCATTCTAACTGGTGTGAGGTGATACCTCATTGTAGTTTTGATTTGCATTTGTCTAGTAATTAGTGATGTTGAGCAGCTTTTCATGTGCCTCGTGGCCATCTGTATGTCTTCTTTAGAGAAATGTCTATTTAGATCTTCTGCCCATTTTTTGATTGGGCTGTTTGTTTTTTTAATATTGAGCTGCACTGATAGCTCTTTTTGAAATTGCCTTCTCCAAATCTACACCCCAGAGTCAAACTAATAAAACTTTAAAAAAATGTCTTTTATATCTAAACTGTCCCTGGCATTTCCCTGACTGCTGCTGGGTAACATCAAAGAGTTTTCTTCATCACCTTATGAAATAAGGGATGCTAGAAATAATTAGGAATGTTTGGCATTCTGCAAGTTTTTGTTTGGTTTATTACTGTTGTAAGAGCTGTCCTGTTTATCAAGCCTTCAGTAAAAAAAAGACCTGGCAAATGAAAAAAGGAGAAACTCAACCTCCTTAGTGATGACGACAAATCTTAGGATGATACTTCAGCAGTTATGAACATTTTGGTTCTGTTAGAAACATGCTCCCTTTCATGTTAAAGAATGGCACAGTAATGGTCAATAAAAGAAAGATTCCATTTTTAGGTTTAAAAGAGCCTTTTCAGTTGGTGGGAATCCTAAAACACTCTTTATGGAATAAATTAAAAGATCCTGGAGAGTTTTCATTACCCTCACTGTCCGTAATATACACTTACTGTAATGGTAGTCACTGACTAACTTCTCGCAAAACTAAACTTGTCTCAAGTTTGATACTGTTGTTTGTAATGAATAAATAATCAGAGCAATTCAGCCTTATCATCAACAGGTGGTTTCTGATTTTCTCCCACACTCTCCTAAAGACCCTGCCAGAACCACAGATCAATAGTTAGATCTGAAAAAAAAAAAAGGTCTGGGGCTTCCCTGGTGGTGCAGTGGTTGAGAATCTGCCTGCCAATGCAGGGGACACGGGTTCGAGTCCTGGTCTGGGAAGATCCCATATGCCGCGGAGCAACTGGGCCCGTGAGCCACAACTACTGAGCCTATGCTCCGCAACAAGAGAGGTCCGCGCACCGCGATGAAGAGTGGCCCCCGTTTGCCACAACTAGAGAAAGCCCTCGCACAGAAACGAAGACCCAACACAGCCATAAATAAATAAATAAATATAATCAAACTGATGAGTTCCAACCCTGGCTCAGCTGCCTGCTTGGCCTTGGAGAGTTTGCCTAGTGTCTAAAAATAATAGTAATAATAATTAGGTCTGTTGGAAGAAACATCAAAAGAGCCTGATCAGAGAACTCTAATGGGTACCGTTAACACTTGATACAATAGAAAATAGGCTCTTGGTTACAGACACTCCTGGAAAGCTGAAATCCTCAAAACAAATGAACATCTTTCAGACTACCAAGGGATTGAGTCAGGGTTCCAGAACTCATTCACTTTGAGAATCTGGACTTCAAACTAACCCAAGATCAAGAGAACAAGGATTAATTACTTCGAGTAAATGACACAAATTTAGTTGTGGTTCATGTTCTATTTTGAATTGGGCTTATTATAAAATCCTTCTTTCTACTTCCTCTTTCTTTAATGCTTGATTTAACAGGTTATGTGTATAAAAACTAGATTAAACGTTCTTTAAATGGAATCTTGTTCTAATTAATTCTTCAGAATTCAGAAAAAATCTCTTGAAAATTTGTAAAGTAGATAAGTTATCAGGAAAAGTTAATACTAATAATAATCCTTTTAGTATAACAACATATGTTGAGTGGTCCTGTCTGTACAGCTTAAAACAATAGTTAAATAATATAAAAATGCCTTGACTAGCCTGTTTACCTTCTTTGACCATAGGTTTTTATAGATTGAACTAGAATCTGTCCCCCTTTCTACTAGAACATAATTGAAAAAAATAAAATCTGTACCCGTGACCATGCCAGAGATGTCACATATAAAGGCAAATATCATTTAATTAGGCATGACAAGGCCATTAAAAACAAGTAGATTTAATATGTGGGATTGAGGTCTACAGTATCCTCCTAGGACACTGGTTTGGCTCATGTATGGCTTAAGGAATCCTAGCCTACAGGCAGCACGGCCAGGAGTACTGAAAAGTTGGAGCTCAGAGAAATGGAATAATCCCTGAGTTACAGGTAGTGGAGGTGAAGACTGGCAGAAATGCCTCGGCCACTGCTGTGTCATTGATCCCAGTAGATGAGGTGAAAGGGAATAATTTATTTCTGCTACATAAAGGAAACAAAATTACAGACCTAGGATCTACAAACAAACCAAAAGTTAACTCTCAAGATTTATTATCACATAGGTCTAGTTTTGATAACCAGGCACAGAGGTCTTTGTGAATGAATCCACACTGCTTGATACACCTACATCTGTACAACTGGTCAACCACCAAATCAGAAAACTGCTAAACCACAAACATCGGTGGTTAAATCTGCATTGTAGGGGCAGAACTTCAACATCGGAGGGATCAAGAAGGAAAACTGGTACCTTGTTCTGACTCCCTCATGACTGTCTACACATCATGTGCTCATCACAATCCAGAATCAGGAAGACAGAACAAAACAAGAAACCAGCTCAGGGAAACAAATCCAAAACAGAGAAAGGAAAAGAAACACGGGATCGCCCTTCTATCCCTAATCCCAATTAATGAATCTTTCAGTAATTCTCTAGCAACTGCTGACTTTCGAATCAACTTCATCTCTGTTGTTTACAACGCTGATATGTGACAGACGGTATGATTATCTTGTGAGAAAACTGCTGTTTGTCCACCATGAATGGACTAAATGTGACCTTACAAACCATGGTAAATTTGTGCTTTTTTACTTTAAATGTGGAAGGCTGGTTTTTCTCAAGTCTGGATCCCTTGCAACAATTTGTTAGTAAAAATCCCTTTCTCTTGATGCTTTTGTCTGTATGCTTTTATTTCTCAGATTGGAAAATGGGTGTGACAACACTGACCCTCTGGTTTCATCACGCCGGCCCCTTTTTCCCAAAATGGGACCTGTTTGTCTCTACATCTGCCCCTTTGCTCCTGCCAGATTAGAATCAATATCTAATGAAATGCATTGATTTTTTTAAAAAAGTGAACCTTCTTTTATGTATCTGCTAGCTGCTTTAATTAACGATTTATCCAAATAGAAAGAGAGAGGAAAAGTCATAGTAAGAAGGGATCAGCTGGAGTCAAGGAATCAGTCAGTGGTTGCTGTGGGTAGAGCTTGAGACAAATTCTGGAAGAAACACTAAAGTTCCTTATGCTTTTTTCTAATAACTATGATTTGGAAAAAACAAGCACAGCCTTATAACACACATCAAAATCTATTTCACATGCCAAAATTGGTAAGCAGTTGGTCTGAGAAAATGATGCAATCAGTAACTCAACCCTCTGAATAGAAATAATGTCGAGTAAAGCAAATCTTATAGATTTGCGGTGTATGGTATGCATTTCTTTCAAGAGTTACCATCTCCAAATAAATAACCTACTCCATCTGTTTGGAAGACAAGAGGAATTGTATTTTTTAGCACCTTGAGATCTTATGCAGAGGATTTCACTGAATTAGGCTCTGAGAAATTCTCACATTGTTGAAATGTCAAGAAGTAAGGTAATGAGTAGAAATACGGACAAGAAGGTGGCTAAGATATGCATACATAATTTGTAGAAGAAACACTCTAAAAATAAAAACCACAGTTAATTAACAGGAGGTTTGCTGAAGCACCTTTTTGAACTAGAAATAAATTGATTTTTGAAAAATACTGAAAATGAGGCAAGTAACTGGTATAATACATTTTAACAAGATTTAAATAATTTGATTAAATATTAAGCATGATAGCAAAAAAATTATTACCTCAATTCATTGCCTCATTTTAAAAGCAGAAAGGAAGTAGAGGTGAAAATTTAAACACTGATTCTAGCTTCAGGGGAGAAACCTAGGAAGGCTTTTTATTTTTAGGTCAAGATTTCTGTCTAACAAAGATCCAAGAACTCTCCTAGGATGAAAATTTCAGACAATAGCGTGTCTGAGACAAGATGAGGTCAGTATTTCTGTAAGAAAAGCTTGTTTTCAGGAATAGAACCTCTGGCCTGATATTAGCACATTGGGATAAGAGTAATGCATTGATTAATGCAAGTAGCCTAATGAAGAATTCTAACATTGCATTCCCAAGTTCTTGCTTTCTCAAATTGATCTACCCCTCTGCCAAAATAAAAGAGTCTCAATAAAGGGCACAAAGGGCTACTACTCATAGATTACATTAGAGAGTGGTTTAATTTTTTCAAGAAAAGTCACATCTATTTCAGTTTCTACTTTGTATCTCCCTAGGGCTATAGAAAAGGCAGATACAATTTCCAATTTGTATAGAAGACAACTGCAGCCCAAAGAGATTAAATGATGTGTGTAAGGCTGCAGAGCTGACTGTATCCTGGCTTTGGTATCTTTCCATGAGTCTCTTGGCCAGAAACTCCTCTCTCCAACCAACCCTCCTCACTCCCTCCTCTGAACTTTTTTCACAGGTATAATCTGTACCACCTGTATGACACCTACCCTGTAACTCATTTTTTCAGTTGCTCTATAGACATTCACTGAAGTTTCCTCTAGTTAGCTTATATATGTAATTGATCTTTCCAACAATAATATAAACCAAGAACAGGATGACATCTAATAACCTTACGTTTATTGATAAATGAATAAACAATTTACATCAGCTCTTTGACTACACAAGGTAACCACAGGACTTTGATGGGAATTCATTCACATTTACCCTGCTGTTGTTACCTACCTCTGTGACAGATCCCTGGAACTCTAGTTCTACAGGATGCTGTATTCTAAAAAGGGTTTCATTGTAGCATATGTGTGGGAAATGCTGTGTCTGATGCTTAACTCAGAAATTTACAATGTATATTAGCAAAGTGAAGCCTCTTGCAGTTAGACAAAATGAAACCCTTTGGTGAATTTAGTTTAACCTAGAGTTTCCCAAATTTATCTGAAAAGAGAAACCTTCTTGTGCATGACACCCATTCCCTTCCCAGAGGACTGGGGGTCTGGGGAGGGGGGCTCGCTTGGGGTGGTCCTGATGAATAAGGGCAGCTACATTTCTGTTCCCGTTACTATGCTTATATGTCACCAAATACCCACAGATCCGTACCACCAAAGACACCTTAATTTCACAGCAACTTGATTTGATGTTGATAAAAATCAGAAATAAAAGAAATGCTCCGACTACACAAAAGGATGGCTGGTGAGGATGCATGGTAGTGTATGTTAAGCATTGTCTGATAGGAGCCACTCACTCTAAATACACTTTATTCCTAAATGCATTTTTCTTGTTCTGATTTCATACATTCACCCCCTACTCCCATACTTCGTTCACGGAGGACTTCATAAGCCAGAGAGATGAGTCTCACAGAAGAAAGAGTTATAATTATTTGCCTACAATTCCACTTTCCTCGTTAACCAATGAGCTGCTTATGGATGAATTCCCCGTGCAGGTTCTCAAATGAGAACATTCGTTGACTGAAGTTCACTTACTTTTCTGTCCCAAGTTGATTTTCTTCCTAGTACCTACCAGCCAAGCCAAGCACTGGTTTCTACTAGGCAGTTCTCATTCTATTTATATTACTGAATTGAGCTTTGGATACCAGTGGGTCTTATCTGGCTTTGGGTGACTGCTTCCCCAGGGTCAAACCAGGGCATGAAAGATCCACCTTCACAGCTGAAATAAACTTCAGACTGCAGGTAACTCGAGGCATCAATCACTCTAACCTTCTAACACACATCATGGGACCCTAAAGTATATGCCAGGGACCTGCACTTGTTCCAGATCTTATAAGATCCTTGTCTCCTTATGCTTAGGAGATAATCTCCTTCCATGGGTATAAGATGATTTAGAGCAGCCCCTACCAACAACAGTAAAAATACCTTTTCTTTAAAAAAAACTTCTCTTTATAGTAGCCTCTCTAAAGTCATTGCTGAACACAGCATGTGGCCCATTACGAGTCAGGTTTTATTGACTGCCTTTTTTCCTATGAATGAGACACATCACTGTTGCATATCTAGTAATTTTGGGTTGAAAATAAACAGTTTTAGCAACTCTGAAAAAAAAAACACTTCTCTTTATTTGTCCTCACTTTGAGATAGATTTTTAACAAAATTTGTTTATAAAACTAAATGTCTAGGTCAAAGCTTAGTTTTTTTAGTTTCTGCCTGTATTTTAAAATTTTTTTCAGAATAAAGAAACGTGAGATATTTTATAGTTTTATAGTAGACAGAATTCCAATTTCAATTTTGGGTTCATTATTGGAACCCAAAGATAATGTTAAATTATTTTAATAAAAAGTGGTCATGTTTTAGATATTTCTCCAAATTCCCTAGCTAGTGAAAACAATCCTCCTATGAATGTAAAAATATATTGGGCTATACAATATTGCCCGTTTCTTTATTAATTAACCACAGTGGACGTTTTGTATGGAATTGCTGGCATTATTAATGTATCTAGAATTCCAGTGTTTATATTGTAGGCTTATGCTCCGTGTGTACAACTAAAACTTAAAGTATTTATACTTTGATGAGTTTAAAACTTTGGTGTGTTTGTGTTATACTAAAAAAAAATACATCAACAACTATTATAATTATATGGACCCTCCATAAGGTGATAAATAGAAAAAAGATAAAGCATGAAGATAAACAATAAAAGAATAAAAGAGAATAAAGGCAGAAGCAAAAAATGAGCCTAGAGGACCAAACATAGACCAAAGATTATTTCCACTAATCCCACTCAATCAAAATGACTAAATATTAGATCTGGGCCCAGCTGATGACACATTTATTACAAGCAACACTCAATACTGCAAAACTCTAGGAAAAGGAAAAAAACTGGATAGTCCTTTGGCAATTTCTTTATTGTAATGGGATTTCACTTGTAGCAAAGGAGGAAGATACGGTGAATGGAAGAGATTGTAGGGAAGATTAAAAAAGGCAGGAAAATATTAGACACAGGGTTTCTGCAGATCAGTTGCCCTAAAGTCCAGCAAAGCGGCTGGTGTCTGAGTTTTCTTATCTAAGCAGCTGCAGTTTTTGAAAACTTGAAGTATGCATTCATCTTCAGAAATCTGATTTTCCTGGCTGTCTGCCCTCATGGCAGTGAGGTGTGGTGATGAGAGGGCCATTCCTGTGGTAAGGATGACTTTTTTAGCAGCGTCAACTTCTAGAACGGACACTGCAGGTTTTGCCCCGGCACTGTGTCAAGCTGATTTGGCGTGACTAAAAGGATCACCGAAGAGCCTGAACTCTGGTGTACAAACAACTTAATTATGATAATGCAGTGATTGTGGTCAGCACCGTCAAAACAAACCAAAACAATGCATGCAAACCCAAGCCAAGCACCAATCAGAAACAATGAGGAGTCTTCAAGTTACAGAAAAGCTTTTCTATGTACATCTTATAATCCAGTATGAACAGTCTCTGCTACCTTATTTTCAAAGTCAATAGAGACTTGGAGTATAGGCTTCCTAGAATGTATGGGCCATTAGCTTCTTTGAAGGAGTGAAGATTCAGTGGTGCCAGTTAGGGCTAGCATAGTTCCACCAGCTGCCTGGAGGTCTTGCAGAAACTACTTTCCTTCCAGTGACAAATTGCAAAGGTCAAGTACAGGAGGTGAGAGGTGGGTGGGGACTAGAATAAATAGCCAGGTTCAAGGAAGGACAACCATGACTTGGGAAACAGCATAGAACCATCTGGTGGTTCTGTTCTTCATCAAGGAACTCAGGCCAGAGCAAAGCTGGAGAGGACTTTGGAACTTCAGGGAGGTGTCCCCTTAGCCACTGTTGGTGATACTCAGGGTGTTAGAAATTGATTTCTATCAGAAATTTATTTTCTCACAGTTCTTAATGCCTCAAGTCTGAAATCCAGGTGTCGGCAGGGCTTTCTGTCTTCTCTTCTTTCCTTCCTTCTTTAGCTGGAGACTCAGGACTGCCATCCTTGATGGTTCTAACCAGTAAAATTAAGTGGCTGACCTCCATCCTGTGGTGAAGGGCAGAGTGGCTGCCTGCTTAGCAGCTGATGGGGCTACTTTGGGTGAAATAGGGTGGAAACGGGAATGCTACTGTTCAGGTGGAACTGGGTATCTCCCCTCCCCCCCATTCATACATTGAAGTCCTATAGGCCCCATTACTCCAGAATGCAGTCTTATTTGGAAACAAAGTCGTTGCAGATGTCATTTTTTAGGATGAGGTCATATGGGAACAAGGTAGGTCCCTAATCTAGTATGAGTGATGTCCTTATAAAAAGGAGAGATTTGGAGACGGACATACGTATACAGGGAGAACATCAAGTAAAGATGAAGACAGAGATCGAGGTGATGCTTCTATAAGCCACAGAACACAGAAGATGGCCAGCAAATGCCAGAAGCTAGGGGAGACACATGGGACACATTTTCCCACCCAGCCTCAGAAGGAACCAGCCCTGCCGAAACCTTCTTGCCTCCAGAACCCTGAGAAAATAAATATCTATTGTTTAATCCACCCGGTTAGTGGTACTTTGTTACAGCAGCCGAAGCAAGTGAATATACTGGGCCACATTTGGATTTAGGCCCATGTTCAGAGCAGCTCCTTTGAAGAGGAGACCACAGACAACAGTTAGCTATCTTTCGTTTTATTTGACAAATATTCTCATATCCTCCGTCACATGTGATCCCACGTAATCTGTCATTCCACTTCTAGCACACTTGGAAATCCCTTGAATGACCTCCCCACCTTCTAGTCCCTAAGATTAGTGTGGAGACAAGATAAGCAAAATCAAATAAACATGACTTACTTAAATAAAAATGATGATTCAGCCCACGACCCCAGCTGTGATCGTCACTGTCATTACCACTAGATTCTGCTTCATCTTACTCTGTGAGAAGGAGAACTCGCTCCGTGTTCCCCAGAGCCAACAACACACAGTCCCAACTCAGGATGCGAAGACAAGCAGACCAGTTTCTGAACAGCAACAGGAAGTCCTGAACAGCAACAGAAAGCCGCCCAGGTGTCTCCATGGGGATAATCTCCCACTTTACTGGGAACAGAAAATCAAGTTTAAATTCTGTCCTATGTGACTCCTCTCAACTGAGTCTCCTCGTGAATTTCAGGAGCTTTAATAGATTTTATTATGGTGAATACCTGGAGAAGGCCATCGTTCTCTCCGGGAAATCAGTGACCGTAAAGTCTCTCTATCTTGGAAATGAAAGATGATTCCCACACACAGCTCTGCATGCTGCAGAGAAGCAGGGGAAACTGCCAGGGCTCACCTCCACCCTTCCGGAAGGTGACGGCCCAGGAAGGGGCTGGGACACTTGTTCTGAAGGAACACGGGAAATAAGTCTCAGCACATACAGTTTTCCACCAACGGCAATGATAAAAAAAAAAAAAATGCTTTTTGGTTTTGTTCCATGAAAAAGGCCTTGTGCTGGGAAACTCGGCAAGAACGTGAGCGCCCTGAAGTCAGGACTCAAAGCTGCTGTCACCCTGCGTTGCTGTTTCCAGGAAGCTTCTTTGTATCTGACACTCACCCCACGCCCCTGCCCCCCTGGGGACTTGGCCCAAGGAGGACCCGGAAGGTGGGAAGGGGCTGTAGGTCCCCTGCTGCTCTGCCTTCAGCCAAGTCCACTCCTCATAAGCTCCTGGCCTCCCTGGTGAGGGCTGTTCTCGGGGCAAAGAAAGTCTCCAGGGATGCCAGTGAGCAAGCTGGGAGGCCCCAGTGGTGCTGTTCTCGGGGCCCCCTTGGGGTAGAAGGGAAGCAGGAGCTCGTGCCCGTCCCAGTGGGACCAGGTCCCTCAGCTGTCTTGGGAAAAGGTAGAAATAAAGTTGGGGACTTGCTCCAGGAGAAAAAAAAAATAAAGGCCATTATCCACCAAGGGGTTTCTTGTCTACCTGAGGGAGGGACAGAATGTGAGTGGAGTTAGGAGGATGGGGAATTTGGGACGCTTACTTCAATACTGTGACTTTGTTCATCGGGAGATCAATAAGAACAGGAAAGTCAATCTATCCCGTCGCTTGATACCGTGGAATGGGTCTGCATATGTCCGAACATATGCAAATTGGTCAGATTTTCATCCCAGCAGAATTAAACTGGGAAGCACGAGCCAGTGTGTGTCACCATCCTCTGACCACACCCATGGCAGCCCCTCGCTTACCAGATGAAACACACGCTCTCTGGGACGGGCAAACGGCACCCCTGCAGGTCTCGGGAGCTGTCTCCTCCCACCAGGTGGCCCTGGTTGTAGTTTTGTGAATTATGCACAGGGGTTGGGTCACTGGGTCTAACTCCTGTTGTTCTTGCTTCCTCCATTGTTTGCTCTTTTGTCTGGCTTCTTCTGACTTGTCCAGGCTCAGCTGGGGGGTCACATCATTTAGGAGGCTGCTCCTACATCCCCTTCTCCCGAAGATGCTTTGGCTTGTGCCCACCCTCCAATCCAGGCCTATCTCCAGCAGAATGTGAGGGTCTGTTCACCTCAGTCGTGTCCTTGAGGCACTTAACACCTGAGCTTCTGGTACTTGGGACTGGCCTGGATCAAGGCAGGCATTCCACAAACACCGCACTGAACGACGTACCTTCCAATCTCTCCGCCTAAATGGTAGCCAGGAACTAAAAAAGCAGAACCCACCGAACCCCAACCAATGCAAACACCAGTCAGGCATCCCAAGGTAGTACTTAAAACTGAAGCATAAGCTATTCCCCAAGTGAAGGGAGTTGCTTTCAGAGAACTGAATGATCTCAAATGTGAGTCCTAAATTTAACGTTATGTTGTTTTATTTTTACCATACAAATCTTGCATGCATATATATTTTTCGGTAATGCATTTAGTTGCCTGGGAAACCAAAAGGGTCTATGCAGAGTGAGAGAAATGGTTTGAAGAAAACTAGCCACAGAAGTGCTCCTGGATTGTCCTCTCTTGGTGTCATCACTTGCCCCATGGATGCCCATCACATACACTTGAGCTGCTGGAAGACCTCACTCTGCACAGCTCGCAGGGTGAGCCCACAGGGAGAGGAAGGTGTGCTGACTCAAGAACGGAGGAGAGGGCCCAGCTCGATCATTTGTAAGGGGCCACATTCCGGCTAATGGCTTCCGGCTCCAAGAGTAGTGTTTTGATGGGTTTCCTAGTCGTGGTGGTTTTCGGAAAAAGACAGGAGTTAATAATGCTGTTGGGGAGAGGTGTCAGGTTTCCAGGGCTTCTCGGGAGATGTCTGTACCGAATTTGGAGCTAATTTCCTCAGTTTCGGCACTATTGCTATTTTGGGCTACCACATGCTTTTCTGTGGCGGGGCAGCCCTGTATGCTGGATGGCCAGCACCATCCCTGGCCTCTACACACCAGATGCCAGTAGCAAACCCACTATACCAAGAAAAAAATGTCTCCAGACTTTGCCAAATATCCCCTGGGGGGAAAAATTGCACCTTTCTGAGAGTCACTGCTCTAGAGATTCACAGTGAGGAGAGACAGGGTCTTTGTCATCTTGGGCTGCTGTACCAAAATAACACAGATTGGGTGGCTTAGACAATAGATATTTGTTTCTCACAGAAGCTGAGGATGGAGAGTCCAAGATCAAGGTTCTGGTAGATTGGGTTCCTGGTGTTCCAGGCTTGTAGACAGCACTTTCTCTGTGTGCTCACATGGCCTTTCCCCGGTGCATGTGCATCCTCTTCTTATAAGGGCACTAATCCCATCAGGAGGGTCTCACCCTCATGAACTCATTCAAACATAATCGCCTCCTAAAGGTCCCAGCTCTGAATACCATCACATTGGGGGTTAAGGTTTCACTGTATGGATTCTGGGGGGACACAAATATTCACCTCATAACACCAGGTAACTACTAGAAGTGGGCGAAGGTAAGTCACTTTCTGAAAGTCACGGGACAGTCATATCAAGTTGCTGATGGGAAGATTCTTTTTGCTGACATCTCCTTGTGTCCTTTCCATACTTCTCAGTGACCCTGGAACTTCACGCCTCATGGGCTTTGTGTGATTAGAGGGGCAGATGAGGGATGTGATTTGGCATAACTGACATAACACAAATTGCTTGTCAAATTTCCTCTCTCACTTGTCTGCAGAGTGTAATATAAGAAAAATAAATGTCTAAACATGCATTGGCATGGACGTTGTACTAACTTTCAACCTGAAAAATGAAAATGTAAGACTTGTCAAATGTGTTGTGATAACTTCCTTGCTCACCAGCTGCAAGGAAATAGCACCCTCTCAGAGAAGACCCCAGGGAGCCCTTGAGTTTATACCACTCAGGAGGCACATTTACTATCTACCATTGCATTGCAGATGTATGCGTCCATCCTTATCTACGAGGCTTCCCGAAATTCTTTCAACTCTGGAAATACTTTCCATTTTCCAGACACCTGACCCAGTCCCTTGTGCACGGTGTGTGTTCTATAAATAATTGGTTTCAATACCACTTGTGCAAAAGTAACATAAAGAGTGTTTTTTCCTTAAGCAGGAATTATCTCACATTTTATCTCTCCTGATAGTCATTTCTTTTAAATAGTAAATTTGGAAGCCACAAGCTATTCACTGTCTTAGTGAAAATATATAGGGTTTTCCTCCGTGTGATTATAGACTATAGTTAGCAAATAATAGTGGAGATATTTCCAGTGCCAGGTTCATAGTACGGCCCAACAAATTTTCAATGAAAGAATCTAACGAGTTCCATAAAGCACCTTTTCAATAATCTCTTCTTAGCAATTTTTTAAAAAATTAATTAATTAATTTATTGTTTGGCTGTGTTGGGTCTTCATTGCTGTGCTTGGGCATTCTCTAGTTGTGGTGAGCGGGGGCAACTCTTCGTTGTGGTGTGCGGGCTTCCCATTGTGGTGGCTTCTCTTGTTGCGGAGCACAGGCTCTAGGCACGCCGGCTTCAGTAGTTGTGGCATGTGGGCTCAGGAGTTGTGGTGCACGGGCTTAGTTGCTCCACAGCATGTAGGATCTTCCCAGACCAGGGCTCGAACCCATGTCCCCTGCATTGGCAGGTGGATTCTTAACCACAGCACCACCAGGGAAGTCCCAGCAATTTGTTTTTTAAGTGGTTTAGACAATTGAATTGTGTGTGTTCTTAGCCGGTCGAGTTTTAACTGAAGGCTTTTTTTCTTCCATCTCTACCAATCTCTGATATATTTCTTTTCTCTTTCAAGCCATGTATTTCTTTCCTCTTTCTTCATCCAGGTCTGCTGGTCCCTAGACCTTTAGACCAAGAATTCATGAACACTTCTTTGCAAGAAACACACTCAGGGGTATCCACCAACTCAGGTCCAATGGAAAATAGATCCAAGGACACAACAAATTATGTTAAATCTTTGTCATTGACTAACATCCTGGTTCTTACATTGTTTTTACAATTAATTAGTGCACACTGCTACAGATTGGTCTATCTATTTAATACTGAAGGGAGAGAAAAACCTATGGTAGATAACTTACTCCACATTACCTGGTTAGGTTTAGTTTTTTTTTTTTTTAAACATCTTTATTGGAGTATAATTACTATACATTGTTGTGTTAGCTGCTGCTGTATAACAAAGTGAATCAGCTATACGTATACATATATCCCCATATCCCCTCCGGCTTGCGTCTCTCTCCCACCCTCCCTATGCCCCCACTCTAGGTGGTCACAGAGCACCAAGCTGATCTCCCTGTACTATGCAGCTGCTTCCCACTAGCTATCTATTTTACATTTGGTAGTGTATATATGTCCATGCCACTCTCTCATTTAGTCCCAGCTTACCCTTCCCCCTCACTGTGTACTCAAGTCCATTCTCTACGTCTGCGTCTTTATTCCTGTCCTGCCCCTAGGTTCATCAGAACCATTTATTTTTTAGATTCCATATATATGTGGTAGCATACGGTATTTGTTTTTCTCTTTCTGACTTACTTCACTCTGTATGACAGACTCTAGGTCCAGCCACCTCACCACAAATAACTCAATTTCGTTTCTTTTTATGGCTGAGTAATATTCCATTGTATATATGTGCCACATCTTCTTTATCCATTCATCTGTCTGTGGACACTTAGGTTGCTTCCGTGTCCTGGCTATTGTAAATAGAGCTGCAATGAACATTATGGTACATGACTCTTTTTGAATTATGGTTTTCTCAGGGTATATGCCCAGTAGTGGGATTGCTGGGTCATACGGTAGGTCTAGTTTTAGTTTTTTAAGGAACCTCATACTGTTCTCCATAGTGGCTGTATCAGTTTACATTACCACCAGCAGTGCAAGAGGGTTCTCATTTCTCCACACCCTCTCCAGCAATTATTGTTTGTAGATTTTTTGATGATGGCCATTCTGACTGGTGTGAGGTGATACCTCATCGTAGTTTTGATTTGCATTTCTCTGATGATCAGTGATGTTGAGCATCCTTTCATGTGTTTGCTGGCAATCTGTATATCTTCTTTGGAGAAATGTCTATTTAGGTCTTCTGCCCATTTTTGGATTGAGTTGTTTGTTTTTTTGATATTGAGCTGCATGAGCTGCTTGTATATTTTGGAGATTAATCCTTTGTCAGTTGCTTTGCTGGCAAATATTTTCTCCCATTCTGAGGGCTGTCTTTTCATCTTGTTTATGGTTTCCTTTGCTGTGCAAAAGTTTTTATGTTTCATTAGGTCCCATTTGTTTATTTTTGTTTTTATTTCCATTTCCCTAGGAGGTGGGTCACAAAGGGTCTTGCTGTGACTTTACATTTAGTTTTATTACAACTGTAACTAAATACAATTTGAAAATAAAGTCTTTTTAAAAATCAGAGCTCTGTTACATTATAACTTTCACATATATCCCCACTGGGAGATGGAATATACAAATGGGCAGTGGCCAGACCATGTATAAAAATAGAACTTGGAGCCACAACCTGCAGCAACCTGCCCAGGAAACCAGCCCCTTATACAATAAACACAGGAAGCCAGCCTGCTCTAAGGCAGACTTATCAGGAAAGTCACATTACCTCCAGCGACAATCCAGGAAGCTAAACAATAACTGTAACAATTGTCCCCAAATGCCTAGGACTTGATTAATAACTGGCAGCTTCCCTAATTTGGAGACCAACTGAAAACCAACCAGAGAAAGGCAAACATGCACCCCTAACCATCACATAGGATGGTCTGTTTCTCCTTAGCCCTCCCCCAGCTTCCCCAGGCCAACAGCCTCACATCAGGGCCCAGTGGAAGCCTCCCCTTTCCTCCACTATGAAGTTTTCCCACTCCCCTGCCTGCCTATGAGTCTCTGCCAAACACACAAGTGATGGTGGCCAACTCCCCTGCTACAGGAGGCTCAGAAGAGACAGAAGCTTCGGATGGTCTTTGTTCATTTCTATACTACCCACCCCTCCATCGTGAGTGGGTGTGCATTCTTTCAGAAACTGACAGATCAGCTGCTTTCCTTCCCAAGGGTCTCAAGGAGACTCTTTTCTTTTTTTTTTTTTTTTTTGGCTTGTGGGATCTTAGTTCCCTGACCAGGGATTGAACCGGGCCCTCAGCAGTGAAAGCACGGAGTCCTAACCACTGGACAACTGGGGAATTCCAAAGGAGGCTCTTTATTAAAAAATGCTACCGTCCCTGGGATAGATGTAGAACATGCAGAGGGATACAAGAGCAAATTGAAACTGAAGAGAATTCTGGATGAGAGACATGCAATCGGCCATACAGCAACTCGGCCAGGACAAGGAGCCTGTGAAAAACGGACACGCAACTCCGTGGCTAACTTCGCTCATCATGGTAGGGAGTGGAGATGAACTGACAAGAACCTGGGCCCTGATGGACAGGCGCTTCAGCCACTGTGAATCACCCATTCCATCTTGTGCATTTGGAACGTCTCTTGGCATGTCTCTCTCTAGCAGAAAAAAAAAAGTGAGAAATAGAAAAATCCAGACCTTTGATACTAATAAATAACTCTGTAGGATATATGAAAATGTTCTAATGCTGGAAAGTCAGACTTGCAAGAGATTTTTTATGAGAATTGAGAATTTCCCCCTGTTTTTATAGAACTAGTTTTTTTGGTTTTATTTTTTAGCTACAGATTCTGTAATATCTGTTCTCTACGAACTTAAAGCATGAATACCAATTGTTCATTCAACAAATACTGATTGACAGTCGGAGATTTTGTTGGCCTAGGACTCATTCAAAAGGCAAACAGGAGTGACATGATCAGACCTATGTTCTAATGCAACTGAGAATAAACTTTAAATTTTACATTAAACATACTCAGTTTTTGCTTATTCTTCCTTCACAGTTGAAACCCGTGCATTTAATAAGCCTTGTCATCCCATTATGTTTATTTTCTATAAACTCCCACGGTACTTAAAGTGTGCACTGTAATCTGAATGTATGTGAATAAATACATAGGTTGGTTTCTTGGGCCAGGGCTCAGTCTCCAGCTGAATGACCCAGTCCCTGAGAGTAGAGACCCTGTCACACTTTCCACACCTACTTGGGAGGGAGTAACTGAGTGTGGCTGGAGAGGTAGGGACACTGGAGCCCAAATGCTGTTAAAGTTAAATGAAAATGAATTTTGAATAATCAACAGCTTTACGTTACCTGCGCCTCTATTTCCTCTCAGTATCATCTGGGTACCTGCCCACGACGAAACAGAGCAGTTCCTGAGATGCATGCGCCCTCTCAGGCCATGGAGAACTGACACCCTCTGCCCCCAGCTCCCAACTCCCCATGCCCACTTCCTGCACACACACAACTCGGCCAAGGAGGATCCAAGTCCGGGCTGACTGTCTTCACGAACATCGCTTAATTATCTCACTGTCCTCATGAACGACACTTACTATTCCAGGAGACTCTTGCCCGGGAAAAGAACCTGACTGTTCGATACAGAAACTTTGGGAAAGACCCATGAAGTCTTCCACAAAACATCTACAGACGGTTTGTGCCCTGTGATGCCTTGAATTCCCGTTTCTACCAATCCTGAACTGTGGCAAGTCCCAGCATTGAAAGACCCGCCTTAAAACAAACTTCAACAAAATCTGACGTCACCTCACCCCCCTGAGACACTGACAAAGCTCCATTGGGTGGTGATGTCCCTTGCCAAGGTGAACAATAAACTCAGCTTGGTTTTAGCAACAGGCTGTTCTGATGAGATTCTGGGGGAACCAGAACCGGATGCCATCAAGGACCACTTTTTCTCACGCGAAACTCATGTGGGGAAGGGCATTTGACGTAACAAGCCTTTTGCCTTTGCCCTTCATTAGACATGCTATAAAATTATTACATAACACTTACATAAGTTGTTGTTACTTATGGTCTGTGCCTGTAATGCTTTTTTTCCATGAGTTGGTTTATTTTCTTCTTATTTAGAATAAACAAGACACAAATAGGGCAACAGCTAGTTTGGTTTTAGATTTAATCAGCCTCTCTTAACCATATGACTGAATGTAGGCAGTTTTCTGAAAGTTTCAAAAGAGAAATTAGAATAGGAACAGGGGGATAAACATGATTGGCTATAAGCTGACTGCCAAGCCAACTTAATCTCAGATGGCTCATCAATTTGGTCTCATTTGAAGCTTAAACTAAAGGTGTTTTTCTTGTTTGTTGTCTAATAATTTCTTTCCAGGCTTTGATGTTTTTGTAAGCGGAGGCAAGCTTATCAGAGAAGTTTCAGAGGAAAAAAAAAAAAAAGCTTAAATGGTGCCATGAGTGAAATAAAGGAATTTCAATGTCTGTAGGAAGAGGCTGAGCTCTTTGGTATAAAGCACAGCAGATTCAATACCAAAGGAGGAATTCAACTACACTGGATATTACACTCATATCCTTCCGGCAAATCCTCATCTCAAAGGATTTGCCTAAAAACGTACTTTTTACCTGAGATTTTTTTTTTTTTTTTTGCGGCACGTGGGCCTCTCACTGCTGTGGCCTCTCCCGTTGCAGAGCACAGGTTCCGGACATGCAGGCTCAGCGGCCATGGCTCACGGGCCCAGCCGCTCCACGGCATGTGGGATCCTCCCAGACCGGGGCACGAACCCATGTCCCCTGCATCGGCAGGCGAGCTCTCAACCACTGCGCCACCAGGGAAGCCCTTACCTGAGATTTTTTGTGGTTCACTGGAGACACCGTGAGATGGCCCTTTTTGTTGCACCATGTAGACAGTACAGGGACAATGGCATATCCAAGACAGACATGGATGGAACCCCTTGGAGGGTGCAGCGGGTCACAAAATGTGTATTGGATCTGCTACTTTGTGTTCATGTGTCTGACTCTGTTTCAGGCAAGCTTGTTTTGGTCATTAAAGCCTAGAGTTCTTGGCAGTTGTTTCCTCTCGAAATTAAGGAATAACAAAACAGGCTCTTTCTTTTTATCAAGCTCTGCACATGTGCAGGCGAATATAATTACAGGTAGTGGGGATTCCAGCTACTTGTGTCATTTGCAGATAGTTCTTTATTGCCAACACTTTCCCTCATTGTTCCATTATTTGCCAGTGGGCTTCTTAGAAGAATAGAGATACGATGGCCCAATAGAAAGTCTTCGTGAAAGGAGTGCTTTTTATTGGGAAAAAAATTTTAAGCATCTGCATAAAAAAAGATTTGTGCCTGCAATAAAATGAAAAATGGGCTTTGGAGAAAAGGCCTCATCGCAATAGGCCTGAGATAACTTTAAACATACTGAGAGTTTTCAACCTCTTTCTCACAGAACAAGTGCACTGAATAACCATTGTCTGGGAGCCTCCACTGGACCAAGGGAAACATATGCAGGAGCATAAGCAAGTCAGACACTATTAATAGAACTAGAACTGGTTAGAACTAATCCTGCTGCTATCGCCATGAGGCATAAGACGAATGATAACAGTGGTGAACTCAGGGCCCGACAAGTCCCGAGTATGGTTCTAAGTACTCTGTATGTCTTCATTTATTTCTCACGACTGTCCTATGAGGTCAGCGCTATTTTTATTTCTATTTAAAACATGAAGAATCAGGGGCTTCCCTGGTGGCGCAGTGGTCGAGAGTCCACCTGCCGATGCAGGGGATATGGGTTCGTGTCCCGGTCTGGGAAGATCCCACATGCCGCGGAGCGGCTGGGCCCGAGAGCCATGGCCGCTGAGCCTGCGCGTCCGGAGCCTGTGCTCCGCAGCGGGAGAGGCCACAACAGGGAGAGGCCCACATACCGCAAAAAAAAAAAAAAAACCATGAAGAATCAAAGGCACAGAGAAGGTAAGTAACTTGCCCAAGTGATTCAAGCTAGAAAATGCACAACACCTATCACTGAGCCAGAAAGAAAACGTCAGCAAGGGGAAGTAAGTCAGAGAGAGGAAGACAAATGTCATATGATATCACTTTTACGTGGAATCTAAAAAATGATACAAATGAACTTATTTACAAAACAGAAACAGACTCACAGACTTAGAAAACAAACTTATGGTTACCAAAGGGGAAAGGTGGGCGGGAGGCAAAAATTAGGAGGTTGGGATTAACATATACACACTACTATATATAAAATAGATAATCAACAAGGACCTACTGTATACCACAGGGAACTCTACTCAATACTCTGTAATAACCTATATGGGAAAAGCATCTGAAAAAGAATAGATATAGGTATATGTATAACTGAATCGCTCTGCTATACGCCTGAAACTAACACAATGTTGTAAATCAACTATACTCCAATATAAAATAAAAATTTAAAAAAAGGTCAGCAAGGGGAAAAGATACAAAAAGGAATATCAGAGATACCAAGGGCAAGAAACACATTTCCTATTACCTTCATCAGCAGTTTCCTGCCAACCCCACCTCGTGGTTCCAGGCCACATGTATCAACTCTCAGCCCCAACCTTACAGCTCGTCCCATTTCTCACCTCCCACCCCATATATCACACCTCCCTCCCTTGAAAAGAGAACTTACCCCTGGCCTGGCACTGCTGTCAGTGACGTTTGTAAAAGTTGAAGGCTTGCTACATAGTAAACACAATGCAGTAGTTTCTAGATGACTCCAGGTCTTTGTGCAGAGGCACCACTTATTTTTCTGTATGAGAATAATCTTCTCATGAAGAGCTGCTTTCCCCACACTGAGCGGCCCCAGTTCGTTCTATGTTTACAGGTATCCAGAGAGTTGTGACACTGGCATCCTATAAAATTGCCTGTTCATTTCTGGTTTATTTTTAATGTACTCGCCAAAGTTGAACAGTAGACTGAGGTCTTTGAGCTGGTTTTTGAGAACAAGGCATGGGCTTCAGGCCAGCCTCTTGCCTGGCTGAAGCTTTAGCAATGCGGAGGCTCAGAGTTGCCACCTGTCATGTGAACGCTGGCTTGAGGTCTGGCAAGACCTGAATCATCTCTTTCACACCACGGGCTTGATTGAGGAACGAAGGAAGTGGAAAGGTCTGAGAAAGTAGTATGACGGACATAGAACTGGAGCCATAAGCAAGGCTCCCTAAACAAATACTCCCAAACTATTAAAGGGACCCAACAGAATGGCATAGGATTATTTTCAACTGGAGACATCTGAGATACACCAGATGCTGAAAGAAGCCTTTTCTGAGCTCCCCTTATCTGACTAAAGGCAGAGCTTCCTGAGAAGGGAGATGCCATAAATCCTCTCTCTGAGGAGCTTCCAGCCAAGAAGGAGACTGACCATTAGCACAGTGATGAGAAATTGCATAAATAAACTCTATAGAAGCTGCCATACACTCCATTTATTTCCCCCCGGAAGCCCTAGTTCCCCCTCCTTTCCACTATTAAGCTGGTATATAAGCCTTTACTCTTGGCTGTTCAGTGAATTACTCAGATTACTGAGTACCCCGCATGCATGTGACTCTACTGTCAATTAATTTGCACTCCCGCACACCACCCCAGCCCACGAAGACCTAAGTTGGCAGAAAAGAAGTTTTCCTCCCACAGTCTGATCTGAAGCCCAGAGTTGGGTGTGCCGGGGCATGCCAGTGGTGGGTTGTTTTAGAGGTTGGCTGTGCTTGGCGGTACTGTACGTACGTGGTCTTTGGCTCTGGAGAAAGAAAACCCTACCACGAAGAGCAAGGCTGGAGAGACTGAACTGCTACTGGCCTACACTTGAGATTGTCGGGGATGATGAGGTGTGACGGGATCACAGTGGGGCATGCTACAGCCACCTGGCCAGACAGGGCTCACAGTGGGCTATCTGTGTCCGCTGAAGACAGGGGAGGTCCACCTGCACCACCGAGTTGGGTTTGATCTGCCTACCTGGCTGCAGAAAGAAGTCATCTCCCAAGGCCATAGCCCCCGTAGTACTGTGGGCTCTCAGATACACCAGCTCCTGAGGACTGAGTCCAGTGCTGGGACCCTGGGCCAGGGCTGTCTCCCACCACTGGGCCTTTACTCGGTACATGCCGGAATCAAACTTAGGTGTTTGAGCAACAGATTCTTTTTCTGAGGATAAGTCCTTCACATCTCAATACTATCAGTGAATCACCTTTTGAGAACCTAAATAAATGCCATCGTTGTATCACAGCACCTAGCATGATGCCTTGAATAAGGTAATGTTCACTGAATGAGTTAACTTAGATCGTTACTAAAGAAATACTGACAAATGAGATGTAGAACAAATCCATTTAAATGAATCTGGGAAAAATTTAGTTTTATTCCTGTATTTGTGTGTTAGAGAACCTGACATAGTTCGTATAACTTATTTCAAAATAATGACGTTTCCTCTTCAAGTTGCTTATGTATTTTTTTCAAACTCCCTGATTGTTTCATTTATTTTTATTGTTTGACACTTTCTTTTAATTAAGACTCACCTGTTGCATTTCGTCATTTTGTCTCTTAAATTTCTCTTTTTTCTAAGTTTTTTTAAAATTGAAGTATAGTTGATTCACAACATTGTGTTAGCTTCAGGTGTATAGCAAAGTGATTCAGTTATACATATACATAGTCTTCTTTTTTCATTTCTTTTCCATTATAAGTTATTACAAGATATTGAACATAGTTCCCTGTGATAGATGGTAAATCCTCGTTGTTTATCTATCTTATATATGGTAGTGTGCATCTGCTAATCCCATACTCCCAATTTATGCCTCCCCCACTTTCCCTTTGGTAATCATAAGTTTTTTTCTATAAAAATAAGCAATGCTTCATGAATTCGTGTGTAATCCTTGCACAGGGGCCGTGCTAATCTTCTCTGTATCCTTTCCATTTTAGTAGATGCGCTGCTGAAGTGAGCACTGCTTATGTATTTTAAATTCATGGGCTCCTTGAACAATCTTAGTGGCACCTGAGTCTTTTAAGGATGCTAATACCCTTTGTAAATAATAATTTAGAGTTCAGTGAGAAGTGGCCCCGTAATTGTAAAAAGGGCAGTATGCATTCATAAGAGGAAATGGCTGGCCTTGTGAGGGAGCAAACACAGTACAGTGAACATGATCTCCACCCTGACTGGTATCAGAATTGCCTGTGAAGCTTTGGAGACACAGAGATGCTCAGGCCCCACGCCAGAGGCTTGGATTTAGGAGGTCTAGGGTCAAGTCAGCACATGTGTCGTTCTGAATATTTCCAAAGGTGATTCCATGTTGAGCCTTTTTCATTTACTCGCTGTGTGTGGAGTCCCTGCTTGTGCTGTATTGCCGTGACACAGGTCTATCTATATACCTGTAACTACCCTTTAACCGGCATTATAGACAACCATATGCCTCCGCCAAGACCTGAACTCCAACTCATGCCTCTGAGTAGAGGGCAGCTGTCCCAGGATGCTATCAAGACCAGAAAATGGCCTCATTCATGGGAGCAGCTAGGAAGCCAGAGGAAACAGTAAGCTTACAGGAAGAATGTTGATCGTTTAATGGCGTGGGTTGTGTGGACCATCAGTACTACAGAGCTGGGTCTCCACTTTGAGCAAACAAGTGTACAAATTCTGTTGGGAATTTGAAAGCAGAACCACCACAATTTTCCATTTCACGAGTCACATAAATCTCTAAAAATGGCTTGGGACAAAAATCACATTGCTGACAAAAACTCTGGTGGCATTCAAACATCCAGTTATATATAAGGTTAGGAAAATCATTCACCCACAGTCAATTAGAATTCAAACGAATGAAAAAAAAGTATTCAATTTATAAGAAAAAGTATCACAAAACTCTCTGTTTCCAATATCTATATTCATATCTGTATCTCTATCTGTCTATCTATCTATAGAATTGTCATTTAGTAGAGCCTTACTTAGAACTGCAAAAGAAGGAGGAAGCAAAATATTTTTTTTTCCTGCAAAACAAAACAAGCTCGACTACAAGGTGTCTCTAATGGTCCTCTATCAATTAGATTTTTATCTCCGGGAAGCAGTTCCCTCACTGCAGGCTATTCTCACTTCTAAATGTTTGACAAAGTCACCTGCCAAGACTTGCACACAGGTGAAAAATGGAAGATAACTTCACTACCAGACCATTTGTATGAGTGGGTCAAGGGGAGGTAGCCACCCTGCTGTGTTTATAAATATACTAGCAAAGAAGCATTTCCATTCAAATAACTTGGCATTTCACATATACACCCCTAAAACAATTTCTGCCACATGGAAAACTGAACAAGATAGAATGACTAGGTACGCTGTCCTGTTCTCAGGGATTCATCGATTCCCAGAAGAACTATAATAAGGGATGACTACACACACACACAAATTACTTGACAGACGAAAATTGCAGTAGTAAAATGTGACTATGCAGAATAATGAGCCTTAGGAAATCAAAGTAAAACAAATAATACCCAAGAAGAGAGTCTAGACCAGTGAATGGAAATCCACACTGCTCATCAATCTCAACTGATTGACCCTCTCCCCACCCCACTGCTATATTTTTTCCTGGGTTGGATCAACAGGCATGATGCCTCAACTATAGTGTATGAATAAGCTCTGCTTACTGTACTTAAACAAGACAAACTTAAAAGTGCTCCACAATGTGATCTACAGATAATTCTAAAATTATTTGTGTGCATGTGGTCTTATATTTTCCAGTAGCACTCACAAAAGAAACATTATCTCTTGCCTGCTTTACTGAAAGGGAAAGAAAAAGAATACAATTATGTAAGAAACCTATCTTTAGTTAATGAGCCAGAAATGCTTGTCTACCTGTGGCTAGGCATTTTATTTTTAGATTAGGTTTCCTATAGCTGTTTCTGTATTTAGAGAATTAAAATAATCGGACCATGACTTTAAATATCTTTTTGGTTTTCCCACTGGTGATACACCTATGACTATATCAGTCCTAAGCATCAAAGCCATTTTTCCCCATTTTTCTACTGGACATCTCTCCTGTCATATCTAATACACATTTCAAACTTTCAGCCCCAAACCAAACTCCTGATTCTATTAGCCTGTGTCCTCTCCTTCCTTTTCCTATTTATAGTGTTTTGCATTCCATCCATCAGCAAGTCCTGCTGGCTCCACCTTCAAAATACTTTTCCCAACCCCTCTGCTACAGCTCTGGACCATGATAACATGATCTTCCCAGACTCCTGAAATCAAACCTTCAATGACCTTTTTGCTTTCTGACAGTCTAGTCTCTGACCAGCAACGTGAGAGGACTTCAAGGACTGTAAATCCCATCACTCTCTCCCAGCCAAAGTCTTCAGATTCCTTCTCTAGGCTTAAAGACTTCTCTCACTCACCATCACCATCTCCAACTGTTCCTGTCTCATTTACCAGTTGCAAAACATTGACCTTCTCACCATTTTAGGCACATGCCAAGCTCCATCCTGCAGCAGGGATTTTGCTTCACTGCTCCTTCTGCCCAGAGAGCTCTTCCTCCAGAAAGCTTATCATGTGGTTCTTGCCCATCCCTCAGAATTTGCTTGGGTGTCACCTGGTAGAGGCCTCTCCTGACCACCCATTCAACACTTTCCTCCGCTTGTTATGCCCTAATCCCTTAAACTACAATATTTTGTTCACATCCAAAGCAGAAAGTGAATATTTTTTGCTTCGTTTTGAAACTCTTTCCATCATTGGACCATACATTCCAGGAGGCAGAAACTTTGATGCTCTACTGGGGTCAGCACATAATTGGCACTCAATAAATATTGGTCAAATGAATGAATGAGGAGATAATTTCACATTTTTGAAGTCAGCAGACAAGGACAGAATCACACTAACCCCTTGAAATATCCAGCTGTTTCTTAGTATAATGTCTTGGCAACTGTATTAAACCATCACATCAGACATTTATGGTATGAGAACTGAATTGTGGAGCTTCCAGTCTGAAAGCCAGACTTCTTTCTATTTAATTAGTCCCCAGGAAGTTTCAAATACTCTACCCATTGTCTCAATAATGATACTTTATATGTAGATAAGAAATTATGATTGAGCATAAAATTCATACTGTAGTCTATTAGCTTCACATGTAATCCTTAAATCTTGCCTGGTGTTTCTCACCAGGCAGTTGGCTGCTTTTCTCCACGTGGTAAAGCTCCCCCCCTGAGGAACTGCAGCTCAAAAATGGCGCATGTGGAAACAGCTTGTGAAAATACAGCTAACCCATCAGAGAAGCACATTCTCCTAACATCAACCCCTGGTCATGTGGGAGCAACGGGAAGGTCATATCTGGAGTCCTTCAGGGTCAGGCTACCCTGGGGCTGTGGTCTCCAAACTGGGCCCTGTGTGCCCGGGGACTTTGTGAAGACTCTCTGAGGGAACACAGGGCTTGGGGTTTACAGGGATCCCGTTTTCAGATCCTTGGCTTTCCTATGCACTCTTCCAACAAAACTGATCTGCTTGAAAACCCTCCCATGTGCATGTTCACAGCCTTCCTTACCTGACTGTACAGAACCTAGTCTAGTCCCTCCCTGCTCCTGAGTGGCAAATGTGCTCTAAGTCCAAACCAAGGTGTTTTTCTGCACAGTGTTAGTGTCTGGGTTGAGAAGGAAACAACTCTAATGACGGGCAGTTCATCCATTTTTTTTTTTTCCCAAAGAGGTAGTTTCCAATTCTTTACCTTCTCCAGAATGAAGAACTTCCTCAGGTTGCCATTGGATAGGTAACTAAAACTAACTTCTGGTGATGGAACCCAATGAGATTTTGAAATAAAATCCAAAAGAAGTTGAAAGAATCAAGTGATATTGCTATAAAGATCTTTGATTCCCTTCACCTTATCTGAGTGATGTTTCTCAGTATTTAAATCTATAAACATACATACACAATGAGAATAGAATGATACTGAATCCTGTTCATTCAAGCAAGAAGTAAAACTCATTTTTGACTATCTGAATTGATTGGGATAAAAGGGGTCATCCATCTAAGGGATACATTTCAAATACAATTTTACTTTTTATATCTAAAAATTTTAATCAAGATATATGACACATATATGTTGCTGTTTTGCTCGTGCCCTACTAAGAACTACAGTAATAACAATACATAAGAGAAACTTAAAGCCTAATACTACAAGAAATATTAAATTTTTTTTAAAATTTGTATATCTTTTGTTTGCAGAAAGAATGTTGAATAAAGAGACTTTTAAGCATTTAGTAAAATTCTTGGGGAATGTCAAATGGTCACATGCTCAAGAAGCAATAGAAATTATATATAATTTCTAACATTAACGAAGAACTTCCTTACATATTATTTAAAAGGATGATGGTGGATATTAAACCACTATGATATTCAGATCAGGTATACTTAAAAGAGGGATCTGTCAGATTTATCTTTGAAATGCCACACAGGAAACTACATCTTTGGCAACAGTTTATATTTAAAAATGTGATTCTGTGCAGCTAAAGAAACCATCAAGGAAATGAAAAGGCAGCCTATGGAATGGAAGAGGATATTTGCAAATCATATATCTGATAAGGAGTTAATATCTAAAATATATAAAGAACTCAGAGAAATCAATATAAAAAAACTCAGTCTGATTAAAAGTGATCTGAATAGACATTTTTCTAAAGAAGACACCCAAATAGTTGGACTCACTGATTTGTCTGTCTAGTTAGTTCTAGGCAGTTGCCGTTTGTTTATTCTGCATCCAGCTTATGCCAGGCCCTCAGCTTCCTTCCAGCGGCCCCGAACAGGAGAGGGTGTTTGCAGATGAAGCATGGGGGCTAGGCTGTAGTTGTTACTGTCACTGGTATTGTCTCTTGTCTGTAGTTCTGGTTTTCCTCCACTTCCCCAGCACTGCTCTCCAAGGATCACTCTCATTCCAAACCCCCAAATCCTCTGCTCCATTCTTGCCCAGAGCCCACCAGCCCAGCTGGCTGGGGGTGACCCAGGGAGCCAGCTGGGAAGATAAAAAGCAGGGTGGCTATGTGTGCTGCTTTAAGCTAATGTGGGAAGAAGACAAAGCCTGACTTAGTCAGTCTGTCCCTTCACATTTGCACCTAATTACCGTGGATGCAGTCATGTTTACACGTAGGAGATCACTTACCCATTTAAGATGGGCTGTGTGGCAAACTGTACTTAATTACTGAATGCTCGGCATTCATTGTCTGTTGCTCACAGATCATTACTATCCAATTGAGTAGCACAGTCACTTGCTTACCATTTAAAACATTGATCCAGGGAGGTGTTCTACTTTGTAATTCAGACGTTTTTAGCTAGTTCTAGTCCTTTGCCTAGTGGAAAATAGGTAACTGAACAATCCTCTATTTTCCCCTATAGTGATGCTTCAGAAACAATACGCTTTACCTTCTTTCAACAAATAGCCTTGTCAATATTCATCACCTACCCTACATCTTTTTGTCCACTAGCTCTTCTCCCCCAACCTGGGCCAGTAGTGAAAACTGGTGAGAATGGAATACAATTCCAGTATTGCTCCTGGGGGTAAGTGAGGTGTCACAGAAGAAGGTGACACTTAACACTAGGGTATACAGGATCAGGTCAACTGAGGGATGTTCAATGAAGCCAATGGAATTATTCCTTGGGTCTCCCCATTGTCTGATTTTCCTTAGTTCGGCAGATTAGCATCCAGCCAAGAAAGCAAGGTCAAAGGTTTGATCCTCAAGGGAAGCCATTAGCTTCTTCCATAGCTGATGCAGCCTCCCCCATACCAAACCCCAGAGATACCAGATTCAAAAGCAACTTAAAGCACGCACTGCCTAGCATCACCTATGCACATCAAAGAAAACACATTTTAATAAATCATCCAGGCAGGGGTATAAGGTCACAGCAAAGAAGAGTATATTTGGGAAGTGATAAGTAGCTTTAACTCAAGAAAAGCAGCTCACAGAAAGGTAACGCTAATACCCTCGTGTTTTGGAAGGATGCTTGCGAGGCAGGGTTATAACTCAAAGTATTAATTTGTATATTTTCTGGTTATTTTTCTCCTTCTTTACTTGCTCATTGGTACCCCGCGGGCATTTTTAGCTTGGGCACTGGCAGGCTTCCCAAGTGGTGGGGAACTCAGACACCCTGAGTCGGGAAGGATGGCACTAAGGGGACACCCTGCTTCCATCAGAAAAACTGAGACAGTCCCTGTAGCCTTCTCGGCCCTGAACTCTATTGTCAGCCTTACCCTTGAATTTGATGTTTCCAAAAAGCTCTTTACAATCATCCTCTTGATTCAATTAGTCTTTAACCATAAGGGGCTTAATTAAGTGGAAAGGTAAAGTTAGAATCCTTTGCCAAACTGAAGAGACTCATGACATCTTCACCTAAGTGTGTGTTATGAAAGATTATTCTACAACAGGGAGCTGATGCCCACTTGATATTCCTACTATGTGTAAATACATTTGCAAGAATTCATGCTTTGTTTTGACTCTAGCTATCAGTACCTTTAGTGGCAATGTTAACTGAAATCAGCTATTTCAAAGCCATCATCCATTACATACAATAATGTAAAGAGGAAGTCTGAATCAGAATAATTTCTGGAGAAAATTTCTGTGTCTGTTGCAATCAAAGAAATGGCATGTCTCAGAGAAAAATGCTCAGAGGATAATGACTTCAGGTTTAGACTGCAGTCATTATAAAACATTTCAAAATTGGGAGAAGACAGTTTTCCAGGAGATTAGCAGGCTGTTTTTATTTACGATGGGTCTTACAGAGATTTAAAGCAGTAGTTCTCAACCTTGGCTAGATATTACAACCTCCAGGGAGCTGAAAAATAAGTGCTAATAACTCACTGTCTCTGGGGATGGGCTCCGGTGATGCCAATACACAACTGAGATCAAGAATCATGGTCTGAAAAAGTGTTATTCAACTGCTTTTGTTTACATAATAAAAATAAGGCTTGGAGCTCTATTTTTAGGGATGTAGTGGTGGTGGTGTGTTCAAGGTGAGGAAGGAGGGTGAGGGTAGGTATGTAGGTCTCATTTGTCAACGATGATATGCTATAGGTTATCACTGCAAACCAATTTTGAATAATTAGGAAAATCAACATATAATATTGGTAATTTGGTTGATAAAACTGCAATATTATGACTTCAACCTACTGTGCATTCAAATAAAACCTAAAAATTATCTGCCAGATGCTGGAACAGCCCTGTTCTGGGGGTTCCAGCAGCAAACAAGGAAGCTACTCCCTCTGCTCCCCTGGAGTTCATATTCTAGCAGAACGATGCAACACCTCCCTGTGGCTGTCATCACATTCATATGATGCTAGGCATTGCCAGGACTTTCAAAAGAAGCATAAAAAGAGAAAACACAGAAAGATGCTTTTCTTATTCCTAAAGAGCTACTGGCTTGGCCGAGGAGACGATACTGCTGCATCCATTAGCATTATGCACTCATATGGGTCTTGTGCACAATACTCCTTATGTGCTAAATTTGGGAAAATACATTGATAAACATGAAAGAGTTCAAATAGAGCACAAAATTAAAGAAAGAGTTCTCAGGGACGCTCTGTAAAAGGGGTGGAACTAGAATTTGTCTTGGAGGATGGGTAAGGAGTAGATAGAAAGGAGGTGGTGAAAGAGCAACTGTGGGGAGTGGGGGATAGAATAGCTCAAGTGGAAAGAGAAGGGTAAGAGCAGGGACAGTGGGGAGAGAGCCCAACTAGAAGGACAGCTGTGAACTTAGGAACAGTAAGTATTGAGGTTGGGACTTCCCTGGTGGCACAGTGGTTAAGAATCCACCCACCAATGCAGGGTACATGGGTTTGAGCCCTGGTCGGGGAAGATCCCACATGCCGCGGAGCGACTAAGCCCGTGTTCCACAACTACTGAGCCTGCGCTCTAGAGCCTGTGAGTCACAACTACTGAGCCCATGTGCCACAACTACTGAAGCCCACGCACTTAGAGCCCATGCTCTGCAACAAGAGAAGCCACTGCAGGGAGAAGCCTGCACACCGCAACGAAGAGTAGCTCCTGCTCGCCACAACTAGAGAAAGCCCACGTGCAGCAATGAAGACCCAACGCAGCCAAAAATAAATAAATAAATTTATAAAAAATAAAAAGTAAGTATTGAGGTTGGATAGAGACAGTGAGAGTAAAATTATTTAAGGTCTGAAAAATGTAGGTAGTGCAGGGATCTAAACATCTCCTCTGACTCAGAAAGTAATGACTGGGCTGTGATGCACAGAGACATCTCCAGAATCCGTATGTGCTCAGCTTCTAAGCCCAACTGTAGGTTAAATACTGACCATGCTCTTGAAACATTTGAATCAGTGGTAAAAACTGAATTTAACTAAAGCCCAGATACAGCTAAAATACATGTTTGATTAACTCAGCCCTCCACCTTAGCAGACTGATAGAAGAAATGGGGTATTTTGTTGGAGGTATGCATTATCGACTTCAGTCAATTCTGATATTTTAACACACAATGTCTAGCATAAACAAGAAATCACAAGACATGTAACAAAGCAGGAAAATGAAGAGAAAGGGTAGTCAATACAGGCAAATCCACAAATAACCCAGATACTAGAATAAGCAGACAAGGACTTGATCTGTGATATAAATGTTAAATATCAAGTGGAGAAATGGACAACATGCATGATTAAAAAATGAACAAATTCAGCAGAGAAATGGAAACTATAAGAAAGAACCAAATGGGAATTCTAGAACTGGAAAATACAATGTCAGAAATAATGAATTTATGTGATGGGCTTTACAGAAGATTGACCCAGGACAGAGCCCTGAAGCAGAGTGGAGGAGAAAAAGCCAAAGGAAAAGAAAGAGGAAGGAAGAAAACTAGGAAAGTTTTCTCTTAGGAACGAAGATGTATGAATATTTCAAATGCTTCTCAGAGGTTGGAGCAAGATCAGAAGAGAGACATGCCCATACTAGGAAGCATGGAGACTCTTGCAGGGGCCTTAATACAAACTGTTTTACTGAAAAATAAAATCAGGTGGCAGAGTTCACTTTGTATCATGCATATCATGGAAACACCGACGATTCCTTTATTGGAGGATTTTAGGAAGGTCAGGGTGGCAGCAGTGATTTGGGGGTGGGAGCTCAGAAAGGTGAGAGGGACAAAGTGACCCAGGTAGGATGCCATGGGCGTGCCCTGGACTTGCCATACTGCAGGCTGAAATTGGAAGGTGAAATACACATGAAGAGTAAGGAATTCAAGCAACTCCCCAAAAAAGTGTCAACAAGATATCCTGAAGGATTTACCGTCTAAGGATAAAGAAAAGAAGGAAAAAAACCCAAAGTGTCTATCCATTTCTGTCACTGGAAAAATAGGGACAAATAAAAAACTAGGGTTAGGGTTAGTATCTGAGGAGTAAAGGGGAGGATGACCTGAAAGTTCAACCTTTTGAGGTTCAGGTAGAGTGACAGAGCACAGGTGTCTCGTATTGGGCTGTGGAGGTGGGAGGCCGGTCTTGGGTAGAACTTCTATATTGTTTCCTCAGCATGGCACACATAGAAAATGCTAATACCTGTACTGTGTCCTGGGGTCAGAGCTGTGCCCTGCTGGGGGCTACAGATCCAGGCGCTTGCTCCCCAGACCTTCCTGAGGGCTGAGGGCATCAAAGTTGCAGCACATCTGTGACCCATTCGTGGTACACAGTGGGGGGAACTCTGGTCTAAGGAAGCAAGTTGAGGCCTTGTTTCCTGCAGTAGCCCCAGTGGTCCCTCCATAACTATTTGCTGCTGAGTGAGGCCTGTGGCTCTTCTCTCACACACACCCTCTATTCTCACTTTTTAAGAGTAACAAGGTTGCTAAATAGACATTTCTCCAAAGAAGACATACAGATGCCCAACAGGCACATGAAAAGATGCTCAACATCACTAATTATTAGAGAAATGCAAATCAAAACTACGAGGTATCCCCTCACACCAGTCAGGATGGCTATTATCAAAAACTCTACAAATAATAAATGCTGGAGAGGGAGCAGAGAAAAGGGAACCCTCCTATACTGTTGGTGGGAATGTAAACTGGTGCAGCCACTATGGAAAACGGTATGGAGGGTCCTCCAAAAACTGAAAATAGAGCTACCATGACCCTGCAATCCCACTCCTAGTGGGCATATACCTCCCAAAAGATGAAAACTCTAATTTGAAAAGACACATGCACCCCAATGTTCATAATGGCACTATTTACAATAGCCAGGACATGAAAGCAACCTAAGTGTCCATAGACAGATAAATGGATAAATAAGATGTGGTACATATATACAGTGGAATATTACTCAGCCATAAAAAAGAATGAAATAACGCCATTTGCAGCAACATGGATGGAACTAGAGATGATCATACTAAGTGAAGTCAATCAGAGAAAGACAAATATTATATGATATCACCATATGTGGAGTCTAAAAAATAATAGAAATAAATTTATTTCCAAAACAGAAACAGACTCACAGACATAGGAAAAAAGTTACGGTTACCAAAGGGGAATGTGGGGGAGGGATAAATCAGTAGTATGGGATTAATTCATACACACTACTATATATAAAATAGATAAACAACAAGGTCCCACTGTATAGCACAGGGAACTATATTCAATATCTTATAATAACCTATAATGGAAAAGCATCTGAAAAAAATGTATATAACTGAATCACTTTGCTGTACACCTGAAACTAATGCAATATTGTAAATTAACTGTACTTCAATTAAAAAAATAGATAAGTACCCGTCTCCCCCCCAAAAAAAAAGAAAAGAAAAAAAGTAACAAGGTCACTTATAGTGGACCTGACTCTCACACAAACACTAGTCGGTATTAGTCCGTGGAGTTAATATTCAGTTAAAAAGTTTAACATCACTTTCCATTTCATAGCTATGACATTCCTCTCTGATGAGTAAATTAAAGTGTTCAAGCCTGCAAGTGAGGACCATGGGAATTTCTTATCCTTCGATCTACCTTGCACATTGAACACCCTCTAATGTTGATGCTGGAATATTAGTAACTCCTAATGAAAAGCAACATGTTGTATATTACCATACGCCTGCACCATTCTGGTTTGTACTCTCTCGAGTTCAACTGCCTACATTAAATAGTAAGGATGATAAAATCTGGGATTCAAAGGATATTACGTGCTTTAGGAAACAAGCCGCTTGTCTTTTATCATTCCACTCCAAAGCCAGTATTTTACCTGACATTGTTCAAAGATGTTATCATACACAAAACTGAATAGGGAATTCCATTTTAAATTTGAAAAAACAGGTTTGCTCAGAGACAGTACATTTTCATGAGCTTTCTTGGTTATAAGAGAAGAAATCTCTAAATTTCAAATAAGTGTCTTGAAAGAACTTTTTGGGACATTTTGAGGAGGAGCTGTTGGGAACTGCCTGATTCTTTGCCTCTCTTCTCCTCTTTGACCTCAGTCTGGCAGGATGAACAGATGGGCTGTCTCTTCTCAGCATCTCAGCGAGCTTGCTTCTTCTCAAGGAGCAAAATCTGCTTTTGTGCCATCTCACAGACCAGCATCCTAGCTCCTGGCCTCAGCTGCCCAGATGCTAGGGGAGCTGCCCTGCCAATCTTCCATCACCTCCTGGGTCCCCGGCCTCTTCTGGGGCTTGCTGTGTCCTTCGTCCTGGGATGGCTGCCTCACCTCTCTACAGTGTCTGCCTTCTCTTCGTCTTACTGCCTTATGTGTCCTCCAGGTCAGATCCACTGGACCACTCAATTGACGGCACCAGCCTATACATGTTTTTTTTTTTTTTTTTTAGCGGAACCCCCAATTACATCTACCCTTGCCTGCTCTGCAATTCCTCAAGATCCAGCATAATAAATACAATCAAGCATAAGGCAGAATGGCTAAAAAAGTATTCATTTTAAAACTTTTAAACTACTTTCTAATCCATTATTTTTAGTATTAGAAAGTAAAAAATAACAATTAATTTCCACACGATTAAATGTTTTTCCCCCCTTTTGGCAAGGGGAAGAACTAGCAGTTAACATGGAGAAGGAATATAACTTAAAAACATTATTCTGGGGCTTCCCTGGTGGCACAGTGGTTGAGTCCGCCTGCCGATGCAGGGGACACGGGTTTGTGCCCCGGTCCGGGAGGATCCCACATGCCGCAGAGCGGCTGGGCCCGTGAGCCATGGCCGCTGAGCCTGCGCGTCCGGAGCCTGTGCTCCGCAACGGGAGAGGCCACAACAGTGAGAGGCCCGCGTACCGCAAAAACAAACAAAAAAACCATTATTCTGCTAAAATCCTCTTTTTTACTTTCGATTCTCAAGAGTGGGGGTATTTTGGAGAGCCATTTCATTTCTTATGCATTCTCTTCTCTAAAGCTTTTCTTCTGAAACTGTTTGACTAGGCATTAAAATAAATACCGAAATGGTCCAAATAAAGTTAGGTGTTTTTCTCCCTCTTTTCTTACAGTGGAGGTTCTGAAATCTGCATCAACTGGAAATTTCAGTTGACTCAGTTTTGCCTTTTCCCCACATCGAGTATTTCCAAGGGGCCAATCATTAAGTCTTGTTTAATAAAATCATTATTGGCCCTTCAATTTATTTACAACTTCCCCTTCCAAGGAATTCTTATCTGCCAGACCCAGCTGCCAAAATTCCCCAACAGGTGTCTGAAGTTCATTAACAAAGAACCCATGTCTTTGCTGGAAAGGAGGGCAGCATTCATGAGATTAGGTTCTCGGGTTTGGGAGATGAGAGCTCTAACACAGGCACCTAATCTGAAGATACCAAGTTCTGGCCAAAGCACACAGCTCTCTGGCTGCCTAGAATTTGGCTCGTGAAATCAAGTTATTAAAGCGAGTCAGCAAAGAATGTTCTGAAAAACCACCTTGTCTGGGAAACCGGGCTTCTTTTTAAAATACTAATTGAAATTACATGTGTTTTAATTAAAACAACATCTGCCAGGGTCTGAAGAAACATGTTTTGAAATGCAGAGAAGGTATGTCTCTAAAAATGTCTTCAAACCTACTTAATAAAGTAAAGCTCAGACATTCCCAGGAATAAAAATATTACTTTGCCTCCCAGGTTGCACTGAGGTTTCCAGAACCTCAAGTCTTTCCCTGGGCACAGGTGGGATTCCCTAGGGTCAGGAACACAGATAAAGAAAGTGCCCATGTGTGATGAGTGGCCTGTGAAAAGTCTGCCCTCCAGAATGGGGTGCCCACATCCCAGCGGGTTCTGCTACACGGAAGCCACTGGCATGAGATGAGAAGGTAATAAAACACACACACGTGTGTATTTTAACTGATGGTAGTGCCATACATTTTAAGAGCCCTAGGAGACACTGTGATGCAGTGATATTCTGAATACTCAGAGGATGGTTACCAGGAGGTCATTTCATTCCTAGGCCAAAGAATGGAGACAAACGTTGAGAAATGATCTCCTGAGTAACGTCTGGAATGCTGCTTCATGGAGACTGAGACACGGGCGTAGGTGTCCGTTTATTCCCCGAGAGAACATGCTCTCATGATTCGAGACCTGGGTAAAATAGACCCCAAAGTCTGGATGAAGATCAGGGCTGCCAGGTGTAGAATTCCATGGATACACATCTCAAAATTTCAGCTGTGAGATGACTAAACAAAAGAGAATGTTTACAAAGCTACACACATTTAGGAGAGTGTGGATACAGTGAAGGTTCCCCCCGTTTTCCCCCTCCAGTTCTGCAAAGGAAAACACATTTCTCACCAAGTAAAGATCTGGCACAGGGGCAGGGGCTGTCAGGGGAGGGGTGGTTAACATTCCATCAACGTTACCTTCTCCTTTATTCCGTCTTTATTTTCACTTAAATATAGAACGTTTTTATGTAATCCTTTAAATAAAAGCAACCACTGTCGTAAAGAATCATTACAGTGGTCAGCTAAAATCTTTTATTTGAATATTTAAAATAGATTGTGGCAAGAAAAAAGGCTAGGGAGGGAATGTCCCTTGTGTCAGCCCCACTGCCCCCTCCTTCCCAGAATGAATGAAAGGGACGATCTGAAAACCATGAGACAAGTAGCAATGGGCTTGTTGCTTAAATCATAATTAACTCCCGGGCAAGAAACTGCCCTTCTTTTGTTCATGATTTCGTGAGTGTGGAAAAGTGTGAGACATGCACTGCTAGGTGCCCCTGGAGATTTGGGGCTCCTTCTCTTGTGTCTCTTTTGGGGGACAGCTGTGCTTAGGAGCCAGCAGGCTCCCCTGGGAAACGGCCCTCCCTGATGCCAGAGTGTCTGGATTCTGTCTGGTGCTGTCTGGTGCTTTGAGGCTGGATTGGGTTGAGAGGGTGTTGCCTGAATAGAAGAAGCCCAGAGAGTCGACAACGTGAAAAGAAGGTCAGCCCAATGCGAAGAATGGGTCATATCATATGAATGTATGGAGGCAGCATTCTACAATTCCAAACGTGGTGACCTGGCCTCCAGATGATAACAGAGTGCAGGGAAAGGGTCACACAGGGTAGAGAGGACATGGCTAAAGGACTGAGATGAGCTTGGGAAGGAAGGGCCAGGTTCACAAAGCAGTGGAAGGTCCTTCTCTTGAGTCCGGGGAGGGGAGTGAGGCAGCCGGGAGGACGCTTCCAGCACCCCAGCCCTGGCTTGCCTGCCGGAAAATGTGGCATGTAGCCACCACCCAGGGAAGTGAAGGGAGGGTGCCCTGTGAGCTCTGCCAATGCCACCCGCAGGGGTGCAGTGGCTCTGCCAATCTCTGATAGCTATCTGGGCATACGCAGAGAGTGTTACTAATTCCTGCCCAATCCCAAACCTCTTCCAAAGTGGCAGCAGAATGAGTTTGACTAGAGTCCAGGATTTCAGGCAGCAACCGAGCTGTCTTTCTTTTCTCTCTTCACTGGATGCTGTGGAAAGAGGCTGAAATAGACCTCCCCTCTACCCCTCCTTCTCTCTTTGTGGGATTCCCCAAACCTCCTCTAGATCTGTTCTCCAGAATAAAAAACCCGTGTTATTCTCCCATCAGAGAATTGGTTCAGCAAATATGTACTGAGCATAGCAAAGGGCTAGGCATGGTAGGACATACAAATAAATATGGAACCTGATTCCTGCTTCTTATTTCATTGGGGGGAAATGCAATGCATACACACAAAAAGAGACAACACAAAAATAAAATTAAATAATGGAAATCCAAGGTAAATTAAAAGTTTTTTATCAAGTAGGTATTACCCACCTCCTTTCTGTGTTCAAGGAGCAGTGTTCATCAGGAAGGCCACCTAGAGCTGGGCTCTGAGTGATGGCTGGGGGGTGAGTAAATGCACAGAGATGAAAGACCATGCCAGGGAGGGATACAGCTTGGGTACAGGTTTGTGAGTGGGGATGATGGTACAAAAACCGGTCTGGCTGAATAATTCATCAAAAAGAGTGGTTAGGGATAAGAGGCCATTTGGTAACACCACCCAGTACTTCTCCTGTCCAGTGTTCCTAGGTGTTTGAAGTTTTTTATTTTGTTAGTTTTGTTTGTTTGCTTGTTGGCAGAGAGGATAGGGAATCCGGAAAAGAAATACCTGCCATCTTCATCAGGAACTGTCAATGTGCTGAAATGGATGGTATTTTGGTAAACTTATTAGAACAAGACAGTGTTGTTTGTTCTTTTCTCTGAAGCTAATCATTACCATTCAAAAAAAAACCTCTTGGGCTTCCCTCGTGGCTCAGTGGTTGAGAGTCCGCCTGCCGATGCAGGGGACACGGGTTCGTGCCCCGGCCTGGGAAGATCCTACATGCTGCGGAGTGGCTAGGCCCGTGAGCCATGGCCACTGAGCCTGTGTGTCTGGAGCCTGTGCTCCACAACGGGAGAGGCCACAACACTGAGAGGCCGGTGTACCACAAAAAAAAAAAAACTCTTTCTGAATGATGAAATAACACTTTATACTGAAGGATAATTAACATTTTTGGAAGGCTGCAAAGAAATGGATGGATGTGCATTCACCTGGACCACTGCATGACGTCATTTGGAAGCACACAAATATCTACCTGTAGCCTACTTATCACCTGATGGCAGAGACATACACAGAACCATGGAAACAGCCCAAATGGAAAGACAAGGAGAGGCAGAGTATGTGATACTACTTTAGTGCTACTATCTTAAAAAAAAATTTTTTTTGGAACAAATCAAAGAGGAAATCAAAAAATATCTTGAGATAAATGAAAACAAAAGCACAACGATCCAAAACCTATGGGATGCAGCAAAAGCAGTTCTAAGAGGGAAGTTCATAGCAATACAACCTTACCTCAGGAAACAAGAAAAATCACAAATAAACAACCTAACCTTACACCTAAAGCAACTAGAGAAAGAAGAACAAACAAAACCCAAAACTAGTGAAGGAAAGAAATCATAAAAATCAGAGCAGAAATAAATGGCATAGAGATCAAGAAAACAATAGAAAAGATCAATGAAACTAAAACCTGGATCTTTGAAAAAATAAACAAAATTGATAAACCTTTAGTGAGACTCATCAAGAAAAAAAGGGAGAGGACTCAAATCAATAAAATTAGAAATGAAAAAGGAGAAGTTACAATGGACACCACAGAAATACAAAGGATCACAAGAGACTACTACAAGCAACTATACATCAATAAAATGGACAATCTCGAAGAAATGGAAAAATTCTTAGAAAGGCACAATCTCCCAAGAATGAACCAGGAAGAAATAGAAAATATGAACAGACCATCACAAAGACTGAAATTGAAACTGTGATTAAAAAACTCCCAACAAACAAAAGTCCAGGACCAGACGGTTTCACAGGTGAATTCTATCAAACATTTAGAGAAGAGCTAACACCTATCCTTCTGAAACTATTCCAAAAAATTGCAGAGGAAGGAATACTCCCAAACTCATTCTATGAGGCCACCATCACCCTGATACCAAAACCAGACAAAGATACCACAAAGAAAGAAAATTACAGGCCAATATCACTGATGAACATAGATGCAAAAATCTTCAAAAAAATACTAGCAATCCAAATCCAACAATACATTAAAAGGGTCATATACCATGATCAAGTTAGATCATGTGTGCTACTACCTGAACCTCATTAGAGCTGATGGGGTGGACTGATTGTTGTTCAATAGCTTATTTGGACTTTTCCTTATCATGGAGTCCAAGGAAGATGAACCCTTCCTTAACCAGAGTTGTGGTAGCTGCCCCCTCCAATTAAAAGAATGATCTAAAGAAGAGATGTAATTTAAACTGGACCCCAGTGATTGAAAACAACTGGATTCCTTCTGAAATTCTGAGTGTCTCCATACATCTAGTAAACTTTAGTAGGAAAATGAACTGGCTTTTGGATGATTTTCTATATTAATATAAAATTCTTTTCTTTAGTTAATGTTTTATTTCATTTACTTACTTAATGTTTTGCTGATGTGGAGTTCATTATAAGATAAAGGCCAGACAGGAAAAAATTCAGTTATTCATTCAGCAAATACTGATGAATCCCTGGTATGGGTCAGGCATTGTTCTAGGTACACGAGCTATATCAGTAAACACACAAGGTGGAACTTCCTGCTCTTAATGGGTTTACATTCTAGTGTGGAGAGATGGACAAGAAATAAGATAAATAAATATGTTATATATTAGAGGGTGATTAGTACTGTGAAGATCAGTAAAGCAGAAAAGGGGATAGAATTTTAAGAATGGGCACCAGAAAAGGTTGTATTGGGAAAGTAACACTTGAGTAAAGACCTGAGGGGGTGAGGATTGACCACATGGACATCTGCAGGAAGAGGAGTGCAGGCAGAGGAAATTGCATGTTCAAGGGCCCTGAGGCAGGCTTTTGGCTCAGGTCATAAAGGAACTGCAGTGAAGCAGTGGCCACAGAAAGGTTAATGCCTGTGAGGAAGAAGTTGAGGCTGGAGAGGGAACAGAGAACTGGATTGTATAGAGCCGTGTCTGCCTTGCAAAGACTTAACTTTACACTGAAAGAAATGAGGAGCTGATGGAAGGTTTTAAGTGGAGAAAAGACATGCTGTGAGGTTTTGATAGGACCACTCTGGCTGCTCCTTTGAGAGTAGATGGTAGGGGGTGAGGGTAGAAGCAGAGAGTTCTCAACCACTGCGCCACCAGGAAAGTGGCCATGGTAATAACGCAGGTGAGAGAGGATGGGATCTGGGGGGACAAGGCAATGAAGGTGAGAAGGGTCAGGTTATGGGAAAATTCAGAAGCAAGACCAGATTTGTTGATGGAATGGATATGAGAGTAAAGAATCAAAGGGGACAGCAAGGTGCTTATCCTGGACCACTGCAGGGACAGGTTGCCATGTGGAAGCCTGCAGGATTGGTTTTGGAGGAAAAGACAAGGAACTCAGGTCTGGAGGTGTTTTACTTGAGATGCCTGTCAGATATCCGGTGCAGGTGGTGGACAGACTATTGGATACAGAGATGTGAGATTCATACCAGAAATATCTATCTGGGAGTTTTCAGAATATAAATGATCTTTAACACCAGGAAACCATCGAGGTCACCAAAGCTTTGATTGAGAGTTGATAGAAAAGTCCAACTTTAATTTTGTCTTTGTTCTTGGTTCAAAGTTGTTGCAGCTTTTTTTTCAGTATATAAAGTTCTGTAGAGCATTTTCTTATAAAGAACCACTACTTTGATACAATATTTAAAGCAAAAGAGTTAGCAAAGGTCACATTTCCTTTCTCCTAGATAGAATAGAAGAGTGTTTTTTGGTTCAATTCTGCTTTTCTTACTCAAGAAAAAAGTTACTGACTCCATAAAGCTGAGATATTTTCACTCCTATTTTTAAACATTTGGTTCCCTTTCCTGTCTGGTGACATTTGATAGTAAAGGCTTAATTTAACATGGGCAATATGGACTTCCAAATGTTCCTGCCTCAGAGACAGTTCTAGATAACTGGCTTCTCGGAAAGAAGAGACGCCTTGAGGCTAGAAAACCAATCAATAGTTCCCTATTTTGTTATATTTTAATCCACCAAAAGAAATAAAACACCCAAATGCACAACACCTAGTAGTTCGTACCCAAGCAGTAGACTGATTAGCTATTGATTTTCCCTGCATTTTATAGAGGAGCTCCAGGATTTGATTACAAGCCCCAGCGCTGTCCTGTCTAAAACACCTATGCAAGGAAAAGGAAAGTGGATATGGAGAGGGCTAAGAGTGTAGTTTAAATATGTAACATCCACCACCACCATTTAAATTAAATTCAAACCAAGTGTAATTATAAAATTGTGAGTTTATGTCATGCCTTATGATGTACTTCAAGCATAACAAATAATTGCATTTATTAGACGCAGATTTGAAATCTGGTCCCTGTGAATAAATAAATGGCTTGGAGACCTGCAAATCCTTTGGTATTTATAGGAGGCTATGATGGGTATTGCGAAATGGCAGGAGAAAAGTGGCTGGTTCCTAGGTCATGAAGGGCTTGGTACGCCACGTTCAGGAATTTGGATAGTGGAGGTAGACTGTTGTATCTATGCATACTTTGGATGAGACTCGGACCCACGCCTGGTACTCCAACTGCCCCAGGAATGGAATCTTCCCCCTTTGCCCGCTCTCACCTGCTTTTCCCAAATCCCCCAGAAGCTGCATAACCGGAACCTTTGCCACGATGGGTGGTCCAGCTCCCTGCTGCCTGACCTCTGCGGCTACCTGCTACCTGTGGGCAAGCTTCATGCTGCACTGATCAACTACCACACCAGAGTCATATCTTCGACCCCAGGAGGACAGTGGTATCTGCGGAGGCTGTGCCTCTCCCCGGGCAGGTCCCTGTGGTTCGACCTTGGCCTGGGTGGGCATCCTCCCAGTTACAGAGGGAGGAACCAGAAGGTCTCTCCAGCCTGGGCTCCCACCACTCACTCTGTACCAGGCACACCAGGCCCTGCAACGGCCTTAAACCCCACCGCCTGCTTCCAGATTCCCTTCTGGGAGGCTGTCTGCAGAGGCTCCTCCTTCAGTTAGGTGCTCTTCACCCCAGAGAGCCACAGGGCCCTGTTTCACCTCCCTCAGGCTTCTGCTCAAATGTTACCTTCCCAACATCTCCTATTTTGACTTTGACCTCTCATTTAAAATCACAACCCCTTACGCTAAGTGCAAGAAGCCAGACACAAAAGCTCACGTCTTGTGTGATTCCATTTATAGGAAATATCCAGAATAGGAAAATCCACAGAAAGCAGACTGGTGGCTGCCTGAGCTGGGAGGAAGGGGAATTGGGGGATGACCACCTAATGGGTACAGGGCTTTCCTTAGGGTCATGGAAATATTTTGGACCTTGACATAGGTGCTGGCTGTACGACATCGCCAAAATGCTAAATGGTACATTTTAAAGTGGTTAATTTCACGTTATGTAAATTTCACTTCACTGGAAAAAAAATCGCAACCTCGCCAATTACATTGTGCCTGACCCAGCTCCATTTTCCCCCATAGAAAGTTTCTACCGCGTTGTGGGATTCACGTGTGTATTTTGTTGGCTGTACATCTCCCCTCTTCAGAATGTAAACTCCACCAGGGCAAGGCTTCCTGGCTGCTTTGATATCATCTCCGGGCCTAGAACAGGCCTGGAACAAAGTAGGTCATGGACAAAAATTTGTTGAATAAATAGGTGAATGTATGCCTCTTTAATGCTTCATTAATAAAAGAGCCGCCCTATTTCTTGAACACCAAACTAAAGGGAGATGATTCTTTAAAAATAGGATTAAAGAGCCAGTATAGTCTAATCCAAAGTAAATTTTAACATAGCAAGAGGAAGAAAAGTGGCCTGTATCCCATTAGAATTCCAGTTCACAATGTGGGAAGCAAACAAACAGCCTGACAGGGATTTAGAGGATCAGGACGATGGTATCCGGTGCTGAGTACTGCGGTCATTTTTAATTTGCAAGATTAGAAATGTCACCAAACATCGCATTTTCCTCTAAATTCTAAAAGATAAATTAGTGCACTGATTTCCACTAGAAGGAGAGCCGGAAAAGCAAGGCCTCTAACACATGCTCTGTTTCTGTACACGCATATACGTCCTGCACATGGATTTAACCACGGGAAGTACACTGTACTTCAATTAAAAAAAAATGCAGACACTGTAAATCGGAGGGAACATACCAATGAGCTCCTTATTCCTGACGTCCAAGGCCATGTTCCGGAGTGCCGTGGCCACTGCACACACCACTCGGTCATTGTCTATCCGCAGCAGCTCCACAAGGATGGGCAGGCCTTTCTCTTTCCGGACAGCAGCTCGGATATATACCGACCACTGCAAATGAGGGGAAGCAAAGACATTAGGAGCTGGGGTGGAACCCCTACAAGCAAACAGCACGTGTGGGTTTTCACACTGCCGTCTACAGGTGCCAAAAAGGTTGGATGATCAAGATCTCATTGTGGAATGGGTTGAGTGTGTTAGACATGTATTTACACATTTTAACATTTTAACTTTATTTTTGCCTCCAACATAGGATAAAGGTTTCAGCTTTAATCAGTTAACCACTCTTCATTTCGCCGGTGCCAGCTTTCTCAGCCCCTGAGTTAGGAAGCCATTTGTGTGGTGTCTATACTTGGTACTTTAAGATATGGAGGTCTGGGACAGGAAGGGCTGGCTATTGACATTAAGAGGAATAAAAAAAAAATCCTGGGAAGAGTAGAAAACGATAAAAGGTAGAGTACAGGTGACTTTTTAAAAAGGAGACTTGAATTTGGAGGTGGGGCAGAGAGATAAGTTACAGAAAGTACTGTCAATTAAGTTGTTGGCTGAATAATTAGGAGGAAGTAAGTTAGAAAATGGTAGGGGTGAGGAGAGGTAAATATGACATCGAAGATGGAGGGTAAAAATTGTAAAATTAAAAAAATCGCAATATATAATATTATACCTAGGGCCATATTTCAATGTCTAATTTATAAAGTAAGCATACAATTTGTTTTGGGTTGGCAGTCGTTGGCCTTAGTGGAACACACCTAAGGCTCTTTATAGAAATGTACTTGCAGTATCAGGACCATAAAGTATTCAGATTCATTTAACGGAATACAGGTAGGCTCAGGTTTTCCAGACATTTGCATATGCACACTTTATACTCCTGGACAGTGTTCCAGAGAAGAGCATGCACCATAAAAATCAACCAATATAAGGGTTTACTCTGTTGCAATTTCAGTTATGATCTAAGAGAATTAAATTCATAACATGAGGTTCTGGATTCTGTGGCAGAGTCCTCCTGGGGACCAGCAAAGGTGGACAAAACTCCCACCCCTCCCCACCAGGTCCCTCCACCCCCTTTCCCCTTTGGGGCAGGCACCCCAGAGCTGGCTCTCACCTGTGGCAGGCAGGGAGCCCCCTCTGGCAGTGAACGTAGGGCATATGCCATGCCTGCCACATCCTCAGCCCAGCCCTGCATGAAATATGAGATTAAAAAAACACACAACTTCATCCCGTCCTACGTTAGAGAAGTCACATTCACATAGTTTCTTATCACCATCAACTCAGACCGAGTGCTTTTCTCCTGCCCCTACTCTGTGCCTGAAGCTCTATGAAGCCTGAGGGGGTGGGGACGCTCATGGAACTCGTGAGAGCATCTCTTGATTGCAATTAACTGTTTCATAGACCCAACCTCAGGGAGCAAAGAAATGGATGGTCAGAAAGTCTTAGACATGGAAAAAGCTTCAGGTTTGGCAGCTTCTTATTGAAATCTGGCTGTGAGGATGGGATTTCCCTTCCAAGGGAAGGCGTTTCACGAAGACGGTTCAAAACCTCCGTCATGTCCGCGGGAAAGGTCATTTGCAATTTGACATACGATGAGACGTGATTTTCATCTACTTCCTCCCCTGCTTGTGAACCTTTTGGTCTCCAGGGCCCAGAAAAGACTAGACACCTGGGCTTCTGCAGCCCATTCATTGTTGGGTTCTTCCTTAAGACTAAGGGGGGAAGCTAATGGAAAAGAAACTAATGGAAGAAAATGGAAATCAGAGCGGGGGGGGCGGTGCCAACATTTTCATACTGTAAGGTAAACATCAACAATATATTTGAACACTGGGGAGATATTCTGGGCCTTTTGAGAGACCAGACGGGATGTTTTGGCAACTCGGGCAGGCTGAAGCATGGGCCCAAAGATGACCTCTTTCCCAGAGCCACCTCTTCCCAGACCCCAGATGCTGGCTTGTGCATTAGTGATCTCTTCTAATCCCCCAAACTCCTGGGAGAGTGACATTACTGTTCTTGTTTTATAGATGAGAAAATCTAGACACAAAGATTTTAAACAACCTGCCCACAGGTGTCACCTGTGCCCTTGGCCCCCAGTCTTCTTCCTCTATCTGCTCTGTGATGCTGACAATACTCTCTCCTCTGCCATTATCTCATTCTCTCTTGCCTATACCTCTGGGCTCAGTCTCCCAGAAACTGCCTTCCCCTCCCTTCCATCCTTCCAAACATTGAGAGGGGAGAACCTGACTATATCTGAAATGAACCAAGAAAGGTAGGCTATAGCTTAACTTTTTCCTCCTTAGAAGTCTAGCTATTATATCCCTTCATGTTGGATGGAAAGATGATTTGGTGTTTGGAAAATAATGAGAGTCCTTCAGCTTTGCTGAAGACTGATTTGAGAGTAACCAAAAATGGCTCTGCATGGCCAAAAATGTGTGTGAGTTGTAGATACATCTTTTTGGTATGAGAAAATGGTCAACAGTGATAGGTTCTAAGTGGAAAGGGAAAATCAGACAATGGGTTTGATCTTATGTTATCAATATACAGAAAACAACCTTTATTTTGAAACTTTTAGTTGTGTGTGTGTTTGTGTGTATATGGAAAATCCCCAGTATTAGCTCAGTATATGACAATTCAGAATGAATTATTTACATTTCATTCAAAAGACGATGCAAGTTTCCAAAGTTTGCTTAACATGCAAGGATAGTGACGCTTTTTAAGCAGCACATGAGCAGTCTTGGAGTAGGTCATGTGTAACCCACATGTGAACCTATGTGTACCCCAACAAGAAGGAGTAAAGACAGCACGGAAGTGGAAAGAGAGAAAGACATGATACAGTACCGGGGAGATGAGGAATATTTCCCAAGTGCACTCAACACAGAAGTGCGAGGCTCACACAGAGTTTTTCCAAAAGAGAAGTGAGTTACCTTGGACAGCACTGCAGCCCCTGGGGTCAGCGGCGTGTATGAGTTGCCAAGAGCTTTTTAATTGAAACAAAAGAAGTATCACTGGCATGAAAATAGATGAACAAAAGAGATAAGTGTACCTTAACTCATTGTGGTTGAGGTGGAAATCTTTGGACAGAACTTGACTTTTTGCAAACAGAAAGAGAGCGTCATGCACTAAGCCCACCAGTGAGGAGGGAAGGGACAAAGCCGGTAGACTAGGATGGCTTTAAGAAGAATGGTCCATGAGCTGAAGAGAGGATCCTTGGTGATTCAAAAGGAGGAGAAGGAAGAGGAGGGGGAGGATGAGAAGGAAGAGATGGAGGAGGAGGAGGAGGAGAAGAGGGGGGGAGGAGGAGAAGAGGGGAGGGGGGAGGAGGAGAAGAGGGGAGGGGGAGGAGGAGAAGGGGGGAGGAGGAGAAGAGGGGAGGGGGAGGAGGAGAAAGGGGGAGGAGGAGAAGAGGGGAGGGGAGGAGAAGAGGGGAGGGGGGAGGAGGAGAAAGGGGGAGGAGGAGAAGAGGGGAGGGGAGGAGAAGAGGGGAGGGGGGAGGAGGAGAAGGGGGAGGGGGGAAGAGGAGAAGAGGGGAGGGGGAGGAGGAGAAGAGGGGAGGGGAGAGGAGGAGAAGAGGGGAGGGGGGAGGAGGAGAAGAGGGGAGGAGGAGAAGAGGGGAGGGGGAGGAGGAGAAGGGGGGAGGAGGAGAAGAGGGGAGGGGGGTGGAGGAGAAGAGGGGAGGGGGCAGGAGGAGAAGAGGGGAGGGGGAGGAGGAGAAGAGGGGAGGGGGAGGAGGAGAAAGGGGGAGGAGGAGAAGAGGGGAGGGGAGGAGAAGAGGGGAGGGGGGAGGAGGAGAAGGGGGAGGGGGGAAGAGGAGAAGAGGGGAGGGGGAGGAGGAGAAGAGGGGAGGGGAGAGGAGGAGAAGAGGGGAGGGGGGAGGAGGAGAAGAGGGGAGGAGGAGAAGAGGGGAGGGGGAGGAGGAGAAGGGGGGAGGAGGAGAAGAGGGGAGGGGGGAGGAGGAGAAGAGGGGAGGGGGGAGGAGGTGAAGAGGGGAGGGGGGAGGAGGAGAAGAGGCGGGGAGGAGGAGAAGAGGGGAGGGAGAGGAGGAGGAGGAAGCTCTGGTCCAGGAGAAAACAGCACAGAAACAGGACCCAAATTGTTCCTGGTGAGATGCTTTCCCAATGAGGACCTCCAGAAAGTTATGATCCCTCAAAATGATCTCAGCTAAGACACACCTAACACTTAGACCTGCACTAACTCATTTAGTGCTCATCTCAACCCTATGCAGTGGGCACTACTGTTATTCACATTAGACAGATGAGAAAAGGTCACACGTTGTAGATGCTCAGCCAGGTCTTGAACCCAGGGAGCAGTGCACCAGAGTTGGTGTGATCGACCACCACTCTCATATGCTTCTCAGAAACACAGGATAAGTTAGACAATCTGCACTTATAGTTGATCTGATCCCTTACAAATTCACCAATTCACTTTGGCATAATAATTCATGTTATTATTTTAGTCTTCCAATAACCCATCTGGCACTCCTCTAAACTCCCAAGTTAAAGAGCCTTCTAGTACTGTCAATGGAGCTACTGGACGTTTCAATCTGTTCTTGAGAACTACCTGCCAGGATTTAGCAAATCTGAGAAAAGAAGTCATGTATAATTGGAACGACAATGAGAAAGGCCTTGTGTCAGGAAAGGATGTCTTCTATTTGCATGTGATGAGACAACAATTTGAAATAATAAATGCTGTTTCTTCTCCTCCTTGCCCATGGCTCTTCCTGGAGAGAGGCTCCACCATGATTTGGTCCAATGAGGTGATGTCAGGATGGGACAGATAACAAAGCAGCAAACAGTGTTTAAGGGTAGAAAGCACAGATGTAGGTGAAAGATGGGATAGACTTGAAAGGGAATGAGAATAGACAGAAAATATTATGACCCCTCCTCAGATCCCACACAGAGCTTCCTAGCAGGGGAGAGAAAGGATCCAGGTTGGGGAGGAAGTGAGAGATGTAAAAGTATCTTTGGGGGCTGCCACCTGATGTGCCCCTGGACAGGTCCTCCTCAGTGTGTGAGAGGCTGGTGATAAAAGCCCTTGGGAGACAGAAGAGCAGAGAGTCGACAGAAGCTCTGCTGCCCTTCCTGGACCTCAGTGCTGGTTGCACAAGACTCAGGAAGTCCCGCCATGAACCATCACGGAGCAGGGGTCGCACAGTAGGAATGGCAACAGGACTTGCTGGGCAGAAGAGGATTCCTGTGGCCCCAGTGTGGCACGGGGTAGCCCCTGAGTGTTTCTGTGGTCTTGAGTGGGTGGGCTGTGTAAGTTAGCCAGGAAAAAAGGCTAAGGATCCAGGGCTGCAGAAGGGTTAGTTGGCCAGGAGGTTGGGATGCATCAGAATGGCAGGCATGGACTGTGCCTGCATCTCCAGGAAGCTGAACAGTGAGGAAGGCAGGTGTGGGCCAAGAGAGCACCTTGGACCAGAGACGGTCCAATCTCCAATTGCCCTGTCCCAGCTGGGAAATCAGTAGGACAAGGAGGCTTGTCCTGGGCAAGAGGCAGCATAGGAGAGAAATGATTCCAGACGGAAATGAATAGCCAATCTCCATCCCCCACAGGGATACGAATGCCTGTAAGACCCCCAAGCTTAGCAGCAACCACAGGGGGGCAGGAGAAGATGAAGGAAGACAAGCATAAATGAGGCCAAGTGTTAAACCTTGAGGGACTGGGAAATAGCTGAATTTGATTGAGTTTGCTAGAAGTGTCTAGATTATGTGACTTTTTTTTCTTTTTTTCTTTTTGCATCAGGCAAAACGAGGGCTCCAGGTGACTTTCGAAAGAGAACATTTCTGGTTGTGGATCTGCGCTCTTTTTCTGCTTCTCGCTAACGGATGATGACCCTAAGAGTAGCCTTGGAAGATCACATCTTTACCACACCTTGAAGGTGGCAGAACAGCTGTCAGCCTGGGTGAAATAATTCATGGAGGGGAGCTTCCCTCCTCACGCACCTTCCCTTACCTGTTTCACCAGAGAAAATAGCTTCTACCTCCTATCTCATTTGAGACCTTGCATATATGGGGGTCTCTTTGTTACAGCAGCTAGAATTTCTCTAACTAATGAGATGTGCTAGTGTGTTAAAATGAACTGTAATCATTGACTCCTAGCCCTAGATTTTAACTAGTGATGTTGGAAGTGGGGTTCCTCATCCCTGACCTCTTCCTTGTAAAACTGACCCCTGGGACACCCTTTTGCCTTGTGTGTGTGTGTGTGTGTGTGTATGTCTGTGCGTATATATATATGTGCGTGTGTGTGTATATATATGTATGTATACACCCTTGTGTATATACTCCTATTATAGCATCTATCATGTTTTTTTCTGGGCTTTTTGTTTACATGTTTATTATCGGTACCTGAGGGAAGTTACAAAGTCACATTCATCTCTTCATGTCAGCTGTCTTCTAATTTCTGGCTCACAGCTGGAGAGTAAAAATGTTTAACTGGTGAAAGAAAATGTCAGGTTGATTTCTAGTACCACGTGTGTATTACTTAAGAACAGCATTCTGCACTGAAAGGCACTAGATAAAAAGGATCAAAGCCATGGCAATTAGCTAGGATCAGCAAATTCCAACCACTTCCACAAAAGTGTAATCAGGGTTTGAAGAGATCGTATATTTCTTTGGGAGTCTCTCCTAAAGCCAGACTCATCCCTCAATTCTGCGTGTGGGAACAGAACTTTTGATGCAGGGCTTATGAATATTTGCTTGCCCTCCGTGCCGGAAGAACACAATACTGAGTGGCATGTCCTGGGCCACCACAGCTCTGATCATGCCGGGACAGTTAAAATGAAGTTTCCACATTAGAATTCCTCTGTGTCCCCACTGCTCAGGTAATTAACCATGCCGGCTTCCAGGGTAGCCCATGTCTTAAACTGGGCTCAGAAAGGATTTCTTTTACAGTTTTACAGCTGCTCTAGGAATCCTGGGAATTTCCTATAGAGACAGGTTGTACCTGCTAGATACCAAACCAAAATCAACTTTATACGTTATTAGGCCCAAGAGGTTTAAAGATGCTGCCTCACTGTCTCCTCACTAATATTATTGCTGGTGAAGAATCAGCTGTCATCCTTACTTTTGTACGGAACATGTCTTTTGTCCTCTAGCTGCTTTTTTTTTTTTTTTTGGCTGTACGCGGGCCTCTCACTGCTGTGGCCTCTCCCGTTGCGGAGCACAGGCTCCGGACGTGCAGACTCAGCGGCCATGGCTCACGGGCCCAGCCGCTCCGCGGCACGTGGGATCTTCCCGGACCGGGGCACGAACCCGTCTCCCCTGCATCGGCAGGCGGACTCTCAACCACTGTACCACCAGGGAAGCCCCTCTGGCTGCTTTTAAGATTTTCTCTTTATTACTGATTTTGAGCCATTTGTTTATGAAGCACCTTGGTATAGTTTCATTATGTTTCTTGGGCTTGGGGTTCCTTGAGCTGCTTGGATATGTGAGTTTGTGGTTTTCATTAAATTTGAAAAATTTGGAACCATTTGGAAGATTTTCAACCATTATTTCTTCAAATATTTTTTTCTGTTTTCTTTCTCCTTTCTCTCTCCTCTCCTCTGGAAATTCTAATGGCACATATATTAGGCCACTTGAGGCTCACTGATGATCTGTAGGGTTTTTTTTAATCTCTCTGCATTTCGCCTTGTATAGTTTCCACTGCCATCTTTAAACTCATTAATCTTTCTTCAGCAATGTCTAACCTGCTGTTAATCCCATTCCATGTGTTTTTTTTTTTTTTCATTTCAGACAGTTTATTTTCAACTCTAGACATTTTATTTGGGCCTTTTATATATTTTCCATGACTCTAATGAACTTTTTGAACACATGTAGTAGAGTTACAATAACTGCTTGCCTGCTATTTTTAACATCTTTGTTGGTTCTGAATTGGTTTTGAATGGTGGATTTTTCTCCTCATTACGAATCGCATTTTCCTGTTTATTTGCTTGTAGGGTTATTTTCAATTGGATGCCAGACATTATTAATTTTAATGCAATGGGTGCTGGATATTTTTGTACTCCTATAGGTATTTTTAAACTTTATTCAAGGATGCAGTTAATTTACTTGGAAACTATTGATTCTTCTGGGTCTTACTTTTAAGATTTGATAGGAAAGACTAGAGCATATTTAGTCCAGGGCTAATTATACCTCAATACTGAGGCAAGACCTGAGAGTATTCTTCCCAGTGATCCATGAATTATGAGGTTTTCCTATCTGGCACTTGGAAATGCACATTATGCCCATTCCTGTGTAAGTGCCAAGTTTCATTCTGTCTAATCATTTCAGAAGGTTGTTTCTTCAGCCTTGGGTATTTCTCTCACATGCACGCACTGGCAGATCTCTGCTGAATATTTGAGGGAGATCCTCTGCATATTTCTAGGGTTCTTTCTATGAGTGGTTTTCTCCTCTTTGGTGCTCTGTCCTATAAGCTCTAGTCACCTTGGTCTCCCTAGATACTCAGTTCCATCTCCTTAGCTCAGAGAGTCTGCTGAGCTCCTCCTGGGTTCCTAATCTTTGTGCTGTGGTCTGGAAACTCTCTCAAGACAGTGAGCTGGGACAATCACAGGGCTCACCTTGTTTATTTCCTGTTTCTCAGAGATCAGTTTCTTCATTGACTAATGCTTAGTGTTTTAACAACCATTGTTTCATATATTTCTCTGGCTTGTTGCTATTGTTGTTGTTATTATTACTACTTAACGGAACTTGGTGCTCCATCTTGGCCTCTTGGGTGGAAGTGGAAATCCCTCAGCTTTAGCTGTTTCTACAGTTTCTGAATGTAATTCTGTAACTTAGCACTTTGCTATTCAATGACAATGATGAAAGTAGAGACAAACTATCCAAAAATGGGCTTACTCTCTAGTCCGTTTGAATGCATGTGGCATTTCTAATACAGGTGCAGCCCTCGGCATCAGTACTACTTACTGGGGTCTTAGAAGTAACCACTAAATATTGTGGGATTAGAACCAATGACCTGGTGGTGACCCTGGCTCCTCTCTATCTCCTCCTGAGGTTGGGCCCATCCTCATTCTGCCTCAGGCTGGGCATCAGGTCCAACTCAATGTGTTGTCTCTAGGAGCCTGCTGATTGGGCTGAGTCCTCAGATAACCTCTGTGTTTATTTTGGCCCTATTTCTAACCCATTAGGCATGATGCTTCATGTCCCATTTTCATCATGATCTTTCACCACCCTGTTTCTTTGCATTTAAACCTTATGCTTTACATCACACTGTTAACTAGGACAAAGACCTTTGTCTTAGATGTTAAACCACGATTTTTACTTTTATTTCTTGCACTCCACTCATCTGCCCTGGTTCACTTTTAATGATACACTAATTGCTAAGCTAAACTAAATTCAATGCCTTCAAAGCATTGCCCCTGTCCTTAGGAACAAGTCTCAAATTTCCCATTTCTCTTATTTTTTATTCATATGTGCCACATGGCCAGAGATTCTGTTTCCTTCTCAGTAAATCTACATTCCTATCATGTTACTTCATTAAATATTAACAGATTAATATCCAAGTATCTCTTTATTCCATCTTACTTTAAACATAAACGGGCAACTAATAGACTCTCTGAGAATAGTCACATTTTAGGGAGAAAACTGACCATACAAAGGTATCTAAAATGTTTGACTTAATAGCAAGTACACATGTATTTCTACAGTTCTAATCCTGAGTTTTCAGAGAGTTCAGTTACAATAAAAATAACCCATAAATGGGAGTTGAAAGAGCATTAATTCACATTTTGGAACTCCTCAAACTACTATAACTGGCTGTTTTAATATTCTGTGACAAACAAAATCGTTTTACTGTAAATGAGAAAAACGTAACCGAAGTCCATGTTAGCTAATAAAATCACTTCACTTTGCTTCTGCCATTACGTTTTTCTGATGCTTGTAAACCAAGTAATGAGTGTTTTAAAGTTTAAAAAGTATTTGGGCCATTATGAAGATCTAGCTTGCTAGTCAATTTGTCACTGAAAAAGAGTGTGCACGATCGTCCCATAAAGAGAAGTTATTGTTTCAGATGATGAGGTCTATAAAAAACTCTCTCCATGCAAAATTCTGGTGTTTTACCTTCATATTTCTGCTTTTGTTTGGGCCATAAACGTTAAGGACACTTAAAAAAACGCCACTAAATTTCAACAGTTGCTATAAAAACACATTCTTAGAACACTAGCTTTTAGATGGTAATGCTGTCTGCATGAAATTTGATGCTGTTTCTGTGTCTTCAGTCAATCTTTTAATTGCTCAGTTTTTGTTTTCTTTTTTACTTAAATCAAGCTTTTTTAAAGTAAGGATTTCTTTGTTTGGTTTTGGTACAATTTATTCTCGATCTTTAAAAAACTGTAACTATTTATCAGTGTTTGCCTTAATGACAATCTTCTCAAATCATTCCTATAGATTATCTATCTTCCCTTCCCACATATTCCCTTGCCATTTAATATGGTACATTAATAAATTATACAAAAGGTGATGATAACATGATTGACCTTTATGCATACTTGTGTATTTGTATTTTGATAAAAAAATTCTTATATAAGTATGTATATTTATAACTATGCACAAATATGTCCTAACGGCCCTTTGCCCTGCCTGAGGACTATTCCATTTGTCTAGAGTTATCAGGGAAGCCAGTGTTTCCTATAAGTAAGGTTGACATCCTTATGTCTACCTTTGAGGTAGACTCAAAATTCTACCTTAACCATTGGGATAAAAGTCTTTTAAAATGCTTTCTGTCTTCTAAAGTTACTAAAGTAACTTTAGTAATAATTAGTAATAATAATCTAAAGTAATAATTAAACATTTTCTGATAACGGAGGGTCAGCATTATGACCATCCACAATTAGAATAAATGAAACAGCTGAAACCTTGAATGGCCTCTGACATTTTTTTCTTTCTTGCATCTTTGTATTTACTTCTTCTAACTCTTCTATCTTTTCACTTTGCTGTCAGGGTGTCTACTCTACCTTCTTAAGGCAGATCTGTGTGCCTGCTTACAAGAGTAACTCCTTGTATTTTTTAATTTGTTGCTTGAAATCTGATGAGGGCTGGGAAATCTGAGAGTCATAGTTGTTAAACTTTGTCTAAAGTACAGAACAGCTTTTGTGATGTTGATTTCAGCTGTTCCAGACCATTCTGCCTCTTTCTCAGTGGTCTCTATTAGTAATCGAAAAATTTACCAAATCAGTGCATCTGGATATGTGGGGATAAATGTCATACTGGGGATAACTGCGAACTAATGTTCAGGGTTATGCACTGAAAACAGTCAGCAAGATGTTATTGTTAGAAAATACTGAGAATTTTTATCAGACTTCTTCCATAATTCTCATTATATAACCCAAAGTAGGAGAGAATTTTTGAATATCAAAATAGTATAAATCAGTATAAAATAAATTAGTATAAAATAGTATAAACTATAAATTTATTGTTTTATTACTCTAAACACCTAAAGACCCAGACATATCTCAGCAGCTTTCCCAGCTGACCTGGCTACCTTGAGATACAGAGCCTGTGTCTTTAATTACCAATTTAAACAGCAAGTCCAATACTGCAGCAGGAATTGTGGAACTGGGCAATGATATCAAAATCTGCATCCTGAAAAGCATTGATGAGTCTGGAAACTGGAATGAAAATAGTTCTCCCCAAACTCCTCCTTTCTATCAATTTTAGACTGTACTGACTACATGTTCCCATCTGAATCAAAGGACCAAATAAAGAATCATAAAGTGTGACCATTTGAAGATGGCCTGGCCACAATATGTGCTATTAACTGCTTAGTGACTGATAGATGTTTATAAATATAAAAGACTGTTATCCACAAGAAAGACATCTGGACATAGACACGAGTTCAGTTAAAAGCTTGTGTCTGAGCATTATTGCTCAGCCAAGCATAGGGGGGAGCAGTGGGGTACAAAGAAATAAATGGAATGGGTTTCTGCCCTTAGAAGCCTTATAGACCAGATTGTCTTCTAGAGGACATTCTTAGTAACTCAACAAGGACTCACATGAATAAATGAATGATTGGTGACACTGATCCTTGAATGTGGTGTTGAGATGTGGTACAGTCTTGGTATGTAACATGTCTTTTTTCTCTGGCTGCTTTTAAGATTATCTCTTTAACTACTGATTTCGAGCAACTTGATTATAATGTAACTTGGGATAACTTTTCATGTTTCTCTTAGAGTTTCTTGAGTTGCTTAGATGTGTAAGCTTGCAGTTTTCAGTAAATTTGGAAAGTGTCCAACATTACTTCTTCAAATAGTTTTTTCTGTTCTCTTCCTCCTTTCTCTCTTGTTTTGTTTGGTTCTCCATTTACACGTCAGGCCACTTGAAGCTCACTGATGAACTGTCAATTTTTTTTTTCTTTTTCCTCTGTGTTTCATTTTGTATAGTTTCCAGTTGCTATCTTTCAGTTCACTAATCTTTTCTTCTGCAATGTCTAATCTGCTGTTGATTCCATTCCATGTATTTTTCATTCCAGATGTTGTTTTCAACTCCAGAAGTTTTATTTGTATCTTTATAAATTTTCCATGTTTCCAGTTAACTTTTTCAGCACATGGAACACAGAGTTTAACTTTTAAAGCAAAGGTGGAAGCCTTACATTCAAAATCCTCTAGAGCTCAAAGACATTTCTCCATTTTTAACTTGTTCTTATAAAAACCTAAGTGTTTCTCAAGTAAAGCAATAATTCATTAAAAAAAAAATCAAGAGATGGCAAACTTGATTTGCCACTATCTAGATGGCTTTGCATTTCAGGTCAGACTCAGGCCTGGAACCCAGAGCTTCTCTTCCCATCCCCTTCTAGTCCATCTTCCAAAGCCAGGGAGCTGGGTGGGGACTTGCAGCAACTTAGTGCTCTTGGGTATATACAGTGACAAACCCTTAGCTTATGACATCCTGCATCTTTGCATCTAGTGTTGAGACTGATCTGCATGATGTGGGGTGAAGCCGCCATGATCTCCTCTGCTTAAAGACGATGCATCTGAGAAACACTGAGGTGCTTTAATTTTCCCAGGACCACAAAGCTTAGAAAAGTTAGAGCCTAGGTTTGAATTGTGATCTGAGTTGAAGTCTCCTAACTTTAGAGGGAAGTTAATGCTAAGGGCAACTTCAAGGAAGTGACTTTCATTACTATCTCTTTCCTACTTATGCAAGGCTATACTCTGTCATTCTTCTTGGTGAGACTCTACATTTGAAGCTTTTCTCTTGTTGAAAGCAAGAGACAAGTTCACCTCAAGTTCATCCCAAACTGAATTCTTAAGGTACAGCATTAGTGATGCCTTATGGGCAGGGAGGGAAAGGGATAATTATGTTCATTCCTAAGACTCTCAAGCGAAGAAGTGAGCCTGCCATGCATGAGTAAGTAGCCAGCTCCTGGGAAGTATCATCAGGGGCTGGGTCCCAAGAGCTGGGAGGTCACATCCAAGAAAGAAAATGCTGCAGCTGACACTGTAGCCATGGAAAGGAAGATGGCAGAGAGAGAAGTGACAAGAGTCAGGTATTGGAAGGTATAATAAGAAGGGAATGTATTATTACACGATACTGAAGCCAATACCTGTGGTACCCATGGTACTGAGCTTCTGAGAGTTATCTGTAGCTATGTGTCTATATTAATATTGTTTTGAAGAAAATGAATGGTAAAGAAAAGATTGATTTATGGATATCCCAAACCCCAGGCATTGATAATTAAATGAATGAGTAATTGAAGGTGGAGGTCTTGATATTTTCCCTACATGCCCTCAGTTCTTCTAAGAGGTTACACTCTTTTGTGCATAAGGCAAGTTAGCCCATGTAACTATTAGTGACCAAACTCAGGAATTCTTTGCTATCGTGAATCTGTTTCTACCCACAAAAAATTTTTGGTGAGAACCGACCTGGAACAGTGTGTATTTGTAAAGACCCAGAGAAAAAGACCCTCCTAATCTCTTTCCCAATCATACAGTTGCTTTACTGTAACCTTTTGCCAAAGATAACTATTTTCCTCTGTAATTCCGTAATTTAAAAATGCAAGAGATTCTTTTCCTTTGGGGACAGGACCAGCTACAACATTTCAGGATTCACAGCAGTTTTCGTATGACATGTTTGGGTATCAGCTCCCTTAACTGTCAATGACAGTGCTTTGAAAAGTCTCAACATGTCAGTCGCCCCTGAAAATGAAGTAGCTCAGCTACACAAATATAACGGAAAGCATTCATAGCATCTTCAATGACTATACTTACATCTATTCCTCTGTATTTTGTAGCGCTCTTCAACGACCCCTGAGCCTTTAAGAAGAATTTTTAAAAGAAATACCTTTCTAAGTCCAACAGTTCAATGGAACTGGTCTTTCTCTAACATCCTTAGAAACTTTATTAGAATTGCACTTCTCAAAATTGGACTTCTCATATTTCCTAAGGACCTTCTCATCATTCCAGATTTCTTTCTTATTGTAACAAACTCATCATACCTTCCAGCTCCCTGCAGCCAAGTTCTGCAGGGCGCCTGCCGCCCCTTCCAGCGTGTCTGCATTTGAGCACTCAGAGAGCAGTGTGAGGTAGGGTTTGACTATGGATGGGTGCCACAGCATCTGGATCCCTTTTGGTGGTTCTGCACAGTCTGGAAGAGGTCCTACTCCATCCCACTGGTGGAAGAGAAATGAGAGAGTAAACATTTTCAACATCTTTACACTTCCCAGTATTGCCTTCGGCAAACATCAAAGACAAAAACAAAAGCAGGGTGTCATGACATTTGGTGAGCATCTACTGTAGGTAGGATACTACATCAGCAGTCCAAGGACCACCAAAAATGGGAGAGCCATTCCTACCCACCGAGAGCTTATGATGGAGGGTGGAGGGGGTCGGAGCATGTACATAAGTGAATGTAACTGGCAGTAGAATGGCTAAGCCCTCTGAGAAAAATTCTAGCACACTGCTACAGGAAGGAAGGAGAAGAGATGGGTTAATTTTAATCGGTCAGGGTGGAAGAAAGCTAAACATCAAGGCACCTTACAGTAAGCATACTATAGGCATAGCATAGTAGTTAGTAACTATCAAATGCCTTCATTTCTTATACACAAGTGTTAACTGTGATAAATTCCTATATCACTTGTAAAATACATATTCTGTCATTGCATCTATGGGCATCAAACAAATGACAGAATGGACAAAGGAGAGAAAATTGTTACGGTTTATTACATACGTTGACGTGAGCTATAAGCAAATTTTGATCTTATAGAAATTCTGATGTTTGCTTTGAATTGAATCTAATAAATAACAGAATATGTAATTAAAAATTAATTACATATACATTTTAAATTATGGATTATATGCACAAAGGCATATCGGTAGAGTCTTAAAAATGATAGCTATGAAGATCATGTAGCAATTTGGACAAATGTTTATGATAAAAGTTAAATAAACAAAGCAGGATGCAAAGTAGTAGGGGGTTTGTGTTTGATTCCAAATAAAATGCATAGTAAAAAAAGTAATGATAATAAAAATTTATTAATAAAGTGTCTTTCATTTTTTTCTACCTTTCTAATTTTCTGTTTTATTATCCTTATAATTTAAAAATATTAAAAGTTCCAATAATGATTCTGATCTTTGATCACACATAGCCTTTTTCTTTCATTAAAAATAAAGGCAATGAGTATAATGAGGGTAGAAATAAAGTAATGAGGGTAGAAATAAAGTAATATGTGTAGAAAAAATACTCCCATATTCATTTTTGAGAAAAATCATAGTAAAACAAAAGAATTACTTTATAGTATCAGAGTGGGAACATTAAGTTATTTAACTGCTTATTGGTGTTTATTAATGATTGCTTAAAACATAATCTAAAAGACATATATATCAATACTAAGCTTTCTCACAGATATTTTATGTACATACATATATGTGCACCTGTGTCCATATATATGTATGTAAACCTATGAAAACAAAATTGTATTTCAGAGTCTGTGTAAGTTCCCTACTTCTGAAAATTTACCTGGAAGAAAATATAGCTTACGTCCTATCCTCGCAACAAAAATAGAAGTGTTGATAGAAATAATGAAAAGTTGTTTAACAGTCACAAACAATTTCAAGAATTCTATCACTTATTTTCCAAAAGAAAAATTAAAAATTCATGCCTTCTTTTTCTCAATTATGATACAGCTTAACTCAGTTCAAGGCTAAAGCTCAGAGATGAATGACATCCCATCGACGGGTGACAGCCATCCCATTAAAGGTCATTTTCATTCAGAGTGTCACTCTATCTCAACTTTATAACAAGGACACTCAATGTAAGGATCTTCCTGTTCTTTCAACCAAAGCCACTTCTAAACCCTTCAAAGTGGACTTTGCACCTGTACACAGCCTATCAATAAAACCAGTCCATCTCTTTTAAATACATAACAAAACAAAATTGAAAGTGAACCAGACTTGTCACATTGCTCCTGCTTCATTATTTGAGACTGGCTCACTGCACCAGATAGAAAGAGAGCACTAGGCTAAGAGAACAGCCCTTTTGTAGATTTGGTGACTTTGATGATGAAACAGGAGTGATATTGTCTTCTCATAGGAAACCAGCTGGGGGTATTGAATCTCTCGGCTAGCTAGTGCAACAGGAAATGCAAAATTATTTCATTTTGTTATCTCCCTAATACTTTTAAGCTATCATTTTCATATAAAGATTTAGATTTCATATAAAGATTTAGAGCTCAACGTGGATGGAATTTCCCTCTCATGTAAGAGCCAACATAACGGCGTGAGGTATAGAGAAGTTTTATTTGCACTCTCATTACAACATGTGACAGACAAACTGTAAAAAGAGGAAAAAAAAAAAAGCTGTGTTATCATTTGCTGGGTTTCATCTGGTTCTTTCCTTCTAACTTCTGTGCAAATAAAACAGGATAAATGGCTAAATCATTAGACAATTTTCTTCCGTTCTGACACGTGATCTATGTAGCTCTTAAATACCTTTTATTACAATCCTTTCTTAGTGGCTACAGAGAGAATCTGAAGGGAATAAAAGGAAAACTGATGTGAATATGGATAGCCTTTGACGGCAACAAAAGAAGTTCAAAGGGGATTCTCTGCTATTTCAGAACGCTGATGACACCCTGGCACATCGACACAGAAGATAAAGAACTATTTCAAAGCCAGTCAGTGTATCCTGCCTTCATCTGGGTACTTTATTCAAACTTTTATTGAGTTAATAGGGAAAGAAGTATCTATCAACTGTCCATTAAAAAATAGATTTTCATCACCTATAAAAGACCGGAAGTCTTCTTTAAAAGTTGTGCTGACACACCTGAGGTCATGTCGCCTAGCCAATCAATACCAACAGGACTACAGGGCAATGGTGACATCAGAATCAGACTGAAGTGGTGAAACAGTTCTGCACGTGAAAACGTTTAATGCCAATCTTCTTCTAGAGTGAGGATCCACGAGAAATCAAGGGATATGCAACTCTTTTACCAAAAAAATGGAAACACATCATTTATAAATTTAAATACAAGATGAATTTATCCTAAAATTTCTTCAAAACTGCCACATGGCTTGAAGACAAGCAGTGGCTAAATCTTTAACACAGTCAAAACACTCATCACACAGCTATTTAGTCCAAAGAACACAGAACTTACATTTATAAATAAGCCTTATGCAAACTATATTTGTTTTTGACTGTACCTTAAGGGCATATTACCAAAAATTTTCTAAGAACTTGAAATATGAAAATAATATATAAAGAAACAAAATGTTTTCAGGTCAGGAGGGAGAACTTTCTATGTAATAGAGACAAGGCACAACCAACAAAGTATTTCCAGGAAACCAACAGGGGCAATGCTAGCGGAGTATTTTTTGATTATATTGGCTGCATTATTGCCAAGTTGGGACATATAAACACACACACACACACACACACACACACACACACACACACACACAGAAGTGTGTGTGTGTGTTTATATGTCTTCATTTATCAGGTTTAAGTTTAAAAATCAAACAGAAATTAGACAAAGGGAAAGCAAAAGAAAAAGGAGAAAGGCATTTGTGGTTTTAAAAAGTTTTCTTCCAGCACAGGGGAAACGTTGAGTGAAAATATCCCTTCTTCCTCATAGTTTTACTCCTTAGGCTTGAGAGTTAAATAAATGTTCCTTAATTTTAAGCACATTTAAAATTTTATCTGTTATATTTTAACGAATAAAACTTGCAAAAGTTCTAACTGTTCTTTTTTTTTTTTTGCGGTACGCGGGCCTCTCACTGCTGTGGCCTCTCCCATTACGGAGCACAGGCTCCGGACGTGCAGGCTCAGCGGCCATGGCTCACATCTTCCCAGACCAGGGCACGAACCCGTGTCCCCTGCATCGGCAGGCGGACTCTCAACCACTGCGCCACCAGGGAAGCCCATATTCTTGATTCTTAAAGTTAGTACTTAAATGTTCAAATTATACTTTATGCAGGTCATTCATGTTATTAAATAGGAAAAAACCCTGATAATCTCTAGCATTAAAGCTCCTCTTATTCATTGTCTTATTTATAGGAATTGAGAATTTACGAATATACTTCAAGTTTAAGAAGTTAAGGATTGAGTGGGTTATGCCAGAGTATTTTAGATTTTTTCAACAGATAATACTTTGGATTGGGACCTCCCTGGTGGCACAGTGGTTAGGAATCCACCTGCCAATGCAGGAGACACAGGTTCGAGCCCTGGTCCGGGAAGATCCCACATGCCCGGAGCAACTAAGCCCCTGCACCCCACTACTGAGCCTGCGCTCTAGAGCCCGTGAGCCACAACTACTGAAGCCCACATGCCTAGAGCCCATGCTCCGCAACAAGAGAAGCCACCACAGTTAGAAGCCCACGCACCGCAATGAAGAGTAGTCCCTGCTTGCCACAACTAGAGAGAGCCCGCACCAGCAACGAACATCCAACACAACCAAAAATAAATAAAAAAACAAAAAACAATGTTGGGTGTCTCACCCAAATTCATATGTTAAAGCCTAACCCTTAATGTGATGGTATTTAAAGGCGAGGCCTTTGGGAGGTAATTGGGTTTAGATGAGGTCTTGAGGGTGGGGCCCCTATGACGGGATTAGTATCCTGATAAAGAGATGAAGGGACCAGAGCTTTCTCTTTCTGCCCTGTAAGGACACAGAAAGAAGATGGCCATCTGTGAATCAGGAAAGAGGCTCTCAATAGACACCGAATCTGCTGGCCCCTTGGACCTCCAGCCTCCAGAACCGTGAGAAAGAAATGTCTGTTTGTGTAAGCCACCTGGTCTAGGGCATTTTGTTACAGCAGCCCGAGCTGAGCAGGACAGTAGTGACAGTAAGCACTAAGAAAGTTTGGTGTCAGTGTTACAAGGACCCTCCAGCTACACCCTGGCTGTCCTGCCCTGGAAGCTCTTTTGGGGCCAGGATGGCAGCAAAGAAGGAGTGTGTAAGGCAGGATTATGCTGACGGTAGATCACAGAACAAACCAACAGACTGACTTGTCATCCCAAGTAGCACCACATTCACTAACATATCATCAGCACTTTTGTTTTTCAGTTATATATATATGTATATTTATCAGACTACTTTCCATTATAGGTTATTACAAGATATTGAACATGGTTCCCTGTGTTATATAGTAAATCCTTATTGCTTATCTATTTTACGTGTAGTATTGATAGCTGGAATCTGTCAATCCCATAGTCCTAATTTATCCCTCTCCTCCTTCCCCCTTTGGTAACCATAAGTTTGTTTTCTATGTCTGTGAGTCTATTTCTGTTTTGTAAATAAGTTCATTTGTATCATTTTTTAAGATTCCACATACAAGCGATATCATATGATACTGGTCTTTCTCTGACTTACTTCACTCAGTATGACAAACTCTAGGTCCATCCATGTTGCTGCAAATGGCATCATTTCCTTCCTTTTTATGTATCAGTACTTTGCTGGACTGGCTTTAAATGTATGACTGTAAAACTAATATCAATAAAACAAATAAGCGAACAGTTTATATCATTCACTATCCAAAATTGTTAGAATTGAAAATATGTATTCTCTCTCCAAGAAGGTAGTGCTCAAACATTTTTAAAAAAGAGGAGACTAAGACACTCCCATGTTAGAAGCCAAGGGTCTGCTGAAATCTGGACACAGTGGTTTTTGATGTAGTCACGGTCAGGGAAGGAGATACACACTGGCCACTGACTGTAAGGAATGCCTGCTTAGGAAGAAAAGCACACAGCTGTGGGAATGGGCTCAATGTGTGTGTTGTTTTTTTTTTTAAAAAAAAGCCTTTCTTTAGACTGGCTTTTAATACTTTTACTTCTCCTTAGGGCTTAAATTCTATTTTGAAGATTTCTCTCTTAGCTGGTTTGAGGATGGAATCATGGAAGCCATTTGCTCCTTATATGAAAAGAGAGGTCTGACTTAGGGATAAAAATCAGAAAGTTCAGGGACCTCCCTGGAGGTCCAGTGGACTGTGCGATCTCAGTGCAGGGGGTGTGGGTTTGATCCCTGGTCGGGGAACTAAGATCCCACATGCTGCATGGTACCGTCAAAAAAAAAAAAAAATCAGAAAGTTCAAAAACCAGAAAGTAAAGATGTCTGTACACTTTACAAAGAGACTGTGTAAATGGATTCTTCAGGGGACGGTGGCTCACGAGATTAATTATTACATTCATAAAAGCCCCTACTGAATGAGAAGAATTAATGAGGGAATTTCAGCTCCTCCCTCTGAAGGAGCTTACAACTACCCCAGTTTCTACTTCCAAGGCGCCGGGTCGGGTACCACGGAGATGCTAACAAGACGTTCTCGCCTACATGGAAGAAGGATTTACATTCTGGGAGGAGCGCTGCTAAAATACACAGCTCCTTCTGTCGCATATGTCACAGCCATTCCAGTCTATGTAAAGAAAAGAGCTTTCGCTGCCGTATCTTTGGAACACAAATAGAAAAGGCCTCTTCACCAGCGGAATGCATCTCTAGTGCCTAAATTTCTCTACCAGCGACAGAGAATGACAGTCAGCATGTGTGCGGGCTCACTTTTCTTTTAAAGGGATTTCAGTGACATAAATGGGCCAGAGGTACTGCAAGGGAAAGGGAGTGGATGTGCAGTGACAGGAAAACAGTCTGATTTTAAAATCCCACTCTTGCCTCCCAGCTGAAGTTACACATCACAGAATGCAGGAAGAGAAAATGGCTCTAAAATGGGAAACTGTCAGGGAATGTTCCTTCATGCAGGGTTTGGGTAAATTAGGCTGCAGCCAGTGCTAAATACTTTGAAGAGCCACAACCTAAACACAGTCCATCCACTGTTGGCCACTGTTGCTTGATTTGGTCTGAACAGCAGTTACTAATTGATTTTTGCCCTGACCGTGTTTCACCATCACTTTCAGCTAATGCGGGGAGGGAAGGAGGAAAAGGAGGAGGGCAAGGGAATGGAAGTAATGGTTATTAAGAAAAAAAAACTCCAAGCAACTGTCAAAAGCCAAAAGAGAAATGATTTTTGTGTTGACGCTTGGGAATTTGGAAGGCAAGGGTAGCTCGGGCGTCTGACTCCCCCTGGGAGCTGTTCAGAAGCCGTCGACTACAGGGAGGCTGAACCTACGGAAAGAGAGGACAGAGGTGACGGCCAGTGACTCGTATTCATGTGGTACACGTGTCTCCAGGCTCTCCTTGCAAAAGATACGGGGAATTTTGCATTTGAGAGATTAGAAACCTGTCTTAAAGGTGAGATCGGCTATGGTGTTTCCCAAAAAAGGCTTCAGAACAAAAGACATTCAGGGACAGACTTGCTGACTCACTTCCGTGCCTGTGTGGGCGCACACCCCTCAGGAGAAGGCAGGAGGGAGGCGGGTGATGCAGTGAGCTCCAGACATTGGCACAAGGCGGCCACTGTGTTGTGACCAAAGAGGAGTGTTATCAAGGCTGGTCTACATCACCGGGCTCGCTCGCCGCTTCCCCAAGTCATCCTGATGGAACCAACTGGAACATAGTAATGCTCACCTAGAATTCTCTCTGCTCCTAACTTCTCATCCACATCTAGGGAAACCTGGGCTATGACTCACCCTACTACCTGCTTTTTCAAGGGACTCTGTCCCTGACTCGCCAACTTCCTTGAGGTAGTCCTGTAGGCTTGCTTGTTTATATCTTTGGTGATACATCCCTCAAAGACAGTCTAATACAGTGGTTTTCAACTGGAGTGATTTTAACACCCAAGGGGATAGTGGGCAATGTCTGGAGACAGTTTTGGTTGTCACAACTAGGGAAAGCGGTGCTATTGATGGGTGTCTACTGGGTAGAAGCCAGTGATGCTGATAAACATCCCACAATGCCCAGGATAGACCTACCACAGGGAATTACCCGGCTCCAAATGTTAACAGTGCCAAGGCTGAGAAACCCAGGTCTAGTCTGTAAGACACAGACTATTGACTGACGGTGTGGAGTACCGAATGGCAAAATGTAAACACAACCTAAACGAGTCACCAAAGATTGAGCGTTAAGTCTGTAAACCCACTGAAAGTGGAAAAGCAGCATTTCTAGGCGATGGGATAAATTTTATATGAGAGGCGCAGAAGAAGAAGCATCTCACTCATTCACAGGGAGTGGCAAAGGACAGTCACTGCACAGAACTGTGCAGCCGTGATCTTTGTGGGCGCATGCAACTTATTGCTTTGAGGACATGAAATAGCATGTCTTGAGTCACCAAGCTCCTGGCATACGGTGAGGTGACAGCAGAGCGAGACTACACTGCTACCAGCCGTGAGGGATGAGCGGCAGCTGAAATCAGCAGATGGTCAGAAAGGAAATGGTATTAAGCCACAAACGAGAAAGTATGGTTACTAATAAGGAAACGGAAACTGCCTGGAAGAAAGAAAAAACACCTGTGATATTAGGAAACGAGGACTTAAAAGCATCAAGCATGTCACAAAGGGGCAGATCCATCAGGTGATAATAAAGCAAATCAAAACGTACTCACACTGTCTGTCACTGCCATCCAGAGTGGTTAAGACAAATTCTGGCTATGTCGCCAGAGCCTGAAAAGCATTCTCTGTAAAAGTAAAACTAGATGTTTTACTTTTAAGAATTTATCCCTGAGAAGTGATTAAGGATATAGGCGAGATTTAACTACACGGATGTTGATTGCAGTTTATGTTAGTTAAAATTTGGGAGCAACCTAATTCTCTGATCATCGGGGACTGGTTCATACAACACGGCAGACCCCTACAATGGAATTCTTGGTAGCCTTTTCCATATTCTGGTGTAGATGACTATTTACTGGCAAGGAGAGAGGTCACGCAGAGCCAAGTGATAAAGTGTCTACAACAGCCGGCAGAGCGAGGCAGGGTGGGTGCAGCGCCCACACCTGTCCTTCCCTTCGGTGGTGTGCCAGTCACCTGGCTGCAGGTAATCGGGGGCTACACTGTCTGCAGAGAATTTGCAAACAGCAAAATGGATGAAAGTTGGTCTTTCTTATTACCCTGTGCAGACAATTCTAAACCATTTCAATGATAAAATATCCCTCCTTACTGAGGTAGAGAACTCCTACTGCACCCCCTTAGTGTGCCACTGTACCCCTTTTCCCTTTGGTTAAGAGAATGCCCAAGGTTCACCTACGGTCACGGTTGCCCCACAAAAACACTACACATCCCAGTCACCCCTGCAACTCAGGGGCTAATGTGTCCCATCCAGACGGAGAGGGTGTGGGCAACAGTGATGTGTGTGACATTCAGCGGGGGCAGTTCTAGAGGAAAGGGTACCCCCCTCTGTCTTCTTGGCTCCATTTCTGCTCCTGGACTCTGGATACAGAGCCATCTTTGGACCATGAGGAGGAGGGCAGCATCCTAAAGAGGTGAGCATGACAGATCTAAGGAGCCTCCGGAGATTCTGCAGACCAGAGCCGCCAGCAGCGCCGACTTTTACATTAGCGGGAAACACACTTGTCTTCTCTAATTCACTATGAACTTGGCTGTCTGATGTGGTACCGATGTGTCTTAACTCACACTCCAACCAATATCGTATAATTGTATTTTGAAAGGTTAAACAAAGCTATGCATAAATACAGAGAGAAAGAGATCAGAGAGGATTAGAGGCCCAGGTATAAATTTTTATTGTGGCTCACAGTAGAAGGGAAGATGATGGGGGTGTGTGCATTATTTTCTTCTTGTAGCTTATTGCTATTTTACTCGTATATTGTTTACATATTACGTGTGCATGTATTTATTAATATAAATATTTATAAAATTTTTTGAAGTTATTTAAATATTTTTATAGATATAATATTTTTACTTATAATTAATATATATTTTGTCTCAAGGAGAAACTTATTTAAAATTTAAGTAAGTTTAAAATTCAAATCTGCAATGTACTGACTTAAACTAGCAATAAAATTCATTTTTGTGCTTTGGGACATTGATTGCTGTTTATTCTCAGAGTCTCACTTCTGGGCCAACAGCATCCACGGGACACAGTGGGCTATGCGTGAGTCTCTTGAGGCGGCCCCCAGTCCAAAGTCCTGAAACTCCAAGGACACTTTTCAGGGGATGGGATTTCATGGCATCTAATCCCATTTATGTATGTCACACACTGACATCTTCAGAACTAAGCATCTTTTAGTCTGGTGTGATCAAAGTACTGCTTCTCCAGGGGTACTTTGAGATACATGCATCTACACTTGTTGACATGAACTGCAAGTTCTCAGACGATTATCAAGATCTAGAGTGTTCATTAGGTTTGCTGGTGATCGCAGAGTCAGAAGGTAATAAAATGCAGCACTGCCCTGAGAAGCGGAGGAACAGCCTGAACCACAAACGGAAAGAGAAGGGCTATGCAGCGCTCCTGGCTCACAGCAGCCGTGCGAGGCCAAGGGTCCCAAGAAGACAATGGATGAGGCTGGGACCACCGACTGGCAACAACCCCACAGCAAGAGCTAGAGGCCCAGTGGACCACAGCTGGACTGCCATTCAGCACAGCTGGTGCTGGGCCTTGGGCTAGATGTCAAAGATGGAAAGAAGACCCACACAGTCTTGTCCCTCAGAAAATTCTCCCTCTAGGAGATCAACAGCTGTATGTGACTGATAATGTGATGAGCATTGGAGGAGAAGTTTAAATAAAACCATGCAGATGCAGATGAGAGAAGGATTCACTTTAACTTGGGAGAACTCTTGAAAGGGTGAAAGTGATGTTTTACTTGGTTTTAAAGGATGATTCTCCAAGGAGTGGAAGAAGGGAAGGGGAATGCTGGACAGAGGTGGAGTGTGAGCATAAGTGAGGAGATGGCCTGCGGGATGCTGGGCTGGGCTGGGCTGGCTGGGCTGGGCTGGGCTGGGCTGGGCTGTGCTGTGCTGTGCTAGGCTCTGCTGAGTTGGGCTGTGCTGTGCTGTGCTGGGCTGGGCTGTGCTGGGCTGGGCTGTGCTGGGCTGGGCTGTGCTGTGCTGTGCTAGGCTCTGCTGAGTTGGGCTGTGCTGTGCTGTGCTGGGCTGTGCTGGGCTGGGCTGTGCTGGGCTGGGCTGTGCTGGGCTGTGCTGGGCTGTGCTGAGTTGGGCTGTGCTGTGCTGTGCTGGGCTGTGCTGGGCTGTGCTGGGCTGGGCTGTGCTGGGCTGTGCTGGGCTGGGCTGGGCTGGGCTGTGCTGGGCTGGGCTGTGCTGGGCTGTGCTGGGCTCTGCTGAGTTGGGCTGTGCTGGGCTGTGCTGGCTGGGCTGGGCTGTGCTGTTCTGGGCTGGGCTGTGCTGGGCTGTGCTGGGCTGTGCTGGGCTGGGCTGTGCTGGGCTGTGCTGGGCTGGGCTGGGCTGGGCTGTGCTGGGCTGGGCTGTGCTGGGCTGTGCTGGGCTCTGCTGAGTTGGGCTGTGCTGTGCTGAGTTGGGCTGGGCTGTGCTGAGTTGGGCTGTGCTGTGCTGAGTTGGGCTGTGCTGGGCTGGGCTGTGCTGGGCTGTGCTGGGCTGTGCTGGGCTGTGCTGTGCTGGGCTGTGCTGGGCTCTGCTGAGTTGGGCTGGGCTGTGCTGAGTTGGGCTGTGCTGTGCTGTGCTGGGCTGTGCTGTGCTGTTCTGGGCTGGGCTGGGCTGGGCTGGGCTGGGCTGGGCTGTGCTGTGCTGGGCTGGGCTGGGCTGGGCTGGGCTGGGCTGTGCTGTGCTGGTCTGTGCTGGGCTGGGCTGGGCTGTGCTGTTCTGGGCTGGGCTGGGCTGGGCTGAGCTGGGCTGGGCTGGGCTGGGCTGTGCTGTTCTGGGCTGGGCTGGGCTGGGCTGTGCTGGGCTGGGCTGGGCTGGGCTGGGCTGTGCTGGGCTGTGCTGGGCTGGGCTGGGCTGTGCTGGGCTGTGCTGGGCTGGGCTGTGCTGTGCTGGGCTGTGCTGGGCTGTGCTGAGCTGGGCCAGGCTGGGCTGGGTTGGGCCGGGCTGGGTTGGGCTGGGCTGGGCTGAGCTGGGCCGGGCTGGGCTGGGTTGGGCTGGGCTGGGCTGGGCTGAGCTGGGCTGTGCTGGGCTGTGCTGGGCTGTGCTGGGCTGGGCTGTGCTGTGCTGGGCTGTGCTGGGCTGGGCTGAGCTGGGCCAGGCTGGGCTGGGTTGGGCTGGGCTGGGCGGGGCTAGGCTGCTCTGGGAAAGCATGCAGGTTAAAGGCCTTGGGCTTCTGTGGAGACATGTCTATAGTCATGGAAGAAATTAAGGGGTCTTAAAGGTTTTACACGGAAGCCCAATACTACTGCTTTTGTGGATAAGATATCATGCTGATATCTTAAGTGAAACTTCCCACAATCTATGCATTTGGCATCAACAACCTAGAAGAGAGATGAAAAAGAGTAATAATACTTCTCTTAGATTGACCCCAGCTCACTAAACAAAGGTTATCAGGAGAGAGAGGAAGTTGATCGTATAAAAATGCTGGATCAGAATCACCTTTGAATTCTGATAGGTTTACATCCTCACCCATGTGGATATATAAATACCCCTGTGAACTAAAAAACTCAGAGGTGATTCAAGCAGAAGAGAGATCTTTGAACTCTAGGAGATCTTGCTTGTTTTACTTCTGTTTTTCACTGCGGGTTTCTCTGTACACAGTCAAGTTCACACAGAGTAGATCTTGAAGGCCCAGGTCTGCTTGGGCCATCAGCCAGCAGTATCCTGTTACCTCTAATCCACGTTTGAGCACCACTGATCCCCGGACACCATCGCAGGAACCTTGGCCACATGCCAAATCGAAAAACAAACAAAAATGCTTATTTCTACAAAGGGTGGGAAAGCAGCTAAATCAATTTTGTCTACTGCTATTTCCCTGGACCTCAATCTTCGGATTGCCACCCCTGCCCTGCTCTGCCAGGCTGCTGGCACAAAGCCCTGCCAGCAGCGGTGAGGACTGTGCTGGGTGAGATATGCCTCTTGGCACATGGCATGTAGACTGCTTTGGCAGAGGGTCTAATTGAAAAGAGCTACTAGAGAAACCAGTCATTTCTTATAATTCAGCGATAGGCACTGAACACAAAGTCAGAAATTAATGAATTTGCAACGTCCTTTTGGACCAGAATACGATGCATAGAAGTGTCCAATACAGCCACACACAGGGGCTTACATCTGATGGTTCTGTATCACATATTTTCTTGAATTATCCCTATCAAGGATCTAAAAGTAAGTTTGCAAGATTTTTATTATAACTAAATCTGACCTGCAAAGTATAGTATTTTCCAAGGGTACAGAATACCAATGCCCAAGGTGAAAGTCAGCGTAAATTTCTGGAATTCAGCAAGTGACAGAGTCAATCACTAAACCAATATTAGGATTTTCATCACTTTTGCTTCCTGGTAAAACCTCTGGCTCCTCTGTCCTGGTAAGGATCTGCCGTGGATTAGACAACTTTTCATTTTATCTTATGCCTTTCTCTGAGGCAACTCAAATTTAAGAGAAAAAAGCATATACACTTGCATAAACAAACACTGACTTGGTCAGTTAGTTCCTTTTTGAATATTATTTTAAAATAATATTTGAAAAGATTACAATTGTAATGCCCATTGTAGAAAATTTACAGATACATATAAGAAGAATCAGTCACTATCTTCCATCATCTTTGATGTACTGCACTTTTTCTAAAAAAAACATATTTTTGGTACATGCATATATTTTGAATTTGCATATGACACATATTTTACTAAACTGGCCAGGTTTTATCTGCATTGTATCTATCTCTATATACCTCTTTCTTCATTTCACTTTGTATTATACACTTTCTATAATCACTACCTATTCTTTAAAGAGACTGACTTTATGAGCAGTAGAGGTTCCAGGGGATGTATTATATCTGACCATTTTTATAGCTGCAAACCTAACACTCCATCTGTTTACATCCTCATTAAGCTTGATACTGAATTTCCTGGCACTTCAAAATATTTTTATATTATGTGGGAGAACAGTTTGAAAACATTTTTTAAAACTATCATTTGGTTGAAATAACTTTGAAGCTTCTTTATAAACAACAAAGTTCCATTGTGTTTTAACTTACGGTGGTTTCAGCAAAACTTTCTTAAAGAAATTATTTTTTTCTCCCTTAAAAGAATATTGTAAGAAGAAAAATGGAACAGACTGTACTCATTTTCATTTAGATTTCAGGCAAAAATCGTAAGATTCTACTCATCATTTTAGTGGACTGAACTTAGAAGAGAGCTCACTGATGTCATAAATTATGGTTTGAAGTACAGCGTTCTGAGGTGGAATATTGCTCACCATGAGGTTTCATGGAAGCAGCTAAGCCCCTTGGAAGAAGGGCTCTATCTTGGCGTGATGTCCATGAATGTTCTCTTCTGACCCCTGGCTTCTCTGGACCCAATCAACTCCTAATCTCACCTGTCATTTGAAAGACCTCAAGCCACCAGAGCACACCTTGGCAGAGTTGGGAAAAGGGTTAAGTGTCGGGGCAGAATCTTACTAAAGGAGACACCAGGGCCAGGCACAGAAGCTATCAGAAGGGTGTGCTTCAAAATCTAAGCCATAGACTAAAGAGAAAACCATGAAATCAGAGTGAATTTAACCTCAGTTTAAAGTTTTTCTTTCTTTCTTTTCTTTCTTCCTCCCTCCCTCCCTCTCTCTTTCTCTCTTTCTTTCTTTCATTCTGCCTGCCAAGGCTAATGCCATATTAATGGACTTCCACAAATCTGATTTCCAAAGTTGCCTGGGCCCATCCCAGAGGTTCTGAATCATTAGGTTGTAGGTGAGATTCAGGTGATTTTGATCACAGGGTAGACTGTAAAGCACTATATTCTTGCCCATAGGCTTTTCTTCCTTCCAACTTTACTGAGCTTGCTTTCCAGGGTAAAGCAGTGTAGGGACTGGGCCCCATGGTATGCAATACCACAAAAGGAAACCATGAGAAGAACCCATGTGCCTTTGTTAGGCCATCTTTAACTTATTTGATATTGAAAAATATTCAGAACCCATAATCGTTTGGCACCCTTAAGTACCAGGTAGGATAACTGAAGTGTGTGACATCACTTAGTATAATACTTGGCACATGGCAGGTGCTGGCTAACCACTGCATCCCCCCTGGTAGGAGGGTTCTAAGAGGCAGAATTAAGAACCATGGCTCGATACTCCCAAAAGGCTCCTCCAGTTCAGGGGGAGATGGAAGACACAGAGTACTGATCCAGGACAGGAGAAAAAGCAGGGCTGGGGATTTATTTCTCAGAGTGGAAGGTCACCGTCAAAGAGGCAATGAGCCTGTATCTCCTAAATTATAGGCGTGTTTAAGCTGCAACATACAGATCCAGAAGCTGTAGAAAGACCTGGAGCCTCAGGGGCTACAAGCAGCTTGAGAACTGGAACCTACAAAAATGCTAACACTGACACATTCAGGTTAAATGTAGGAATTATATTTAAGGACACATTCCCATTAATCCTTACCGTGAATAAAATAGTTCCTTTAACCCTCACTCGGAGTTAAACTTTTCCAAAAATAGTTTAGAAAATAGTGTGCTGTGACCTAAACAGATATTTTTGAAAATTTATTTTGAATTAAAAACCTGGCAAGAGAGCATGTTGGGGATTCTGTCCCACTTTCTCAGTCATCCACTCCTGAGGACAGTCAGATCTTGGGTTTATAGGACCCTCAGCAGCTGGAGATACAACCATAGCGTCCAGGGCAAGCCTGGAGGTATAACCACAGTGTCGGGGAAGGCTGGGAACATGACCACAGTGTCCGCAGGAGACAGGAAGATCTCAGTAGCAGGGGTTTCTGGCAGCCACAGGACGGGCACTTTTTCTCATTACTCCCTTACCTGGGGGCCTGGTGGGTGAGGGGTTCTACCTCCCAGAGGCTCCCGAGGGGCAGGGCTGGAGGCTGTTCTGTTTTTGCCAAGGCTGAGAATCACAGCCTGTGGGCCTTTACTTCAATGCAGGGCAACCGACAGCTGCTGGAGGAAAGGCCGTTCCATTTTGAAGAGGCCTCTCCGGCCGGACAGCTATCTGGAGTAACTGGAATTGCCCCCCAGGGCCAAGCTTCTAATGTCATTCTGTTGGGAGGGCTGTGAATTATTCCGTTTTCCAACAATAAGTGCAAGATTGCATGTCCAAAAGTTCCCAAATGACCTATACAATATATGTTGGATTTCTGCGCCTCTCTCCACAGCTTCCCTTCTTAGACCACACCTATCCTTGTGCAACTGTACCACCTGCAAGGCACCCGCCTGGACCCCGCAAGGACCGCAATAAATGAGTGCATTGACACAGAAGAGTCAGCGCCTGCATCTGACTCGACTGTGTGAGCTGGAACCTTAGAGCTTGCCCTGGACTCAAGCGGCTCTTTCCCTTTTTGAAATTTCCTATCTTGGCGTGGCTGCAGAACCTGAGGGGAGTCATGTAATGCTCCACTGTCTCAGCTATGAAATCCCCACAGAAAGCCTGTGCAGAGGCATTAGTGATGTGACCGCGTGTTAGAAACGCAGAGCCCTGCACCTGCAAACACAGACGAAACATGCATGTTGTGATTAGGGCAAGGGAAGATTGCATGCAGCTGCGAGTCCCCACATCACCTGATCTTGAGATTTCTTTTTCTTCTTCTTCTTGCCCCAGCACCCGGAGCTCTCTGCATCTTTGCCATTGGCCTCACCACAGAGCAGCCCGTCCAGCTCATCTGTGCCCAGGTGCTGTCCCTGAGACGTTTCCGCTGCCAGCCGGTACGAAAGGTTCCTTAAAATGCACACACAGTTTTCAACGGTCTGGAGAATCCAAAAAAAAAAAAAGGAGGAGGAGTGAATAAAAACTAACCAGCACTCCTCCACCCAGAAAAGCAATCCGTCTTTACACACACATTTTTCTTTGGATGCATGTAGCCACTGCCCCTAATGGCTCCCTTGACAGCCACAGTGGAAAGAATTTAGGGAAGCTTGGAAAGTCCTAAGACATTTTCTCACCCCAAAGATACTACTTATCAACAAGAGGTCCTTTTCTAAGCAGCTGCCACTGATTGAAATTCACTTGTGAGCGAGGAAGAACCCACAACCACGAGAGGTCCCAGATGGCGTCCACTTACGGACAATGGCCGCATGGGGACTAGGGCTCTGAACCACCAAGAGCACAGATAACTGGATTTCTGTCAGTTCTGGGAGGGCGACACTAACATTTACCATCTACCAGGGCACTTTCTGGGGGTGAAACAGGGCAAGAGGTGCAAACCAGGGTGGTCCCAGGCAAGCCGGGTTCTGTGTTCACCCGGGGGCATCAGTGTTTCCATGCTGATTTTCTTGGCAGGGGCGTTAAACAGTGGTTAAGGACACACATAGAGCTGGATACCTGTAGAACCCTAGGTCTCTGACCACTGGCTGTGTGACTTGGACAGTGCACCCAATATCTCCGTGACCATAACCTGCTCTGTAAGACGGCCATGATAGTGGCCACGTTTTAGGCTGCTGTGTGGAATACGGGAATTAGAGTATTTACATGTGATAGGCAGAATAAAGCTCTCTGCCCCAAAGATGTCGACATCTTAGTCTCTGAAACCTGCGAATACGTTAGGTTATGTGGTGGAGGGAATTAAGGTTGCTAATCAGTTGGGGAGATTACCCTGGATTACCCAGGGGGGGCATGGAATCCTGAGGGTCCTATAAGCAAAAGAGGAGGCAGAAGAGTTAGAGTGAAACCCCGTGAGAAGGACGTGACCTGCTATTGCTGGCTTTAGAGATGCAGGAAGGGGCCGTGAGACAAGGAATGTGGGCGGCCTTGAGAAGCTGTAAAGACAAGGAAACAGATGCCTCCCTCAAGCCTCCAGAAGGAATGCAGCCCTGTTGACACGTTGATTTTAGCCCCCAAAGACCCCTTTTGGACTCCTGATGTCTAAGATGGTAAGATAATAAGTTTATGTTTTTAAGCTGCCATGTTTGTGGCTGTTTTTATAGCAGCAACAGGAAACTAACCCGGTATGTAGGTACTGAGAAGAGTTCCTGGCACACAGCAAGTGCTGTACAAGGATCTATATCATTAACAATGGTGGAGATGGTACTGCTGGGAGGTCCAGAGCTTGTGACCTAGATCTAATGGGTCCATGATGGAGTCCTGGCTCTGCCATTTAATGAGCTGTGTGACCTTGGCCAAAGTGTGAACTCTCCCTGTGCTCCTGTTTCCTCCCAAACTCCCCACTGGCAAATTGCAGATTAGGTCTCAACATACGGATTTTGGGGGAACCAAACATTCAGACCAGCGCATCAACCTTTAGACCTTTGTCCTGGATTTGAGGAACCGAGGGAAGAGGAAAAAAAATACCAAATTTTTACAAAGGACAAGATAATGATGGAGAATAAATTGAACGGAGATAAGTTTTATTTTATTTTTTAAGTTCAAATTTTTTTATTGAAGTCTAGTTTATTTACAATGTCATGTCAGTTTCAGGCGTACAAAATCTGAAAAAGAAGAGATAAGTTGTCTTTTTAAAAGCATGCCAACTTGGCTATCATTTTTCAGGCACCAACTGTGTGACAGCCACCATTCAAGGCAGGGAAGATCGTTCCATTGTACAGATGAGGTCTGAAGCTTTCATTAACTTATACCAGATGGCACCACTTTTTCTAGTCCTAGGTTGGGACTGGAAAGGTGGTGAGAGCTGCCAGGGTCCAGATCCTGCACTGTTCCCACCTATGACTGGGATCTGGTAAAAGGCACTGTATATGTTTGACATGACTACTGTGGGCAGGAAAACCAAGCAGGAAAACCAGTTTTCAGGGTATATTTTGGGACCTTTGCCATTCCAAGCGTTTCTTGTCCGCTTCTCAAGGTTTCATGGGCTGCTAATCCCACAGGCTTTGAGTCAACTTGATCTTCTATTTCAAGCATCCTCTCAGCATCGAAAAAGGAACCGGCATGAAAGCAGGTAAACACAGGACAATACATGAAAGGGAGAAAAGTCTCTCCCTGAAAAGAAAATGTTATGGCATAAGGCAGAACGATTTTTAAATCAGCTCAAACTGATTTTTCTTACATCAAAGACTTGGGAGAATAAACTCCTTTCTCATCCTGCTGTTCATCTTCCCTGGGGCACCTCCATGCCTCTGTTTAACAAATGACCACTGGGGAATAAATCCGCCGTTTTGAGAAATGTTTTATAATCTACCTGTGGCTGAGGGATGATTTTGAGAGAAGCTGGATGGTGGGGAGAGGAAGGAGAGACAGAGAGGGGATGGGGAGGGCGGAAGGGAGACAGAGGAAGTGGTAGAGAGGGATGGATGGGGGTGGCCCCAGGGGTTGAACTTATCTCTCCTTAAGCTTGGTTTGGGAGGGTTACCAAGTCAAGAGCTTTTCTCTGCAGGGGCAGGAAAAAAAGAAAAAAAAGAAGACTGCCACCGCCCTCCTTGGGGACACCAGCAGAAGGTGGGTGGCAGCTGGTGGTTTTGGTTTCCATATCCATTGCCGTCAACAGAGCTTTCAGTAGCTCCTCTTGGTCACCAGGGTCATTTTGACTCCTTATTTTCTATTAGAAAGGGCTAATTTGGAAGCTGTCTGTAGAACGCTCCACCATATGTTACCCTTTCAACAAACTGTTCCAGTTACCAGGCGCTGAGCTGAGAGCGTGCGTGGAATCCAGGCTCTTGCACTCATTAACTTCGCTGGCCTCAAAGACAGCGTGCACACATTTTTCCCTCCTCTAACTTGTCACTGAGAAAGCTCAGAAGTGGCCAAGCAGAGGGCCGAGTGGAAAGTGATGGGACAATAATAATACGTTAAAACTCAATAGCACATGCTGGCCAGCAGAGCACTGCTGAGTAGTTTATCACATTTGATCCTTTCAACAGCTATAAGGATCCTCCTTGTCTCAAAGCTGAGGTCACCCGGGTCCTGTCCTTGGTCATTGGGAGGACGAGATGGCACGTTTTCCAGCACGCTCCCGGGGCCAAGCTCAGTGTTCTTGCTGCTCAATCAGGAATATCTGAGTCTTCTGTTTTTTCTTCTTTTAATTTTTATTTTCTATTGGAGCATCATTGATTTACAACGTTGTGTTAGTTTCAGGTGTACAGCAAAGCGATTCAGTTATACAGATACGTGTATCTATTCTTTCTCCAATTCTTTTCCCATTTAGTTTATTACAGAATATTGAGCAGAGTTCCTTGTGCTGTACAGTAGGTCCTTGTTGATTATTTAGTTTAAATATAGTGGTGTGCACATCAATCCCAAACTCCCAATTTATCCCCTCTCCCTCCCATCTTTCCCCTCTGGTAACCATAAGTTTGTTTTCTAAGTCTGTAAGTCTGTTTGTAAATAAGTTCATTTGTGTCATATTTTTTAGAGTCTGCATATAAGCGGTATCAGATATTTGTCTTTGTCTGACTCACTTCACTTAGTATGAGCATCTCTAGGTCCATCCATGTTGCTGCAAATGGCATGATTTCAAGGAATATCTGAGTTTTCTGACTCCATCCCTAAGTGGTCCTCAGGTTTTCAGTTTCCTCTTTTGGGGGAAATGTGGACGGACATTAACAAGGAGAATCTCCAAGGTCTCCCGAGAGACGGAGGAGTCTGGTCCTCTGACACATCAGAAGAAAGATGTGTGTGCCTCACAGCACTCTGATTTTGGACCATGCTCCTGAAGGCTGCCTTACCCAGTGGTGGGCACCGGACCAAGACAAGAGGCTGTTGACTCTTATTTTATTCTCAACTACAAGGCCCAGACACTATTAAAGCTTGCTTGGTATCCATAGGCTTAGCATCCCCTGCGTTAGTCTTTACCACTTTGAATCTTAAGATCCTTAGCACTGCAGCTTCTGTGAATTATGAATTACCTTCAGTAGCTCTTTTCAAAATTCCTCTATTGTGTTAACAGGTATCTGTAAATACTCAAGACATCTTGACTGGTTGCTTCTTCAGGGACTTAACTTTCCTGTCAATGATATTAAAAGGTCTAAAATGGCTGTTAAGGGCATTTACAAGAGAGGTTGATTAAATCTTTTCTATCATATTTCACTTTTGAAATTGATGTCATATACGGTAAATGAATGGATGCAAATGTAACTGAGTGGCAGTGATAAAATGACAGACAGTGTCATAACTGGAGTCAGCTGGTACTCAAAGGGCTAGAGTCCCAGAAAATATCATGGGTCCTAAACTTTAGGGAGTAGGGCTCAGGCATCAGGAATTTTCTAGCTTTTCTAGTAATTTAGTTTTCTAGTTTTTTTAGTAATTTTCTAAATTTTTCAGTCACTCTAATGTGTAGAGAAGCACCGTGGCAAATCACCCCCATGCCAACGAGTAACTAAATGGATAAAATCACTCTTATTTGTTCTTTATCTGACCTTAAAACTAAGTTATATTATATCGTATTCCCGACGAGTGTCCATTTCAAAGCTGTATCTACTAGGGCGGTTCTCAATCCAAGATGCACATCGAATCACCTGATGAACTTTCAGAGGAATAGAAATCGGAGACGGGAGTTGGACACTCAGATTCACTCAGGGGGCTGTGATGGGGTCTAGGCACATGCATTTATTAAATGTTCCAAAGACAATTCCGAAGACGAGTTGGTATTAAAAACCATGGGATTGAGGCTTTGGTTCAGAACCAGGGCCAATTTTTGGCTCCCTATGGTATATCCGGCAATATCTGGAGCCATTTTTGTTTGTCACAACTGGGCTGCGGGAAGGATGCTACTAGCAACTAGTGGGTGGAGACCAGAGATGCCGCTCACCATCCTACAGTGCACAGGGCAGCCCCCAGCAGAGAACTGGACCCAGATGTCAACAGAGTGGCTCTGGAGAAGGTCTTATTAAGGTATCACATGTATTAAGGTCTTATTAAGGTATCACATTCATCACATGTATTACTTGAAAGCATCAGTAAAGTCTGTGTTGATATCGGGATATTATGAAATGACAAATTTTTTATTGAAAACGAACCAAAACTCATCAAAAGACAAGTGAAGACAAAACAAAATAGCTCAGCGCTGGTGAAGCCCATCCAATTCTATTTTGGTTTGCAAACTAAAGCACTGAATGGACGCTGACGATGGATGCTTTGACAGGCTCGTTTATGTAGCATTTTGACGGCATTTATTTAGACTTCATCAGGCATTCCTTGCATGGCACTGGACAAAATTAAGTTGTTCAAGAGCTATCGTGTAAGAATATAGGATTATTCAACTCTCAGGTAGTTTTAATATTTCTTTTTCTTTTGCCAATGGATTTTAGAAAATAAAGCTAGAAGATTGTGGGCAACCTGGTATGTGAGAGTTTATACACTCATCTGGAACACCTGTAGTTACAATAACTTAATCTAAATTTTTATTCACTACTAATCAAGAATTAAGTGTCTAGTTCTAGGCTAGGATTAAACGTTGATATAGATCTCAGAGTGAAAGTAGTAAACATAGCATTAACTCTCCATCCTTGTTAGCCACTGTTTGGTCCCCTGGGCATCCTTCTTCTCTAAGATGCTTCACCTATGCAAATTCAACAAACCTTGCTATCGATCTCGCTGCTCCCCAGCGCAGACTGAATCACGTAGAGCAGCGCATCCGTGAGCCCATCACATTCCCGCATCCTCCTGCGGGCCTCCTCTCCGGCTGAACTAACATTCCTGCAAAGCAAAAGGATGTGTCAGCGCCCTTCACGGTGGTCACCTCCTCTCATAGTTTTAATCAAAACACTTTCCTTGCCTTTTCAGGTTTACCAAGAATATAATTTAATCGGGGGGGACGGCCTCCACAAAAGCATCCTGGAATTAGGTGAGTCACAGATATCTGCAAGGAAACTCTCTAAATGGAGAATGCAGAATTCCAAACACGTGATCCGTGAGAGTCCTGTGACTGCTAAGAAGGGAGACTTGGGCCAAGTCTTCAAGGTCTGCTTCATTTACAATAGACCAGGGAATCAGAAGCTCTTTGAGTCAAAGGATTCTTCTTCTTTGAGAAGTTTGAAATACTTTTCAAACACAAAGCTTTTCAACTTACTGAAGTATTTTAGAGATCTAATTTCACCTGCCTCAAAAAGATACCTACCTTGGCCCTGCCCGAGGTAAACTTCTAGAAATTTATTCTAAGAACACAGAGATTTCTGTGAAAATTTAGTCATCAGGATGCCTATGGTACCTTTTATGGGTAGGAGTTGCCCAGACTCCTTCCTACAATGGCACAGGCTGAGCTAAAGCCAACAGAAGGGGCCCCTTGTAATGAAATGCACGTCTGGGAGACAGAGAGAGCTTCCAGAAGGTACAAAAGACATGAGACAATCTAGTCAAAGGTGAATCTTTTGGGTGCTTTTAGTTATTCCACCTGAGAGGGTGTTCTGGTCTTCCTCTCCAACCGTGATTAAGGATTCAGTTCCAGCAGAGAACTTTTGCAGTAACTGAATGAGAGACAGCACAGGCTATTAGAGGGATGCTGGAGGAGATGAGTTAATGAAAGGTACAAAGGACCTGAAAACATTTAGAAACTGTGGGGAAGGGTGATGGAAAGAGAGAATGATCTAGGTAGGGCAATGGTTCTCAAGCTATGGCTATTATCAGAATCACCTGGAGGGCATGTTCCTGGAGATAGCTGGGCCTCACCTTGAGATCACTGGTGGAATCCGGTAATTTGCATACTTGGTGATGCTCACACTGAAGACCTAAACTAAAGTAGCTCTAACTCTACTTCTAGGGGGAGGGTTTGGTTGGGGAGGGTAGTGTTCTTCAGTGACTGCTGGGGCCAGCCATGGGGCAGATTCCAAGAACCTGTGGCCTTAGAGCACACAGGAGTAGCTGAACAGAATGAATCTTCAAACTCATGCTGTAATTGACACAAGTGTTCTCATTTCATTTTTCCAACATCTTTCCCTGTTATACTTCATTCTGTTTTACAGATAAGAGAACTGAGGCTCAGACAGGCTGTCCAAGGCTTCACGGGTAGTAAGCGGAGAAGCTAGAACAAACCCAGGTCTGTGAAGGGCAGGAAAGCAAAGGCTTCAGGCTTGGTGTACAATATGGACTATACCTTTTAGGAATTAAATCAAAATAAAATAGGCTCAATGCTAAAATGCTACTGAACATAAATGTTTTCTTTAATATCTAAAAAGTTCTGCAGACATGTTTAAAGATGATCTATCAGTGTTTTAATGTAACACTGGGAAAGGTTATTCAATTCACATTAGTATTTTTGGCATTTGCTGATCTTAAAATATAAACAAAACTCCTCAGTTCCTTAGATAACGTAACTGAGCAAATACTGGCAGCATTTTTATGGAAAGTGTTATAGAATCTGCCTTGGGGTGGCCAACCCTCGTTCTGACAGCATCTCTGGGAGGGAGGAAAGAAATCTTTTTGCAAAAGAAAACGTGGTGAGAGGCACTCTGGTATTATTATTAGAAGGATGGTCTTTGTAAAAGAGCATTTTTAGAGCATTTATCCTTGAAATGACTTTCACCAGGTCGAGCTTTGACACTGTTAGCGTACTAGGTTTGTCAAAAATTCCAATCATTACAGCATTCAAAAAGAAAAAAATTCCAATCAGACCTCTTTGGTCTGAAGGACACTGGGTGCAACGTATGACTGTCAGTCTTAAATCCTGCCTCTTTGTGCTTTGATGAGCTCATGTTTTCAAAGACAGAAGAATGGAATTTGGACTTGAAAGAACTGTAGGGATAGCTCATGTGCACCTTAGTCTCGAATATCCTCTAGACTTTCCCCTTATCCACGAATGCTCAGTCTTTCCTTTGAGTGGCTTCACGATGGGGGCAGGCTGCCTCCTGATTCACAAATAAACATCCTCATGATCAGTCCTATTTTCACTGGTAGTCAATGAATGGGCAGGGGCAACCGATGGGAAAGACCAGGAATTAACAACTTTGTCAACATTATGTTTTCAATATTAATTTGAGCATTTTCTTATTCTGCTTTGTTCTCATCTAGTCTCCTCCACAATTAAAAAAATTATTAACTGCCTACTATATTAAAATATGTAAGATATTACATATTAAAATGTGTAAGATACTGAGAAATGAGAAAGACTAATATTATAAGTTAAGGTCCCAGTAGGGAAGAGGAAGTAATTAGAACACACACATAAACACCACCCCTCACAATGATACAGAGGGGAGAGTGCAGTTACCACAGTGTCTGCAGGTAGGATGAGGCTCCATATGTATTTTTAAGTGAACTGAGGTGTGAACACGTCTCTCTTTCAATGAGTAACTGTGTCCTTCAAGCCTTTGGGGTTGGGTTTCCGCTTTTTATCAACTATTCCCGAACAAGTGAAACGTATCACAAGATTACCTTTGGTTGTTCACTCTGGAGGAGAGGAGGTTTCCTTTCCTTGCTTCCCCCCCGTCCCAACACAAAATTTACTATACTTGTGCGTTTCACTGTTTAAAAATAAAAATCTCAATAGCCTTATGTGTTGGTCACTGAACAGTTAGTTGTAATTATGGTCCCAGGTAGGTATCTGATAAAGAGCCCATGTCCAACCTACAAAGTTCCTCCTTCCTGTTGTACTTAAATCATCTTCTGCTCGTCTTGAGGGAGATGATTTCCATGTCTGGCTAGAAACTGGTGCAGCAAAATTCTATGCATAAACGTAACACTGAAACAAAGACTTGTAATTATTTTGTAAAAAGCACAATGATGCTATAATATCTACTCCTTAGAAATAATCTCTATAATCTTGATTGAACTGTCAGTTGCTATGTCATTTCTGCTTAAAGTAGATTCTATAATCTTTTTATCTAATAGATGAAAAATAAACACGAATTATTATATCTTACAATTAAAAGATATAAAATCTCTTACAGTCTCTCTTATTCAAAGGTAACTAGCTAAACTGCTCGATTTTCCCTATCTTCAGTGCTGTTTCACATCTCATTACTCAGAGACTTCCTCACTCGTTACGCTCATTAAAAAAAAAAATTCAACATACAGTGCTCATAGGATCCACAGTGGAACTTACACGGAAGGCTTTGGTTTGCATGATGCCACTTCAGACGGTCAGGATAGAGGGGATCAAATCACACAGAAAACCAAGGGATGAGATTTTGAGTAATCAAGCTACTTGAAATTAATCTCTCCCTTCTCCGTACTCCCTTAGCTCTTTGAATCTCCATTATTGATCACCATTGATTTTGAACTAGAACTATTTAGGCTGTGACCTTATTGCTGCCTTGGGGCCTTCAGGAGGGTATTTGTATACTCAGCATGCAGCTGAGTGCCCAACACGTCCAAGGTGCTCACTGCCAGGTGGCTATTACATGCGTATTCAGCTCTTCCGTGGGATTGGAGTTCACATGCAGTCCGTGACTGATTGACCTCTGTGCTCCACGCTCATTGGGTAAGTATCAGATGTCTGTCACACCATGAGTGCAGCCTTCTCACCTTGTGGTTTATTCAGGTTTATCCTGGATTATTCAGGGCTGTCTCAATTTGCAAAGAAAGATAAAGCAGTTGCAAAGTGTATAACTTGGGGGACGAAACTTGTTCAGTTTGAAGTTTCTTACGCTTGTTAATAATATTGACCATCCACACCGTGTGTCGAGCGATGTGCACAGTTTCGCCACCTGAAGCCAACCAGGCTGTCCCAGTGTCACACCCACCTCAACCTCCGGCTTGTAGGAAGAGTTCTCTAGTTTAAGATTAGTTTGTCTTGCTGCGCTCTCTGTTACCTCCTCTCCTCTCCACCCCACCTGATCCTTGGGCCTTTATAATCTGGCCTCTATAGGGGGTCATCTCATACCTGGCCCACCCCCAGTCCCTGGAGTCCTGGGTTCCAGCCCTGCTAAAACTCCGTACCATCCTTCCCTACAGCCGCACACAACTCTATGCTGCTGCTCATTGGGCAACTTTGTCTCATTTCCCAATTTATAATCAGCAGAGCCCAGATGCTGGGTCTCTACAGGATCTGGGCTGGGTTCCTGAGACTACATACAGGTGTCAAGAGTGGGATGGGGCTGCCAGAGGGCTCTAGAGAGCGGAGCAGAGATCGTTTCAAGAAACACAGGTAGTCGTATGCTAACACATATATATGGAATTTAAGAAAAAAAAAATGTCATGAAGAACCTAGGGGTAAGGCAGGAATAAAGACGCAGACCTCCTAGAGAACGGACTTGAGGTTATGGGGAGGGGGAAGGGTGAGCTGTGACAGGGCGAGAGAGAGTCATGGACATATACACACTAACAAACCTAGTAAGGTAGATAGCTAGTTGGAAGCAGCCGCATGGCACAGGGATATTGGCTTGGTGCTTTGTGACAGCCTGGAGGGGTGGGATAGGGAGGGTGGGAGGGAGGGAGACGCAAGAGGGAAGAGATATGGGAACATATGTATATGTATAACTGATTCACTTTGTTATAAAGCAGAAACTAACACACCATTGTAAAGCAATTATACCCCAATAAAGATGTTAAAAAAAAAAAAAAAAAGAAACACAGGTAGTCTAGAGGTAAAGCTGAAATATGAAGTCACACACTGAGTAGGGCCTTGATGCCAACCCATCAGGACAGGCAGGGGGAGAGGCAGGATCCACCACAGATGACAGCACAGAGGAGACCTGATGTTCAAGCTGGTCCCTCCATGATGTGGAGGAGGGATGGGATGCCTCCTCTTTCTGGTTGTCTGTTCCTTGGTCCCCAGTGCATAGCACTGATGAGGAACTCAGTGAGTGACTGCTGAATGACATGACGCACGATTGTTTTCAGGTCTGTCTCCTTCTAGACCAGAAGTACTCTGCCAGGGTGATTTTGCCACCGGGAAACATTTACTGATGTCTGGGCACCAAAGGACATTTTGGTTGTCCCAAATGTGGAGGGAGGGGGTGTTACTAAGAACTTCCACTCAAAATCAGCAGTGCCGTGGTTGTGAGCAGGACACTGCTCCCAAACCTGGGTTCCAGTAATCAAGTGTATTTGTCTCCTTGGGGAAACAGCAGCTATGCCTCGTTCTCTCCTACAAAAGACCTTGGGAGAACTTGTCTCTGGGTTCCAAAATCACCGACCAGAAACCCCCAATCTTTTCCTCTCTGGGAAAGCTGAGTGTGCAGGGCCTGGGAGGAAGGGGTCCTCTGCGCGGCCAGCTGGGTCAACACAGCAAGAGCCACCCAGCCAGATTCTCTCACTCCAGGTGCGACAGTTACGGGGTCCTTGGTGTTGCGTGAGCCCTGCCACGTCTGTCCTTCCCCCTCTCTCTTCACTCAGAGGAGCTGTGCCCCAGAAACCACTAGGGCTCATCCTTTTGATTTGTAGCTTCTCTGCAGAAAGGGAGCAGCTTGTTTCCCTCTTATCACTCAGTAACCTCAATGAAGATGGATGCTCTTGTGTACCTGGTATGGGGCTACCTAGGGGCGAAGGCACATAAATGCCTTCTCTTGGTCTCCTCATCCGGAACGAGCCTACAGGGATGGTTTGACATCACTGCCTCACAGGGACACACAGCCAGGTGCTCAGGGCCTGGGCAGAGTCCCAGAGATAAATGTCTACTGCTTCAGCTGCTTCTCCCTCAGAGCCTCCCACCCAGGGGTGAGTGAGACGCCATGTGGACCACTGGGGCACCATGGGGGGGTGTGTCATACCACAAGCACTCAGAGAGGGTGGGGAAGCATGGAAGGTTTCTCACCGCCCTGACAACCTCATTTTCTTGACTTTGATCACGGATCTGTAAACAATCTCAAACTAATGTAAACTCATTAAAACAAAGGGGGAAATGTATCAGTAAAAGTAAACATCCACACTTTCCTTCTCCTCTGTCCAAGGACATTACTGTGACCATGTGGTGTTTATCATTCAAGATTGTTTTCTATTCATACAAATAAAACACGTAGGAATGTTTTGGCTTTTTGCCACAGTGATTGCTCAGTCACTGTGCCTGTGTCCTTCAAAAGCGTATCATCATCTATTTTTTAAAATTATTATCCTATTAATAGACATCCAAGTTATTTTAAACTTTTTAGTGTAGTAAGTAACGTCAAGCTGAAATTAGGAAGAAAGGGTAGCAGAGATAAATCAGTTCAAACCAACAAAACGACCCACCCTGATTGGCACCTACTGGGCTCCACACCCAGTGCTAAGTCTTGGGATAAAGAGGAAAACACCTGGCCGTTGACCTTAGGAGTTCACAGTCCAGGAAAGTAAGCAGATGTACATTTGATGGGCCTGAATCTGATATCATCAGCATGAAACTAGCAGTATGAAGAATTTGGGAACCAATCCCCCTTGGAAGTGATGTCCAGGCACTTCCAGTGAAATCTAGATGTTCCTAGAAAGCGAACACAGGATGACGTGGATGGAAGTTTTACGACTCACCTTTATTTAAGGTGTAATTAAAATCTTTGCTTAAGTTATAATTCTGTAAACTTGGACATCAACTGTTTTCTTTAACATTTGTAGCATCAAGTCATGGGTTGGGACTTAAGAAGTAAGAACACAGAGTACACTACATGTGTTCTTAGTAAGAAAGCATTTCATGAAAATTTAGTGGAAAGTACCTTCAAATTTGAAGGGTACACATGGACTTAGGGGCAGTTTTAGGTGAACAGCCTGTGTAAATACCAACCAAGCACAGCCATGCAGAGGTGGGGTCTCTGGGTCACTCTCGGCATGAACGGAGGATAGGACCTGGAAGTGAGAGGTGGCATTCCGTGGCAAATATCAATTCTGGCACATAGCTGATACATTTTTACTAAGCCTGGCATCCTAAGCCAGCCCCTTGTATCTACTAAAACCATGGTGGGCGCATGGTTCACCCGCGTAACCTTGTTGAAGCTCTTACCAAACCACATAACCTGTGCTAAGTCCTCCTTGACATCTAGCTGCTGGCAGCCCAGGTGGGTTGCTCTGAGTGCCAGGCAGTGCATCACCAGACCTTCTCCTCCTGCCTGGTGTAGCTCAGCAGGAACACGCGGGTGAACATTTATGACATTTGGGCTCCCCCCACCTGCCTGGTGAATTCAAGTCATTCCAGAAGCATTTCCAGTGTTGCCTTTTTCTGACATCCTACCCAGAGAGCAGAGCCAAGGATGACAGAGGATAAGTCCCTGGCTTTGAAACCTTGCAGTTGGGATTTGCTGGGCTGGGTTTCCAAGTTGCTTTGGACCAGCACTCCATTTTATTTTCCATGTCTCCCTTTCTGGAACTGGAATGTCTATAACTATTATCCTGTGCCTGTCCCAGCACTGTATGTCGAGGGCAAATAACCTGTTTCTTTAGAATCATAGGTTCACAAGTGAAGAGAAATTGTTCCCCAGCAGCTGTACATCATGGGTTACTCATCTACGTTGGATTTAGATGCTTCTGGTTATGGACTTTTGAGCTGAAGAGATTTAGGACTTTGAGTTGACGCTGTAATTGGGATGAGACCTTGGGATGAGATGAAAATATGTGGGGTGGATGTGGATCTTTGGGGACCAGAGGGTGCACTGTGGTGGACAAACAATGGCCCCCCAAGATGTCTATGTCCTAATCCCTGGAAACTGAATGGATTACCTTACATGGAAAAAGGGACTTTGAGAATGGAATTAAGGTTATGGACTTTAAAATAGGGAGACTGTCCTGGATGATCCCTGTGGGCCCAATTTAATCACATGAGCCTTAAAAGCAGAGAACATTCTCTGGCTGGAGTCAGAGAGATGCAGCAGAAGGGAAGTCAGAGAGATCCCAGCATGAAGTTTCAACTTCCTGTTGCTGGTTCTGACGTATGGGGGCCACATGCAAAGATGAGAGAGAGAGGCGGCTGGCTTCCAGCTGACAGCCGGAAACGAAACAGAGACATCAGTCCTACAGACACAAGGAACTGGGTTCTGGCCACAACCTGAAGAAGCTTGGAAGCAGATTCTCCCAAGAGCCACTAGAAAGGAACACAACCCTGCCCATACCTTGATTTTAAGTTGGTGAGACTGGAGTCAGACTTCCAATCCACAGAAACAAACTGTAGGATAATAAATTTGTGTTGTTCTAAGTCACTAAGTTCATAGTAATTTGTTACAGCAGCAATAGGAAACAAATACACAGCATTTAGCTTTTACTCAAGGGTAAGTGGAGTTCTTCTCAACACCATCCCTAAATGTTTCACACTCCATCCTTTCCCTGGAAAACTGCTTATCTGCAATGGGCTCATGCAAGTTTTAAGATATTTCCAGATGATCAAATAATTGTATTGATTTGACCAAGACCCAAATACCCCATATATAAGACAATAAAAATTCTTCCTAATGGGGTGAGGTGCTGCCCTCGACTGTGCAAGGCCAGGAGATATTCTATGTAACTCAGAGCATACTAAGGCCCTCTGCACAGGAGATATTGATGTGATATGATGATGCACCATAAAGTATGCTGCTTTTCTTTCCCCCATCTCTGATCTGATTAACCACAAGAGCGCCACCAGGTCAGTGGGTATCATCTTGCTCTCCTGCTTAGCTGAAATCCTTCACTTCTGCCAGCCCTCTTTCTGGCAGAAGAGTTGCCTGAAAACCTCAGTCTTCACGGCTTCAAGGGAACAGAAAGTACAGCAGCTGGTACTCTACACTGCGTGGGAAACAAGTGTGTGGATTGTAAGGGAGAGAAATGAGGCAGCTTCCCAGCTCTGATTGAGTGAAGTCTGTAGTGTGGCCTCCTTGCTTTAAGTGAATTCCCAGAACATCATCTGAAATGCTAACCCTAAGTACCAAATGGTAGGAACAGCATTAGGAATAGCCCCACCTCCACAAATTTTATTGGGTACAAATAATGGGAGGTTGAGTTTACTTGAAAAGCTCTTGATTTCTGTCTCTGCATATGTGTTTTTAAAGCTGGTACTTCATTATAGTCAAGTCAGAACAATTTCCAGAGAAATCAATTTCCCTTTTTCTTTCTTTCTTTTTCTTAAGATTAGCACAGTCTTACTGCTTAGATTCCTGCTATGCACCTTCCTGTCTTCTCCCAAGGAAGGCAATTTCTTTATAAATCAGGACAGTGATAGTTCAGTAATTGCTTTGCTGAGCTGCAGAGACAGAATGCTTCAGTGGCCTAAAGGACAACTACGTACCGAGCCAGCAGTAAACCCCACTGCCATGCTGTCCTCAGAGCGAAGGCCCCCTGTTGACACTGCCACCTCCATTCAGAAATGTAAACCAGCAGAGACAGACGGAGGAGCCCCTCTGACACTGACTGTTCAATGCTGTCCCTTTTGAGGACCACCTAGATGCGTGCCTTCTGAAGTCAGCCACGCATCCCACACACTGTTCCGGAGATGCCCAGAGCAGAACCAGAAACACCCGCGTTAACAGACACCCTATTGCTGTCAAGTACTACCTAGGGTTTCAGCTCCATGATTCCAATTAAAATTGATGGATGCCACAGAGTTAAGTGCTCTATGAAATGTCTGCTCAAAGTTTCCTGTTGGGCTAAATTACAAGGAAATTGTAGGGAAAAAAGGGTGAATGCTGTGTGGCTAAAACCGTTACCTGTGAACCTAATTGTGCCCATGTTTTTTTTGTGCTCTGCGAACACCCGCAATTGTTTTCTAGCCTGTAGTTACTGGACCACATCGTGAGCTTGGAGCAGTGCCACGTGGCCCAATTGATGCCCACCTGCCCTGTTTTCCACTAACTCCTGAAATATATCACTCAGGTACATCTGTGGTGGGCTCTTCTTTCTGGAGCGCAGACTCAGAGTCAGGATGCAACTCACATTGGACGCCCCCAGATCCCACCTTCGTCCTGGCACCTCGGCATCCCGTCAAGTCTATGTACCACTGTCACCACCGCAATGAGCATTTCCATAGAACAAAACCATTTGCCAGCCCTGGCCTGATTACAAATGCAACAACAGCAAAAAGAAAATGTCATGGGTCAAAACGCAAACGAAGTTCAAACATGAATTAAAAACAGTGTTTTCTTCTTTTTCTGCTAAACCAGTGATCAACCAGATCGAGTTAACACAAATCACAAAACCTAAGTTTTAAAGCACATATAATAAATAAATATGCTAGGAAACTGTGAAATAGAAATGCGGTATTCACTTCACCAAGCAGACAGCTTCCAGGAAAATGAGCGTCGTGGCTAAATAAATAATGAGTAAAGCTGAGGCCATCCGATTCCGGGTATTTTGAGTCCTCCATCTTCTAAGAAGTAGGAGAACAAAGCTGACTGATAAGGGATTATAGGTAATTGGCTACTTGCCTTTTAAATGTCAGACTGTGGGTCCGAACACTTTCAAGATTTGGCATTATTCCTGGATTATTAATCGCTATTATGAAAACCACCTTTCTCATTTTCATTCCAATTCAACACCTAGTTCTCCATATGCAGTCAGGTAGTCTTTCAATTTATTTACTTACAGGAAATTTTAACAAATCATACTTCAAACACTTATTAAAGCTGGGAATCCATGTGATTTTTTAAAGCTCACTCATCTAGATGATACATTTTCCTTGAGGTGCATTTCTTGTTTTCATCGTTGCTTTGATCACTCACAGATAACACTGAGTCCCAGAAACAACAATCAAAACACTCAAAGTATCATCAGAGGCAAAGAAGTGCATTTCCTCTTGTGTCTTCCCTCTTCTTTCTGCTTCTACCCCACTGTGCTCCGTGCAGTTCCCCAGCCCCTCCCAAATATGGCTTTATTCTGGGTGTTTACTGTCAGACTGTTGCCATCAGCATTTCTCTAGGCTGAGGGCTCACTGTCCTTGCCCAGCATGGGAGGGTTAAGGGGTTAGAAGAGGGAGACACCGGAAACAGAAGGCAAAAGCCCCTGTTACTCCGTTGCTCCAGGCCAGATGCCTGCTGGTAACAACATCCGTCTCTGCTTCAAACATTTTTGTTTGCTTTTTTCCTTACATTTCTTTTTTGAAAGACGACTCCTTAAATTTGTGGCCAAAATGCTAATAAAAATAGTCCCTGGATCAAAACAGCTTAAGCCTCATGTCCAAATGCGAAGTAAGTGATTAAAAATAAAAAAAAAAACAACTTTTCCTTTAATCTCTTAAAATGTACCCATCTCTCCTAATTGCTATTTCATGAATTTAGACGTTTTGATGACTCATTCAGCAGCCTTTTATTTGGGCCAAAGAACATGATAAATGATGAAAAATCTAGACTCCAGTTAATTTGGCCAGAGATTATTGTATAGTTCTAGCTAAGAGAAACGAACAAAGAAAGCCAATCTTTGGCCAAAAATGAATGAAAGCTGCAGAAGGTGTCTCTGGACCACCGTCTTTTCTTCTTGGTTTGGAATGGAAATATCTAGTGTAGGAGTGATAGGTGACAGGAGGGAGGAGAAACTCTAAGAATACATAAATAATTTGTGTGAGAAAAACATACAGAAAACTCAGTAAAACTAAGATCACTTGTCTTTTAATTTTTTTCTGAAAGGGATAACAGTATACTTTTAATCTTAAATACTGAAACATCTTTAATTTCTGGAAGACATTTCTGAGAGACTTATTAAAAGAAAGCAGAAGCCAGCTTCTTAAAGAGCTGTGTCAATGTGGCCTTCCGAGTTTATGCACTGGTCTTAATCGCAATTTAGGAATAATGTTGGAAAAATCAGTATCAGAACAATTCAAAGAAACTCACATTTTAAAATCAAGTTTAATTGTCTGCCTCCATTATTGCTATGACTGGACTTTTTCTTCTTGGTTGTGGGAAGGGCAAATTCTAAAGCTGTCTCTTCAATATCACATGACGTCATGCACATGTGGCATCTCATTTTAAAAAATGACACAAATGAACTTATTTACAAAACAAACAGACTTACAGATATCGAAAACAAACTTATGGTTAGCAAAGGGGAAACGTCGGGGGGAGGGATAAATCAGGAGTTTGGGATGAACGTAGACACACTACTATATGTAAGATGGATAACCAACAAGGACCTACTGTAGAGCAACGGAACTCTACTCAATATTCCGTGATAGCATATATGAGAAATGAATTTGAAAAAGAATGAATACATGTATATGTAGAACTGAATCACTTTGCTGTACGCCTGAAACTAACACAGCATTGTAAATCAACTCTACTCCAATAAAATTAAAAACCAAAAACCAAAAACCAAAAATCCACTTAAAAAAAAAATGTCTCTTCAAGATGGCTGACCCCTGGTAGTTCAATCAAACACTCAAACACTAACCTAGGCACTGCTGTGAAGGGGCTTTGCAGACAGAATTAAGGTTACTAATCAGCTGACCTTAAGGCAGGGCAATGATCCTGAGTTTTTAGGATCATTTTTAGGAATGAGGATTCCTGGGCTCAGTGTCATCACGTGAGCTCTTTAATACAAAAGAGGGAGAGGCAGAGGGTCAGTCCAGGCTGACTGAGGGGCTTGGAGAGATGGGGAAAGGTTAGGATAGAGGGCCTGACATTGCTGACTCTGCAGGATGAAGGAAGGGGACCACCATCCAGGGCAGGTGGTGGCCTCTGGAAGCTAAGAACACCTCCCAGCCTCCAGCCAGCCAGGGAATGAGGCTCTCAGTCTACAGCTGCAAGGACCTGAATGTGGCCACTGACCTAAAAGAGCCAGGAAGTAGGTCCTCCCCAGAGCTTCCTGAGAAGAGCCGCTGGCAGACACCTTGACTTTGGATTTGTGAGACTTCAAGCAGAGAGACCAGCCAAGCTCCCTGGATTTCTGATGTAAACCACTCTGAGACAGTAAGTCTGTGTTGTTCCAACCCCCTAAATGTGTGGTAATTTGAAATGGCAGCGATGGAAGAACCACTTCATTTGCACAGCCACAGAAGAAAAAAATATGCCTATCTTTCATACATGTTCATTTTAACATTTCTGCTGAAGTATTTCAAAACTTTGAGACAAACTTTTTGCATTTTCCAATGGAGGCATTTTAGAGGTTCTGAATGATGAGATACCGTCGTTAGGATTTTCAGATGACTCTTGCTGCAGGACTGGTAAGCTAAACGCATCTCTCACCAACTCCAGATAACCTAATGTGACTTTTCTTGGTTTACTACCATCAGATGGCTTGCTCTCAACATGAGTACAGGATAATGGCACTGCTGGGTGCAAATTTGCTTTTAGTGCTTTAGGGGTGAAGCGAGTCATGCTTTAAAAAAATCCAAGATTTATAATGCTGCATAGAAAGGTCACACAGCAAAGACACTTCGAGCAGCCACAGAGCCTTGTTAAATCAGCTCACAGGTTGCTCATGAAGAGTCTGGTTTCCCTGTCTCTCCTCGTCATTCTAAATAAGTTCTTCAATTAGAGGGTTTCTCACCTGTTATGGTACCGGTGCCATTCTCCTGATGCTGAACCAATGTTAAGGTTTTATTTAAAAACTGTACCTTAAGCAGCTCAGGGGCCACCCTGAGAATGACTAAAAAACAAAAGACAAGACTTGTACCTTTCACTACGGGCCCAGGGCACGTGTGTTGCCTGGCTGCACTGCCCTTTGTAAATGATAATGGTTCCTGGAATTCTGGCACAAGACACACAAAACGACTTCATGAGAAAAATGTCAAGGCATCCATGCACCATAAAAATAATCTAGAAAATATAATTTGGAAACACAAGGTTTTTCTAACACTCACTTTATTATAATTACTCTTATGACCAATCCTTTTATATGTGCTAATATGGGACGGTTTTCATCTGTTAATGAATTAAGAAAAAAAGTTACAGCAAAGACAGGATAGAATGATTCCATTTTTGTGCAACAGGGAAGCAGGGAGAGGATCCTTATATGTTATACAGATTCACCAGCTATCAGGCCAGTAGACACAGTGAACGAATCCATTATTTCCAATAATCCAATATTCCCCTAAAATTCCCCAAGAAACACAACGTGCTACTTTAGTTTTAATCACAAGTACTCACCACAGAACATGTTCTTTACAGAACATGCTAAAAATCAAGTATATAGTTTATTTCCACATCAAAGAAACTGAGAATTGCTTCAGGTGTAAAGCAAAAGTTCTTTCTTTTCTTCTTCCACATGGACACACCTCAAGGACAGTGTGCCCATGACCGACACCCTCCCATCAGCACTGGCCACTGGCAGTGTGGGAAGATGTCGGGGGGGCTTGTGGGTAACAAGCAGCTACAAGGCAGCCAGCCACAGCCTTATCCCTGCTCTCCACCTGGTCTGCATCACAGCGGATGGGCAGAGACACTTACCTCTAAATTAGTGGTGGTGTCCTTGGTTTGTTTGTTTGGTTTTAATTCCGATTTCCCTCACCATGGAGCCCCTGAATTACACTGGGGATGAACAGAATAGGAAGAATGAGGGTGACAAGGAGCCTTTACGAAGTGTATTTGTGGTCACAGTGATCAACAGAGGTGACTAAAGAAGAAATCTTAAAAGCTGAGAAAAAAATAGAGAGAAAAATGTAATGGAGAAAAAGAAAAGTAGTGCTAACTGGGACCTGTTCAGAGGGTTTCCTTAAACGTTATTTTGCTGTGCACCGGACACGTTAACTTGCTGGATCAATATGGTGTCACTCTTGCTCGGATCCTGTGTTAGCCACACATCTACATCCAATCAGCCAGCACATTAAGTCGGCGCCAATGTCAAAGCATCTCCAGAATCCTCCTCCATGGCTACTGCCAGGTCCATAGCACTGGCATCTCTTGTCTCTTAATCAGTCTCTCTGCTTCTGCCCTCATTCTGAAACTGAGCAGGACCTGGGCACAAAAGTCTGTCTGTGTCCCCCCATTTCTTGTTTGTAGGAAATAGGCTTCATTCAGCCTCCATGACCTTCCCTGAGTCCCAAAGGGCAGGTTCAAACAGTTGGTTGCTAATTAGGGAAGAGGGGGGATGTGGAGACAAAGGAGGAGCAGTCAAAAGAAACAACAGCGCAGCCTTGGGGCAGGGTCCTGGTTCCCCCTCAAGGACACACATAACAGTATCTTTGAGCTGTTCTGCAGTTACTAGAACCCTACCAGGTGGAAGAAGTTAACTGTCTGCTGCCCACAAGCACACACATCCCTTCTGGTTCTGGTTGGAACCAGAAGGCTGATGATGCTGATTCCACGTACCTCCCCACAAACCAATCAGAAGAATGTCCACAAGCTCATCATGCCCTCTGCAAACCATTAGGATAAAACTCCTCACTACCCGCCCAGGTCAGGACACACAGTTTTGAGGGCATTAGCCTGTTGTGTCCCCTTTGCCAGGCAAAGCAATGCTTTTCTACTTCACCCAAAACTTTATCTCCGAGATTCAATTCGGTACCGGTGTATAGAGGCCAAATTTTGGCTACAGTTCCCCCACCTCCCAGGGAAGCTTCAGCGATTCTGCTAAGATGTACATTGGGGGCTTCCCTGGTGGCGCAGTGGTTGAGAGTGCGCCTGCTGATGCAGGGGACACGGGTTCGTGCCCCGGTCTGGGAAGATCCCACGTGCCGCGGAGCGGCTGGGCCCGTGAGCCATGGGCCCATGAGCCATGGCCAATGAGCCTGCGCGTCTGGAACCTGTGCTTCGCAATGGGAGAGGCCACAACAGTGAGAGGCCTGTGTATAGCAAAAAAAAAAAAAAAAAAAAAAAAAAAAGATGTACATTGGAGCACGAGTTCACCACCCCAAGACCTTCCATTGTACTGAGAGTCAAACTCAAGGTCCTGCCCATGGCAATGGCTGGGACACTCTTCCTTCTTTGTCACTTGGCCAACTCCTACTCATCTTTCTTGTCTTTTTCACAGGAAGGCTTTCCCTGTTCCCCTGACTGGGTGAAATCCCTTTGTTCTATGCTCATTCATTGTACGCTTTCATAATTCTCACCCCACTTATATTACTTGCTTACTGCCCCCTGGCATCTGCCCATTCCACACTCAGGTCACAGAGCATCATGCTACTCTGGGAAAGAGCTAGAGGCTGGGCAGCTGGCCTGCGAGAAGGACAGCTGTGGGAAGGGTGGGCAGCCATTCAAGCTGACGAAGTGAAGACAAACTCTGATTAGGGTTAGGAAAAAACAGACAGATGCCCTCCGCCAGCAGGTCTGCACTCCTGCACTCAGAGGCACAGGCTGGCAGTAGGCAGTCCTCGATGGTCCTGTGTCTCCACCCAGGTCCTATTTTGGTCTGTGACTAAATATGCATCGCTGCTTGTGATTGACTTCTTTGCTTGTCAAGTGAATGATAACCTTCTAGCATGGGAAGGAGACAGAGGACTAAGTGACAGCAATACTAATGGACTGTAGCCACAGAAAGGACATAAAATTGGAAACCAGCCTCCAGCCGCCCGCTCCTTCTCCAGCCCTGGTCCATAGAGAGTTCAGAGAGAGACCAGGCCACCTTCTTATCTCGTTAAAGGAATTTCAGGCAAGACACTCTGGAGTTGCAGGTAGTGGGGCTTCTTGGGGAGCCAGGGAGAAGGATACACACAGGGACACGCCATGAATACCTCCACACCCTTCTCTTAGCAGCTTCTGATTTGTGTCATACAATGTTTGTGAAATGTTGGCATTCATTTGTAAAGAATGGAAGTATTTTATGCTCTGAAACTCAGCCTGGGGGAGTAGAAAAGCTTTGGCGTCAAATTTCCACTCTGATATTATCAGCCTGGCCTTGGACAACACATTTAAGCTCTCTGACCCTCAGTTTCTCCATCTGTAAAGTGGGCTTATATTTGAGAGGATTAGACGAGGCATAGTCTGTGAAGCACCTAGGAGACAGAGGGGACCCAACACTTAGCCCTCAACTCTCCCTTGATCATTCCCAGTAGCTCCCAAGACTTTCATTCCAATTGCATGATGGCTGCTGTCCAGAGCCAGCAGCCAGCAGTTAAAGTGAGTTTCCTGTGGGCCAGGCCCTGTGTCGAGCTAGTTATATGCATGGCTGCAGGGCCAGCATAAGGGTGAGGTGAACGAGGCCTTTACTCAGTGCAAAATTTAGGGGGGGTACTCCAAAAATTCACTGATCATCAGAAATAATAGGTAATTTTTAATTGTGATAAAATATAAATAACAAAATTTATCATCTTAACTTTTTTTTTTCTTTTTTTTTTGCGGTACGCGGGCCTCTCACTGCTGTGGCCTCTCCCGCTGCGGAGCACAGGCTCCAGACGCGCAGGCTCAGCGGCCATGGCTCACGGGCCCAGCCGCTCCGCGGCATGTGGGATCCTCCCAGACCGGGGCATGAACCCGTGCCCCCTGCATCGCCAGGCGGACTCTCAACCGTTGCGCCACCAGGGAAGCCCCATCTTAACCATTTTTTAGTGTACAGTTCAGTTGCGTTGAGTACCTTTACACTGCTGTACTAAATAATTTTAACACAATATTTTTTCATCAAAATTAATGAAAAAATCCATGATGAACAAAATATCAAAATTTTATTTTATTTTACTTACTTATTTTTAAGTTTTTTAAATTAAGTATTCCTTATGGAACAACTATGCCTGTCTGTTATTAACGTCAGTTCTCTGGTGCTTATAGGCATGGGAGTTTCAGAACTTTGGTACTAATTAGATCATTTCCTGTTTTTTAATTTTTAAAACACTTTTTTAATTAAAAAAAAAATTCTCTTTTTTTGGCCGCGCCATGCGGCTTGTGGGAGCTTAGTTCCCTGACCAGGGATTGGGCCCAGGCCCCCAGCAGTGAAAGCACAGAGTCCTAACCACTGGGATGACAGGGAGTGCCCTCAAATATCAACATTTTAAATAAAAGCAGGCTCCAACTCTGCACAGCTCAGCCTTCCTCGCCTCACCCTTGTCCTTGCCCTGCATCAACACCATCACCGCCGTTCATGGATGGAGAAACTGAGGCTTGGAGAGGCCACCTCTGGTGCCCAAGATCACACAGCTAGTGGGTTTCCAGTCAGATCTAGATTTGAAGGCCAGCTCCTCTTGGTTTGGACTTTACAGTTAAGATGGTGTCCCATAACAACATCACACCTATCTCAAAGACAGGGCGTCTGAAGTTTCTAGTGCATGGCCTGGACTGGTCCAGGCTCAGCAAGCAGAGCCAGTCCCATCACGGCCCCACGTGACCCTCAGCTCCACAATCCCCTCCCCTTGCCTCTCCCCCGCCCACATCCTTCCTCCTGCCTGTGGGCACGGCTGAATCTCTACGGCACAGGGAATGCTGTGTCTCTAACAGCTTACTGCTCCACGGTTCCCCGTGGCCTACAAGAATAAAGGAACCTCTTCAAAGTGACCCTCCCTCCCAACAATCTTAACAATCGGCTCCCAAAAGACCCTTCCCCTCCCAGGGGCCTCTCAGGTCCTTCTCTGCCAACCACACCCTGACTAGCCCCCCTCAGCCACTTGCTAAGCCCCAGTGGGCCTCGGGCTCTTCCTGCATACAGACCCTATGGCCTGGACCACACCGCTCCTCTACCCCCTTCCCCTGAAAGCTTTCCTTCCTCCCAGCGCAGGCCTCTGGGCTGTCTTCCTGGAGTCCTGCAGGTGGAATCTATGATTCCTTCACTCTGAGGTCTTCTAGAAATTCTGCATAAACTTTTTATGGCACCAAGGGCACACATTACGCCCTATAGCTCAGGTTCCCTTCTACCCTTTTAGGCCATACGTATCATGTCTTATTCATGTGTGTTTCTCTGGTACCTAGCAGAGTCCTGGGCACATACTAGAAACTCAGTATCTGTTTGTGTGGAACAAGAGACGTCACCCATTTTATCTACGCTGTTGATTTAGCACTTGACCAAGGAGGCGATGATGAGATGGCTACGGCTGTCCTGATGCTTTACGAGTGGGGCAGGTTGGCTGCAGTGCTGAGCGCTGATAGGCTGACACCGAGGCTAACGTCACGGCAGAGCATTCTATTCGATATTCGGATTCTGAAAGCCCAGGTTTAAATCTTGGCTCACAGCTTTCTACCACGAGCTCTAAGACAAACTGCTGAAGTTCTCTGAGCTGCAGTTTCTTCTTATTTAAAATTGGGGGATAAAACCCCACACAGTAACCTATCATTTATAAAGTTGTTGTGAGAATTAAGTGATGATTAGTGATATTAGAGAGTTTTTGTCCATATTTATTATCTAACTGCGCTGATACACCAACAGTCCAACAGCTTCCTTTCAATGAGGTGGGAGAAGAATTCAGCATCGTAAGAACCAGGGGTAATAAGACCAAACTGCAAGGACAAACTGAATTAAACAGGAGAAAATATATTCTGCCATTTGATGAAACTGATTGATGTGGTGGTTTTATTTAACAGAAATATCACAAACACCCACACTGGAAAATAAGCAGGTACGTGGCTCTAACCAAGAAATTGATCTCACGGGGAAACTGGTGATCATGCAAGTAACATTCTCTCTGCAATTGGGAAGATTTTATGAGTAGCCAGGAAAGTTAAAAGGTTCCTTGCTTTGGTGAAAATTAGTACAGGACACTTTTTAGGCAGCCAGCAAAGCAGCAACAGAAGGACTGTTCACTGATTCATTCATTCATTCATTCATTCATTCAGTTAAGAGCTATTTATAGGGGTCTATCAGGGCCAGAGGCTGTTCTGGGGCAGGGAAATCTATGACGATAAAAGACACGATCCTTAGGTAGATAAGAACGTAGCTTGTGGAGCAACTGGCCTGACACACACAAGAACACAGGCAAGGACATCACTCCAAACTGTCAGAAGGTTTGATCAAGAGCTCAGCATGCTTTGCAAAGGCATTAGGGAGGGGAAGGTGTTGAGGAAAGTCTCTCTGAAGAGAAGACATTTAAACTGAGCCTAAAGGTAAAAAAGAGAGAATAAAGTCCTCCAGGTGCTGGGAGTCACACGTATAGGTCCTGAGGTAGAAAAGATCTCAGTGTATAGAGCAACAGAAAAGAGGCCAGCATTGCAAACACAGTGAGGGCAGAGGGGCCCAGTGTGGGGCTGGAGACTCGGCGTGTCTGGCTAGCTCTGACCATGTAGCTGCAGTGAGTTGTTCCCAGTCCTCAGAGTTTTAAAGTGAAAACTGTAACATTAACGTAGTGCCTTTCTTTTTTCTTTTTTTTTTTTTCTTTGCGGTACGCGGGCCTCTCACTGTTGTGGCCTCTCCCGTTGCGGAGCACAGGCTCTGGACGCGCAGGCTCAGCAGCCATGGCTCATGGGCCCAGCCGCTCCACAGCACGTGGGATCTTCCCAGACCGGGGCACGAACCCGTGTCCCCTGCATCGGCAGGCGGACTCTCAACCACTGAGCCACCAGGGAAGCCCAGTGCCTTTCTTTTAAGGACTCATGCAGAGTGCTATAAAGACAAATGGCCTTAATAATCCAACAGTTGGAGAGAAAACTTCTCTGGAATGAATAGACAAAAGAAAAGGCAAACAAGGTGAGAAAAAGAGAATAGTCTAGCCCAGAAAATGTGATGGGATGGACATACATAAAATAGGCAGGGAAACAATCTGACAGTTCCTAAAATCTTATACCAAGAGGGACCATACGATCCAGCAATTCTGCTCCTAAACGTATGCCCCAAAGAATGAAAATAGGGGCTCAAGCAAATAGAGGGACATGTTAATAGCAGCATTAGTCACGGTACCCAAAGGGCAGACACAGCCCAAATGTCCATCGATGGATGAATGGATAAACAGAATGTAGTCTATCCACCCAAAGAAATATTCGTCAGTCCACTCTGAGAAGGAATGAAGTACTCATCCAAGGTACAACATGGAGGAACCTTGAAGCCATTATGCGAAGTGAAAGAAGCCAGTCACAAAAGGCTATACATTACCTGACTCCATTTAAATGAAATACCCAGAATGGGTAAATCCAAAAAGACAGAACACAGCCTGGTGATCACCAGGGCCAGCGGGAGGGAGCATGGGGAGTAACCATTTAATGGGTTCAGAGTTTCTTCTTGGGGTCATGAAGGTATTTTGGAACTAGATAGAGGCGGTTGCACTACATTGGGAATGTACGAAATGCCACTGAATTGGTCACTTCTAAATGGTTCATTTTATGTTAAATGAAAGAAAAGTAAGCTGGGGGGAAGGAAATGCCGGGGATGTAGGGGTTCATGCCAGAGTCAAAATAGAAGGGGCCCCTTGAGGAGAGGGATGCAGCTTTGCGGCTGGTCAGATTGACCCACGGGCCAGGTGAATCTGATCTTTATGGTTCCTCGTACTTCTCGACCTTTGGCTTCACTCAAATCAAAGCCTTCGGAGCATAAAAAGTTCCTATATAAAGAAGAGGAATCTTACAGTCCTTGAGAGGTGACAGGTAAGGGCTCCAGAAACGTTGGCTCCAACGTTTCTCCAACAATGTTCCTGTCTCAGTGGTCACGTGGGTGCTTTAGACCCACAGCTTTGCCTTTCTGAACTGTGGTCCCCTGCTGGCCTCAGTGGAAGGATGCTCAGACACTTGTCTTCTGAAGGTCTCTGTCTAAGCTTGCACCTGGCTGGGTGCTTGAGAGGAAACAGGAGGATAATCTGTCTCAATCATCTCCCCTCAAATAGAAACGAGCCCTGGAAAATCATAATAGACCCCAGCATCAGTTCCTTTGTGAGTCTTACTAGGGGGTCCTGGCTGCTGACACCTGGCGCCACCTGATTTGGGAAGCACCGGCCTCTTAATCTATTTCAGCTGCTTAAAAGTGACAGGGGTCAAGGACAAATGACATTTAATCAGGTTTGCTAGTCAGGATGGCAGTGCTGCCTGCAGAGGAGAAATAAGTAAAGTTCCTTTATGTTCTAGGAAGAAGCTTATCAGCACTCCCTTCATACGTGCTAAGGAAAAATAGCGTTTCAGGTCCTGTTAAGATTCTAAGACCTGAAACCAGTCTCCTCCAAAACATGGGAGGGAGGACCCACTCTATGCAACAGACCACACGCCACACTTCCTGGCAGGTTTTACAAGGACATGGTGCTTTTTCTTCCCTGAAATAATTATTTTTTGCAGTAAGCTTCATTGGCTGTAACCACTTGACCCAAACTTGTGCAAAATAGAGAGCTCTTAGAGCAGTGAGTGCCAACTGCAATGATGATGCTTTTATATGGCAGGGCCCTCGTTTGTTTATATAAATTAGTCTGCCATTACCAATAACACTGTTGGTCCAAAATAAGGTCAGGCCAAATGTAATGCCGGGAAGAACAATGGTCTGGACACCAAAGTCCAGACAGGGCTATCATGGAGAATTATGGGGGATGATTAATTCGCTGGCCTCTTCCTGGGTATCGCCGTTCTCTCATAACATCTCTGTGCTAACACAGCTCCTTTCTGGTAATAAGTTACCTTAAGAGAAATGTAATTAGCTGTTGGGGTTCATTAGCCCCAGTCAGTGCATCCACAGCATGGCATCTCCTTGCTACTGGAGTGCCTGTTAATGGGGAATAATGATGGATTTGTCTTTCTATGGGACAATAACAAAGAACATAGGCTTAGTCTGAAGTCCTGGCATGTTTGTCCTTTTACTTAGCAGACTGAAAAACTGAAAGTGACTTTATGATACAGACTTAGAAAAGCACAGAGTCCTGAAAATCTAGTGTGAAGGTTGTCACGTTTTTCCTAACTATTGCTTCTTTTGCTTAAACCTTTTGGAAGCAAGAAAATGTAGACCAAGCATGAAATCTGGACAGGGCTCCCCTCTCTTTGACTTTTCTCTGCTTAAGAAGAACACTTTAGTTGGTACTTCCAGAAGCTTCTGCCAGCTCAGAATGAGAACTTCCTAATAAGCACTAAAGAATGATTTTTACCTTCAGTAGCTTCCCCAGTGCTCGGGGAACTCTCTCTGAGATGCTGACGATCGCGTAGCAGAGAGGCAACATGGAAGTCCATGATGCAGGTACTCCAGTGGGGAGTCTCTATTCTGCCCACCTGCACCTCTGCTTCTTATGATCTTCATGCAGCCATAGCTCTCTGAGTACAAAGACCCCATTTCTCATCCCTCCCTATCGCAGCTTCAAAGGGTGATGGAGAGGAGCCCAGGGAACCAGACATCACAGTCAGCCTCCCCTGCAGCTGTCTGTCAAATGCCCTGCAGTGAACAGTCATGGACACCTGTACAGGGACACAAGGAAATCACTAACCCAGGAAAGGGGGCCTGTGAGAACAGGAGGGCAACCGGAAAATTTTCTACTCTTTTTTTCAAATATTCTTGGTCACCTAAGGAAGAAATTAAATTTATTTCAAATAGACTCAAGGAAGAGAATAAGGAGAGCAGCAGAATTAAGAGATAGGCTGGGTGGGGCAGAGCTGCACATCCAGCTCCTCACTCTGAATCCGTAAGATGGTGGCTAGGAGGGTGCTCTCTGAACTGATGCTTCTGGACAATGTTATTCATGGCTCTCATTGACTATGTTTCTCTTTCCTCCAAGAGCAGTCATAACTGCAAGTTGGAGATCTTCATCAATATTACTGGACATGGGTTAGCCTGTGTGTGTGCTCTGATGTTCTTCTGTGAATTGGACCATCTCCTTGGTTGTTTTGTCCCAACTCTGGTAAATATTGGCTCTACTTCAAAATAAATGTCACTTTGAAAAGGGAAAGGAGAAATGGTATGAAAACAGATGGATTGAAGTATTGGAGAAGATTAGTATGTAAGCAATAAGTAAAACTGTTTGGCAAGCTCTTTCTTCTTCAATTTACGGTTAATAGACTTGTTTCTTAGCTTTTCATCCAGGGAAGCTACTTCTGAAGCAATGTAATATAATTTGGGAGGCAGAAGAAGGAAAATTGTATTTTTAATATTAAGAAGTTATGAAAGATGTTAAGAAGGAACCAGCACTTACAATTTGCTTTTTATTTATCAGGGGGCTAACACTTTATAACCCAATGGTTTACAGGAATAAATATTAAACATCATTGTCTACCAATTGGGAATTAACTAAACTTTCTCATTTAACCTTTTTTTTTGTTTTTTTTTGTTTTTGCGATACGCGGGCCTCTCACTGTTGTGGCCTCTCCTGTTGCGGAGCACAGGCTCTGGATGCGCAGGCCCAGCGGCCATGGCTCATGGGCCCAGCCGCTCCACGGCATGTGGGATCCTCCCGGACCGGGGCACGAACCTGCGTCCCCTGCATCAGCAGGCGGACTCTCAACCACTGCGCCACCAGGGAAGCCCTTTATTTATTTATTTTTTTGGTTAGGGAATAAGTATGATTTTGGCTTTGTTATACAATAAATTAAAATAGGCTTCACACTGGTCAACATGACCTTGCTAGAAGAATGTTTTAATTTATCAAAAATTGTTTCCCAAAGTGAGAACAGACAGTGAAATCCAACTATTGGAGTATTATTATGGGCTGAATTATGTCCTTCCCAAGCTCAGATGTTAGGTCCTAACCCCCTGTACCTCAGAATGTTACTGTATATAAAAATTGTCTTCAAAGAGGTAATTAAGATAAAAGAAGGTCTTTAGCCTGGGCCCTAATCCAATATGGTGTCCTTAGAGAAAGAGGAGATCAGGACACAGACGCACAGAGGGGAGACCAAGTGAGGACATGGCCAGTAGGTGGCCACCTGCAAGCTGAGGACAGAGGCCTCTGAGAACCAGCCCTGCCAACATCCTAATCTTAGACTTCTAAGCTCTAGAACTGTGATACAATAAATTTCTGTGGTTTAAGCCACCCCACCTGTGGTGCCATGTTACGACAGCCCAAGCAAAGTGATAAGGGTACAAACCACCATCTCCTTCTGATTAGGTAAGAGGAAGTAAGTTAGAGGCATTGGGGTGCACCATGGAAACTGGAGCCCCCGTCACTGATGGAGCTGCAGAGATGGGCAAGCCAACCATCTTCTCTGATGGACTCCTAAGACCCCCTACTCATTCTGTCCCCCTGAATTCTGTTCCCTTCCTTCAAAGAGGACCTTTATTATTGAGTCATGACTCAAGAAAACCATCCACTTTGCCTCCGTAATAGATACACTGATCAGGAAGTGGAGAGCTGCTCACGTGGGGAGCACCCTCTGCTTTGGGAGCAGGGGTGGGAAGATGGAGTGTGGATGGGGTGAGTGATGTCGTGTCTGTGCATAGCATCCATGTAGACTAGGTCCTCCTCTTTTCAGGGCCTGGGTAAGAGTACTCAATGCAGCGGCAACACAAGATTGGGATAAATCCAGAACTTATTCTCCGAGGCTTAAAAATACTTTAAAAAACAGATTCTTTTTTATGCATTAGATGCATAACATTGGCAACCAACTGAACTTAACATAAAAATAATAATAATTCTTCTTTCCTGCGTCTAACGCAAGAGTAAACCAGATAAAATAAATTTCCTAGGAGCTTTCTAGGGAGACTGTGATTATCACTAGTATGACTTCGTGATGGGGTTTTCTCAAGGTCACTCTAGAATTAGTGGCACCACGGGACCAAGCGCTCATCCGTTATATGGGTTAAAGTGACTAATTGAGGGTCTGAGTTTAATTATACTCATAAGCAAAGGCACAGTGCAGCCCTTTTGACGGCCTTAATAACATTCTCTGTACACAAAGAGAGATGGAAAAAATTAGGGTTGTATATTGTTGTCCTTCCAGACAAGAGGCTGAAGTGGGACCAGAATAATAAAAATAAAGAAATGACTGGGTGGCACCAGGAAATGAGCTGTGGATGTTAGTTAGCAATGTCAGCCTTATGTAAATTATTTCCACTGGAGATGAAGTCCTACGCGCAAACGACGAAATGTAACACAGACAGACCGTAATGCCGATCCGAATTGCCATTTTGAGCTGGCAGATTTTTAAAAAGTGAAAAAGGATACTCAGCAAGGCTATACCCATAGTTCATGCTGAAATGATAATAATGGCCAGGAAGGGATCTTTAGATATTGATTTATGACATTTTATCATTAAAAAAATATATTTATTTATTTTTGGCTATGTTGGGTCTTTGTTGCGGTGCGCGGGCTTCACATTGCCATGGCTTCTCTTGTTGCAGAGCAGGGGCTCTAGGTGCGCAGGCTTCAGTAGTTGTGGCACGTGGGCTCAGCAGTTGTGGCTCGTGGGCTCTAGAGCGCAGGCTCAGTAGTTGTGGTGCATGGGCTTAGTTGCTCCACGGCACGTGGGATCTTCCCGGACCAGGGATCGAACACCTGTCCCCTGCACTGGCAGGCGGATTCTTAACCACTGCACCACCAGGGAAGTCCCTGATTTGTGATATTTTAAATGGAAAAACACAGTCACCTTTCATACTAAATCCAGAGAGCATTCATTCTGTACACAGCTGCTGGAGCCGACTTCCTTAAATGAGACTTAAGTCATGTCACGTGCTCTGCACGAGACCCGAGAATGACTGCTGGCTGTCCATGGTACCCAACAAGTTCACAGTCAACAAGTCCTCTTAGCTTTCAGAAGCAAGTTCAAAGTCAGGAGGGAAAGGGAGCCTGGCTCATAAATGGGCAGAAAACATAAGCCTTGGATCCACACGTGGGGAGATGCTTCTTTCACAGTCACTCACCAGACAGGTTGGATTTGAACTTCTCTGGCGGAGGCAGCCTCACCTGGGCTTGCAGAGCCAATCCTGCCGCAGGGGGTGAGCTGCCTTGAACGTGAGCTATGGAGGGGAATGGCCTTGGCTTAGGGAAAAATGGCTTTCTATCTGGATCTGTTTGTATCTGTTCAGGGTGTGGGCACTGTTTGGGGACAGGCAGCTTCTCTGAGTTATTCACCCCTTTATTTTCCTGTGCTGTGTCCTCCGGTGGCTTCTCTGCTTGGCAGACTCCACTGGGTTCCTTACTAGGGTGACCTTAACAGGCTCCTGGAGCTGCCGGAACAAAGTGCCACGGTCTGGTGGCCTAAACGACAGAATGTTATTCTTGCATAGTTCTGGAGATTAGAAGTCCAAAACCAAGGTGTCAGCAGGGCTGTGATCTCTCTGAAGGCTCTGGAGAAGAACCCTTTACCTCCTCCTAGCTTCCCGTGGTTGTCGGCAGCCCTTGTCATTCCCTGGCTTACAGCTGCATCACTCCAGTCTCTGCCTCTGTCTTCACACGGATTTCCTCTCTGTGTGTCTCTGTGTGTATGTCCTCTTCTTATAAAGATACCATGCTTTAGGGCTTTGCTGGTGGCACAGTGGTTAAGAATCCACCTGCCAATGCAGGGGACATGGTTCGAGCCCTGGTCTGGGAAGATCCCACATGCTGCGGAGCAACTAAGCCTGTGCGCCACAACTACTGAGCCTGCTCTCTAGAGCCAGCAAGCCACAACTACTGAGCTCGTGACCTAGAGCCCGTGTTCCACAACAATAGAAGCCACCACAACGAGAAGCCCATGCACCACAACGAAGAGTAGCCCCCGCTCTCCACAACTAGAGAAAGCCTGCACGCAGCAACCAAGACCCAACGCCAGAAATAAATATATTTATTTAAAAAAAAAATAAAGACAACACACTTTAGATTTAGGGCCTACCCTAATTCAGTGTGACCTCATTTCTTAAAAAAAAATTTATTGTATAGTTGATTTACAATGTTGTGTTAATTTCTGCTGTATAGCTAAGTGATTCAATTGTACACATACACATTCTTTTTCATATTCTTTTCCATTATGGTTTATCACAATCTATTGAATATAGTTTCCTGTGCTCTACAGTAGGACCCTGTTGTTTATCCATTCTATATACAATAGTTTGCACCTGCTAATCCCAAACTCCCACTCCATCCCTCTCCCACACACCCTCCCCCTTGGCAACCACAAGTCTGTTCTCTATGTCTGTGAGTCTGTTTCTCTTTCGTAGATATGTTCATTTGTGTCGTATTTTAGATTGCACATATGAGTTATATCATATGGCATTTGCAGTATGACCTTACCTTAACTTAGCTAATTATATCTGCAAAGACCCTATTTCCAAACAGGATCACATTCTGAGGTTCTTGGTTGACACAGATTTTGGGGGACACTTATCCAACCTACTGCAGTGACCTCAACCAAAATGAGCTTGTCCGTAGGCTGAGTCAGTGTGACCTTCACTAGTGAGCCTTCAGTGTGCGGTTGGTCAACACACATTTTGGCTGAAGGTGATAATTATTCCAGCCAAAGGTTACTGGAAGGTATTTGACTACACACTGTGCAGTGAAACAATCACAGGTACACAACTGAATCAATTTCAAGGTCTAAATCACCTGATTAAGGCCATAGAAAAGTGGTTTCCCTGGAGCCATCCTTAAGCATAAAAAAGAAAAAAACTAGCACAATAACTTCATGCATAATTAAGTCCTAGGCTGATCTAACATTTTCCCAAATTTATTTTAGGACATATTTACATTTTTTTATTAAAAAATAAAGCTTTAATTGAGCAGAATTGGAACAAAAGACAAAATTAGAAAAGGGGGACAAATGAGGCGTGTGTACTGGGGACAGGGTGGGAGAGGGTGGGGCTGGGAGGAAGTGTGCAGAGATGAGGCCCACCCCCTGCCCAGCACCCCCAGCTCCAACTGCCACCAGCCCCACATGCCACCACCTCCCAGAATCCCATAATCTAGCTGTGATCACTCTTACCAACTTGTTCCTCCAACAAAATTTAAGAGATCTGCTTTTCCATTTCTATCCTCTTTTCTCAGTGATGGATAGATATTTCAGGAACAAACAGGTCAGCTTTTGAAAAATTTCATTTCCTACCCCCAAAATCAATTTTAAATGGAAAAGGACTAAGGGCTTTACCTTTTCATTTTATATTTTATATGTGCTTAAATTTTTGCTATGTCAACGTGATATGCCATCTTCCTATGAAGATTCACCATGCCTTTTTAGAAAAGGCAAAGTCCATAAAAGGAAATGAAATTGAGTTATTTCTAGTGAGGTGGATGGACCTAGAGTCTGTCATACAGAATGAAGTAAGTCAGAAGGAGAAAAACAAATACCATATGCTAACACATATATATGGAATATTAAAAAAAAAAAAAGGTTCTGAAGAACCTAGGGGCAGGACAGGAATAAAGATGCAGACGTAGAGAATGGACTTGAGGACACGGGGAGGGGGAAGGGTAAGCTGGGACGAAGTGGGAGAGTGGCATGGACATATATACACTACCAAATGTAAAATAGATAGCTAGTGCGAAGCAGCCGCACAGCACAGGGAGATCAACTCGGTGCTTTGTGACCACCTAGAGGGGTGGGATAGGGAGGGTGGGAGGGAGATGCAAGAGGGAAGAGACATGGGGATATGTGTATACGTATAGCTCATTCACTTTGTTATAAAGCAGAAACTAACACACCATTGTAAAGCAATTATACTCCAATAAAGATGTTAAAAAAAAAAAAAAAAGAAAGAAAGAAAAGGCAAAGCCAAGAGGCTCTTCTCTTTAGAATGTTCCCGGTTAGTATGTCCTGTGCTTGAGGCTGGTGGGGTGGGCACCACCATCGATATTGGTACAACACGTACTGCCAAAGAGAAGGCTCAAGAAACTGGACAGTCTTTTCAGATATTTTAATTTGTCTAAAGATTGGACAATGTTAGTGTTCTAGATTTTAGCTTATTAAGGCATAGACCTTTTTTCCAACTTAAATTTCACTCTGATAAGCTTTTGAATATTTAAGAGTGGTACCATTTGCATTTATAATCTTTTTTTTTTTTCTTTCTGAAAAATAAAAAGGTGTACTCCTTCAGAATAGTAATTGCTTACATGCCTAACCTCAGCTTCCTGCCCTGAAATGACTTAAACAAGCTTGAATACTGCTAGGAACAAACATTGAGAATAATGTTCTCCGATAATGATCTGATCAATTTACTTTTACCTACCATATGCTCCTACTGGAGTTATAAGGTACACTAGGTTAGGAAATACTATCCTTGGAAAAGAGTTTTATTTTCTTTTCCATTTCATTTTTTTTATATATTCTTGAAACTGTAGCTATAGAAACAAGCCAAAAATATTAACTCATTTTATGTCATCAGTAAAAGGATGGAGGTATCTAAGGACTGGAAAAATAATGTCAACTCTACTATCTAGAACATGCCTTAAAATTTAGTCTTAAAAGAAAAAGACACCCATCGTTCTAATTGTCAAAATTAAGATTTAAGATGGAGATGGAGAGAAGGGACTTAGGTAGGGCTTTGTGACTAACTCTGTCTGGGTTCCCTGCCATCCATACTTTGGGTCTTAGAGGAGGAGAAGGGACAGTAACAAATAAGGGGGAGGGAGAAGACAGATGACAATTAAAGGCAAAAGGGATGTTGGCTAAGTGGATGTCACTTGGTAAATGTTGAGAAGCAAATTAAAAGAACCAGCATGCTGTCCATTCATTGGTCGTGTGTTTGTTTGTGTTGCTCTAGCACAGATCTGCAATCTCATCTCACATAACATTATATTTCCCCTCAGTGTGGTATAGTGGGGATGGTCTGGATCAGGAGTCAGGATGTGGGTGAAAATACTGGCTTCACGACTTGCTACACATGAACTTTTGAACTTATAATAAATATGAGAATGAATGATGTATTCAAAGCAGAACTTCCTGGTCCTTGGAAGTCAGGAATTTTATGAATAAAAATTCTCATTTTAATTTTACATAAAAATCGTGTCTCTAGTCACAGTGTGTAAAATGATTGAATGAATATCTACTATGTTGCCAGGTCATAACTTGCAATGACTGAATGAACAAACTGCCCCCCCCCATACACTCAAACAAAACACAGGCACACAGACACACACACACACACACACAGACACACACACACACACACACACAGCTCCCATCTTCAATTTCTCTGTATTTCTTGAGAAAGGAGACTTCCTATTCCAACTCAATATCAGAGATAACATCACCTGAGGACAGATACTGAATCCAACTTAACTGACATCTCACATATTAAATATATTAAATAGTGACCTCATGCTATCTTGCTTATTGTACTTTTTTTTTTTACAAAAAGTATTGTTTGACAATGAATGGTAATGAGAAAAATACAATCTCAAAACAAATTTATAAAAGGTATGATTATGTCAAGGACTAAATTATATTTAACTCCCAACAGAGGCTTTGGAGAATTTCTATAACTGAAGTATATAAAAGGAAATAATTTAAAAGAATTTTTGACAACAGAATGGTCCTTGACAATAATGCCTTAGTTTTCAAGATGGTTCCCTAATAAAGAAGATCTAAAAAAGGAAGAGAAGTTCAGTAGTAAGAAATATTTTGTACACAGTTTACTTTCTTACAGTTACTAATTTTCTTTGCCTTGACCCAGTGGAATACCCATAAATCACACCAAGGGAACTGAATTGTTTTCTGGTTGTGACAACTCACTTGGTTTATACCAAAGTAGTCACATTTCACTTCCAGAGTTTTTTAAGAATTCCTTAAACACACACACACGTGGCACACTTTGTAGAACAAGTGCAAGTTATTGTTTTCTTTTACCAGATAAACAAGGTCCTAAATCACGTGCTTATGTTTTAGCCTGATTTCATGGAATATGATAGTGATGGTTATGACACATTGGAAAAGACTTATAACATGCAACTGAGGCATTTTTATAAAATTTAGGTAACTTTCAAGAGTAACAAGAGTGTTCAGTTGGGGAATTAAGGATAAAGGAGCAGCAGCTACTCAGGGAAGGATTTTTTTTGTGGCAATGGGAGAAGTACAAGAGAGCAAATCCAACTCCAAGAAAATATTGAAGTCTCTCCTGTGTCGTGTTTGGCAAGTTCCCAAATAGAGGCAATTTTTGGACTCAGGGCCCACTGCCTGAAATCCTGGCTGAGTCCCTAGAAGGAAAAAGACCCTGTAACATATCTATGTGGCTGACAGGGTCTTGGTGCTCAGGCCTGCTGTCGGGCCTGAGCCTCTGAGGTGGGAGAGCCAAGTTCAGGACATTGGACCACCAGAGACTTCCTGGCACGAACTATCAGTCGGTGACAGCTCTCCCAGAGATCTCCGTCTCAACACCAAGACCCAGCCACACCCAATGGAGAGCAAGCCCCAGTGCTGGATGCCCCATGACAAACAATTAGGAAGATAGGAACAAAACACCACCCATTAGCAGAGAGGCTGTCTAAAATCATACTAAGTTCACAGACACCTCAAAACACACCATCAGACATGGCCCTGCCCACCAGAAAGACAAGATCCAGCCCCACCCAGCAGAACACAGGCTCCAGTCCCCGCCACCAGGAAGCCTGCAAAAGCCACTGAACGAACCTCACCCACTGAAGGCAGACACCAAAAACAATGGGAACTATGAACCTGCAGGCTGCAAAAAGGAGATCCCAAACAAAGTAAGGTAAATAAAATGAGAAGACAGAGAAATATGCAACAGATGAAGGAGCAAGGTAAAACCCCACCAGACCAAACAAAAGAAGAGGAAATAGGCAGTCTACCTGAAAAAGAATTCAGAGTAATGATAGTAAGATGATCCAAAATCTTGCAAATAGAATGGAGAAAATACAGGAAACATTTAACAAGGACCTAGAAGAGCTAAAGAGCAAACAAACAATGATGAAAAACACAGTAAATGAAATTAAAAAATTCTCTAGAAGGAATCAATAGCAGAGTAACTGAGGCAGAAGAACGGATAAGTGACCTGGAAGATAAAATAGTGGAAATAACTACTACACAGCAGAATAAAGAAAAAAGAATGAAAAGAATTCAGGACAGTCTCAGAGACTACTGGGACAACATTAAATGCACCAACATTCGAATTATAGGGGTCCCAGAAGAGGAAGAGAAAAAGAAAGGGTCTGAGAAAATATTTGAAGAGATTATACTTGAAAACATCCCTAACATGGGAAAGGAAATAGTTAATCAAGTCCAGGAAGCACAGAGAGTCCCATACAGGATAAATCCAAGGACAAACAAACCAAGACACATATTAATCAAACGATCAAAGTTAAATACAAAGAAAAAAATATTAAAAGCAGCAAGGGAAAAGCAACAAATAACATAGAAGGGAATCCCCATAAGGTTAACAGCTGATCTTTCAGCAGAAACTCTACAAGCCAGAATGGAGTGGCAGGACATATTTAAAGTGATAAAAGGGAAAAACCTACAACCAAGATTACTCTACCACGCAAGGATATCATTTAGATTCAACAGAGAAATTAAAAGCTTTACAGACAAGCAAAAGTTAAGAGAATTCCGCACCCCCAAACCAGCTTTAAAACAAATGCTAAAGGAACTTCTCTAGGCAGGAAACACAAGAGAAGGAAGAGACCTACAAAAACAAACCCAAAAGAATTAAGAAAAAGGTGAAAGGAACATACATATTGATAATTACATTAAATGTAAATGGTTTAAACACTCCAACCAAAAGACACAGACTGGCTGAATGGATACAAAAACAAGACCCATTATGACAGACATTAGACAGTATATATGCTGTCTATAATAGACCCATTTCAGACCTAGGGACACATACAGACTGAAAGTGGGGGGATGGATAAAAATATTCCATGCAAATGGAAATCAAAAGAAAGTTGGAGTAGCAATACTCATATCAGACAAGACAGACTTTAAAGACTGTTTCAAGAGACAAAGAAGGACACTACATAATGATCAAGGGATCAATCCAAGAAGAAGATATAACAATTGTAAATATTTATGCACCCAACATAGGAGCACTTCAATACATATGGCAAATGCTAACAGCCATAAAAGGGGAAATCGAGAGTAACACAATCATAGTAGGGGACTTTAACACCCCACTTTCACCAATGGACAGATCATCCAAAATGAAAATAAATCAGGAAACACAACCTTTAAATGATACATTAAACAAGATGGACTTGATTGATATTTATAGATATTCCATCAAAAAAACAACAGAATACACAGTCTTCTCAAGTGCTCATGGAACATTCTCCAGGATAGATCATATCTTGGGTCACAAATCAAGCTTTGGTAAATTTAAGAAAATTGAAATCATATCAAGTTTCTTTCCTGACCACATGCCATGAGACTAGATCTCAGTTACAGGAAAAAATCTGGGAAAAAAAATAAACACAAGGAGGCTAAACAAGACACTACTTAATACCCAAGAGATCACTGAAGAAATCAAAGAGAGAATCAAAAAATACCTAAAAACAAATGACAATGAAAACACGATGACCCAAAACCTATGGGATGCAGCAAAAGCAGTTCTAAGAGGGAAGTTTATAGCAATACAATCCTACCTCAAGAAACAAGAAACATCTCAAATAAGCAACCCAGCCTTACACCTAAAGCAATTAGAGAAAGAAGAACAATAAAAGCCCAAAGTTAGCAGAAGGAAAGAAATCATAAAGATCAGATGAGAAATAAGTGAAAAAGAAATGAAAGAAACAATAACAAAGATCAATAAAACCAAAAGCTGGTTCTCTGAGAAGATAAACAAAATTGATAAACCATTAGCCAGACTCATCAAGAAAAAAATGGAGAAGACTCAGATCAACAGAATTAGAAATGAAAAAGGAGAAGTAGCAACTGACACTGCAGAAATACAAAGGATCATGAGAGATTACTACAATCATCTATATGCCAACAAAATGGACAACCTGGAAGAAATGGACAAATTCTTAGAAAAGCACAACCTTCCGAGACTGAACCAGGAAGAAATAGAAAATATAAACAGACCAATCATAAGCAATGAAACTGAAACTGTGATTAAAAATCTTCCAACAATCAAAAGCCCAGGACCAGATGGCTTCACAGGCAAATGCTATCAAACATTTAGAGAAGACCTAACACCTATCTTTCTCAAACGCTTCCCAAATATAGCAGAGGGAGGAACATTCCCAAACTCATTCTACAAGGCCACCATCACCCTGATACCAAGACCAGACAAAGATGTTACAAAAAAAGAAAAGTACAGTCCAATATCACTGATGAACATAGATGCAAAACTCCACAACATAATACTAGCAAACAGAATCCAGCAGCACATTAAAAGGATCATACACCACGATCAAGTGGGATTTGCCCCAGGAATGCAAGGATTCTTCAATGTACGCAAATCAATCAATGTGATACAGCATATTAACAAACTGAAGGAGAAAAACCATATGATCATCTCAATAGATGCAGAAAAAGCTTTCCACAAAATTCTACACCCATTTATGATAAAAACCCTCCAGAAAGTAGGCATAGAGGGAACCAACCTCAACATAATAAAGGCCATATGTGACAAACCCACAGCCAACATCGTTCTCAATGGTGAAACTGAAACCATTTTCTCTAAGATCAGGAACAAGACAAGGTTGCCCAGACTCATTGCTATTATTCAACATAGTTTTGGAAGTTTTAGCCACAGCTATCAGAGAAGAAAAAGAACTGAAAGGAGTACACATCAGAAAAGAAGAAGTAAAACTGTCACTCTTTGCAGATGACATGATACTATACATAGAGAATCCTAAAGATGCTAGCAGAAAACTACTGGAGCTAATCAATGAATTTGGTAAAGTAGCAGGATACAAAATTAATGCTCAAAAATCGCTTGCATCCCTACACACCAACGACAAAAAATCTGAAAGAGAAATCAAGGAAACACTCCCATTTACCATTGCAGCAAAAAGAATAAAATATCTAGGATTAACCCACCTAAGGAGACAAAAGACCTATATGCAGAACTATAAGACACTGATGAAAGAAATTAAAGATGATACAAACAGATGGAGAGTAATACCATATTCTTGGATTGCAAAAATCAACATTGTGAAAATGACTATACTACCCAAAGCAATCTACAGATTCAATGCAATCCCTATAAAACTACCAATGGCATTTTTCACAGAATTAGAACAAAAATTTTCACGATTTGTATGGAAACACAAAACACCCCAAATAGCCAAAGCAATCTTGAGAAAGAAAAACAGAGCTGGAGGAATCAGTCTCCCTGACTTCAGACTATATTACAAAGCTACAGTAATCAAGACAGTATGGTACTGGCACAAAAACAGAAATATAGGTCAGTGGAACAGGATAGAAAGCCCAGAGATAAACTCACACACATGTGGTCACCTTATCTTTCATAAAGGAGGCAAGAATATACAATGGAGAATAGCCAGTCTCATCAATAAGTGGTGCTGGGAAAACTGGACAGCTACATGTAAAAGAATGAAACTAGAACACTCCCTAACACCAAACACAAAAATAAACTCAAAATGGATCAAAGACCTAAATGTAAGGCCAGACACTATAAAACTCTTAGAGGAAAAAATAGGCAAAACACTCTATGACATAAATCACAGCAAGATCCTTTTTGACCCACCTCCTAGAGAAATGGAAATAAATACGAAACTAAAAAATGGGACCTAATGAAATTGAAAAGCTTTTTCACAGCAAAGGAAGCCATAAACAAGATGAAAGGACAACCCTCATAATGGGAGAAAATATTTGCAAACGAAGCAATGGACAAAGGATTAATCTCCAAAATATACAAGCAGCCCATTTAGCTCAATATCAAAAAAGCAAACAACCCAATCCAAAAATGGGCAGAAGACCTAAATAGACATTTCTCCAAAGAAGATACACAGATTGGCAACAAACACATGAAAGGATGCTCAACATCACTAATCATTAGAGAAACGCAAATCAAAACTACAATAAGGTATCACCTCACACCAGTAAGAATGGCCATCATCAAAAAATCTACAAACAATAAATGCTGGAGATGGTGTGGAGAAAAGGGAACCCTCTTCCACTGTTGGTGGGAACGTAAATTGATACAGCCGTTATGGAGAACAATATGGAGGTTCCTTAAAAAACTAAAAATAGAACTACCATACGACCCAGCAATCCCACTACTGGGCATATACCCTGAGAAAACCATAATTCAAAAAGAGACATGTACCACAATGTTCATTGCGGCACTATTTACAATAGCCAGGACATGGAAGCAACCTAAGTGTCCATCGACAGATGAATGGATAAAGAAAAGGAGGCACATATATACAATGGAATATTACTCAGCCACAAAAAGAAAGGAAATTTAACTATTTGTAGTTAGATGGATGGACCTAGAGTCTGTCATACAGAGTGAAGTAAGTCAGAAAGAGAACAATAAATACCGTATGCTAACCCATATATATGGAATCTAAGAAAAAAAGAAAAAATGGTTCTGATGAACGTAGGGGCAGGACAGGAATAAAGACACAGACCTACTAGAGAATGGACTTGAGGACACAGGGAGTGGGAAGGGGAAGCTTGGACAAAGTGAGAGAGTAGCATTGACATATATACACTACCAAATATAAAATAGATAGCTAGTGGGAAGCAGCTGCATAGCACAGGGAGATCAGCTCGGTGTTTTGTGACCACCTAGTGGGGTGGGATAGGGAGGGTGGGAGGGAGACTCAAGAGGGAGGGGATATGGGGATATATTTATACTTATAGATGATTAATTTTGTCATACAGTAGAAACTAACACAACATTTTAAGCAATTATACTCCAATAAAGATGTTAAAAAAAAAGAGTAGAAAGATATGTAGACATTGGGAGGAAATGTATAAAAATGCTAACGATGGTTATCTCTGGGGGGTGAGATTATGGGTGACTGTTAATTATTAGTTTATGCTTGCATGTATTTCTAGTAGTCAGCAATAAACATGTATTGCTTATAAAATTTGAAAAAAAAACAATAAATGTCTTTAAAAGTGAAAAAAAAGAGTAAAGCTATAAATTAATGGACCAGATCAAGGTATGCAAATATTACACAAACCCGCTATACCATCTTCTTGTACAAAAATCACTGTATCATTTTTCATATATATATATATATTTAATACATAAAAATGACTAGAAGAACAAGTGCTGTGAGTTTATGTTCTGCTTTCAGAAGCACCAAAGACATGGACATATATACACTACCAAACGTAAAATAGATAGCTAGTGGGAAGCAGCCGCATAGCACAGGGAGATCAGTGCTTTGTGACCACCTAGAGGGGTGGGATAGGGAGGGTGGGAGGGAGGGAGACGCAAGAGGGAAGAGATATGGGAACATATGTATAACTGATTCACTTTGTTATAAAGCAGAAACTAACACACCATTGTAAAGCAATTATACTCCAATAAAGACGTAACAAAATAAAATAAAATAAATTTAAAAAAAGAGAAGCACCAAAGAACCAAATTCTTTCCAAATATTGTGATAGAAAAAAAATTGTTCCCTGCAAAGGTATAAGCCCAGATCTGATTTATAAATTGAGATGATCTGGTTATTAATGTACATTTTAAAGACTATACTGAAATCATTTCTGCAGTTCCAGGAGGACTTTTGCTGAGTCTACTGAATTATCCATAATTTAGCCTAGTTATGTGTGTTTGAAATCCTTTTGTTTTTGGGGATTTGATTTATTAAACCTCAGTTACATACAAATAATGGCATGTGCCGTAAAACTCCTCTAACGTTTGATAAGATAACGGAGCTGCCATTTTAATAAGAATAGTATGACTAAAAGGAAGAAAAACATTCCAAGATAAAAAGCAGAACTACAACAGCTATGGAGAGAGTTCTCATAGCCACAAATCAGTGGTGGTTAAATTAATCGAATGGAACAAAATATTGATATTTACAGTTGTCTACAGGAAGTCCCTTAGAAATGAAGCCTGCAGGGCAGCCCATCAATTCACAGCTCTGCTCTTAATGTCACCTCTCCCCTCCCTACCCGCTTCTACTCTGTCCTGTAAAATTGCTCCCAGACATAGCTGACCATTGTGTTCTCTTGGTCAAAGCTTCGCCATAGCTCTCTGTTCCTCACAGACTCAAGTCTATTCTTCTTAGCTCTGCTTTGAACGCCCTTTATCACCTGGAATGAAACAACTAAACAAGCTGCACTTCCTAAAGTCTGCTAGTTCTGTAGACTGCCTGCAGATGCTGGAGTTAGTTCTCCCATGTCAGCGTCAGGGTGTTCCTGCTGTTCCTCTGGCCTCGAGCATCTCCCAGAGCATTGACTGGTGATGCCCTTTCTCTGCTTGACCCCAGTCTCACCTGGTTCTTGAAACGTTTTGTGACCACACTCACTGAGTTAGCCACTCCCTTCCCAGGTTTTCCTTCTATACTATCCTAATCTTAGCTTTATATTATACTAAGATATAACACTAGGACTCATTGTATGGGTACCACCGTCTTCCACTAGAGGAGGAGTTTCTGAAGGGCAGAAGAGTTTGCCATGTTTATTTCAGCCTCCCTGCCCTTCCCTGGCACACAGCAGGCACTTAGCAAATGCTCATGGATCAAACTGCTGAAAAGCAGGAACAGCATACATAGTAATTTCTTTACGGTAAATAAAGATCTAGGTTTTGTTGAAAGAATTAAGAATGTAACTACAACCTCACGTACTAATATGTAGAATCTTCCATCATGATATAAATATTTACGACTGTTTTGGTGTGTTTCCAACTTGGTTCTAAGTAAATGGTAATAGTAGAAATTTCTTGAAATCTTTTATCTGCTGAGTCTTTATTTGATAAGTTCATTTTGGCCCCTTCCCAAGGCTATTTTCTTCCTCTCTTAGTCCAACCTGTTCATTAATGTAGACTGATTCATAAACACATTTAAATAAGAGAGAAAAAATTATATTTCTTTTTGTGAGAAGGGAAGTGTAACCGAGCAGGACACTGTAAGGTCTTCCCGGAATAGACTCCCACCCATGTCGTCCACCTGCTTTTGTCTGTAGAAAAACTTTAGCCAAAGAATACATTGAATCAGAGAAGTGAAAAAATGCAAAAAGAAAGGAAAACAGGCAAGCAAGACAAAATAATAATACTTTAGCCATTAAACAGTCAAGTACCTTTAGTTCTTCCCCAAGGACTATAGATGATATTCTGAGCCATGTCCTTTGAGCTGTTTTGCAGATACTGAAACGCCCACCAGGTGGGAGAAGTTAACTGTACGCTGCCCACAAAGCACATAGACCCCAGACCAGTTGGAACCAGAAAGTTGATAATGCTAACTCCCAGTTACCTCACCACCAACCAATCAGAGGAATGTCCATGAGCTGATCACACCCCGCTCATTGAACACTATAAGACCCCTCACTGCCCCCTCCCGTGTGGGACACACTGTCTTGAGGGCAGTAGCCTGCTGTGGTCCCCTTGGCCTGGCAAAGCAATAAAGCTATTTCTTTCTACCTCACCCAAAACTCTGTCTCTGCGTTTCTATTTGGCACCAGTGAACAAAGGCCAAGTTTTGGCAACAGAAGGAGTTTAATGAATTAAGAGGGAGTGAAATATTCATATTTTGATAGATCTTGCTTTGTCATTCACATGATAAACTCTGAAAAGTGGGAAAACCCTAAACCTGGTTTCAACTGGACTAAAAAAACCCGATTAGGCTACATGAAACACTTTCTAAATCAGATGTCCTCCTTTTTGCTTCCTGTGATGTGGTCAAACCTGGCTGGCAGCAGAAGCAGCACCGCTCAAGCCTCTGTGTGTGTGAACTTGGCCAGATGACCTGCAAAGGGGACCGGTGAACTGACACTAGTCTGGTTTCTTCATCTGTCTTTTCATCAAATGAAGCTGAATGCTCGTGTATCAGTATCCTTCATCCTTATGTCAAACATCCTGAATATATAATTATGTTACTATATTATTCAGAGAGAATTTTAACTGATGGAACTTAGCAGATCTTTACAGACTATATGTATACAATTGATTGAGACACTTCCTTCCACAATCTTCATTAGGAACAATGACACTCTTTACAAGTCAAGGATGTTAAGAAAGGAAAATTACTTGTAACAGCTGCATATAACTGAAATAGAAAAATCAGGTAAGAAGGGTCAGGAGTGCTTATAGTTTTAGCTTTGGAAGAGTTATATTTCTGCTGGCGGGGCAGGAGGTTTCTGAAAGATAATAGAATTTAAGAGGTTATAAGATGGACGTCTCAAAAGTGGGGTTTAGAAAACTGTAAACTTGACTTATGGAGGAGCCTATCCAGAGAAATCATGCCAAAAGATCATTATTTCATGACCTTGAGGAAAAGCAAAATTGTCAGAGGGTTTCCTATTCCTGCCCATGAATGCACACTGATATTTATGGAGGCCAACTCTCTTTATCTCCCTTTATGCATGCCCCATTCACACAAACACACACACCCCTCTCAAGACTGCAGGCTGAGAGCACTGTTGTAAATATACATGAGATCGTTATTATTAATGTCACCAAGGTGGTTCTGTTCCTTCTCCAGGAGAGACTGGTTCTTATACCTAGAAACTGATCAACTGTAAGAGAAATGGCAGCTTTGAGGCAGCCATGCTGAAGCAATTCTGTACATTTTACTTTTGAAATAGAGATTATTTGACGAGGTATTTTCAATCACACCCATCCTATCATTAAGTTTAACTGGCAGAGATTTCCCACTTTGGTACAACGTACAACATCCTTGGGAACACAGTTTCTAGAGTCTGGAAGAAGTATACATTGATTATTACATTCTTTTCTGAGAGCAAAAACTAAACAAAACATCTAAAACATCTCAAGAGATTTCCGGGTGATGAGTTTTGTAAGAAGGCATTGGGAGATAATTAGAACACATTTGCTACTTTTATTATTTTAAAAAGACATTTCACACCACAGTCCTTATTAAAGAGCTATTTTCAAGAAACACAGGCTCTTGCAGTCACACTGAAAATTTTTTAAAAATAAAAATAGCTACTGGAGACAGTTAACTAGATCTCTATGTATTTGTCATAGACTCTTCTTCTAACCAATTGGTCTGCCTGGTTATTCAAGATGCATGATACATCACAACAGGGAAATGACTGTTAACTATTGTTTTCAATCAAAGAAAACTATTTTTGGTTGGAATGAAAATGTTTATTTCTTTGCCTAAGGCCTAAGAAAACATGTTAAATAAGTCAAATACTGGGGTAGGTAGAGGACAGTGGAAGATGCATATGCATCTTCAGTACCTCGTTAGAAATGATCTTCACCAGCTTCTTGCACTGTTGCCGTATCAGTATTCTAAAACACTCTGATCCTTAGCAAAACAGCAATTAAAGTTACAGAAACAAAAAGCACCCGTTGACAGAGGGAGGTAGCAACAACACGGGACTCACCTTAGGCATCCAGTGGCATTTCGCAGCACCTGTGAGGAATGCAGCTGTATTTTCCGATCGTCCTGAAGAGGTGAATTTTCCCAGCCTGAGTGGGGGATGATCACGGCATTGGTCAACACGGCCAGGGTGTCCTGTATGATTGGCATTTTGAGTGCATCGCAAGATGAAAGGTTCCAAAGGACTCCTGCAAGATACACACAAACAGAGCTTTTGGACGGCCACTGTTTTCCCCAGTTAAAAGCACAGGCAGGAGAGACAAAGATGGTGTAAGCACGTGTGCTAGGGCGTGCCCTTCATTTTAGACCATCTGTGTGAAGCCATTACAAACGTGCTGTGAAAATCTGACAAGTACGCAGAGGAACTGTAACATGATTATCTTGGTTCCATCGTGGAGAGTAACTGAGGTTGAGAGCGCTGATGGAATTGAGGATACCAACCAGGCTTCCATCCACAATTAGTACAATGGACCCAAGTACCCAAATTCTAACCAAGACCAAAGAGCTGTGAAAGTTATCTGAAATGGGCTATTAAGACATCTGAAATAGACTAGTGAGACATCTTTGTTTTATCCAGGACCTCAATATGCACCTGTGGTCTGTTTGATTCACTTAGTTTCCATATAGAACCAGCCATCATTGTACAGGACCTTTCAAGAATCGAGTATCAGGTCTGATGATAACAAGCCCAACACGAAATGTAAATTTAGTGTCACTTGTGACCGTTCTGTAAGCTTTTCTCTGAAAACGATGTTCATGGAGGGCCTACAGATTGTTAACAACAAAGAAAGCAGGAGAAAGGGGAGGGCGTGTCAACAATAGACAGAGACTTTAAACTGGGATTCACTTTAGAAAAGGCCTTAAGAATTACATATACATTATAATATCATTTGAAGATGCTTTTAAAATAATTACTTTTTGTTGTTCAAAGTTGTACACCTAAAGGTAAAAAAAAACTACAACAAAGAATAATATTCTCTTTTCGTATGAAAGAAAAACTGCATTTTCCTCAAGACTAACCTAAATAGACACCATCACTTCAGATACTGAGAATAAAATATCATAGTCATCTTTAGAAACACAACTTCCACTTTACTTGTTTAATAAGCTTTCAATAGATTTTAAAATGACGTTGTGTTTCATTTACCATGTTATGAATAAACAGAACTCACTTATTTCTGAAATTTGTTTTATTAGTTTCTTGCATTGCACATGTTGAACTATCCAAAGGCATTAATAACACTAACCTGAAAGTTAATGATATTTGCTTGTTAATAACTAAAATAACAGTTTTAAATCAGTTCTATAAAAAATGTGACTTTAGAGACAAACTTTTCCACTGGTCTTTCAAAAGAACATTTGCTGGGAATTTTATTTAGGTAAATGCAAAGGAAACAATATGATTTTGGTGCTGAGAATGTATAAATCAGTCCTTCAGTACAGAGGATTGGACTGAGGGCGAATCCTGCCTGCCTGTTTTTGTAAATAAAGTTTTATTGGAACATGGCCCTGCCTGTTCACTTACATATTATCTATGGCTGCCTCTGTCCTACAAGGGAAAAGCTTGAGATTTTGTGACAGAGACAGTATGGCTCACAAGCCTAAACAATTTATTGTCTGGCCTTTTACAGAAAAATCTTGGGCACCTCTGTGTTAGTATGTGGATCATTTTCTACACATTTCTGTGTGTGTGTTTACCTTGCCATTAGAACCCTAAATTGACTGTATAAAAAAATGCTTATTGGTACACAGAAGTTGCTCAAAATATATTCTGACTTGGACAGATGTGAAATGCTAGTAATATCATATGCATTTATTTTGAATTAAATAATATATGAAGCTTTATTTTTATTCATCCCATTAGGAAACGTTTTACAGAATTTTGGGTAATCAAAATAATCAAAATGAATACTTTCATTCACTTGTAGTCTAACAACAGTATTCCTTTTCCTAGTAAAATAATCAGTTTTCAGCTTAAAAAAAGCACATTTAGGACTTCTCTGGTGGTGCAGTGGTTAAGAATCCACCTGCCAATGCAGGGAACACAGGTTCGAGCCCTGGTCTGGGAAGAGCCCATATGCCTTGGAGCAACTAAGCCCGTGTGCCACAACTACTGAGTCCATGCACCGTAACTACTGAAGCCCGTGCACCTAGAGCCCTTGCTCTGCAACAAGAGAAGCCACCATGATGAGAAGCCTGTGCATCGCAATGAAGAGTAGCCACCGCTGGCTGCCAGCGTGCAACAACAAAGACCCAAGGCAGCCAAAAAAAAAAAAACTTTGTTAAAAAAAAAGCACATTTAAATGAAATTACTATTTATACCATATTTGAGGATAACTTTTAAAAATATCACATTAAAGGGTTTTTGTCTGTTTTTCTTTTTTTAACTAAGGTATAGTTGACTTACAATATTTGCATTAGTTTCAGGTGTACATCAAAGTGATTCACTTATATATATATTTTTTCTGATTCTTTTCCATTATAGGTTATTCTGTTTTTCTAAGTACACAACACACCTATGCAGACACAAAATGATTTTTTTTCATTCCTAAATCCTGATTTGAAAATGCCAATACATGAAAACTGAGGCTTGTAAGTGTTTTAAAATATGGGTGGCATATTTTGCTGTAAAATACATTTCCTCTAAAGACTAAATAGTAAAAGACTTTTGCATTTCTCCATGCAATGAATTTAAAAGAATCTAAAGGCATTCTATGATAATAAAACAATTTTTACTGTTTCCTAACAAACAGAAAATAGGTAGGAAAGGAAAGGGGGGAAATCAAGAAAAGGTAAAGGCCTAATCTAATATCTGACGAGAAGTGAAAAGGATGGGAAAGAAGATGGCCTTTCAGGTAACTCTTTATCGGGCTGTTCTCTGCATTACCTTTCTCATTAATTCATCAATTAGTGTAACCTAATTCCGAATCAGGCATGGAGAGAAGTTTCCTATTCACATTCCCTCTGCCTTTCCAGACGGCTCCATCTGTGTTTCACATTCCAATGAACTTACCACAGTACTTGACCCAAATCTCTGAACTTTCTATCCCAGTTTCTATCTGCAGCCCACGTGTGCTTCCTGGACTTACAAGAAACGCAGCGGATCTCTGGTCAGGGGCATTTTTACCACGTCTGCCTGGATGAGGACTTGGTCAAGTGGATGCAACATGGCAGAATTTCTTTTGGGGGAATTCAGCAAACCAGTTAGTTGCAGGGTGCCCTCCAAACCTGGAGTTTTGGTTAGATTATCTGGACACAGAGACAAGCTTGAGTGTAGAATCAGCAGTCTCTGGGGACGCTGAGATAAACGTCTGGCAGGAGTCAAAAGTGGGAAACAGCTGGGAAGCCTACACCTGTCTTGCCAGACACACACACACACACACACACACACACACACACTCACATCTACGCATACACATTCACACACTCACATACACACACCCCACCCTCACAACTATGCACACACACACTCACCTATGCACACACACATTCACACACTGACATACACACACACACACTCACATCTATGCACATACACATTCACACACACACATCTATGCACACACACATATACACGCCCCACACTCACATCTATGCATACACATTCACACACTCACATCCACATCCACACACACTCATATCTATGCACACACATTCACACTCACACACATCCACACACTCACATCTATGCACACACATCCACACACTCACATCTACACACACATTCACACACACACATCCACATTCACATCTACACACACACATTCACACACTCACACACACATTACATATACTCACACATACATACACACTCACACCCACACAACATATTTACACATTCACACATATACAAACTCAGACACATACACTGACACACACACACACACGCTCACACACAGACATTCACACACACACATCCGTTAGTCCCCAACGAAGGGAGACAGATTAGTGGAGAAAAACGGACGTATCTAGGCATTCTCTGTGAACAGAGGAGAAATACGTGTTTTGCTCAAATTTCTCTTCACTTCTCCCTCTCCTTCTTCTGGGGTGGTTTTCTGGCATTCCCTTCAAACGCAGGAGCCCGACCCTTCTTCCCCTGAGTGAGGGCTGCACTTAGTGTCTCGCTTCTGACCCGCAGAATACGGAGGCGGTAACTGAGTGACTTCTGAGACGAGGTCAGGGAAGAGGTACTGCTGCTCCCTCCCAGCTGTGTCTGGGGTTGCCTGTCGGAGGGGGAGCCTGCCATCACCCTGTGAGGACCCTCAAGCAGTACGAGAAGAGGCCTATGGGGAGAGGAACGGAGGCCTCCTGCCAGTAGCCAGCAGGGAGCCGTCTTGGAAGTGGACCCTCCAGCCCGAGTCAAGCCTTCAGACGATACAGCCTCATCCGCGTGGGACCCTGAGCCAGAAACACGCAAACCTGCTACTCCTGGGTTCACTCAGACACTGTATGGGATAAACGTCTGTTGTTTTAAATTGTTAAATGGGGGGGGGCTGTAATTTGTTATGCAGCAATGGTAATTAATGTCCCTTCCTTTCCCTTCCCTCTCCTTTCCCTCTGTCTGCTGGACACTTTTCCCTTTACAGCACTTTCTTCCTAGTTACGCCTCTCATTCTGACTTAGATTCACTGCTTTTCTCCTTCCCTACAAGCCCTCCATCCTCTCCTAAGGTCTACTGTGAGAGTACAGGAGATACAGGAAGGGAATCCAGCTCAACCTTGTAACTAAATTTAAAATGCATTTTAATTTAGGTGACAAATGATATTTATCTTTTAAAAAGGCATCCCTCTTCATGTTTGTGACTTATGAGATGGCCAAACGCTTTCTTTAATTTGGAATAATCTTGTATTAGTTTCCTATTGCTGCTGTAACAAGTTACTGCAAGTGTAGTGCTTAAAATAAGGCACATTTGTTATCTTACAGTTCTGGAGGTCTGAAGTCTATAATGGACCAGCAGGCAATGCTCCTTCTGGAGGCTCCAGGGGAGAATTTCCTTGTCTTTTTTTTTGCTTGTTTTTGTTTTTTTGTTTTAGTTTATTGAGGTACACGGGCCTCTCACTGTTGTGGCCTCTCCCGTTGCAGAGCACAGGCTCCGGACGTGCAGGCTCAGCGGCCATGGCTCACGGGCCCAGATGCTCCGCGGCATGTGGGATCTTCCTGGACCGGGGCACGAACACATGTCCCCTGCATCAGCAGGCGGACTCTCAACCACTGCGCCACCAGGGAAGCCCCCTTGTCTTTTTAAGCTTCTAAAGGCTGCCCACGCTCCATGGCTTGAAGCCTGCATCACTGCAACCTCAGCATCCACGACCAAATCCTCTTCTCTGACTGATCCCCCTCCCTCCCTGTTACAAGGACACTTGTGATGACATTGAGCCTGGCTAGATAATCCAGGATCATCTCCCGCATTTCAAGATCCTTAACTTAATCCCATCTGCACAGTCCCTTTCACCATGGAAGATAACATCCACAGGCTCTGAGATTTAGGACCGTGGACATCTTCGGGGGTCCATTGTTCAGTCTACCACGCATCCCTTAAAATATTCTGTCATGCTTCAAATAAAATTAAACTTCTGACTGTAGTTTGATGATCAGGCCCTCTTCCCTCCTTCTCTAAATTCATTTTGAATCAGATCCTTTGGTTCATTCATTTACCCAGTCTGCGCATATTAAGGACCAGGCTCTGTTGGATACAGTGGGAACATGAGTGAACAAAACAAAAAGTCCCTGCCCTCATGGCTCTGCCGTCGCTGCAACTCATTACGCTCTTGTCATTGTCGCCTTATCTCTTCTCCTTGGACAACAAGCTCGTTGGTAACTCACATTTCTTGGACTTGCTGCTCTCTCAGTTTGGAACACTCTCCAAGGCTGATCCTTCTTTCTGTTCACATGTACCTTAAATGTGCTAAACTCAGACAAGCTTTTTTGGATTGGTCTAAACTACCTTCCCAGACTCTTGCTCTCAGATCTCCTATTTTAATTTTCAGCAGAGACCGCATCACCGTCTCATATTTCCCATGCTTTTTCTTTGTTCCCCCAGTTTTATGCAGACGTTATCGACAGTAGCACTGTGTGAATTTAAGGTGTCCAGCATAATGATCCGACTTGCACACACCATGAAATGATGACCACAATAGGTTGAGTGAACATCCATCACCTTGTAAAGACACAACATTAATAAAATAAAAAAAAAATTTTCTTGTAATGAGAACTCTTAGGATTTAGTCTCTTAACGACTTCCACATATAACGTACAGTAGTGTTAACTAAATTTTTCATGTTGTATGTTATAACCCTAGTGCTTATAACTGGAAGTTTGTATCTTTTGACTGCCTTCATCCAACTCCCTCTTCTCCCATCCTCTGCTGCTGGTAACCACAAATCTGATCTTCTTCTATGAGTTTGTTTCTGAAATATAATTGACCTACAACACTATGTTAGTTCCCGTTACACAACACAGTGATGTGATATTTCCATACATTTTGAAATGATCACCATATAAGCCTATTGTCATCTGTCACCATACAAAAATATTACCTAATTATTGACTATATCCTCGATACTGTACGTTTCATACCTGCAGCTCATTTATTTTGTAACTGAAAGTTCATATCTCTTACCCTCTCCCTCACCTATTTCTCTCCTTCCCCCAGCCCCCTGTTCCCATGCTTTTTCATTACTTGCTTTTTTTTCATTCTCTCACTGCTCTTCCCCACCAGGTCCCAGCCAAGACATGAAGGCAAGGACCCTGAGTGTTCAGAGCATACGGAACACGTACAGCACACAGAATATGCTCTGACACACATTAGGTGCTCACCTAATCGGTGTTAAATGATTACAAGAATTAATAATTGGCTGATATGACCTTTAAAGGATGATGCGTGCTCCAAGCAGTGAACATTTTAAGAGTATTCTACTGTTAGCAAAATGAAGTAATGATTTGAAAGAATAAAATAGCAGATGCAGGGCTTCCCTGGTGGCACAGTGGTTGAGAGTCCGCCTGCCGATGCAGGGGACGAGGGTTCGTGCCCCGGTCTGGGAAGATTCCCACGTGCCGCGGAGCGGCTGGGCCTGTGAGCCATGGCCGCTGAGCCTGCGCAGCCGGTGCCTGTGCTCCGCGATGGGAGGGGCCACAACAGTGAGAGGCCTGCGTACCGCAAAAAAAAAAAAAAAAAAAGAAGCAAAACAAACAAAAAAAACTGGGGCCCTGAACTTGTACTGTGTGCATTTGTGTGTGAGCACATGTGTGTATGAATATACAAACGTGCAAGAGTATGTACGTGAGTGTACATATGTGCACATGCACACACAAGCATGTGTCTATGTGTGTGTGCACACTGTAATGTGAGTATTTGCGTGCATCACATAAATACTCTCACCTTGTCCCTCAGACGTCATGACCTTCAAGGTGCAATTGTTGAATTAGAATTGTTTTGAGAATCCTTCCAGACAGTATATGTGATAGCCTCAAAAGATTAATAAATCACACTCACTTAATGCTTTTAAAAATAAAAGCATTGATCTTGAGACAATGCTAAAGTTTACCAAAATGTTGCTGTAATAATGGATAGTTCAAAGCAATAATCAGGTGGGACTTCATCAAAACTAAAAAGCTTCTGCGCAACAAAAACAATAACAAAATGACAAGGCAACCTATGAAATGGGAGAAGATAATTGCAAATCATAGATCAGAAAAGGGGTTCACCTCTAAAATATAGAAGAAAATCATACAGCTCAGTAACAAAAAAAAGAATAAACAATCTGATTAAAAAATAGAGGAACTGAGTAGACATTTTTCTAAGGAAGATACCCAAATGGCCAACAGGTACATAACAAGATGCTTAGCATCACTACTCATCAGGAAAATGCAAGTCAAAATCACAATGAAATATTGCCTCCTACCCATTAGAATGCCTAACCATCAAGACAAGAGATAACTAGTGCTGACGAGGATGCAGAGAAAAGGAAACCTTTGTGCACTGTTGGTAGGAACGTATGTTGGTGCAGCATTCTTCACAATAACCAAAATATGGAAACAACCTAAATGTCCCTCCACAGATGGACTGAAAATGAAGATGTGGTACAATGGAATATTATTCAGTCATGAAAAAGAAGGAAATTCTGCCATTTGGACAACACGGATGGACCCTGAGGGTATTATGCTAAGTGAGATAAGTCAGACAGAAAAAGACAAATACTGTATGATATCACTCATGTGGAATCTAAAATAGCCAAACTCATAAAAACAGAGAATGGAATGGTGGTTACCAGGGGATTGGGGTCAGAGAATTGGGGAGATATTGTTTAAGGTACAAACTTGCAACTCATGGTTAAATAAGTCCTGGAGATCTGATGCACAGCACAGTGATCACAGTCAACATTACTGTATTATGAACTTCAAAGGTGCTAAGAGACTAGATCTTAACTGCTCTCACCACAAAAAAGATGATAATTACGTGACATGATAGAAGTGTTAACTAACACAAAGATGGTAATCATATTGTAATATAAAGGTGAATCAACTCAACACATTGTACACCTTAAACTCACACAATGTTATATGTCAATTAGATCTCATTAAAACAACAGAAATTATTTTTTAAAAGTATGTTATGTAAACATCACTTGGATAAGTGTGTTATTTCAGGTAATGGGTGTGATAAGAAATGTGTGTGTAATGCATGCAGGGAAGTGTTTAAAAATACATGTAATAAAGATGGTTATGAGTGCATTAAACAAAGAAAAAGAATTTTATTTTAATACCTAGTGTCTTGCATCATAGGAAATTTTATTTTTTCTTTATTTTAAAACATTTTATTTTATATTGGAGTATAGTTGATTTACAGTGTTGTGTTAGTTTCCGATGTACAGCAAAGTGATTCGGTTATACATAGACATATATCTATTTTTTTCAGATTCTTAGGAATTTTTAAAAATAATTGTATATATTAATGTTTCAGAAAATTAGAGTAGGATGATGGATATAGTGACAGAGTCTTAATGGATTTTATCAATGGAATATAAGTATTTTCAGGATATGTGTGGGGAAATAAGTTCTATTTGAACTTTTGTCTTCCTTTGTAAACCTTCTCTCAAGAGCAATTCATTCTTTGACAATAAATGATCCCACCAATTTATAATAAACCTGAGACCATCGAAAAATAATTTTAAAAAATTAAAAAATGGGTAGTTCCTTAAGCCAAAACTCCTCAAGTTTTCTTTTAGGGGTCCCGGGAGTTGGCTGACCAGAAAAGTGACCTCTGAGTTCTCCTCTTTAATAGTCCCAGGGAGGAAACTGCGATGACCTTGGGGCTTAGGTGAGGGTTAATCCTTTTAGAATCTAACTCACTGAATCATTGTAAGTTGAGAGTCTCACAGAGATGATGACCAGATCAGAGGGCTGCAGGGGCTGGTAAATGTCTGTGGTGAGCAGGCAGAAGAACTGGGTTGTCACGGTCAATAACTATACACTGTCACCCTACTGTTGCCACCTACGGCTTCTGGTCCAAATACAGAATTCTTTTAAAAATAATCACATATGCAGAAACACTGGAGATCAAACAGATTTATCCTTGCTTATTTTCAAAATATGTACAGAATATGCTTAACTTCAGGATGGATGAAGAATGGGCTATTCTTTACACCAGAAAGCAATTCAGATGTTCTCTATTACACACCAGGGAAATTCTGGTTTAAGCCGATTAAATCCACCTGGGCCCCCCTGAGACATTTTAATTCCTGAAGTTCTAAATCAACTGTGTTACGAGATACAGCCATCAATGTTGAGGTGTTGGCTTGTTCCAAAGCCAAAACTGATCCCAGCAACACTCTCATATTTAAACTTTAGCACCAGCAGCTTATATTAAAAGTTTAAATCGAGCTGGTATAGACGAACAAAAAAGGCCCACGTTCGCTTAAATTTTTGAAGAGTAGTTGAGAAACTGACCTTTACTGTTGTTTCAGAGCCTGAATTAATGTCATTTAAAACAAAGTAATTTTGCAGACAAAAGATGATGACTAACTTTTTTTGAAGAAAGAATCAAGACTCAGGTGTGTCTATGTTGGGGTCTGCAGATTCTAGTTTCTTTAGAATTCTTCTATTAAGTGTTTACAACAAAGGAATAACAGGTCAGATTCTACTCATGGGAATTGAGTCTTGTCTCCAGCTGGGACAAGGCAATGTAGCACCTGTCTAAGAATGGGGAAGCTCTTCCCAGGGTAATTTTTTTAAAAAAATTAAATTGTAGTTGAAAATAGCTTGGATGTGAAGGACACCGAATGTGCCACCCTGAAATATGCCTCTGTGGCATATGCATAATTCTGAGTTAAAGGCCAATGAGCACCAACAGAGGCAGGAAGAGCTCTCAAATCAGCATAAGTTCTCCTTTTATAAAGGAAATTTCCATTGGTCAAGAAGTCTACCTCTCTTATACCAGGAAGAGGAATATTCTTAACAACTCATCAATGAAGAAGGCACTGACTTAAATTTGCATAAAAAACCTAAACATACAATCCTTGTTTACCATACTTTTCCGAGTCATCTTCCCATAACTTATCTCCCCCTCCTAGAAGTCCACACTCCTTTTCCCTTGTTTAGCCTAAGATGGTATATGAGCCCAAGGTCTACCCACCTCTTTGGGTTATTCATCACCAGATGCTCCCATAGGTATGTGTCATGCACATGTTAATAAACTTCTGTTTTTCTCTTGTTAATCTGTCTTCTGCCTGTGTAAATTACAGGACCTCAGCTGGGCAACCTAAGATGGGCACAGGAAAAAAAATCTCCTCCCCTACAGATGTCAGTGTCTGATAGTAACCATCTGTGACAGTCATGGGTTCATGTCTGATCACAGCATTTTGTAAGTGAACCATAGAATTCTCTATTTCTCAATTCCCAAGTGATCAAATTGGGAATATAAAAGTGGGCTTGCTTGAAACTATAGCCTTCCCCAATGACCTTGGATATGCCAGAACCTTGGAAAAATGTCACCAAAGCACCCAGGCTAAATTTTATAATCTCTGGAAACTGGCCCTGGGCCTCTTTTTCTAAAAGTGACGGCAGTTAAAGATGATGTCCTTTTTCTGACAATTATCATATTCTTATACGTGCTAATAAAAATAATTACTTATTACTTTGGTTGTGTTTCTTGGCAGTTTTGTGCCCTCAAAGTATATGTATTAAATAAAGTAGCTTATGTTTGGGCCCTTCATAAATGACTGAGAAAAGAGAGAGAGAGAAGGAGGGAGTAAAAGAGAGACAGACTGATGGACAGACTGTGTGTGTGTTTGTGTTTGTGTGCGCACATACACGTGCGTGCAGGGAGAGAGAGTCAAAGGCAAACATTCTCATTATATAATGATTAGGGAAAAATGTGGGAAGTAAACCACCATAATTTCTGGTACAAACTATTAGGTATAAAATAAGCTACAAGGATATACTGTACAACACAGGGAACACAGCCAATATTTTCTAAAAACTAGAAATGGAGTATAACCTTTAAAAATTGTGAATCACTGTATTGTATACATGTAACATGTAATACTGTACAGCAACTACACTTCAATGAAAATTTTATTTAAAAAGCACACCCTTAGCTCCTATGGCTCTCAAAAAAAAGCAGTCTTGATGAAGACACAGATGGGTAGAGTAAAAACAGCTGGGAACCAGAGACTGAAGTTTTAATTCAGCTCTCACATAATCAGGATTGAAGAGAATTTAGTTTTTGGTAAGCTTGCAATAGGTGCCTTCCTGAATGGATGAGTAATTGAATGAATGAACAAGTAAACGAATGAAGTTACTGGGATAGGATGATGTACAAGGATCCCAAATTTTCACAGAGCGTGGCTGAGTCAGGCATCCAAATAAGATCACACTGAAACAAACAAGAATAATAATAGCCAAAAATACCTAACATTTTTGAGTTCTTGTTATACACTCGGGTCTTTGCTGATCACCCAGTATGTATTAACTCAGGTAAACTTCACCCAACTCCATTTTACAGATGAGGAAACAGACACAGAGAAAGCGAGTCCCTCATCCAATGGCATTGCACTTGTAGGTGAAAGTGAAGGTCAGATGAGTCTGACTATGATATATATGAACAATCAGACAAATGTCAGACATATAAATCTGCTCCTTGAAATTGGAGAGAGGTGGTGCGGCATGCAGTCCTTTGAAGCAGAATACATGAACAGGAGAGAATGTTCTCCTTTTCATCTCTTGCCAGTTCCTTCTTAGCCTCAGGTCATATAACTTGAGAAATTTCAGGAAGTCATTTAAGTTCATAGAATGAAGAACATTCAGTTTTGAAACAACTTTTACAAATAATTTTTCTTGCAAACATTTAATTCTGCTGACCTCTACTAAAAATATTATACACACATAGCTATAATCGTCCATGGAAAATACTGAACGAAAAATCAGACTGAGATGAAGGGTAGTTTAAAAAACTCAATCCTTCCTCTGTCCACCATATTCATTTTAAAACTAGGTCTTATTTTCAGTTACATCAAAATTGTCTGACACTGGTGTTGCATCATAATGATACTAATGGTAATCATAAGCCCGCATTTATAGGGACAATATCAGGTCACATGCACTGTTTTATTAAATCCTTAACCCAAGCCTGGGAGGGAGGTACTGCTATTGATTTCATTTTACAGATTCATAACTAAAGATTTAAGAGGTTACACAATCTCCCAAGGACAGGTAACAAACAAGAGAGACAGAGCTGGGCTATAAATACAGGCTCTCACACTCCAAATTATCTTGCCTCTTAGAGAGACTCCATTCAGAGGTTATTTTTCATGGAAAATATGATGACAGTGAATTAGAACATTAAGACGCAATTATAATCTCTGATGATCAATCTCAAATTTATATTTCTGAGTTTCACTTGCATAACTCCAAGTTCGAACATTCATTATTGCATATTTTCCTTCAAACATATTTTCTTCTCTCTTATATTCCTCAAGAAAATCGATTACCCAAATCAGAGATTTGGGAAAATGTGCATTTCTTTGTGTCATTTCTACGGTTTTAAGTTTTCAGCAGACATTCTGAGTGCCTAAAAACAAGGTATTGCTAGGAGCTCTGGGTAGTATATAGTAAATTAAGCAGAGTCTGCTTGGGAAGATCAAATGTACACTTGCCTGATGAAAACTGAAATTTACACTATAGAGTTGTATACAATAAAACCCATTAACTGCCAGAGATGATATGCCATGAAAATTCAGGTTAGGAAAGATCACCAAGGAGGGGATCAGAAAGGCTATATGGGGGAGGGGTCTTTAATGAGCCCTTGAGGGACGAGAAGAATTATCCAGGGAATCTGAGCAAGGCATCCAGGCGTCCAGAAAGAGAAAGCAAATGCCTGCAGGTGTGAACGGGTAACGGTCAACGTCCATGGACCTAATTGAATGGTAGATACCCACTGAAAGTCATTGAGTAAAAAAATACATTTCTCAACAATCAAATGGATACTTACCACTTGGACAATCAGAGTCTTACATTAGAACAGTAGTTGTCATGCTATCCACCATGGGGAAATTAAGAATAATACTCATGCACAGTCTCCATCTCTGGAAATTCTGATATAAGTGGTCTCGGGTGGGCCCTGACACCAGCATATTTTTGAAAGTAGCCAGAGTGAAGAATGACTGGAATTTATTGTATCTTAGCCTTGGTGAATTTAACTGAGTTACGGTCAGTTTCTTCCATGATGACTTCTCGCTGAAGAACACAGGAAAACTACCAGTTATGACTAAAGGAAAGTGATTCATGAGACTCATACTTTGAGATCTTGGTACCTGAACATCATCATGACCCAGCAGCATCATTCAATCCTTTATTTGTTCATTCATTTGATTATTTGTCCATCCAGTCAATAGAATATTCTTTGTCTGGAAGAACTGTTTCAAGCCTTAGAGCGAGCAAGCCACCTAAGAATTCAATTTCACAAAATTCAGCCATTTTATTGGAGCTGAGCTGGGGAGACAGCAATGAAAATGCGGCAGCAGCGGTCTCAAGTGTCAAGGAGCTTTGGTGGAGCTACTGAGAGTAGCACGTCAAAAGGTCTTGCAAAAGTCAAAGCAGACAGAGAGAACATCCTCTTTAGGAAACACAAGGAAGGTCTGTGTGGATAGACAGCGTCTGGGGTGGGGTAATGGGCATGCCATCTGCTCCCTCTGCACTAAGTGATTTTCAGAAAAGACGATATAGTTTACGTCAAGACTATGAGAAGAGAGTGGGATGTAGGTGTTCTGTGTTTAGGATCCAAGGAAAATCCCTGTGCTTTTGTCTTTTACGTGTCTAGATAGGAAAACTGATGTTCAATGATAAAGTCAAGGCATTTGATGTTCACTTTCCCACCAAATCCGTGTCTACAGCACTATGACGTCTTTTTTTTTTTTAAGTTGTCCTGCCGGCACCCTGATGAGAGCAGGTGAGCGGGGGGAGCACATCTTAAAAAGGGTCTTGGAGGCCACGATCAGAAGTTTCTGTTTGAATCAAAAAGTGCAGAGGGACATCACTTAGCAGGTAACTGTCATGATTGGATCTTTGTTTTACAAGGTTTCATTCTTTCCTAGTGCATCTACAGCATGAAAAAACGAAGTGCAGGGCTTCCCTGGTGGCGCAGTGGTTGAGAGTCCGCCTGCTGATGCAGGGGACACGGGTTCATGCCCTGGTCCGGGAAGATCCCACATGCCGCGGAGCGGCTGGGCCCGTGAGCCATGGCCGCTGAGCCTGCGCGTCCGGAGCCTGTGCTCCACAACGGGAGAGGCCACAGCAGTGAGAGGCGCACGTACCGAAAAAAAAAAAAAAAAAAAAAAACGAAGTGCAACAAAAATTCCCAATTGTTTGCCCAGCTACAAGGGTAACTTAACAATTTTTCTTTAAATTATTAAGATGAAATTCATATAACACACAATTAACCATTTTAAAGTATACAATCAGCGGCATTTAGGGCATTCTCCGTGATGTGCAACCATCACGTCCATCCATTCCAAAACATTTCCATCACCCCTAAAAGACAGTTGGTTTTTAAAGACACCATTCTGGAGGTTTTCAGCAGAGAATGGGCTGAAATGAGACAAGGAGTGAGCAGACCAGTGAGAAGTCTTCTTCGGATTTCCAGGGGAGACATGATCAGGTCGGCAGAGATGGAGGTGGTCAAGCTAGACCTGGCAGATGGGCTGGGTGGAGGGGCTGAGGAAATAGAGATATTCCGGCCTTGTGCAACAGGGGTGAGGCGGACTGGAGGACACAGAGGTCTGGAGGGCAAGCGCAGATTGCAGCCTGGGGTGTGTTATCTTTGAGATGCCAATTAGACACCCGGTGGCGATGTCAAGAGGCAGCTGGATGCAGGAGTCTGGAGCACAGCACTCGAGAGAGAAATCTAGATGGGATTTGAAACTGTGGGACTAGACGTCACAGAAACAGCGTTCAAACCAAGAACCGAAAGCCCAGGGCTGGTCCTAAGCACGCCTACATTTAGAGTCTGGTGGTGAAGGCATTTTGGCACAAAGAAGAAAAGCACTAGAAAAAATGTAGCTGCACAAACGGTTAACCTTGGGAAACACTGCTCCCAAGAGTCTGAGCTGACACCTTCCTCTGTTAGTTGCTGTTTTTGTTTTGTTTTGTTTTAATCACAGGTAATCTGAAAGTTCAAGTTCTTTTGTTACGCGCGTTCATGAAAAACAGCCACAGTTCTCATCTAAAAGCATCTGTTTTAGGTCCATCAGTGGGTTGACTGAGGACAAATGAAAACACGTTACCCAGACGATCATTACAGCATGTATTCAGTGACTTTAGGTAGAACAAATGACATGAGGGGATAAAATCACTTATTTTCGGTATTTCCCGAATCAAAGCAGTAGCAACAGAACCACAGCGTGGCAAAGCATGCATAATGCCAAAGCTTCTATTATGATTGGAATGTAAAACGTAATAGGATTTTCAGAAAACAATTTAGGAAAAGTGACGATCTTGCTTATTTAAATGCTACGTGACATTCAGTATTATTCCTTCAGGTAAAATTACAAAATTGATAAAATGACTTTTAGAGATACTGTTGAATATGCTGAACAAATGTGGTGCATTTATCTGTTGACTAACTCTTAGGTTAGTGTAAAAACTACACTGTTTCCTGAGAATTGAAGGCAACTTTTCCTGAGTCATCATGCCAAAACTTTGGAGTTTCTAGGCTTTGTCTATTTCAAACCAAATTTTAGAATGCATCTATTTTTTTGACATTAGCAATTTCTCTGTATGGATATATAGACTATAAAATGAATTCTCTTTTACAGTATAGTTAATTTTTATCAGATTTTAAGTTTCCCGAAGTGCATGTCTTGCTATATATTTTGAAGTTTTCTAAGAAAACAATAGCTATTTTTTTTCTGATTATAAAATTAACACAAGGTAACCTTAAAAACTGTCTATTAAAAAAGGATGAAGGATAAAGGGAAAAAAAAATCTACCAAGAGATATTCAGATTTGAGGGAACACTTTTCTGTACATTTCTCTGTGCTTATCATGCACTCACGTGTGTCACTTTACAGAAACAGAACCACAGCACAAGTGCTGTTTAATATGTTTTTTGCACTCAACATATGTCATGGATATATTTTGATATCAACAAATATCTAGACACATCTTAATTTTTAACGCCTGGTAATGTTCTATTTGATGGACTGTTTTCATCCAGTTGGGTACTGATGGACATTTAGATCATTTCTGAATGTCTTTTTCCTTTGGCTGACATTGGCTCCTACTGTGTGCCAGAGAATATTTTAAATACATTCTATATATTAACTCATCTGCTCTGAAGATTTTTCTTAATGGCTCCTCAATATAAATTCCTAAAACTTGAATTGCTGGATAAAGAGTCTTTACATTGTAAATACTGAGGCATATTGCCAAAATGCTCTCCAGAAAGATGGTAGTCATGACACTTTCACCAATAGTGCCCGTTTTGCAAGCCCTAGCCAACGCTGCATGCCAGCAATCATTTTCATCTTTGGAGATCCAATACCAAACACAGTGTCTCCTTCCCATTGGCATTCCGTTTAATTAAACCTCTTCTTATGAGCATACAAACTACTTGCATGTTGTTTTTTGAAATGCCAGTTCATAGTTTTTGTTATTGTATTTCCCAATTGGGTCATGCATGGGAACAAACACATAAATAAAGCTACTAAAAGTTGCAAAGTTGTAAAGAACCCGAAGAATTTAGAAGGTATCAGAAGTAGTACTGATGCCCACAACCATTATTTATTCTTTTTACTTCTAATCTTCATCTTTTTGTGACCCTTAGTCTACTGATGCCTACATTTCACTTTTAATGGCACCTTTTAATTCATCTGTTTTCTATGACTAATACTTCTTTTTAAAATCCAGTTGGCATTTGTCTTTGCTGTTTCCCCCTGACGTGATTTGTCTACTGTGTGTCCTGCTAGGAGCACGCTTACGCAATTATAAACAGAATGTGTAAAAAGACTTTGAGAACCTGCAGCCAACGGACATGTACAGTTGACAATGGATGTTAACATTTACACACTGCCTCAAGGGCAAACTCTTTTCTCTGTTACCAGAGTCTAAGGCCATAAAGCTCTAGTCATCCATGTTAGTAAGTATATCTGTTGTATTGTGTTTGTAGGTTGAAGATGGTAGCATCGGTACGGTTGAAGAGTGGGATGAACTCAATCCATGGGATGAGCTCTTATCTCTCTAGTAATTTCCACCCCTCTCTCCACACCATGCTACTCTGTGAAGCCCAGTTTCCTTACCCCAACTTGCAATAATGGGAACTCAGGATCCAGTATCATCCTAATTGGACTCTATTGTCACAATTCTGGTTCATTATGTCTAGCTTAAAATCCCACATCATTTCTAACTTGAAATACCACGATAATCTGGCTGTTCTCACCACCTCTGTTTATCCCAAACCAGGCTATTTATTCCAATCCATCATGTCACTGCTGTCAGATTAGTGTTCCTACCCAGCAGTAGGGATTCATGTCACTGCCCTACTCAACAACCATCTGCTTGGCCCCATCACCAACAGATTTAAGGAAAATGACAGAATAAGAGAGCAAATGACATAAGAGCAAGGTGGTAGGATTTGCTGATATGCTTTCCATACTAGTTTCTCATATAAACTCGAAGGATGATAACGTTAAAAGACAAGCTCTCTTCTGGGGTCTGAGCTAATGAGGTTCAGGTACACAATCCTGTGACTGAACGTTATAGACAGGTGGAGTTTATAACACCTGTAAAGTTGGGTGAGTATTATATCTCTTAGCTAACCTCAACAAATTCCCAAGCACTTAGATTTTCAGCACGGAGTAAAGAAGAGCTTAGAGTTCTAAGAAGAGTGGGTTGTAGATATTCTGTGTCTTAGACTCAAGGAAAATCCTTGTGTTTTTGTTTCTAGGTGTCGAGATAGGAAAACTGATGTTCAATCACAAAATTCAAGGCATTGGATTTTCAGTTTCCTGCCAACTCTATATCTACAATACGTGATATCTAACAAACTATCTGTGAGTCAGGATTCACATTGTTATTAAAAAATAAAAACAGCAAACAAATCCTTGTCTACTCAAGGATCAAAGGCACTACTTAGACTCCAAAGTTTGTAAGAGAAAAATAATCAAAATATACGTAAAACATATAAGCACTGCAAATGATTAAGAACAACTTTTAACTATCATCTCCTAGAGACTGAAAAAAATATTTATGAGAAGATATTGAAGGTCATCATTTCTTTGGATCTTGCTCAGAGTAATTAGATCCACAATATCATTAAACTACATGGAATTGCTATTAGAAATGTTTGCATCATCCATTTGCATTCTGAAAAATATCTTGCAAAAACAAGTTTTGTGATCTTTGATATTGAGTTGCTCCTCATGGCAATATTTAGATAGCATTGTCAATTATTTTTCCAAGTGAATTATGCTTTGTGATAATAAAACATGTCATTCAATGGAAGGTATCCTTGATTTTATTACAGGAAAACATGCATCAATTTATCTAAAAACTATGTTAAGTTGTTTATATCAGATAAAGTTATATAAGGTAACACATTGATTCCAGGTAGCTACTGGTATGGTGGTGGTGAAGACTGTGGTGGTGGTGAAGACTGTGGTAGTGGTGGTGATGGTGATGGTGGTGGAATTGGAGATGGTGATGGAGGTGGGGGTGGTGATGGTGATGGTGGTGGAATTGGAGATGGTGATGGAGGTGGGGGTGGTGATGGTGATGGTGGTAGAGGCGGTGATGGTGGTGATGGTTTGATGATGGTGGTGATAGTGATGGTGATGGTGGTGGTAATGGTGATGGCGATGGTAGTACAGGAGGTGATGGTGGTGATGGTGTGATGATGGTGGTGGTGGTAGAGGTGGTAATGGTGGTGATGGTGTGATGATGGTGGTGATAGTGATGGTGGTGGAGGCAGTGATGGTGATGGTGGTGGAACTGGAGATGGTGATGCAGGTGGGGGTGGTGATGGTGATGGTGGTGGAGAGGTGATGACGATGGAGGTGGTGATGGTGATGGTGGTAGAGGAGGTGATGGTGGTGATGGTGTGATGATGGTGGTGATGGTGATGGTGATGGTGATGGAGGTGGTAATAGTGATGGTGGTGGAGGTGGTGATGGTGATGGCATTGAAAGTAATGAAGTAGAAAAGGAAGAGTTGAAAAAGACAAAAAGTTGGCCTAGAATTCAAGCTGGGTTTATACTGTTTGAGGTGGTAATGAGATCTCTTTGCCCATTCTAATCCTTGCAATAGTGTTCAGGTATTCTCTACAGAAGGGTTAACATACTTTCACCTAGCAAGCTCCGACTCTGAAATCAGAGACAGATGAGCAGTCACTGAACCGGAGTAAGTCCACCGCTGCTCTAGTCCTCTCTCTTAGCAACTAAAAGGAGAACAGTGGTTATTATCTGAGGAGTATGTTTGAGAGCAGATGTGCAGCTTAATAAGGATAAATCTGGAACAGAGCTTCCAAATTAATCCAGGAGGGGTTTCTTGAGCACTAACTATGTGCTGGGCTGAGCATTGTGGATACACAGATGACTATGACACTGTCCCTGCCCTTAAGGAGCTTATGGGTTAATGTTCACAACAGAAGATAATATCAAATATCTGCTATACAACGTAAATGGGAAATCTGTCCTATCAGCACTGGCTGGGGAAAGTATGATTAATGATGGCTCACGATGGAAGATGGTACCCACAAAATGAAAGGAAGGGCAAATGAGGAAGCCTGGTATATCTGAGATGAGAGGAGTCGATGGAGCCTTGTAGAATTTTACAACTTTTAAAAGTGTATGCAAAATTAGAAATTTATAGTATATAAATTTTCATCATTAAAATTAATTAGACTCAGAGGAGTCACAACTTTTAATCATTTCAACCTAGAAAAGAATATAATGATTGTTATCAAGTTAGTGTACAAGGAAGACAAATATATCATGAATCCTCTATTTAAATTTAGCTGTTAGAAAGATATTCTTAAAAAAAAAGACCTATGTTTTAGTGTTCTTTTTGAGACTACGCAACTACTATATTCATAGCTCAAAAATTCTTATTTAAAATTACCCCACAGAGATAACTCGAATATTTTACAACTATTTATTAATTATGGAGTTGGTTGGTATGTTCCATAATAAGCAATTTTTCATAGCTTAAGTTTTCTCCATTTCAGATGGGCACATTTTCCTCGATGGAAACATCTCAAGACAAATCACATGGACATTCATTTTAAAGATAAAAGCAGAACACTGTACTGTATTTTTTAAAACAAGGCTATAGTTTAAAATAGGGACTATGCCTTTAAATACACATATACATATATATATTTACAGATATATCACACTGACACTCTATAATACCTCTAATTCTTTTCACAAAGGGATGTTTTGTTAGAGATGTGGTTTTATGAAATCATATTCTGACCTTCACTCCTAAAAGTTAGTAAGTTTGAGGTCTGAGGACATTTCATCTTATTTATACTCTCCAATTAAAGGTTTAAATTATTCTCAGAATAGGCAAGCCTGGATAATATCTAATTTTATAAATACATGTAATTGGCTTGGAGAAAGCATGTATTGGTATTCTAATAATTGATTCTATTTAAATAAGAAAGAACTTTTGGTTTGGGACATATGATATTAGCCTTTCAATGTTCCCTTCTCATCCCAACATGGAGATAATGACAATGACACACTTTTCACTTGCTGGGAATAATGAACTAAGGACTCTGCTCTTTGAGGAAATAACTTACAACACTGATCTTCATGGAAGGAAGGCTGTGCCTAGGGCGCTCATTCTGAAACTAGCAAAGAAAGTAGGAAAATGTGGACTTAAATTGTAACACACTTATTTCGAAGGTAGAATTCCAGGTTAATATTTAAAGCATTAAAAGGAAAAAAGATAATTGTGATTGGTTGAGAACTCACTTTAACATTTTAGACACTGAATCATAAATGATGCTCATGTTGTAGCATCTCTGCATCACGGTGCCTGCAAGGAGGTGGGCTGATCTATTGAGGTCCCTGACCCACAAGGCAGGTAACACCTGTCCCTTCTCTGTCTTTGCCCAAAGGGCTCAGCTGGGCAAGACCTTCCTGGTCTGCTACTCCACAGCAAACATGGAGACGCAAGCTGTTTCCTCGGAGAACCCGACTGAAATATGCACACTTGTTATGATGCAAGCTGACTACTGCTGTAAAGGATTCATGTGTGGCAGGGATGCTGACTCAAATCTAAGCTGGTACTTGTGTCCACTGCTGAGTTCAGACAGGACTGGGCACTCCTGGCAGCCTGGAGGCATGGAGCTGGCAGAATCTGTTAGAATAGAGGCTCAGGACTCAAGCCCTGTGCACCGTGGGGACCTAGATGTATCTGGGGAGGTCAGTCAGGCTAGGCCATAACTGACCAGTGGGGCGGGAAAGCCTCCTAGGGGAGAACTGACTTGAGTGAGAACCAGCCACCAGATACGATGAGCAGGATGGAGTGATGGGGAACATGGACTCGGTGACCAGAGGGGAAGCCTTTACTTAGATCTGTCTCCAGCCCAGCAAGCAGAAAGGCACAGAAGTAAAGATGGAAAAAAGGTATTTGTGTAATGCCTGGGGCAGAAGAAACTCTGTAAGGGATTCCAGAACAAATTATAATGCAAAGGGCAGCCAGTCATTCCTCCTCTCTGGGTCACATACTACCTCTTAGCTACAGCCTCCTGGAAGCTCAGAACAGACACCTCTGGGGGTACTTCTCCCAGGGAGCAGAAGGCGAGACCATGCCAACAGGAGAGCAGTGCCTGCCATGCCCAGGGAAGCTGCGGTGAGCAGCGGGGAGGAAACTGCAAAGCTCTGTTGGAGAATTATAAGGTCTCTGCTAAGCCCAGTGTATAAAACAGTTACCCAAAGGGAGCTGGGGACAGCAGTCCTTCTAAGGCAGAACTGAGCCCGGCAGAGTAAGGATAGGGCTGTGCAAGGGACCTAAATGTTTGACACACCCGGGGCTCCTCGCATGTGTGTGTGTCAGTGTGTGTGTGTCTGTGTAAGCATGCCTGCATGGCACAGACACGCTTGCATGAGTGTGTGCATGCCTAGGTAGGCGTATGTATGGCAGTGCCTTTTATTTTTTGGAGAAGAGGGATGAATGGGAGACAGTTGGCATTTTAAGCAGATCTACCTTAACTTCAGCCTCTCTCTCCCCCAACCCGTGTCTGGGTAACTTTATTCTTCCACATCTCCCAACGCTCTCAGAACACTTACTGCAGGTGATTCCCTCAACTTACTGCCTTCAGCTCTGACTACCCGTGATCTCTCCCAAGGATTCAACAGTGTTTGTATAAAACAGATACAGCAGAAGAAATTGGGGACAGTTGGAAGGCACGATGCCAAGAGTGGCTGTAGGCTAGGGTCCTTGAAAATTTCATTTGTCAGACAGACTTTTTGTGGCCTAATGATTTTTTAAAACTAATTTGCATAGATGTAGCTGTTTCGACAGCAACTCAGATACTGTTACATTACATCTCGGCCCTAATGGAAGCTGTAGCAATGCTACCTAGAGATGGCAAGGGGACTCCCTGGGGTAAAAAGACTTTGAAAAAGACCCTGATGTTTGGAGGTTCACCTGCAAACTGTAGCAAGGCATCCCTTTCCTTTCACTGATTGTGTGGCTTATTTAGTCCGACTTAGTGCTCGCCTATAGGAAAGTGCTCATCCTGGAATCACGTGGCCATTTCTTTCTTTTCGATCCCATTTTCATTAGGTTCAAGTTATAAACACCTAGTTGTGCTCAATGTGAAGTTTATACATGACAATAAAATTTCACATCTGTGTTTACATACTCCAATAACTAAGTTAATATCAAGGGTAGTTTTGCAGAAAATTATTAAATTGACAAACTGCTTGAAAATCCTAAATGATGCATGTTCATCTTATAACTACAACTGAGGGTTAAACACAAATTTCTACTTCCTGTTAATTTAACAAAGCATTGGGAAGTCTCCTGAAAATGGCATGGAGGGTAAAGCAATTTAACACCATCCCGCCTATAAATGCCCTTCGTGAAGGATATGTGTGATGGGGGGTGTATAAGTGATTACACATATCAGAAAACGTCTTCAGAGTCAAAGGAAAAAGGGGAGCATCTGGAAAAGATGCCCCGGAGCCGAGGCTCCACTGCCAAAGAGAAACGAATGTACTTTTCTTCTCTCTCTCTTTTTTAAACTTTTATTTCATTGCCCTGAGCATGCTTGGAACCAATATAAAATTAAACATCTGCTCCATCCAGACTATAAAGCCACTTAAAAAGCAAACAAAGAACTGAAACAAAACAAAAACTGCTACAGTTAATATCCGAGATCTCTTTTTATTAATAAAAACATTTTCTGACTGCTTTGGAGTTTGTATTTCCCAGCCTTACATTCCAAGCATGTTACAGCCTCTCACTAACTTTACAGGAAAAAAAACTGTGAATGGAGAATAAAAAACAGAGGATAACATAAAATGTGACGAATGGAAGTAGGCTTTTTACTACTGATACTTATGAATGTAAAATATAACTATTAAATATATCTGGAAATCAGATTAGAATACCGGCTTATGTTTGCTTTTAGTTAGTAACTGCAAAGCTAAGCCTCAAAACTATATTTCTGAACAGAGCGGGTATGCCATTTGAAGATGGAAATCAGTTTATGAATTAAAATCCATTTTCTCTAACAAAAAAAGCCAACATGCGTGAAAGCCACATGGAATGTAGGGCAAGCGGCTCTTTCAGCTAATGTCTCTCATTATTTTAAATACTACATGCGTTTGTTATGGGACTGCTCAAAGTGAAGTACTGAATACTTTTATGCTCAAATTTCTGTGTTTTAACAATTATTTGAAAAAATTTCCGAACTTTTAAGTTGGATAACTGTCATTTGCATAGTAAATTAATTCCTGATCACTGTTTGTTTGTGAATTAAGAGCGTGTGCACGTTGTTTCTCGTTGAAGGGAACAATGCTGACCCTGGGAGGACCTCCATCAATATTCAGGTGAAGCAGATCAAGTCACATAGAAAATGGTAAAGCACCATCCTGAGGATGCCCTCCCCGCGAAAGGCGCTCGGCTTCTAGAAGGGTAAGAGATTAAAAGGTACACATGGATGGAGAGAGAAAACCAGAACTGTTTGAAGCAGGCGGCCTTGGGCCTTAAGGCGCGGAGAGGGGCAACATCAGAGATACAGAAGGGACTGACCCTCTGGGGAGTGCGCGGGGGGCCGGGGGGGGGGAGGGCACATGCTCTCCCACGCATGCGCGGGAGTGATGCACTCAGTTCATTCTTATTGGAGGAGAGGTGATTCTAGGATAACCTAGGGGAGCTTTAACCCTACTACCTTCTGGACTTGTGTTTTAGTCTCCTGCTACAATTATCTGAAAGCCAAACTCATGCCCATCTTTAAAACCCATGAGAGTCGTACCCCTTTGTCTGAGGGGGATGCGTTCGTTCCAAGATGCCCGATGGATGCCTGAAACCGCAGGCAGCACTGAACACTACGTAGAGTATGTTGTTTTCCTATACATATGTACCTATGATAAAGTTTAATTTCTAAATTAGGCAGGGCAAGAGAATATCCGAATTGCCAGCATCACTACTTTTGCACTTCGAGGCCACTATGAAATACAATAAGGGTGACTCAAACACAAGCATTGTGATACCCCGACGGTCCATCCGATAACCCAGCCGGCTACTAAGTGACTAATGGGCGGGACACGCTGGACAAAGGGGCGATTCACTTCCGGGCGTGAAGATTTCATCACACCGCTCAGAACGGCACAAGATTTAAAACTTATCAGCAGTTGCTTATTTCTGGAATTTTTAAATAGTTTCAGACCATGGTTGACTGCAGGTAACTGAAACTGTGGAAGTGAAACCTCGGATAAGAGGAGACTACTGTTCAAACACTGCTTTCCTCAGTAAGTCTTTCTTGATCTCTTCGACTGAGAATTCTCTTTGCTCCTGCAAGTTCTTATGGCTCTTTCTCGGTGCTTACTTTGTACCCATGTGTCTTCTCTCTCATACTTGACTGACAACTCCTTGCGGACAGAGCTCATACCTACATCATTTTTATATTTTATATCATCCACTTGACCTTGCACACAGTGTTGCTCAGGTATACACTGGAGAACACAGGAAAGAAAGAAGATGGACAGGAAGCCTGCCTGCTAAGGACAATTTCCTTATTTCTCTGGGATTACAGGTCTCTATGATACAGGTCCCTGTGTTAAGAAATCATTTCACAGAGATACTTCTTCTGGGCATTCCCATGGGGGGAGGGGGGGACACCTCATCAATGGCACCCAGCTGCTGTGATGGCGAATATACTCTCAGTCACGATGGGCAGCCCACTGGAAGAGAAAGTCGCTCTGTGAAGATAATTTAGTGCACGCAAACCCAAACCGAAGCTTCTCCCTGCCAGGCTGAGCTTCATCCTCTAAGGCAGGGGTCCCCAACCTCCGGGATCTAATGTCTGATGAGCTGAGGTGCAGCTGATGTAATAATAATAGAAATAAAGTGCACAATGAATGCAATGTGCTTGAATCATCCCGAAACCATCCCGCTCCCCCCCCACCCCCGGTCCGTGGAAAAATGGTCTTCCACGAAACCAGTCCCTGGTGCCAAAAAGATTGGGGACTGTTGCTCTAAGGGACAACCAGCGAGGAAGTTTGTTTTGACCATTTCGTGGAGAATAACAAATAAAAACATCTACTGGGAAGGAAACCAGGTGTTGGGCTGGGGATGCAGACATTCTTTAATTCTCTCCTCTCCTCCAGGATCCGGTGGGGATTTCGATGTGTGTTCGTTAACACTAGTTAATGTAATTTTTGTGATAATTGTAGAACAAATAGAGCAAACTCTCAAATATAATTAGGGAAAAGTGCTTCTAATTAACTTGTATCTCGTGGGTTGCAAAGTAGAGCCACAAATCAGTTATGCACTGTCAGACCTAACGAGTAAAACATACTGTACGTTTCCAACCGGACAAATAAACACAGCAAGACACAGTGCCCCTGGCAATACTTTCCTTTGAACCTTTCCAACGTGCTGGCGTGCTCTGAAACTTAATTGTAGGTAACCATGGGTATGTTTCACGTCATCAGCAACCAATGATCGTGGCAGTGAGAAATGAAGACAACCTCAGACAGTCTGGGAACATCCAACACGTTACCCCGGCAGCATGGAAAATGGGATGCACTCATGCAGTAGGCTCAGAGGTACTGAGGAAACCCCAAAAGGTTTTTCAGGGACGTAGAGGGCTGTGACAGCGGCAAGCCCCACCCCAGCTCACAGTACCAGCAATAACAGTTGCTTACTGCAGGCTGTAAGTTAGGGAACTGTTATAGGCAATTTCTGCTATGTCTGTTAGAAGTCAGCCCACTGTTTCTCTCTCACATGGGCAAGCACATTAGAATAAGCGGTAACCTCAAATTCTTTCTAATTTGCGAAACATGATAAATGAGCCACATGTTTTCATAACTCAGTTACTATTAGCAACACACTGTTCTGGTATCTCTCAAAATACATCCATGCCTCCTAACCCACAGTGGTAACTGTTGGCCTGGAGAGAATAGAAAGTGATATTCCTGAAACATCCATGATCATGAGAACTGCTGTCGGATTTTATTAAAAACGTGGAGTCCCAGGCTATTACCATAGAGATCCTGAGCCTGGAAATCTGCATTTGATTGCCGGGGGTGGGGACTGGGAAATCATTGTTGTAAAGCAGACAGGCATTGGAAATAGAGGCCCAGGCATGTACCAGAGCCCAGCGGTGACATTGAGCAACTCCTTTAATTCCAGGCTCAGGGGACCCAGCACAATGATTGGTAAGTGGTGGGTATTGAGGAACGTTTGTTCATCCCTTTCGGGGATACAAGAATGCAGAGAATACCCTGATTCTTAGGTGAGGCACGTTGAAGAGCAGGAAGAATGTAATACACAGGAAACAATGTGACATGACAGCTTTAGAGACATTGTCTGGTGTTCTACCCTATGGAACGTGTAATAAAGACGGGTTGTAGAACTGATTTACAGTCAACGTCTTATCTTACCATAACACAAGGAAGCATACACTCCTTTAAAACACTGTATATCAAAATGTCTAGCTCATCGGAACACAGGCGCCACCACCTTGGTCGTTAATAAGACAGCCACACCCTAAAGAATATGATCTATGACTGGATGGAGGCTGGGTTTCTAAAGACTATGGGACACAGCTGTGTTATCGCCTACAACCTTCAGACTTCATTTATGGGAGAGAGAAAAAGAAATGTCCATCTTCGTGAACACAGATTGATTTGGGGCTTTTCATTTTTTTAAGCTGAGCTTCATTCCCATCACTTTCTGATCTCCTTAGCCGGCTTCATTTTTCATCACGGTACTTGCCACTCCCTGAAATTACAGGTTTATTATCTGTCTTGTCCACTGCCGCATAAGCTCTACGGGAGCAGGCCTCTGAGCTCCTAGCTTGAAACATTCTGCAATGGTTCTGTTGATGCATATTGAAATTACACTTAAAGTCTTGCTATAGTTCACTTCTTTACTTTGAAATCAACTGGAATCCACGATCTCTCCCAACTGTGCCCTTTTATTCTCTCTTTCTCCATCCAGCTCCCTGGAGCACAGGTACCACCATCTTGGCCATTAGGAGGAGTGCCATACCCTAGAGATGGTCTCTGGCTAGAAGGTACCTGGGTACTTATTCCTATATGCCAAGCACCTAAACCTCACTGCCACATAGAAGACACTCCAGAAGCATTTGTTTAATGAATAAATTAGACCCAAGGCCTACAGACCTCCTTCAATCCCTAGGACTAAGAGTAGGGGTGGGCAAGAAGTTAATGGTCTACATTTCCTAATTTGATTAGGTCTGGTTGGAGAGGAAATCAGAAATCAGAACTAGTGCTGAGGTTTGCTTTTGTCTTTTGTATTTGGATATAACTGGGCAATCTACTATAGAGAGAGGTAACCCTTAAAATGGTTAAAATGACAGAGGATAAGAGCAGACATCTCTATAAAAAATGTGTGAGATACAGAGTTGGTTAGGAGACGACCTGGGGTCAAGAGGCAGACGAAGTACAAACACTGATTTCTTCTCGCCTTCAGGGATCCATTAGAATTCACAGCCATGGGTTGGTGGGGAATGCTTCTTCCCCAGGGCTGTTGTTTCCTTTCTCTGAATGGAGCACAATGAATGTAAAACAGTCTTCTCCCACACCCCTCACTCATTCTTCCCGTGGGAGTGGAGGGACTGATTCAAGTAGTCAGTGGGCACCCAGGGCTTCGATCAGCTCTGTCCTTCTTCCTCTTGGGAATGAGTGGCCACGGGGAACTCTGGTTCCCCTGGGCTCCACTGGATGTGTCCCTGGAGGTTGGTAGCAGGGGAGGAAGGCTGCCCTGGCCCCTCTGCAGCTGTGCGTTGGTGGATACCTCTGCCTAATTCCGAGCTTCTGGATTAGCAAACCTGCTGGGCAAACAAACCTGCAGCCTGGCCTCCAACCTGACCCCTTAGAGTAAGGAGTTGATGAGGTAGCTTCCCTCTTTATTGCATCTAGAACTTGGCTGCGGAAGAGACGGGGTAACAGAGGGTCCTATGAACTATGACCTGGGTGCCAGCCACTTGCTTTTATGTATAATGTTTTATTAAAACTCAGCCACGCCCATTTGTTTCCGTATTGTCTACAGCTGCTTTCACCCGGTATTGGAACTGAATAGTTGTAACAGAGACTCTATGGCCTACAAGCTAAAACAGTCACCATCTGGCCCTTTACAGAAAAAGTTTGCCAACTCCTGTTCTGGAATCTAGAGGAATGTTAGAAAAGCAGGTCGCTGCTAGAGTGCTTTCAGGTTCAAGGGCAAAGGGAAAGTAAAGGGAACGCAGAACTCAATTCCAGCAAACAGTTCTCTCCCTACGCACGCTAGGAAGCAGCGTCCAACCCAGGAAGCCGGTGTAACAGGTGGAAACTCAACTGAGTTCTCCTGAAAGGTATGGGGCACGAGCAGAGGGGAATGCTTCACAGACATGCATCCCATCGCAGCGGTTAAAAGGAAGACGTGGATCTCAGGGCCCAGAACACGAACAGAGACAGAGACTTGAGCAGCACAGAGCAGAGGTGCCCCTGGAAGCACCCTTTTCAGCGACATCAACAGTGTCTTCAGGGACTTCCCTGGCGGTCCAGTGGTTAAGACTTCCCCTTCCAATGCAGGGGGTGCGGGTTGGATCCCTGGTCGGGGAGCTAGGATCCCACACGGCTCGTGGCCAAAAAACCAAAACATAAAACAGAAGCAACATTGTAACAACTTCAATAAAGACTTTAGAAATGGTTCACATCAAAAAATAAAAAAACTTAAAAAAAAAAAAGAAAGAGTGTCTTCAGTCTGGGAATCTGTGGAGGGTGATTCTGCAGCTAGGCGATTTCACAATTCCAAAATACAAAGCAGGGAAAGAGCTGTGTGGCACAGGGTTGAGAGACATCTGTGAACAAGTGGGCGTGGAAGGCATGTCATCAGACAGGACACACGCCTTCGGCGCAGAGCTGAGACACCCAACTCCCAAAGAGGAAATTAACAGTCAAAGTTTTCAAGCACGTAGAAAGGGAAAGGAGTCCCCTCTGGTGACACCTGCTGTGCTGGGTCCCTGCTGTGTCACCCCGCAGAGCTGCAGCCACGCCTCCCAGAATTCCCTTCCCTGCACGTTCCAGGTTGAGGTTGTCAGGGGAGAAATCTGCAGGCAATCTGGAAGGTTCGGGGAAGCAGCAGGCGGTGAGCTCTGGAGGGCGGGGGGGCACCATGCTTCCCCACGTCCTGGGCCAGGCAAAGGGCTACGGCAAAGGGCGCCAGCTTTCGTGCGTCTCTCACGTAGCCAGCATGCAGCCAAGGAGAGGCGGAAGAGGGCGCCAGGCTATCCTCACGGGTGCCCGCCGGCCCTCACTCTCCCCTGCTTCATATTCAGCTTTCCTTCCTCATCTTTACCTGCCGACCTACGTCAACTTCAGCCCCAGCGCCAGACACAGAGGTACAGCCTTCCGCAGACTCCTTCACCAGCTCCTGCTGGGATGTCAGGTCTCATTCTGATAATAAATCCCTTTCTCCAGACCACTCATTTTGCTCATGCTTCTCTGGTCAAAGCCCAGCTGACACACCTGGTGAAGGCATCTCAATATTCCAAGATGGCAGCAATGTATACAATTCCAATTTCCCAAAGAGGAGACTATATGCATGAATGCATAACACCCAGATGAACCTTTGGCTGGGATTTTTTTCTCCTGAGTCAATTTAAGTTCACCCACTGTGGACTCTGGAAGCTGGGTACCACCAGACTGGCCTCATCGGACTCACTGAACCCAAGGAGATCTTCATTTACTCATCTTTCCTCTGATACTGTGGTTGCCAAAATAATGGTCCTCCAACAATGTCCACAGAACCTGTGAATATGTTACCTTATATGCCAAAAGGGACTCTGAAGCTGCAATTAATTTAAGGATCTTGAGATGAGGTGAGTCTCCTGGAGATGCCGGTGGGTCCAGTCTAGGTACGTGGGTCCTTAAAAGCAGAGGACCGTTCCAGGCAGCAGTCATGGGAAATGTGACTGTGGAAGACTCCTCAGTGATGCCATGTTGCCAGTTTTGAAAACAGAGGAAGTGGGTCACAGTTAGGGGATGTGGATGGCCTCTAGAAGCTTGAAAAGGCAAGGCCTGCCCCCCGTAAAGTCTCCAGAAAGGAACACAGTCCTGCTGACACCTTGATTTTAGCCATTTTAGCCCAGTGAGACTTGTGTTGGACTTCTAACCTCCAGAACTGGAAGATAATAAATTTGCATTGTTTTCAGGGCTAAATTTGTGGAAATTTGTTGTAGTGGCAATAGGTAATCAATACGGACTTCAGTAAGTGACTGCCATGGTCTTGACTCCGGCTGGTCCTGGGTACCCACCTGTGTCTGGGATAACCGTTCTTGAGGGCTGAGGGTGGCTTCTTTCCTAAAGGTGATGGGCACACGCCAGGGTTCACATCCTTAAACAGTGAGAAGAGTGGGAGCTGACACTGAAATAATGTATCTTCTGAGGGCCCTGAAAGTATGTCAGCAGTTCCAGTGTGAGGTAGCCCCTGTTGCTGAAGAAACTAAACCCCAGAGAACCCTTCTGGCAGAGACTATGCAGAATAAAGAAGTTGGGGAGGATGGTTTTTACACTTTAGTTAACTTAAGAATCGTGGTCTTTGAACTTTAACACACAATGGCAAGAGATATTGATTTTTTGGCTTTAATTCCTTTGAACTTTAATGTCTTTGGACTTCAACATGAAAGTGGATTTAAACTTTGATTTTTAATTTCTCCTTGGGAATTTGGTATTTGGTGGGGATTATATTAAAATTCAAAGCATCTCTACATTGCTGGCATTTCATTACTTGAATGTCTCTGTTCATTTTTACCTTTATGATGATGCTTAACATTATTGCAAAACCTCTGATATGCTATGTTGGATAACATGGCTGGACATTATTTGGGATAAAAAATAAATCTGGATTTTAATTTTAAATCTTAGGAAGATAGTGACCCTGGATTGACTTAAATAATGTGCTATTCTGACCCATTTCAGTACCGCTTGGTATAATTTATAAAATGCCCACCAGGAGTCCCAGGTGAAGACCAAAAAGCCCCAGGAAGATGGAAGAAAGGCTACTTTGATGATGCTTGGCTCCTGCTTTGGAGAGATGAGCCATGCCTCTGGCTGATCATACAAATAAAATAAGAGAAGAAAAAAAGGCTGGAGGATGCTAGTGGGGAAAATGCTTCTCCTCTGTTCCAATGTCTCCTTCCATAAAGGGTGTTTGTTACACCCCAGAATTCTTTTGAAATAGTAAGCCCACTGGCTAACAGACACAGAGTAATGCCTCCAACCTGGCTTGCATTGGCAGTAGAGATAATATTTAGTAATATTTACACTTTGTCTACCAGACTTATGGTTTTGGAGGCTAGAAATCCAAGATCAAGGTGTCAGCAGGTTTGGTTCCTTCGGAGGCTGTGAGGGAGAATCTGACCATGCCTTTCTCCTGGCTTCTGGTGGTTTGCTGGCCATCTTTGGTGTTCCTTGGCTTGCAGAAGCATCACCTCGATCTCCACCTTTATCTTCACATGGCCTTCTCCCTGTGTATGTCTGTGTCCAAATTTCCTTTTTTCATAAAGACATCAGCTATATCAGATTAGGGGCCTATCCTACTCTAGCATCCGAACTTAATTACATCTGAGTCACGTTTTGAGGGTCTGTGGGTTAGGACTTCAACATATGAATTTTGAGGGCATATAACTCAACTTTGGGGCCCTTTGGAGACTAGGCATTAAATCAAATGACCTAATGCCAGTAAGTAAAAAAGTTAAACTGAGGCCTGTCTCCTTAGTTAAAAGAAAAGACTATTTGGGAACACGAAGCATAAAATGAAAAAATATACTCTGCTCTTGGAGAAGTAGAACTCTTAAGGACACTTGCTTTCAACAGAAATAAAACTTATTTATTAAGTGTTATGGTTTAATAAAGATTGAAATCTTTAGTTGGGCATTTCAAAATTTAGGTTATTTCCATCTTTAGGGAGAGAAAAGTTGTATTAGTCAAGCCCAAAGGACAGGCAGCAGTTCTAATCAAAGTTTATTTGCTTAGGAACATTTCAAGTAATGGCCAGCATGAAATAGCTTCAACTGGATTTAAATAAAATTCTGATCATCATCTCATAGTAATTATTGCATAGGAAGAAAATTATTTATTGCAAGACCTAACAGGCAGTGGCAAAATATATTCTGCTATGAATAGATACTGAAGTGCAAACAGGCAGCTGTTTTTTTAAGCAAGCATGGTTATGTGTTGAATGTAAATGCATGTAAATAGCTCAATTTTTAACATTTTATTACTGTTCAAACTATTTGCCAAGGAATACTCAGTAAATAATGTAAAGTTCTGCAAAGTCATTTAGTTCTTTTAGTCTTTTATTGTTTATAATTTGGTGCTCTCGACCCTTCTGGATACAGAGCTTAAGTCTAATCTAAAGTCTGGTTTATAAACATGCTTTATTTTTTTTAAATCACTAGAATTGTTCTTTCAAATATTTCTTTACAAAACATCCTAGTTTGTAAATATCTAGAGAGGAATTCAAAGTGTCTGTCACCCTCCCTTCCGCTATAATTTTTTTTTCAATGCACATCTATTTTCACAAATTCACTAACAAGCAGGAAGGAAAGGAAAATACAACAGAAAAAACTTCCTGTACTAGAGACGGCCTGGGATGTCTTTATTCCTTGCTGAACGATTAGGTCTGCTGAAGAATTACAAAGGAAGTAATGGGCAGAGTTGTTACGCTTGAATCACTGTTTTTTTGATTCATGCACGAGTGTCTAACCTAATTCCAAAAAGGTTTTGAGGAGGGTCCTTGTGACAACAGAAGTGAAGTGATCCTTTTACCCTCTACTCCACCCTCCAAAGCCATCACCTCTTTTTCTTTCCATAAATTTATTTATTTATTTTTGGCTGCATTGGGTCTTTGTTCCTGCGCATGGGCTTTCTCTAGTTGCGGCGAGCGGGGGCTGCTCTTCGTTGCAGTGCGCGGGCTTCTCATTGCGGTGGCTTCTCTTGTTGTGGAGCACAGGCTCTAGGTGCATGGGCTTCAGTAGTTGTGGCACATGGGCTCAGTAGTTGTGGCGCACAGGCTCAGTAGTTGTGGCACACGGGCTTAGTTGCTCTGCGGCATGTGGGATCTTCCTGGACCAGGGCTCGAACCCGTGTTCCCTGCACTGGCAGGTGGATTCTTAACCACTGTGCGACCAGGGAAGCCCGCCATCACCTCTTTTTATGCTCATCTAGTTAAGCTTCTAAAACATGGACACGTTTGCCAGGACATCTCTTTTAATGATTAGCAGCCAGTAATGCCAGGGTGTGACAATTCACAGCAGTGTCCCCAACCATTATAGCAGGCGCTGGCGGAAGCATCAAGGTGGCTGTGCTGGTGTGGGTTAGCTGACTGCCAAGCCTGCATGTGCAGATGTCCAGGGCTTAGCACACACCCAATGCCCATAGACATTCAAAAACATTTGAGAAGTGAGCAACTAAGGAATGAGCGAAAGGCCTGGCTTACTGGAGTAGAAAGTTCATCAGACTTGGGCAGACACTGAAACCAAGCAGGACCCTGTGGGGCTCCTAGGCACAGAAGCCTTTCTGTGTCGCCCCCTCCCCGCCACGGCCCCGTTCCTTGTTTGTAGGGAACGGACCGCAGCTTCCATGATCTTCCCTGGGTCCCAAAGGGCAGATTCAACCATTTGCTAATCAGAGAAGGGAGGGAACAGAGAGACAAGGGAGGATCAGCCAGAAAACAACAGTGCAGCCTTGGGGCAGGTCCTGGTTCCTCAAAGGATACACAGAACGATATCTTCTGAGCTCTTTTGTTTTTGTTTTTTTTTTCCACAGCATGCGGGCCTCTCACTGTTATGGCCTCTCCCGCTGCAGAGCACAGGCTCCGGACGCGCAGGCTCAGCGGCCATGGCTCACGGGCCCAGCCGCTCCGCGGCACGTGGGATCTTCCCAGACCGGGGCACGGATCCGTGTCCCCTGCATCGGCAGGCGGACTCTCAACCACTGCGCCACCAGGGAAGCCCTTTTGAGCTCTTCATAGAACTAAAACCCCCAATAAATAGAAGATGTCAGCATTCTTCATTCTAGAGAAGACCACCTGAGGCCACATTAAAAGGAACCAGAGAAGCTCATCAAGAAGATCACCTGAGACCAGATGAAAGGAGTGCAGGCCCTGCACACACCCTAATCTTATCAGCAGCCCCACCTTTGAACTATGGTTATAAAACTCCTCACCAAATCCCCCTGGGTTAGGATGCACGGGGACACACAGGAGCCTGCTGGCAAAGCAATAAAGCTATTCTTTTCTACTTCACCCAAAACTCTGTCTCTGAGATTCGATTCGGCACCGGTGCACAGAAGCCGAGTCCAAGACTCTCAGAGGAGAGGAAAGAGGATAACACATAAGAGAAATGGAGGACTGGATAACCTTGAAGTTCAATTGGGTTGGCGGTACTAAAATCGTGTATCCTCAAAGCTCTGCAGGAGCCGGCGGAATCCCAGCTCTCACAGCTCACTTTGGCGGTTGACCATGGCCGGTGCTGAAGATGAAAATGACTCTCTAAGCCTCTCGGAGGTGAATCCGTTTGCCTCATTTGACTTTTTTCTTCAGGCAGTGGAGTCAGCTTTGGCTAGATTTGCACCTTGCTGCTCTGTTTAAATGAAGTCAGCGAGCCTCGCAGGCTTCCAGGCGGCCCCAGGTTTCCACCAGCGTGGAAATTTAGAAGGCTTTGTCACTAAAGACTGACCTGCAGTGGCAATTCCTTCCATGCTGGATTGCTCTCCTAGATGCTTGCCTCGGACTTCCTTTTCTGGAGGGGGAGCTTGGCCAACGGGCTTGTTGTTTTTCGACAGCATCCACCGTGGCAATTCCCGAAACCAGGAGCTTCAGCCAGTCTAGATGTTTTGACAACCTAGTTTTCTTTGAAAAAGGTGAAATTCGTGCCTGAAGTTTAGCCGGGCACAATAAGACCCTGCCTCTGGAAAGGCAGAAAACATCTATTGAAGTAGCAACCACTGTCACCCTGAATCCATTCGGTTCTGATGGCTTGGATGGCGTCATGGCAGAAGACAGCATTTTTTCTAGGAGAGAGTCTGGGCCACAAGCTCAGGTTGATGAGGAAACAGTGGGTCATGATTTGACCATGGGTGCAAACTTTTGTTCTTCTCAAAAGGAGCAGAATAAGAGGCATACATTTTCTAGGTATAACAAGTCCAAGCATCTTTCCTACAGCCAAAGCTTCACCAGGAAAGGAAACTTGTGGACATTCTGAAGAGTTTTTCTGCCTTTGATGTTTCCAAATGGGGCTCACACAGAAATTTTTGATGTTGCTCAGGGGCACATAATGAGTGACACCCAGCATCTGTCAGAAGCAGAGCTAAAGGCAAGGGAGGAGCCAGCCTTCATTTCTTTCACAGCAGCTTCAAATATCACAAGAAGCGCAGGGCATGCTGTGGTAGACAGCGTCATGGGGCACAGGCATTGCTTCCATCTCCTTTCTGATTGAAGCCATCAACACCTCAACCTTTTGCATGGGCTGAGTTTCTCTGACAATGAGATAAGCCACCACAGAGAGCGCTTCAAGACAAGGGATTTGTGCTGGAGCAAATCCAAATCTTGGTAGAATCCAATTCTTTTCAAATCATGAAATGGATGCGTAAGTACACAGCAGGGTGTTCCTTTAGTTGTGTTGGCCTCATCCATCCACTGGCAAGGAAGCCAAGGCACAGAAGCACCATGGTGTTTGTTTTCCATCATGCACATTGAGTCCTTTCACTTGCAGCCATTTCCAATTTAATTTCCAATTAAATAATTGGAATAATTAATTTCCAATTCCATAAAAATAAGCACAGGTGTTCCTAACTTTAATGGCAGGGTATGTTTTCAGTTATTTCACTCATCCCCAAACTATCCTGCACATCATAATACGTGCATAACAACAGTTTTTCCTTCCCTGACCAAGCCACCCCATGCTAGTTTAGTGTGAAACATTACTATCATAACACAACCCTTGACAACTTTTTTTTTCCCCACAAAGACAATCCTCCACTTAGAGAAAGAAAAAAAAAAAAAAGGAAAAGGAAAAAGAAAAAAACAAAAGGAAAGACAATTGGGAGTCTAGTTCTAATTTAGCTAAGTACAAAGGAGATGTGACAATAATCTTAAAGGGTGTAAGTTAAAGAAAACATACTGCAGCTGGGAGTCCTGACCCAAGAATAAACAAATACTTATGACTCTAGCTTCGGTAATGTATTTTCTTAAATGAGCAACTGCGCATATGCTCAGCAGCATAGTTTCAAGGAACTTTTAGAGTTGAGATAGAAGGTCAGTGGAAACATGGATAATTAAAAGATCCTTCTCTGAGAGTCAACCTTGCAATCCCCTTGCCAAATACTTGAAGGAGTACTTTGATGAGCCAAAAAACAAATATCACATAGAACAGCAATATATGCATATATATATATATATATATATAATCAAGAAAAGTGATTTGAAATTCTGTACTGAGACCACCGATATCCATAGCCCTCCAACAAGTAAAACTGCACATGTAAAAAGTGAAGGGCAACAGCAAATGACTAATGTTTCCTGTATCCATACATATTCCACAAAGGCACACGCTAAATGCTTTATATTTTTTCATTGATTAATCCTATGGCGCTATAAGGTAGTTACCATAATTATGTCCATTTCACAAAACTCCAAAGTCCTCTGCCCATAGAAAGGCTTTCTCTCATGATCACTTTTGAGAAATCCCTTAATCTGTAATTTTATACAACCTGGGGGCTTTTACTAGGCATAAATATTTTATCCAAGAAATTAACTGTTAAGTACAATAAGCTCTCTGTTGTTAACCACGCTCTAAGCCAGAATATATACCTGATTAGCAATAACTCACATGCTCTGTCCTTTCATCCATTATGATTAATGTCATTCCAATGATGACCCATGGGTATTTTAAGATGTCAACTACTTCTAAATCAAATGACAAAGACTGAAATACGGTCATAGAATTTTAGGAGGGTTATGTTTACTGGATGCTAGTTATTTAATATGACCCATCTACCGGCGTGACACCTGATACCCTCTCATTCACATTTGTTATTTACAGAGACACATCGGGACGACTGGTGTTATTAGCTCTCAGAGAGGCCGGGACCATAATACTTGGTGAGCACATTGCAACCGTGCTGGATGATGGGTAATTTATCTGAGAGTCAGTCATGCCGTTAATAAGGATTCTGACCTGTGACCAGCTCCCGGATCTCCAAGTCGGTGGTCTTGCGGAGCAACCTGACCAGTGCCGGGATGCCGCCACAGTTCTTCAGGGCGATTTTGTTGTCATCGTTGGCTTTCCCATACACCAAGTTTCTCAACGCCCCACAGGCACTACGGTGGACTTCCGTCATCCGATGGTCCAGCAGGTCCACCAGGAGCTGAATACCTCCTTGTCTCCTTATCTGAAGGAGTAAAGGAGAAAGGAAGGTTGCCTTAGAGAGGATGATTTCACTATTTAAACCCCAACAGGTTTTCTATATGAGGTACTTGCTATCCATACAATTAATTACACTGAACTGAATGAAGGCCTTTTACAAAGGGAAAAGAAAACAAATTATTGTTCTCTTTAGATTCTATTGCTTTTACTTGTTTTAATATCCTACCAATAAAAATTCAAATGCATTTCCTTTCAAGGCGCAGAATTTTGAAAAGATGATTTTAACCTCCAAATGGGTGTCTCAGCCATTTCTCTCTATAAAAATATGCCACAGGGCTTCCCTGGTGGCGCAGTGGTTGAGAGTCCGCCTGCCGATGCAGGGGATGCGGGTTTGTGCCCCAGTCCAGGAAGATCCCACATGCCGTGGAGCGGCTGGGCCTGTGAGCCATGGCTGCTGAGCCTGCGCGTCCGGAGCCTGTGCTCCACAACGGGAGAGGCCACAACAGTGAGAGGCCTGCGTACCGCAAAAAAAAAAAAAAAAAAAAAAAAAAAATGCCACATACTCAGGGCATGAAGCAGATGCACGGGCAAAAGAATGCTTCTCACTCCTAAGACTTATTAAATGTAACCGCTGTCTTAAAGGGCTGCAGGATTGCTGTACAAAATGTGAAAAGGATGCTTAAGAGGGGAATGCTCCCAACCTTTCAAAGGAACCAGAAGCCAAATGAAAAACCAGAAATGACACAAGTCTTTTCATCTGAGAAGACCTGGAAACTACGTCACCACAATGGCAGCTGGTCTGAACACGAGGACCGAGTCATGTTCTGCAGAACGTAGGTATTTGATTAATAACAACAGTAAAATAATATTACATTTGGGTGTTCTTTTTACCCAAAGAAAACGTTTCTTTTTTTAAATAAGTAAATAAAAAAAAAAAGCCCTTGCACTATGTTTCCAGACGTGTTTTCTCCTTGCTGTCCTTTAATAGTCAGACCCACTTCAAAATTTAAACTGCAAACAAATGGTCTAGTTAACATACAGAACATTTCATGGAGTTTTCATTAACAGAGCTGTATTTGAATACTTCTGCATTTGGAAGAAGAATACATACAATTCACTCAGTAATATTCTTTCCTTTTTTTAACCTCAATATCCCTCAGGGATTGAAGAATTATAATTTTGCATGAATGAATATAATCTGACACCTTCCCTACTTAGTTTTCTGATTACAGAAAACTCATTCATCCCACAGATGTGCAGGGGCATAGGGCCGGACCCCCAGACTCCTTCAACAGTGCTCTAGTGCCCCGTTCTCCAGGAGGCCACTCAGCTACACTGTTTAAAACTGCCATCTGAATCACACCACCCCCCTAATCCAGCAGTCTTGTTTCACCTTAATCTATCATAGAATCCTTCACAGCATGTGTCCTAACTTCTTTATTATGTTTCTTGTTATTGTCTGTCTTCTGCTAGAATGTATATTCTTGGAAGGCAAGTCTCTTTGTCTTGTTCATTGGTAGACCCCCATCCCTATTCCAAGTGCAATGCCAGGCACACAGTAGAAGTTCAGTAAGTATTTGAGTAAATGCGGAGGGATTACTTGTTATAGCAGTGTTTCTTTCTCAGGTCAGCTAACTCAAAACTGAGTAATAGTCCTCTTTAAAGGAAAACAAAACAAACAAACAAAAAGCCCTTTTGTAAACATCTAAGAACATCTCCAAGGGGCTACTGCAGCTCTTCTGGGACCAGCTTACAAAAAAATGAGGATGCATGTCTCACACATAAGGTGGACCATCTCATGATTCAGAATATGTCTGGAGGAATTATTTTCATCCATCAACCAAATGAAAACAGAGAAAGTTGAAATCCTCCCAGAACTCATGGACTCTAGGTCCCTAATTTAGAAAACATGACTGTGGTGTCACACCTCCCGTGAGATCAGGACCAGGGACAGAGGAGAGGAGAGGAGAGGAGGCCTCCACACAGCTCCACCCCCAGAGGGGGACAGGGGTGTAGAGACAGGCGTTAATGTCCCCGAGGTGCCTGTACAGTCTGCACTGGTGATAGCACCGGTGGAAGGTGGCTAAAGGGACCATTGGGGCAATTAGAAAAAGCTATCAAAGGATCAGAAAACCATTTTTTCTCAACTTACAGTTTGACCCAGGGCCTGCCTGGCACTCACCCAAGAGAGCTGAAATCTCTTGCTATACATGTGTCCCGTAAATACATCTGAGCTTTAACACATGCATTTTATTTTTATTTCCATTTGTACAAAAAAGGTTAAACTATGAATGTCATTTTCTCAATGTGTTTGTGTCTGCATGTATGTGCTGTACGTTAAAATTATCTAGGTTTAATTATTTTAATAATGAAGCTATTATAAAAGTGGTTTTATAAAGCCATTCTTGCAGTTCACCAGTTGGTTATGTATTAAAGGTAAATGGTGAAGTACATCCATCTATCTCTCTACCTTAGCTATTCTGTATATTATAGTTAAGATTCCTAATTTATGATAATATATTTCCCATTCATATAACTTAATGAATCAAGCTATTAAAATACTATTCCAAAGCTTGAAAAGGGAAAATGAATTCAAAATGAAGGCAATATCAATTCTTAATGTATAATGAGAAAATGCTGTTTTCAGTGTGACCCTAATTAATGCCATATATCCAACTTTATAATGAAACCTTCTATTTTAACCCATTTAGAGCAACACAAATAAGATGATAAACTTTCTCATTTGCTCTTATTTTGAGGGTCACCGGATCATCAATATAAAAAAAACCTTTTGTTTTCTTGGGATTGAAATTTACCTAAGCATATGAGAATCCTACTTCAGTTTTCTGAAGCCAAACATGCGTCAGAGTTGACCATCACAGACGTGAATGTGATGGTCAGGTCCTTGGTTCTGCCCCCTCCTGCAGCCTCCCCGCTCCCAGCAGGACCCGAAAGAGAGCCGTAGGGCAGACTTTCAATTCTCTTGCAGGGTCTTGATTCCTTGCAGGACCTCTGGTGGTATGGATGGGTCCAATGTTGCCCTGTTCACTTCCCCTCTGCTTTTCCCCTGGATCCTCTCTCTCTTCAACTTCTCCTGGCATCCAATTCTTCTAGTCTCTTCTTGTGTCCAACCTTAAACTCTTATAAGCCTCCAAACAAACCCACTGTAAACATTAACAAAGTACAACTCTCTTTGAAAGATGATCAGGGGAAACTCTCCTTTCTAAAAATGTACCTTTTTAAAAGGTACTTCCTCTCCCACTATTTTTCTTTAAAGCAGTCTATTTTTCTTTAATCCTCCCCAACGATCACTCCACATCCAAGAGGCGGGGCCCTTGTTTTGGTCCCCATGCTATCATTTCAGGCCAGTGTACCCCTTCTTCTTCCTCCCTTCATCATCCTCATGCAGAATTCTTCAAAAGTCAAATCTTTAAAAATTCTAGGTCTACTATTATTGAAACCAAGTCAATAAAATATTATATAATATCATATCCAATCTCTACAAATCATAACAAAATCAAACCCAGTAGCAGAACGCCTGTCATAGAGTGCTAAGTCAATAAATATGGATCAGATGAGTGGAAGAATGGTACAGTGCTTATCGTATGTCAGTTTCCTTCTCTCTCTTTAAAAAGTTTTTTTAATAGAAGTTATTTTTTAGAGCAGTTTTTTGTTCACAGCATATTTGAGCAGAAAGTACAGAGATTTCCCATATACCACTGCCCTTACACATGCACGGTCTCCTCCATTATCAACATCCTCCCCAGAGCCCTACATCTGTTACGATCTGTGCACCTACACTGATACAGCATTATCACCCGAAGTACACAGTTTACATTAGGGTTCACTCTTGGGTGTTGTACCTTCTATGGGTCTTGATAAACGTATAATGACATGTATCCACCATTATAGTGTCACATAGAATAATTTCACTGCCCTAAAAGCCCTCTTTGCTCTGCCTGTTCATCCCCCCACCCCTCCTCATGAACCCCTGGAGAAATCACTGATCTTTTTACGGTCTCCACGGTTTTGCCTTTTCTAGAATGTCATCGAGTGGGAATCATCCAGTAAGCAGCCTTCTCAGACTGGCGTCTTTCACCTAGTGTATGCATTTAAGATTCCTCTATGTCTTTGCACAGTTTTGACAGCTCGTTTTTTTTTAGCGATGAATCACATTTCACCGTCTAGATGTAACCTAGTTGATCCATTCACCTGCTAAAAGACATCTTGGTTGCTTCTAAGTTTTGACAATTAGGAAGAAAGCTGCTATAAACATCTGTGTGCAAGTTTCTGTGAGGACATAAATTTTTAACTCCTTTGGGTAAATACCAAAGAGAGCTATTGCTGGGTTGTACAGTGAGAGGATGTTTAGTTTTGTAAGAAACCACCAAACTGTCTTCCCAAGTGGCTGTACCATTTTGCATCCCACCAACAGTGAATGAGAGTTTCTGTTGCTACACATCCTCGCCATCATTTCGTGTTGTCAGTGCTCTGCGTTTTGGCCATTCTACTAGATTGTAGTAGTATCTTGTTGTTGTGTTTCTTTCTCTTTTCATTCTGACTGTGTGATTCCAATTTATTTACATTAATACAAATCATTGAAAAAAAACTATCAATACTGAAATACATATAGGGAAACAATAGCTTGAGTTGGATCTGGACTGAACAAATCTCACATCTCCTACTTTCTTGAACTTGACAGGGAATGACTGGAAAGGGCTTTTCATCAATCTTTTCTCATTTTTTTTTTTTTTTTTGCGGTACATGTTTTGTTTTGGTTTGGTTTTTTTTTTTTTTTTGCGGTACGCGGGTCTCTCACTGCTGTGGCCTCTCCCGCTGCGGAGCACAGGCTCCGGACGCGCAGGCTCAGCGGCCATGGCCCACGGGCCCAGCCGCTCCGCGGCATGTGCGATCTTCCCAGACCGGGGCACGAACCCGTGTGCCCTGCATCGGCAGGCGGACTCTCAACCACTGCGCCACCAGGGAAGACCTGATTAGACAATCTTAAATTCGTTTATTAAATGATTCTTTGATACATGGTCCACTTTAGTTCCTGTGCCAATAGCTCATGTTTATTTCTCTGCTGAGCTGTGAACTTCAGGAATTTAGATGGAGGAAGTAATCTATATAAGAAGTAAGAAAGTTGGAGGCTGATGAACCCCATACCCAGGGGAAATAAAAATGAATTAACCAATCAAACAAAGCGAAACTTTGCCCTGCTACCTGTCCTTTTAGGTTGTTTACAAAGAGAACCTTCTTAAACCTAATGTAGACAGTCTCTTGGGGATGAAAGCTGGGATGTATGCGCGAAGAATCAGTAAAGCTCACCCAGTTTGCACCAGGGAAGAATGAAAAGAGCTTATATACCTTTGCCATCCAGTCCACTGTTTAAAAGAGCTTTTTGCAATTTAGACTCTGGAACTAAAATTATCTAAAAATCGTTCAGGAGTAGGATGCAATGGTTTTCTTCTTTGTCCTTTCATAACAAGGCAGAATATATATAAAACCCTTTTAACTCAGAAAACAAATGGTTGGGCAATTAAATTAAATACAAGAAAAATGCGAGTAATGCAATATCGCCCATTGCAAAAAAATGGGGCCTCACCATTTAATGGATCTGGTGGTCTTAACATTATTTGCATTTATTGAGAATAAACTATATTTACCAAATGAATTAGCTATTATCATTAAGTTGATATCAACATCAATGAATAATTTAGAACATATCCAAGTAAAGCAGTGTTTGTATGTTAATGACAGCCTTCATAAAACTTTGATGATGATGTATTTCGGGTGGAAAAGTTATCAGGAAACAGGATTCCTCTTGGGAGGTACCGGTCTTCACATAGTATGAAAAATAGTCTTCACTTAGAAAAATAGTATGAAAGGTTAGTTTGAGGATAGTGAGACCCTGAGGGCATGGGTTACAGGTGTTCATGGCAACAAATGAGATTGCTCACCTACTCTGCGTTTAAAAGGGAGAGGAATTTGGAGCTGGGATTAGAAGAGAAAAGAGATTGGAGTAGCCTTTTTTTAACCTACTGGTTGGTGAGATAAGGACCTCAAACAGCTAAGGACCTGGGTATACATTTCTCTGCCTCTCTGGGATCTAGTCTACTGGAAGCAACATGGATATATTTTTATGCTTCTGGCTTTGTGCTAAAAGAAACTAGGCTGGACCTGAGATGCAAAGTAAATTTAAATCCTAGTCTGCAGGACTAAGAACATATAGTACTTCCTCTTGCTCGAGATATTTATGATCAAGGCACAATGTCTGAGAACTGGTTTATAGAAAGCTGACTAAAAAGAAGTACTCAGTGATTTCAGTAAATTTCCAATTAACTGATATTTTTCAATGGTGTTGGTTAGAAAAATTGGCAAAAAAGACACAGTTGTTTTATATTCCTTATGAATGTTTAAAAATTAATTTTCTCTGCTTAAAAAGCTACTGGAATGGGCTTGCCTTGGTGGCGCAGTGGTTGAGAGTCCGCCTGCTGATGCAGGGGACGCGGGTTCGTGCCCCGGTCTGGGAAGATCCCACATGCCGTGGAGCGGCTGGTCCCGTGAGCCATGGCCGCTGAGCCTGCGCGTCCGGAGCCTGTGCTCCGCAACGGGAGAGGCCACGGCAGTGAGAGGCCCGCGTACCGCCAAAAAAAAAAGCTACTGGAAGATACAAAGTTTGTAGATCTGAAACCAGAGGCTTAACCAGAGGTAACTGAATCTCACTGTCAACTTTAATGCAGAAATTGCAAGGTTATCAGTTTGTAAAAGACATATTTTATCTCAACGAACTCCACCTCTCGTCCTCATAGTTAAGCCATCGTAGTTTCTGTATAATTTGAGTTGATGTATGTACATGCAGTTGCCTCTGAGTAAAATAGAAGTACAATTCTTAAAGGCTAAAATCTTCTTTGGTTTTATGATAGAAACTATTTTTGAGAATTTTGAGAGAAAATACATCTCTCTTTACAGTTGTGGGAAATGATCTACTTTCTCCATTCAACAGGTAAACCAAGATGACTATGTTTCTTTTCAAATTATGTTTTAGAAAGAGGGTCTATTGTGTTTTGGTGGTGCTGGCTATGAAGCTGGAGCAACTGGATTCAAATAATCCCTCCTTCTCTTAAAACCCATGTACCCCGAGGCAAGTTACTTAAATGTCTGTAAAACATGAACAGAAAGTGAACCTGTCTCATAGGGTTGTTTTTAGGATTAAATTAAATCTCAAATGTGAATTGTTTAACAATGAGCTCAGTAAATATCTGTCAAGGAACTACCCATGGTATCAAGTTGTTAAAGGATGTTCTTAATTGACTTATTACCTGGTCAATATATGACTCAATAATATGCTCATATAACATATGATAGAATCAGTGAAAGGCATATAATTCAGGGTTATAACTTCATCAATTTCATTGAGTGTATAAACTGAATATTATTGAATATGTCATTAATCCATTCTGGTATACCACTAATGAGATTATATAAGGGATATATTTATTCTAGAATGAGCTGTGTGAATTGTATTGGTCATGTTTAAGAAATAATATCAAAGTCTGCTGCATCAATATTGAACCCCTGAGATATTTTGCTAGATATATTTCCAAGGGAAGTACAGTGAATTAATTGATCTATATTTTAAGAAGAACAGAAATGCAATGCTTTTTCTTGTTATAGTAACTGAATTGATCAGGAAAATAAAAAAGGCATTCAAAATAATTTTGAGGTGATACTAGTTCTGGGAAAAAGAGAAAATTTTTTTCCTGAAATATAGAGAGAATTATTAGGCAAAAAGAGAGAAGGACCATGTTTTGATTTTAACAAATTAGCCTGTAATAAAAAAATGCAACCAGCAGCAAAACATATAAACAGTAACAAGTTAAGTGTCTGTGAAGGTTCTAGTTTCACGTAGATCCTCCCAGATGCTACTCATGCGCCATGATGCAGGATGAGTAGGGGTTTGGGTTTCATCTCTGTGTGTAGCAGAAAGCTCTTTGGTGTTTGAAACTGACATGGAAAGAATAAACAAGTCTACAACTACATTATTATTGTTATTTGAGTTCCCTTATTTTTCCAATCCAAAGGCCCCTACACTCCTAGAATCTTTGTCACCCTGGACAGATTTCCAAATCCAGCTCCCACCCCACCAAACTTGACCTCAGCTGGCACTGAAGACCATCACAGAGGTAACCGCATGAACATATAACAAAATGGTAGGGGGGAATCTGAACATGTTTTCCCTTTAAAAATTTTTCTTTATTTACTTATTTTTTATAAATTTATTTATTTTATTTTATTTATTTTTGGCTGTGTTGGGTCTTCATTGCTGCATGTGGGCTTTCTCTAGTTGTGGTGAGCGGGGGCTACTCTTCATCGCGGTGCACGGGCTTCTTATTGCAGTGGCTTCTCTTGTTGTGGAGCACGGGCTCTAGGCACGCAGGCTTCAGTAGTTGTGGCACGTAGGCTCAGTAGTTGTGGCTCGCAGGCTCTAGAGCGCAGGCTCAGTAGGTGTAGCGCACGGGCTTAGTTGCTCCACGCATCTTCCCGGACCAGGGCTCGAACCCGTGTCCCCTGCATTGGCAGGCGGATTCTTAACCACTGCACGACCAGGGAAGCCCATCTTTTTTTTTTTTAAACTATCCTCAATTTAAGAGAAGTAGCTGATATTGTATGAGTTATGTATTGGTAAAAGGTTCCTGTCCATATCTCTGTTTAAAGAAAACTATTTCCCATCAAAATCTCTGAAATGACCTGTTTTACAGCAGTTTGAACATTCATGTTCTCATCACCGTCATTATCCAATAATTTAAAGAGATAAAGGTAAAAGGAGAAAAGCCCTTTCTTTTAGCCTGAACATGAATCATTATTCCACCCAGTGACGCATTTTACAAAACACTTTAAAAGGAAAAAAACACCTGAATCATTGCAAACAAATTACATATACCAGAGTCCTTGGCCCTTTCGATTCCCCTCTTGTTAACTGCGATCATAAGCAGAGAAGTTTTCTAGACGTTCCCCCATTGCAGAATGAAATAGTCAGTCTAAGTGGATGAGAAGCCAGCAGCAGGATCCTCTACTCAAAAACTTGCTGCCACCAGTGAAGCGGGCAGGAGGTCAAAAGGGGCCTCAGAGCTGTGCAGCTGGAGACTGGGAGCTGACACCCTCCACAAACACTCCTGGGCACTCAGAATTGCTGCGAGTTTCAACATTATTCTGTAAGAGCACTCAGGAAAGGCCCCTCTTTTCTTTTTTAACAAGCAAGAATTTCAATGGATTCCACAAATTCGTTTTCTAAAGATGCCACTCAGACACACTCAAATGTTCTAAATATGGCTAATGGTTTCCATTACCTGGCGTAAGTTTTGAGCTGTCCTTGCACATACAAGATACAAAATCACTAAGTAGTGACAATTGCAAAGAATGCCTCCAATAAAAGTCTCTGTTATTGTGTTCCAAACTGAACTCAATCCAACATATCGTAAGTGGCAACACTAAATTCAGACACTTCAGCGTCTCAAAAGAGAATTGTAGATGAGCACACATAAATTTTGAAAACACAAACTTGTGTAAGGCAGATGTATAACTTAACTATTTAAAAATTATTAAGAGATCTCAGGATGTGAATGCAGGAAGCCCACAAATATTAACCCCAAAGCTTTCACTGTTGTACAGATTGGACAGTCCCTCTTTGACCCATGGTTATGGAATGGTGCTGGGCTCAGAGTGGGGGAGATGGACCGGGTCCTTCCTTTAAAGGAGTCCACATATCTGTAGAGGAATCAGAAACCAAAGAAACCAGCAATGAAGCTAATAAGATCATTTCAGTAGTGAAAAACAGAGGCAGCTCTACCTGAAGGAGGACCTAGCAATTTTCTAGTTGTAATTTTGATCCTTAAAGAGGATCCATCAAATTGTACAAGCTTTAAGCCCCTCAAAACCCAGATCTTCTCTGGTGATAAGAACCATAGAGAAGAGAGGAAAAGAGGATGGAGCACGCAGGAAGGTGTTGCATGGGGCCAGTCCGGGTACCATGATTAGGGAATGTTTGAACAGAGACCAATGACACGAGGGAGTGATGGAGGGTTCCAAGTAAGGGCAAGGAGGTCGGTGTGGCTGGAGCAGAGTGAAGGAGAGATGAGATGGGGTGACAGCTAGGTGGTGCAGGGCTGGATCTGGGGCCTTTTGGCCACTAGGGCATTGGGTGTACTCTGAAGAAGATGGGAATGAGAGTTGACCTAACATGCTTATTTAAAGACTGTTGCATGTGCCATGTGGCGAACAGACTGTAGGGGCCCAAAGGTAGAGGCAGGGACACCAGTGAGATCGTCCAGGTTTGAGAAACTCGGTAGCTTTAGATCAGAATGATGGGAATGCAAGTGCCAAGAAATGGTGAAATTCTAGATCTGTGTTGCAGGTAGAAAAATGCGGAAAATATGGGGTCTGACCGAAAGAAAGGAATCACTAGTGACTAAGGTTTTTGGCCTTTCATTTTTAATAAAACAAGTATGTTGATAATCATCACAATAGTTTTTGGTTGACCGACAGATGGCAAAGTGTTTATGAAAGACACAGCCTCTCATTTAAATTTCTATTTCACTGGCATTACGAAAGCACACATTTAAAAAATTGTGATTCTTCTGTCATTGCCAGATGGAACAGAACATCTTTCTAAAATATAAAATTATGCTAAATACAGACATAGCAATAATAGAGAAATTGTTTCATATCTTAGATAGCCTATGGTTATAACAAATAATGAATATTAAAGTAAACCTAACATATTCCACCAAAAGGAGTTACGATAGATATATAGAGAAAACTTTCCTATGCATTTATTTTATTTTTAAGTTAAATATCTAAATTTTTAAAAATTTAAACTATATCAAGTAAAACTTTCATTATACCTACAAAAATTGTACAGAATATAAAATTTGCTTAAGTGTTTTCCTGTTGTGCATATGTCCTTTTTTCTTTCTTTTCTATTTTAGGTGACAAAGTCACCTATATGTCTGGGAGATATATTTGCTCATAGGCTCTTTTGCGGTAGCAACAAGCCAACATTTACTGGAGTAAACATTGGTTGAGAAAAGAATTTTAGTTTTGTTCAGTTCAGTTGATATTTACTAAGCACTGTTCTATGCTCCTTGAGGATCTCATGGACAGGAGATATGTACAGGAACAAACAAGATGCTCTGAAACCCACAGGAAAGGCATGAAACCAGCCTCCTTGGGAAGTGGAGCGGGGGAATTACTTCTGGAAGAAATAACAGCTGAATTGATTTTAAGAAGATTAAAACTGGTGAACTATACAGTGTAGAACATGATTAAATTCTAAAATGCTTGGGGTAGTCCATGCTTATAAAGTGGGCGACAAGTTACGGTAGGGTTGCGGGGGAAGAGTAGGCATCAGTGTGTTAGAGGGTGGTACATCTTCTTGGCCCTTAAATTTACCCAAAGATTAGGGGGTATTATTATTATTTTTACTACTACTATTATTTTATAATCAGACTTGGACACTTTACGAAGTAGAATATAAGACTTGTGGGATTTTAAAGAAAAATCGCTGAACTTAAGGGAATGGTATGCTTGTAGGAAGTTTCTCTGGCCAGTAGCCCAAGATTCCTGCAGCTCACACGGATGATGGCTCTGAAGAGCGATTGGCAGCGGAGGTGGGACAGCATGGGAGGCGCGTGGAGAGGAGCATCTGTCTGCATAGAGCGCCTCCCAGAGGCGGGACCCAGGAAATGTTGGGATGCCGGCAAGGGGCCAGGCTAAGGCTGGCACTGAAAACCACAAGAACAAGGAAAATTTCAGCGGCTATAGGATGTGGAGACCCACTCATGCTTTTTGAGCAGAGGGATGGCAGTTGTGGCAATGAGGCAAGAGAATTAACTTGACAGTGTCACAAAGAAGGCATCATGTGTCGTGCAGAAGTATATCCTAGATATCAAACATTTTCTGACCACTTTCCTGGCATCTGGGAATTTATAGAGTGTAACATGCATGCTGGGTTTCCTGCACCTCTCAATCATTTGTTTAAATTAACTTTGATTTTCTTATTTTGCTAGCTCTGTGCTCTGAGCCCCACCAAGGAAACTGGAGAAGCCCGTCTCCTACTTCTCCAGTTAGCTCTGCCTCCAGAATCAGAGTGGAGGCTGCAGGGGATCCCAGAAGCTGAGCAAAAGGGAAAACCATAAGTTCCACCACTCAGAGCTCCCCACCCGTCGGGTTCAACCGCTGTGACCAGTGCTTTTGAGAATCCACAAACCGGAACATGTCAACCTCATTTCCCCCCATGTTTCTCTTGAACACAAAGAAAGCTGTTAACCAGGGAAATCCGTCTGCAACATGGCGTCTTGAAATATGAGTTATTCAATGATACTGTCAGCTGATTAAATGTTATTCACTCTTCATTTTGTCCATCAGCCCAAGCAGAACATTTATATGACACTTGGATCTTGGTGTAATAAGAAAACACACTTGTTTGGTGCGTCTGTGACCTTTGAAATTTTAAAAATTAGGTACTAAGAAATCCCATCAAGTGCAATGCAGCGCAGCCTAAACCCGTGTGTCATCCTTTATGAGGAAAGAGACTTTACTCCCGGCATCAGGTGGATGGTACCTTAGAAATTCTAACAGCATCACAACTGCCCTAGTAATTTTAGTAAGTGACTAGTACTAAATCACACCCATGTCTATAATTTGACATACATATACACTAGAGTGTTACACACATATAATAATATATAACATAGTTACCAATAAATGTATATGTATAAACAAATAAATATATATTTATACAGGCATACCTCGTTTTATTATACTTCAGTTTATCGTGCTTTGCAGATACTGTGTTTTTTACAAGTTGAAGGTCTGTGGCAACCCTGTGTTGAGCAAGTCTACTGGTGCTATTTTTCCAACAGTACTTGCTCACTTCATGTCTCTGTGCCACATTTTGGTAATTCTCGCAAAATTTCAAACTTTTTCATTACTATTATATTTGTTATTGTGATTTCTTTTTAAAATTATTTTTTAAACTTTTTAATTCTATATTGGAGTACAGTTGATTAACAATGTTGTGATAGTTTCAGGCGTACAGCAAAGTTGATTCAGTTATACATATACACGTATCTATTCTTTTTCAAGTTCTTCTCCCATTTAGGTTGTTACATAACATTAAGCAGAGTTCCCTGTGCTATGCAGGAGGTCCTTGCTGGTTATCCATTTTAAATATAGTAGTGTGTACATGTCAACCCCAAACTCCCTAACTATCCGTCCCCCCAACCCTTCCCCTCTGGTGACCATGTTACGGTGATTTCTGATCAGTGATCAACTGCAAAAAGATTGTGACCCGCTGAAGACTCACATGATGGTTAGCATTTTTTAGCACTGAAGTATTTTTTAAATAAGGTATGGAAATTGTTTTTCAGGTATAATGCTGTTGCACACTTAATAAACTACAGTATAGTGTAAAAAGAATTTTTATATGCACTGGGAAACCAAAAAAATGTGTGTGACCTGCTTTATTTCGATCTTCCATTTATTGTGGTGGTCTGGAGCCGAATCCACAATATCTCTGAACTACGCCTATATGTACATATTTAAAAGGGAAAGCAATTCAGAAATGTCTCCTTTCCCTTCCCCTACCAACATGGGATTCATTCAGTTCTTTCAATTATTTTATTCCAATTTAAGTTTTGTAGCACTCATTTTCCTTGTTTTCGTAACTCACACTTGTGGGTTTAAAGGACCTGCCCAGTAGGTATTCTACCTTCTAATAAAAAAAAAAAAAAAACAGCCACAGAGATTAAGAAGACTGTTATTTCTCTAAATTAATAATTTTGGTTCAAAGATCTTCTGTCCTGGAGTGCACCAGGTTAAATGATAAGAACCCCGATTCTAAAGAATCAAATGCTTTCACCCTATTTTCAGATTTTAGTTCTCCGCATAGTTTATCGACACTCTTTTTAAAAATCTTCAACATATAATATCCCAGGTTTAAAAAGTTTCCTTATTTTCTGTCTTATTTACTGATTTTCTCATTATTCATTTAAAACATGCTAGATACATAAATGCTTTGGTTTGCATTTTTAATTCTTTAAGAATTTTCAAATGAGTTCCGTGTGCTATTGCATACATTTTTTTTTCCAGACTAGAAGGACATCGACAGCTCTACTCTGTTGTTAACAGGCTGGTAGCTGTGGAGCACTAATAACAAAGCAGGGACCTAAGGGAGAATTTTGTTTTGTTTTGAAATTCTGTACACACAGCAGTCAGTCAGAATCCGCTCAGCCTGATAAACCATCAAAACTAGCACATGACTCTACACCCCTCCCCCTCCTCTCCTGGTCCACATCCCCATCTCTGGATTCCTCCTTCGCTCCCATTTACCACCTGGTACGTTTCATATACATATTTGTTTCTTGATTTTCTACCCCACTCCTACCCAGAAGGATATGAAGCTGTGAGAGCAGAAATCTTGCCTGATTTGTTCAGCACTGAATCCCCAGGGCTGAGAGAATTATCTGGCACACAGATGATCCATATTATTTTTTGAGCAATGCAGTTTTGATGATGCAATTTTTGAAATTTTGAAATAAAGCCAATTTTTACAGTCCACCCTTCAGGAGAAATATCATATGCCAAGCAAGCAAATCAGAACTTAAGAACAAAGACTCCCGGTGCCTAAAAGGGACCTTAGAACCTTAGAATATGGTACAACTGTAAATATAATGAGAGTGGACCAGCAAATGTTATGCACATTTAAAAAATGTTTTTCTGGGCTTCCCTGGTGGCGCAGTGGTTGAGAATCTGCCTGCCAATTCAGGGGACACGGGTTCGAGCCCTGGTCTGGGAAGATCCCACATGCCGCGGAGCAACGAGGCCCGTGAGCCACAAGTACTGAGCCTGCGCGTCTGGAGCTTGTGCTCCACAACAAGAGAGGCCGCGACAGTGAGAGGCCCGTGCACCGCGATGAAGATCGGCCCCCGCTCGCCACAACTAGAGAAAGCCCACGCACAGAAACGAAAACCCAACACAGTCATAAATAAATAAATAAAAATTAAAAAAAAATGTTTTTCTTATAACTTTATCTTTTCACTTCATGAAGTGAGAGTACTTTTTCCCACAAGTGAAAGCCAACACTACGTATAAAATGCTCTGTACTACATACACCTGCATCTTGTTTATAGGAGCCAATGCTGAATATATTAGCTAATTATAGGTATGCAAATTTCTTGTCTTCTTTAATGCAAAAAAACATATAAAAGCATGTGAAATAGTGTAGCACTCAGGCCCATAGTTGAATATCCAATTTCCATTAGATGAACTTGGGCTAAACGGTAGAGACAGATAAAAGTCAGAACAATAAGGAAGATTATTCATAATTCAAAAATCTTCACATTCCACTGTCACTCTTCAGGGTTGAAGACACTAAAATGGAAAAATCTAAATTGCAAAGCAAATTATCATCTATTGATTCATTTCTTAGGATGCTTATTGCAGAAAAAAATTAAATCTAGAGGCTGGAAGACTAGCAAAAAGGAGAAAAATGTTAGCTTTGGAAACTCTGTGAGGTAATATGAAAAACTGTGGGATATTTATTAATATAGATATCCATGCTCACAGGGGTGGGGACCTGGCAAGTTTGAATGACAAAATGAAGAAAATTGTGATTTACGTTAAAATACTTGGAAGGGAATTTTCATAACAAGAATTGGCAGCTGCCCAACACATGATCAGTGCACTTGCTTTCGAGACCCCGTGGCCATCAAGATGAAACAGACTGATGTGACAAAGCCAACCTAATCAAGGGAAAAATGCTTTCTTAGTGGGAAGAATCCAGAACCTTATCTGTAGGCAGAGAGCTCCACAGAGCTGGAGGTCACGTGGCATCCTTCAGTCAGAGGTATGGCTTCCCAGGGTTTCTTTGCTCTAACAGGTTGTGTAGGCAGAATAATGCCTCCATCCCATCCCAAAGACGTCCATATCCTAATCCCTGAAACCTACAAATACGCACGTTACATGGCAAAGGGGAATGAAGGCTGTACATGGAATTAAGGCTGCTGATCAGCTGACCTTAAAGAGTTTATCCTGGGTGATCTGGGTGAGCCCAGTGTCTTCATGAAGTTCTTTTACATAAGAGGAAGAGGGAGACAGAAGAGTCAGGATCAGAAGGATGGCAGCATGAGAAAGACTCACCGAGCTACCGCTGGCCTTAAAGATCGAAGGGGCCATAAACCAAGGAATGTGGGAAGCCTCTAGAAACAGGAGAAGGTTAAGAAAACGAATTCTTCCCTAGAGCCTCCAAAAAAAAAAAAAAATTGCAGCCCTGTATTTAAGCCCAGTAAGACCAATTTTGGACTTCTGAGCTCCAGAGCTATTAGATAATAAAGTTACATTCTGTTAAAGCACTACATTTTTGGTAATTTGTTATAGCAGCAATACGAAGCCCATACACAGGTGGACTCAGTCAATCTATTGTCGATCTACTGTTGATCTATCATGTGTTCATGAGCTGCCCTCCAGGCTTCACTGCTTCTATCAGCCCACTTGTGGAGAGCACAGGGCTGCTCTGCCCATCCATTTCCAACGCCTAAGTTACTGTCTACGTAGTCAGGACCAACAGGTCACCTCCTGCCTAACCACCAGGGCTTATTCTTTGGCTGTTGGTTGACGTGTATCTAGATCACCAGGACAAATTTAAGTCTGGTAGAACCAAGGAAGTCTCATATCTCTCTGTATATTTGCTCTGTATAAAGAAGTACCAAGGATAGGGCAACGTTCTTTGCCCATTTTCTGGACTCAATGGCTAATCCACTGGTCACTGCACACCAGTCAGTGTTACATGATTCTCTCTTGAGATAACTTCAATGAGGAAAGACAGAAAGAGTCCTCCTAATGGGACAGGTTGCACACTGGATGGCTGACCCTGTCTGTACGAGTAATGAATGATTAGTATACTATACTATAACTAGTATTTCAGATGATCATTCAGAAGAATACAACATGGCCAACTAGGAAGATAAACTCTGGTGTTTTGGTTTTTGTCCTGTTAACATTAACTTTTTGAAAAACTAGGTTGGAAGGAGGCAGCCTTCCCAAAGTGTTCCTCCTGCATCGTTTTAATGCTCTTGTCCGCAAGTCCTGCTCTTACTGGACTTGTTCTGGGAAGGAGGCATAGTTTGGGCCTCTGATTTCTCTGTAGAAGAGGATGAAAAAGATAAAGCAGGGAACCTGGGTTCTAAGGCATCTAAGGCATCCTGTTCATGCATCTAGTGGACACCTTTGGTAAGCCAAACCTAGAGGTTCTTGAGCAAATCCTTGCACTTAATCAGAGAGATTTTGGACGGAACTTTTCTTATGTCTGTGTTTTCTCCAAGGCTCGACAGGAATTTCAGGCCTCAAATGTCTCTTGAAGATGCGAGGAATCTCTACTAGTGCCCAGAGCAAGCCACGGATCACCTTCTACAAAGTAAATACCTAAAGGTGGAGTGAGGCAGTCAGTATGTTCAAAACCTTAAGGTTGTCCTTCTGCTGCCCTTACTCGATTTTGCCATAAACTCCAGTCTCATTGGGTATTTGTCACTGTTTGGATAAAGAAGTGTGGATTTTAGGCATGTGGAAGTTATACTCGAAACTCTTATCCACTGAAGACCTTAAGAAGTTTTGTTGTTGGGACGACCTTCAAAAGCGACTCTCAGGCTTCCCTGGTGGTGCAGTGGTTGGGAGTCCGCCTGCCGATGCAGGGGACGTGGGTTCGTGCCCCGGTCCGCGAGGGTCCCGCATGCCGCGGAGCGGCTGGGCCCGTGAGCCATGGCCGCTGAGCCTGCGTGTCCGGAGCCTGTGCTCCGCAACAGGAGAGGCCACAGCAGTGAGAGGCCTGCGTACCGCAAAAAAAAAAAAAAAAAAAAAAAAGCAACTCTCTTTCTTTCCTTTTCTTTTTTTCCTTCTCTTTTCCCTTCTTTTCTTTTATTCTAATGAGACTTGATAGTATCCCCAGATTTGAGATATGACTTCTCCAGGACCCAAGGAGTTCTACCAACTATTATGTTTCTTATTCATTTCAGAGTGGCATCAGGAGAATATTTTTCATCAGTTGAGAAATAGCCCTGATTGTTCAAATATTCCTTGTTGGGTCACCCCTCATAACTCTGCAGAATTTACAAGCTAGCTTCACCTTGTCATGAGTCACCCTAGTTGCAATTCTGTTGGCCTGCTCTTTTATAGGCCTGATAATCATTACACCATCAAAGTCATATATCAGAGTATCTTCTATCATCAGTAAATGTGAGTCCCTTCACAAGAATTTTGGCCACCGGTAAGAGAATTAACATATCCTGTGTGAGAACTGTTACAATAGACAGTATGGTCTCTCGGGGATAGGCCAATTGAGATTGGCTTTTTCTCAGAAATTGGAATTGGGGCAAAAAATAAAGAATTTTCCAGATCAATGACAGCACTGAAATCCCTGGTGCCCACTGAGTTTCCTTATTAGCCTGAACTATATTGTATACTGTCAAAGCCATAGGGAGAACATTCTATTTAGACGCTAATAATCTACAAAGCTGACCTAGAAAAGCTGACTTGCTTTGGTAAAATAAGTCTTTTGTATAAGGAGGTGTTGGGAGCCAGGGGACCAGTTCCTACTACCTCCTTTGTTAATACAGATATTGCTAGCACCTCTCCAGAAAATCTATTTTGTTTTAGTTTTGAGCATGTTGGACCTTGGTTGGCCAAGGGGCTTTCACTTAGTTTATATAATCACAACTGGATTATGCCACCATACCTATTCCCCTTGTGTGTCATGGGAATGTAAACTCACTGTGGTCTGCACATGTGATATGTCTAGGCCAGTGGGTATGAAAAATTACCCTTTGTTTCTGAACATTACCATTCTCTTTCCAAACAACCTCTAATTCTTTAGTGTAATGGCCAGGTAAAATTACATTGATTAAGCCCAGAAAATATGGTTTCCCAGATTCTTGCCAATCAAACAAGCCTCAGCATGTGGCCTCAACTCTCCTGTTGGGAATGTCACAAGAGTAACTCAGCCTCCCCACCCCCTTGCAGTCATTTGTTATAGCAGCAAGAGGAAACTAATACAACCTATATGACAACTGTTTTTCCATTTCTTTCATTAATGACCATACAAACACCTCCCAAATCGAATCTGTCCTAGGTTGCCCTGTCCCATTTTTGTCTAGCCTTTCTGTTGCCTGTGATTCCTCATCTTTTCATGGCTGTTTGCACCAGCTTGACCAAAGAACCCACTAGCCTCTTTCATGGTAAGTCAAGCAAGAGTGCCCTAACTTCCTCTTGGACATCTTCAACTAATTAAAAAATCAAGAAATATGGGGGTCCTCTAAAAGAGGGCTCCCCAGATCACTGTACCATCCATTGTTTGATCCAAAAAGATATTTGGTGCCATTTGATTTGGGGCATGGTCACAGATCAATCCAAGTTGGCTTCATCTGTCCATACCCCCTCTCTTCAGGATCAGTGATGGGGTTGGAGGTAATATGATAACTCTACCCTTTGGGGTAAGCCTCATACACCATGTTTTCTACCCAGGTCAGAGGGACATAACCTTGGATTAGAGGCAAAAGCATTAGGCTGCATAGCTGCTACCTATGATTAACACTTATTCTACTTAAAGCCTGATATCACTAATATCCATCGGAGACTAATAGTCTTTGGTTCATTATCAATATCCCTGGTAATATTTTTACCTCAATCCTTGCTTATATTCATTGGAACAATTTCCCAGTTCTTTTGCGCCCAAACCTCTACAGTCCCAAGTCCATGGCTCTCTGGACACGTCTAATAATGACAGATGGGACTAAAGAGAGGCATTACTCCTTGAAGAGAACATTTTACCAAGAGCCAAGTTCGCCTTTCACATCTGCCCCACCTGTCTACAATACAGATACTAGCACACCAAGTACAATTTTCATATTTTTTACATGTTGGATTTTATATCCTTGCTAAATGCCTCAGACATCTCTGCTTGCTTGGTAAGACCCAGTGGAAACAATCCTTTCTCTTTGGATTATAATTTCTACACAATATAATGTTGTGACACCCAGGATCAAAGGGATAGCAGACATATTCCACTGAAGTAGTTCCTTTCTTTCATAAATGCAAAGTTGTATGGTTTCATACTAAGAATCATCTGGCCACCAAGATGGTATTACAGAATTATCTCCATCCCTTTCAGTTTTCGTATGTGTGCTCCACACCATCTTAACAAAGTCTGTGAAGTCTGTGTATCAATCCCACTTTGGACACCAATCTGCATGGTTGATTTGAACTGTGCTGTGTGTTCCCACGAGAGACTGAGAGGCTGGGGAGCTTAGGGACAGTCACCACCCACTAGAGATGAGACACATTCTTGGCTTTGTACAGGTAAGTTTGTAAATTAAAGAACATGGCAAGGAGTTTGAGCCAAAATGGTGAACTGCTGTTCCTTAGACCTATTTGGGCATGCTGAACAAGCTTTGGGGACTGAAGAAAGGGGGAGTTGGGCAGCTGGATCCAGTAGCAAGGACTTCATGGTTAAGAAGAGGGATAATTCTGGATACAGCCTGGTTTTTAACTCTTGGATTAACTGGCCTTTCTTGGAGTCCTATACGGACCATACAAAATATGGAGGTTATAAGTAAAATTGGTGGTATCTGTTTTATTTTGTTGCTTTCCTGATCCACATAAGAAACAGAAACACTAAATCAGGAGTAGTACAGATACATTCTCACCACTTTTGACATTTTTTAGGCTTTGAAAGATCTATCACACTCATGGCATGGGTAATGGTTGATGCAAGGAGATGGTGATACCCATGAGAAGAGGCAACAGTGCCTGGCAAGGGTGGTTGGCTTTGGTGAGATACAGTGATGGAGAGTGTCAGAGGTGCTTGGCAGGCCAGGCCAGGAGGGAGCAATTGGAATAAGGGCACCAGCTAAGGACGGCTTGCTTATAATCACCACCATCGACTCCTGAGGGCACTGGGCTCCCTCTGCATGCAGCCAACAGCAGCAAGAGAGGAAAGAAACGGTGCCTCTCATCCCACAGCTGATAGGCATGTTTCTGAACATAGATACTTGTCAGGTGACCACTGGAAATAACTGGATGTGTATGTGGCGGGGAGAGGGGTGACTCTGCAGTATCTTTATCAGCAGAAAGAGGAAATATTCAGTGAAACAGGAATTCAGAAACATGCCTGACTAAAAGAGCTTGATGGAATTTCAGAGTCTCCGTTGACAGAGAGTTCTTTCTCCTGTGATCTGATTTCAGTATCTCTTAGAACAGGATAGGGTTATTTCAGCCTGCAAATAGGGGGCCCAATTCTTACCCCACCTCCCCAGCTCCACCCTGCTTCTCACCAGGAGTCCCCAAACAGCTCCATCTTGAAAGGAGAACACTACGAGACACCGAGAGAAGCTTTCTGTCAAATATACAAGCCGCCATTCTACCATCTATATGTGACATTATTTGTGTCTTTAAGATGTAAGAGGAAAACAGAGGGGTGATATTTATGAGGGAAACATTTTATTCCTGGTATGCTTCTCCATCACCTGTGAAGGCAGTAAAATCTATATAAAACATCAACGTTGAGCGTATTTGCATTATATATAAAAGAATAGGGGATGTCTGGGAAGATAATCCTCTTCTCTAGTGGACCAGGAGGGAGAGAAACTGGCTTAAGAGCTATAGGTGGTGGCAGTAGAAAGGACAGTAGTTAAAGGAGAAGCAAATGAAGCCAGTGTCAGGGAGTCGGTGAGGCCTGGGGACTTTCACTGGGCTATAAGGGTAACTCAGAGCAGACCTCCTGCTCCCCACATCTTTTTAGTTTGCAACCTCCTAGAATCCAGTTTTGACGCATCCCCAATTCCCCTTCATTCGGTCCACACCACGGAGTCTCAGAACCCACCCACCCTCCCGCCAATAACACTTATTGTTTTCCTGCTCCCTTTCATCTGTCTCTATTTTCCTCGAGCCCCTGCCCCAGACAGCAGATTCCATCACTTGTGGTTTGTAGCAAGGATGGTGTCCACTCCCACCCCAAAACCCACAGGGAAGGTACGGTGAACCTGCCTTCTAAGCAGAGTACTGGAGGTGAGATCCCCGCATTCCCACTGGAACACTTTTTGCCTTTCCTCATGAATACAGACTGGATATTGTAGTACTGTTCACCCACTGCTACAACTTCACCCACTGTTATAGTACAGGGACATTTTGGGATAGTGAGGCTTTTCTGAGCCGGCCTGGGGAGACTGGTCTCCTTATATACCACTATGTTAATGGAAAATACATTTCAATCGTAAGATTCTTTCTTTCAAACAATCTTTGGAAATTGAAGACAGCTTGTATAGATCCAAAGGAAATGCACAAATTGTTCCATCCAAAAATTAAATACGAGTAACAAAAGCATTAATGCCCACTCCGTGTTTTACTCTGTGTTCAAGAGGCAAATTAATGAAGGAGGATTGTAAATACAAGAGACCAATTTGAATTCTGAAGAGCCCTTAACAAAGGAGATTTTTTTCTTTCACTTGTATTAAAGGTTTGGTTGAAAAGTGCACTGGGGCTACCAAACAGGAACTGTTATCGTATAATGATCACTGGTAGCTTTCCTTGAAACATTTAAAAAACAGCTGTAACGATGAAGTGCACCTAATAGGGGAGAGGTGTGACAAAACATCTACAGGATAGTTTGGGTATAAAGACACATTTCTTCCAATAAGAGTCTGATTCTGAATGACTGAAATACGAGCTAGAAACTCACACATGCTTAAAATAAGTCAGAGAGGCTCTTGTCCTGCATGGTATCTGGCTCCAGTGGTGTTAACCATTTCCAAGATGGCACACGCAAGCACGCAGAGAGCAGGGTCAGTAATGAATATACAAGTGCCATCAGGTTGATGAGGTCTGATGGATTTAGAATGAACTGGAACAATAACCTTGGTGAAGCTGGAGACGTGATCAAAGGCTCAAAAGAGGTGACAGCAAACTCATTTACTTAGAGTGGATTAATGAAACTGATCGCGGAAATACAGGCAAGCACAGAGCCACAAGGACATCATAAAGAAGAGAAGTGTGCACCATCATCTATGTATGAGCCTAATCTGATGTAGAAGCTTCTGTGCTGTTTCTACCAGTATTTTGACAAAATGTTCTCTCTAGTTCTCTGTGCCTGGAAAACCCAGAGACTGTTTAGAAGGGAAAAAATCAAAAGGATGACAGATAAACAAGATGCCTCTTCCTTGGTTCAACGATTTAGAGATTTCTCACCTAGAAACAAGGTCTAATGGTGATAAATCAGCAGCAGTAAGAAGCAAAGTGTTAGCAGGATGACAGAGGCCAGGTGTTTTCTGCCGTCCCTCCTAAAGGCCAAAGGAAAAAAAGTGACTTTAACGCGGGCTGAAGAAGTTTAGGGTGGATATACAGTTGGACTATGCCCCTGAATGAGGGATTCGTTCTTCAGGTAGAGGTCTTCTTTTCTAAAATATGATATAGGAGCTCTCATTCGGAAATGTGGCGGGAAAAAAAAAGCCTGGTGAGAAATTGCTAGGTTAGACCCGGGGTCCTCTACCTGTGACAGAAATGCAATAGGTTGACATTTAGATAGGTCATCTGTTTCTTTTGTTAATTATCAGAAAGAATACAAACTGATTCAGGGGGTGGGCAGATAAAAAGATAATTCATTAAAATAGAAGGAGAGCGCGGCCCAAAGACGAAATGAAGTGAAAATAACCCAAGCGAATTTTAGCAGTCCCAGCAAGGAAACTTCAAAGATTAGAAAAATACCCGCTACATCATTGTTCCTGAGTCTTGACCCCATAAATTGCTCTCTGACTCATCCCTGTCTTGCCAAGAGAACCTTCTGTACTTGGTGGTTTTAATCAGGACTCTCGCAGCAGGCTGGCTCTATTTCAACACCATATCAGTCTGATTGCTTAACTTTCATTCACTTTAGGTTATTAAAATGGTCTCATTCCAGTTACAAAGAATGTTGCTTGACCATTTTGACTTCAGTCCTAGTCTCCTACACATCCTCCAACATCCCAGCCTCAGGAAGCAGGCTGGACCATGAACTCCAGCCTCTGGTTCTCCTCTCCCCTCCCCTTCTTCCTCTTTCTTTCTCTTGTACTGCTGTGGGGAGGGAGGCGAGATGTTTCCTGCACTGAAGCAGCCGGAGGAGGCTCTGACGCCGGTCTCCTCTGCCTATGTGGTCCACGGCTTCCGTGCGACCAGGTGGCTGTAACTCTCTGATGCCCCAAGTGGACGGCCTCACTCTGCATCTTCTGACCCCATCTTGCTTCACCCTGAGCTTCCAGACTCCTGCAGGAACACACCCACATCCCCGACACCCCTGGACTCCTCTCTCCTGCAGGGGTCCATCTTCCTTGAAGGGACCTTCAACTTGAGGGAACACTGTCCTTGCCCACTACGTCTGACCATACCTCTATGCTGTCTCTCCCCTGTGCCCTGGTGGCACAAGGCAAGTCACCAGCTCTGAAGCTGAGCTGACAGCCAGTCTGGGAAGAAGATGCCAGTCTTCCTTTTTTGCTGCCACCTACAAACTACGGCCTGTTTTTATCCGAATGACCACTCTTTCCCCAACATGGCTTCCTTCTTTCTCCCACTTCCCCTGTTAAACTTCTCAACAGAAAAGGCCATCAAACCAGAGAGGCCTCTGGCTGCTTCTTTCACCCATTCTGTTTTAGCTCCCGGCTGCGATGTAGCTCAGCATGGATCACATATCACAGGGCTCCTGCGTTCATAAAGGTTGTGGTCCCTGAGAAGCCTTAGCTTCTCCATCGAGCCAACACTTCCCCAACACCCAGAAGCAATCTCCTTGGGGAGTGACCAGCACTCCTGGCCTTTGTCACGCTGTGTACCCTCCCTCCTGCTCCCTGATGGAATTGAAAAATGATGAGATCACATATTTTGGAAACAGGTCCGTTACGTATGGTGTGACATGATCTCAAACTCACGTGTTTATGACTTTCGTCATTTTCATGTCAGGATGTTAACCTCTCATCTGTTGTCAGTGGTAAGCACTTAGTAGCCCAGCTGCTGAGGGGCCCGCTGGGGGCTTCTCAGTAAGAACATGTGGAGAAGCAAGTGGACATTTAGACTATAAACTCTGGGAGCTGGTGAGGAATATCATGAGAGTTCCAGTCTGGGCAAACCTACCCTTGGTTGCTCTAGCTCTCCGAAGGTCTCGAGACTCTTGTTCAAGGCCGGGCTGCCGTGCGCCAGCATTGGTGCTGAGATAAGCGGCAGCTCCAGGAAGAGAAGGGACACTGTTCTTGCCTCGGCAAGGCACTCCTTGTAGGCAGTGGCCCAAGCTCTGCAGCCGTCCCTGGAGTGATAACCCTGGCCGGCCCGCCGACTCAGGTGCCTTTGTTCCCCAGCAACCAGCCTTAGCAACAAGGGACCTGGGTTTTGCCCTGGCAGCTAGAAGTCAGATCCGGCTTGGTGAAGCCAGCTCTCCTGAGAAAGCAAACTTGCATAAAAGGTGCACCTCAACTTAATTCTGACTTTCTTTCTGTATCTCCCCTCGCCTGGAACAAAAGAGTAATTAACCCATCATTTGTGTGGAAGGTGCTATTTCTCTATTGGCTCATTAAGAGACATTATCCTCTCTGCTATTAGCTTGTGAAATTATTACAAATCCCGCTGCGCACCTGTGTTAAATAAACTACAGGCAAAGACAATTTCAGTCTCTGAGCATAACTTGCTACCACCTGACCCCCCAATACAGCAAGGTCTTAGAGTGTAGCTTGTTAAAGTCACTGCCTTTCTCCTTTTTCTCTATGCAGATCTAACGGTCACTTATCACCAGCTGTTTCCACCTCCTCACGTTCCCTCATCTGCCGCTTGGCTGCTGGCCACCTCTCCACAGTGTTTTCTGGAAGGTTGTCAGTCAGCGGCCCTGCCACCGCTCCTACAGACGGAGAGCCTCTCATTTCTAAGTCTTCCTCCTTTATGTCAGAGTTTTCCAAATGCTCCCCTGTCCCCTCCGAAACTACCCACACTTCCCTCAGAGGCAGTGGCCACTTTGTTCTTCTCCCACTTTCTCAATCACGTTGAGATAGCCACAGGAGGCTACCCGAGGTTACCTCCCTTCCTTTTCTGGCTTCTTCTGACTCAGAAGTCTACCTTTCTACATTTTCTGGGACAAGCCTGCCCACTTCATTTAGCCATTTACTGTCTCTATGCATGCCTCTCCTCATGTTTTTGCGTATCACCAGCTACCCTCTCCTCTGAACCATTTCATAGGTTCCAAAATCTCCCTAAGTATCCTTTCTTGAAATGTGCTACTTCCCAAAATACCCTGCCAAACAGTGGGCCCCGGATTTCTCTTCTCTGAAGGTTACCTGACAAGCCTGCGTGACCCAGCCCTGGACACTCAGCGCTCTGCTCTCATCTCCACCCCTGTTCCCCTCACTTACCAGCTTCCAGCCACACTCCTTGTTAGTCAGGGTTATGGGTTGAATTGTGCCCTCTCAAAGATACACTGAAATCCTAACCCCAGGTACCTCTGAAAGTGAGCTTATTTAAAAACAGGGTCTTTGCAGATGTAATCAAATTAACATCAGGTCATTAGAGTGGGCCCTAATCCAATATGACTGGTGTCCTTATCAGAGGAGAAGAGGCGCAGACAGAGACACACGGAGAGGAGAAGCCCATGGGATGTCAGAGGCAGTAATCGCAGTGATGCACAGATAAGCCGGGGAACGGCCAGGACTGAGGGCCACACCAGAAGCCAGGAAGAGGCGAGCAAGCATTCATTCTACCAGAACCTCCGAGGGAACCTGGCCCTGCTCACACCTTGATCTTGGACTTCCGGCTCCAGAACTGTGGAGAATCAATTTCTGTTGCTTTAGGCCCTCCCCAAAGCGTGGTACTGTGTTCCAGCAGCCCTAGGGGACCAACGCACTCCTGGAGTACACGCAGCCCAGCCTGCCTCCGGCTGCTTTCTGCCGGGACACTTCTCCTCAGAGACTAACTCTGTGCTTCTCTCTCACTGCTTCCGGGCTCTGCTCAAACGCTGTTCCTCAGAGATGACTTTCCTGAGCATCTTACACGAAACAGAAGTCGATTCCTGCCGCCCTCCATCACCCTCTGCCTTCATTTCCCTGCTACGTTTTCTTCGTGGTCGGCACCACCATCTGACACGTGATAGACCTACATGTTTATTTGTTTCCTGTCGCCTCCCCCCATTCATCTGAGTCTAGTTCATTCACTGCTGTACGGCCAGGGCCAAGAACAGAGCCTGGGACTGTATGGCTGATCAATGAATATCTGTTGAATGAATATACTCATGAATTCCACTTTCACGTAATATCAGTGTATTAATCATTGGGACCTGTTTGCTTGTTCTTTTATGCTGGCATGTGCAAATGGTCCTTTGATTCTAACTTCCCAGCGGCATTCTGTCTATAACACTATGAGATTGTCAGGAAGCGATTTCCTTAATTTATATTTTCCACATATACTAACAATAACCCACATGTCTTAACCCACTTACTCTGACTGGCAGTCTGTGTGCATTTTCTCTGCAGCGATGTGGATTCATTTTGCGGTCTGGGAGACGAAAGCTCAGAGAGGTAAAGAAACTTGCCCGAGATCACAGAGCTAGAAAGTAGGAGAGCAGCCAGGGTTCAAAGGCAGGCAGCCTTGCTCCAGGGCCCGTGCTTGTCAGCTCAGTGGGACGCTGTCTCCTGACATCTAGTAACTCATAAAGGCTCTTTCTCAAAAACTGTGGAACAATTTATGATGAAGGAAAGAGAAGAAATGATTCAAAACTAATCAACTGAAAAGATGGATAGCACCTTCTCTTGAATTCTGTGAGGTAGAAAGAACTGAGAATAAAATAGAAACTATGAAGCCCTTTAAGTGTAGTAGATAGGAGCAAGTCTGAATTTTTTTTTTAACATATGAAATGCTCTAAATCAGTCTGAGTAGAATAAAAATTATGGGAGAGGGGGACAGTATGCGTATTTTTATACAGAGAAGTCAATTTCTATGTTCTAGTTAACAGCACTAAAGAAAATAATGCTACTGGGAAAAAATGAGTGTAAATGGTACAAACATATTGAAACTATATGGACATGATCTCATACACACACACGCACACGCACACACTCGCACACACATACACAGACACACACACGCGCACGCGCTCTCCAAAGGACTGATAACCTTAAGTCTAACCCCTATTTCATCAAGCCTAAGTGAGTGTGACTTTGGCTATATTTTCTGGCAACTTCTAATTTAAAATCCAGTGTACTCATCACTGTAGGAAGTAGGAATTTTTCTCTGACTCCACAAGGCTAGGTTTTAAAAGACTCCACAAGGCTAGGTTTCAAGACTCCACAAGGCTAGGTTTTAAGCATTTTGCAAACAGACTCACAGGATATGGGGATTTGCTTTTCCATGGAGCTCATTTGCACAAGGTGTTATATTGCCCTGTTTACATGTTGTTCTTCCAGGGGGTTGTGGATCCCTTAAAGGTAGGATCTATGTTATTAATATTTGATTCTCCTACTAACCCAGAACAGGCTGTCGATAAACTCTTCTTTCCACTAGAACTGGAAATTCCATTTCTTTAAAAACAAGAAATGTTTTATTGGAGTTAGGATGATGATAATTGGGGAGAGTTTCGTTGGGAGTTAGCAAAATAAAATCAGTGTTGGTTTCTTAGAGAAATCGTTCTTATCTTCAGATTGCAAGCATTTACTGTCTAAGATCTTCATATACTTGGGTTACACAATTGATGGCTGAAGACAATTTTTCATATACAAAGAGGCCATCAGGCCAAAATCTAAATTAAATCAGTGGTGGTCACCAGCCATTCATCCATTACAGAGACATGGATATAAGTCCTTCTCACGTGTAACATCATATGATAAAGTCTGAGTTTTTACAAAGGCATGCTATTTAAGTGAATGGTCTTATGTTTAAAAAAGACATTTTAAAATTATAAAAATTTTTAGATTTAATTGTATTAAACTTTTATTAAATTTAATTTATTAATTTACAATGAAATAAAGTATTCAAACATTTAAAAATAATCCCTTCTTGTCACATAAAAATGTGCAAATACCTTTTTATCTCCAGACAACATACTGCTTTGAATGCCACCACGTAGCACACCCATGGATACATATACCCCTGTCTGTGTATGCCTGCCCGGTGTGAACTGGGGATGCCCACCTGCCTACTCTATTTATGCATGAGAAGAAATGGGGGAAAACACAGGAGGGAGGAGTGTAAATAAATCCAAATCATTATAACTCATGAGAGGCACTTAGTATTATCCCTAAATCAATGAGATGTCCTTAATGTTCTTAACTGATGAAGGTTCCCGGAAAGAATGAAAAAAGGATTTTTGAAAAACCATTAAAAAATTATCGACATTTAGGCACCTCCTAAAAGATGCCTATAGTACATATACATGAGCAGGTTTTCATGTCTAAAAACTACCTAGATTATCTAAAGCTCATTTTATTATGACATTCCCAACAATTTAGGAGGCAGCGTGCATGGCAGACATAGTTCAAATATTACTGACAGCCATCCACGCCAATCACACCTCTGCTCTTTAAAGCTGGGGGACCCGCCTACATCTTAGCTACTCGTCAGCCCACGGAAATGAGCTGCACCAGATGAGCTGTGGGGTGTTTGCTACAATGCCTGGATCTTCTGCTTCCACTGTCTCCTTCCCCCCTCCTCTTTTGTTTTTCCTCAACTGCTTTTCTTCTGATCTTATCTCAGTCTGACTTTAAACTCTTGTTTGCATGACACCCTCCTATCCCAATTTTTGGACACTTGCTGGTCTTCAAAGCATTTCCTAACTGAATGTTGTGCCCGGGTCAGGGCACCCAGTGGATTGCAGACTCTCCCATAGTCACTGGTGGTTGCTGAACTCACCACACCCATCCTTCTCCCCTCATTTCCACCTCCCTCCTGGGAGGGAACCAGGAGAATGCCTCAAATCCAAGTTCACTAGACCAGTAGGAGAAGTTAGGGACACGGTTTCTGTCTGCTGATTTATGGAAGTGAATTCTCGACTTTGTACCTATGAGATCCGGCATCATTTTGAACAAAACTTAATTTCTTGGCTTCATTCTCTGAAAACTGTACAAAGCACTGCAATAAGGAATGAGAAAGCCATGATTTATGACCCTCCACATACAGGAGATTTAATTCTGCCTTTTGCTCAGCGGCCTATCCATTGTGTGGACAAAGTCAATACCAATAATGAAATGTAGACGGAAGGGCTAAATCAATTCAATAAAACGCAATAGAAAGACTAGAAGACTGAGCAAATTTGGAAAGTATTTGGACAATAGGTAATTACAAAAATCAATGCCCGTATATGAAGAGATGATAGGCAGCCATCTGTCACAAAGGGAGAACCATTAATGATGGTTTGGGCTTGAGTTAGAATGAGAGAACAAAACAGGTCTGTGCAAAGTCCCTACACATCTGTATATCTGTGTGTGTGTGTGTGTGTGTGTGTGTGTGTATGTGTATACACAAGCACACATGTGGGCTCCCAGTGCGACTGAAGGAGAGACGAAGAGAAACTCCAGATGGCTCACTCTGCATTTTATGTGGCCCTCCTACATTTGCCCCGTTCCTTTGGCTCACGTTTACTAACTTTGATCTCATTTTGTCAACATGACATCAGGCTGTGCCCTACATACCTTTCCCTTCCTTGTCATCACAGCCTCCCAGGTACCCGGGGGACATTATCATGGGGTCCTGTCTGCGTCCGGAGCCTTTAGGAGGTGGAGGAGAGGAATGAATTCCACATGAACCACAGCTCTAAGGATCAGCTGTCGGGGAAGGTGATACAGGCAACCTTGGGGGGCACCCACAGCAAAATGAAAAAGTGATCACACATACACCCAGACCCATACATACACACATAAGATAGAATAGTGACTTAAGTGTCTTAACTGTGTTCCTGGCCAAAAAAGAATATGAATAACTGAGTAGTCACCACTTAGCAGTTTGCATCCATTAAGTCATTTAGTCCCTACAGAGACTCTACAGGGGAGGTATCAGCATCTCTATTTTAAAGGTAAGAGTCAACAATCAGTTTGTTCAAGGAGACACAGCTGGTGAGTAGGCAAGCGGTGTGGGAAGATATATCTCTCTGACACTGATGTGTGTGCTGGGCACCCCTTCCCTCACACCACCTTCAGTCTCCCACAGGGCATGGGGATGCTTCTAATGTGGCCATACACAAGTCCGTAGTCAGTTAGCTGTTGGGTGCCATTGCTGTGGAGAGGCTTCAAAGCCAGTCATGGATCATGTAGACAGAGGCAGCAACTTTGAACTTGCCCAGTCATGGCATCTGACTGCGTTGTTTCATGTTTGGCCCCTGACGGCTCTTTCTCTTCTGCCCACAGCTGAGCAAGCTGATAACAAAGCTCTCATGCCTCTTCCTTTGGCACCAGTAGGAGGTTCAAGCCATGCAAGTCCCTGTCTGCATGTACGAACCCCACCCTGGTACAGCCCATAACCACCACCAAATCCCTGAGCCATTCTTCTTCCCTGTGCTCTCCAGCCAAGTTCAGCCCCTTATGGGAGCCGCCCTGCTCACCCTCATAAGCCTCATTATGTGAGTAACACACCTTTTCACACTCTCGTGGGGTGTGTGCAGTGTCCTCAGTCTTGATATCGGAACCAAATCTGGGGGAGGAGTCCTGCTGCTGAGGGGTAGCCACACCACTTCTGAATCAACTTTATGCCAGTCATGGGATGAAACACTTTCATGGTCTCTAGAGAAACCCTCAAAGGCATCATCTTCCAAAAATGATGGTACGTTACCCCTTAATCAGAAATCTATCCTTCATTTTGAATGGCTACTTTGTTTTTTACTAAAGGCAGAGAATGATTACAATAATTACTATTTGGGACAGGAGCCACATAACTTTATTCTTAGATCATTTTAAGAGTATTTTTTGACACTTGAAGGTTATCTTAGATGAACAATCATTTTTTTCATCTCAGCCTTGGCACTACTGATATTTGGGTCTGGACAATTCCTCGTTATGGAGGCTGCCCTGTGTATTACAGAATGTCCTGCAGCATCCTTCGTAACCGAGCAGGACCCTATGGGGCCTTCCCAGGACAGACCCTCTGTGTTGTCCACCTGTCTCTTGTCTGTAGAAAAACTTTAGCCAAAGAATACATTTAATCAGAGAAGTGAGAAAATGCAGAAAGAGAGGGAAACAGTCAAGCAAGACAAAGTAATAATAGTTCAGCCATTAAACAAAGTCGAAGACCTTTAGTTCCTCCCCAAGGGCTACAGGTAATATGCTGAGCCATATTCTTGGAGCTGATTTGTAGATACTGAAACACCCACCTGGCGGAAGAAGTTAACTACATGATGCCCAGACTGAAGCCGTGACATAAGCTGCTCCGTCTCGCACAGTTCCAAGAACTGGCCTCAAGGACATGGGAACAAGCCGATCCTGGAACTGAAGACTAACTGTACTTAAAATCATCAAGATGACCCTGATCAGACCATGGCATGACCAATTTCGAGATGACCGTCAGAGCTGACTGTGCTGTTCTGCATGTAGCCATGTCCGCCACCTGTACACCCCCGAAACCCCACTTTAAAAGCTCTTGCCCCCTGATCAGCAGTTGGTAGTTGCTTCTTGGACACAGGTCCACCTTCTCCCCAGGTTGCTGGTCTCCTGAATAAAGCAATCTTTCCTTTCCTACCAACACTTGTCTCTCAAGTACCAGCTTTTGAGCGGTGAGCGTCTGAACCTGAGTTGGGTTAAAACCCTGACTGCTACCCACTAGATACTGAAGGCTCCACCACAACCTTCTTCAGTTCTGACGACCAAAGATACCTCCAGATGTTGTCAAGTGTCCCTCGGGAGGCAAAATCACACCTGGTTGAGAACCACTGCCCTATATTCTTTCCATAAAGAAATATGACTGTTCTAGTAAGAATGAGCATGGGTCAAGCCCTCCATAGTCCCAGGGAAATAGAGACAGGGAAAAAAAAAAAAAAGAAAAGCTGCTAGGCTATATACATCTCAATGCAAGCAAGCAAAATCTATAATAAATCGCAATTATATCTTCAAATCTCCTCTTTCCACTCTTAAACTAATTTAGACTCATCCTCAAAATTGCTTACATGCTATGGAGATGACTCTTTGTAGCTTATAAAATCTCTTCTAAAAATTTGATTACTCAGCTGCTCATATGCAAACGCTTTGTCCCTTGTCTAAAAAATCAGAGTTAGCTGTGCTGACCACTGTGATTTTCCAGAAATATCACACACCACAATTTATGCACTTTAAAGTATTCCAAAAACTTAGAGCATGTTAACAATTGTTTACATGCTGGACACGGATAGTAGTCTCTTTAACAGAACACATGTATCTGTATGATATCCACTGGCATCTTTGTAAATGGCTCAGAATGCTTGGTTATAACACAAAGCTGGTTTATTGCCTAAAGTTCCTACCTTACCAATGAGTTTTCCAGAAAGGACAGAGGATACCATATATTGATGTGGTAATCTTGCTGTAATTTGACGAGACAACAAAGATGCTTTGTATTTCTTTAGGATTTAGAAGCAGAGATGACTCCAGAGACAGAATTGGGAAGCAAAAGGCAAATCACACCAAAAGTATAGCATTTCATAATCTTGCCTCTGTGATACTAGCATATATCCTTGGTCCCCTATTCCTTCAGTATTCAAATATAAAAAAGAAGAATGTATACATAGGCATGCCATATACTTAGATGAAAAGTGCTATGCTTCAGTCATAAATGTGGATCTAAGTTTTGATAACATAACTTTAAGTTTCGTGTTTCTTTCTCTTTCAACATTACTCTGAACACCTAAGAGGTGATGAATCTGACACCAGTCGTTTGCGATTCCAAGTGGTGCTTACCTCGGCTTTAATTTTATTGTCTCCAAAGCAGAGGTGCTGTAAATAGGCTGCAGCATTAGACTGGACCGAAGGAAACTGATGTTGCAACATCTGAATCACTTCAGGCAGTTCCGGGTCTCTCCATCCAAATTCTCTGAACAAAAGGAAGGCAGGAGAACATGAGAGGGAAATCCTGCAATACTGTTAGCCTATGGTTAACTCACTTATGTAACGCCTATGAGAGTTTACACGGGAATATTTCACAACTGATTGTTCTGGTTTCCTTGCCCATGCACCAACTTAAAAAAGGATTTGAAAAGATTTCCTTGAGTAAATGGTTTGTAAGTATATACATGTGTACATACACATATATAATCTTAAATGTATCAATTGAAGTTACATGTTTATGAAGATTGAAAAAAATGACTTAAAATGGCACATGAGTTTATTAATATAGACATGTTTCATTTAGTCTTCAGTAGATAATTTATAAGATCACATTTATTTTCTAATATGTTATTTCAACAGTCTTGTTCAGGTACAGCATTTAGTTAAATTATCAGACAAGAGAAAATATAACTGTATGGGTCCAATCTAAAATGTCACGATAGCAGTTAATGCCATCTTTGTTATATTTATAATTATTATTGTTATTATCATAACACAACAATTTTCTAGGGATAAAAGTATTGTAACAAGAAGCCTTTATAGGGCTTCCCTGGCGGCACAGTGGTTAAGAATCTGCCTGCCAATGCAGGGGACACGGGTTTGAGCCCTTGTCCAGGAAGATCCCACATGCCGCGGAGCAACTAAGCCCGTGAGCCACAACTATTGAGCCCATGTGTTACAACTACTGAGGCTGTGAGCCACAACTACTGAGCCTGTGTGCTACAACTACTGAGCCTGTGAGCCACAACTACTGAGCCTGCGCTCTAGAGCCCGGGAACCACAACTACTGAAGCCAGCGGGTCTAGAGCCCATGCTCCGCAACAAGAGAAGCCACCTCACTGAGAAGCCCATGCACTGCAACGAAGAATAGCCCCCGCTCGCCGCAACTAGAGAAAGCCTGCACATAGCAACGAAGACCTAACGCAGCCAAAAATAAAATAAATTAAAAATAAATAAATACATTTGTAAAAAAAACGAAGAAGGCTTTATAAAAGGAAATTAATTATTTAAAGAGTTAGGTTTATTCAAACAATGTTAATAAACCTTATGCATGGTACATTCTTTTCCTGTATCCTCCTGTTTACATCTGAGCTACTCCAAGAAGCTGGTTGTCTATTTAACTTTAAGAAATATGCTCCAGGATACTTAAATCCATTCTAAAACACAAGGTTAACTGTACCATTACGCAAATGAATATTCTTTCGTGAAATCGATCAGCTCAACCAGTCAGAGCATGGAGCTAACAGGGCCGGATGTATGGGTTCCATTCTTGCATCAGGGAGCCAATTTTTAACAGAGACATAAAAAAGCAACCTCTGAGACCACAGATAAAACCCTGACCCCACGAGCCACAAAAGGGTACTATTTCTCCGAAGGCCAGGCTGGAAGAGACACAGCTTTGCAGCAATCACTTGACTCCTGGAAAAACAACTCAAAAGCATACATCCTATTGATGTTGTCACCAGGTCAGTGTTGTCACCTCAGAAGAGGAGTCATGAAAAATGGGACAGAGACGGAGCAGACAAAGGTTAAGAGTTTCCTCATAGATTCTAACCTGTTCTCTTTATCTTTTCTTTATCACGACTGGTAGAGGTTGTCAAGCAAATCGTGAAGCATGTTGGTGCCTCCTTACAGCTACTAAAGACAATGCGGAATAGGGTTCCTTTCGAATTGGCTCAGTGTTTATGGGAAACATAAAGCATTCGATTTAATGTGCAGTAAGTACCTAATAAATTTACCTAAAACCTTAGGCAGACACCCATTTTCAAATGGGCATATAGTACAGGAGCACCTTTGCCACAAAACATACTTAAGTGGTTGCTGATAATGGACAAACTATCGGATTTTTTTTTTTGGCTAGGTGATCACAGTAGAAAAAAATTATGGATGAAAACACAGGAAGCCTGTTTTTCTTTTTAATTTCATTTCCTTCCGTTGCATGATCCTAAACCACCTCGATGTGCAACATCCAGAAAGCACACTTTGTTCTTACAATAGCAGCCTCTTAAAATTATATCCTTTGTTCAGGTTAAATCAAAAGCTACAGAACACCTGTAAATTGAAGTTAGAAGGATCACATGTAAAGACACTGGATGGCTAGGTGAATTCAGGTAAGCCTGTGCTATTGGAAAGTGATTAGTAAAGAACTCATTTCAGCCTGTTTTATTAACCAGATGGGAATTGCTCTATTAGGCTTACACAGCATAGATCAAGAACGTCTTTGAACAAGAGCTCTGGAGGAACAGTCTTAGGGGCTCTGCACACACGCAAACACACGGCCTTGCTTGTGTCGATGCATGCACGCACAGACGCACACGAGAGTGCGTGCGTACGCACACACGCACGCACACGTGCACACACATGCACACGCACACACACACGCACACGCACAGCCCAAAATCAACAGAAGGAGGAAAATTCCAAAGAGTCACCCAAGTCTCTTTTTCTAGAAAAGCTTTGTGTTACCTAGATGAGATTCTGCTTGGATTTTGTGCTGCCTATGTGCTTCTAGGGAAGAGCTAGAGGAAATAAAACGTCTATCTTATTTGGGCCAGAATTCAGTACAAGGCAGGGATTCTTTACATGAGGTCTTTTTTTTTTTTTTCAATTGAAGTATAGTTGATTTACAGTGTTGTTTCACATGTACAGCAAAGTGATTCAGATATATGTGTGTGTGTGTGTGTGTGTGTGTGTGTGTGTATTCTTTTTCAGGTTCTCTTCCCATATAATTATTACGAAACATTGGGTATAGTTCCCTGTGCCATACTGTAGGTCCTTGTTGGTTATCCTTCACACGAGGTCTTAATCCTTAAGAACAAACAGTGCTCACAAGACAAAAAAAAGTTCTGGAAGAGACAAAACCAGCAGAAGAACAGCACGAGGGAAGATATGGGGCCATAAGAGGAGTTGACAGATTTGGGAAAGGTGTGCATTCAGCCGGGCTGGCTGTGGGACAGGAGGCCGTTGGGGGGGCGGGGGCGCTGCCTGGGAATTGCGGGGCGGGTGGTGGAGATGAAGCTGGAAAGCAAGGTTAGCATGAGATCACGTAGAGCCTTTCACTCAAATACAAAAAGTCTGGGCCTGGTCTGCGGTCAGTACTGTGACAAAGAAATCTAAGGAAATTTAGATATGTTTAGGCTTATAGAACAGACAAAAAAAAAATCGTAAGTAACACTGCGAGGACAAACCAAAAGTCGGTTGCCAAGGTTCCCCGTTCACATGCTTTCACGCTTTAATCCTTAACTAGTCTTATGTAGTTTCCTTTCATTTCACGCAGGGGGAAATTTAGACTTAGAGATGTTCATGAACTTAAGTGGTGGGGCGGAAATAAAACTCTAGCTTTCTGCTTTCAAATAGATAAATTTAACCGTCTAACAATGATGCCTGCTGTAATCACTGTCTTGAAGTAATGTCTAAAACAGAAATAATGTCTAAAACAGTGATTTTTTTTTAGACAATGTCTAAAACATAAACATGTTTAAAACCGTGTCCCTAGGGGACATCTGACGACGCCAGAAGACAGTTTTGGTTGTCACAACTGGAAGATGCTACCGGCATCCGGGGGGCAGAGGTCAGGAATACTGCTCAACATGCTACAATGTAGACACAATCCCCTACGACAAAGAACTGTCTGTCCCAAAATATCATTAGAGCCAGGACTGAGATACCCTGGTCTAAACATGGACTGTATCTGATCATTTTTGTTGAGTAAGCATGTTATGAGTCTTTTACTCCGTGATTACTGTAACAGAGCTGGCATAGGATTTGGCATCAGGATAATTAGGAAAGAGTTCAGAACCTGAGCATCTGGCTTTCTCCCTTCTAGACTATAAATACAGGAGAGTCCCTCAGTGCTTGCTGGTCTTGGTTTCCATGGATCGAATACAGAGAATGATACCATCTATTTCATGGGACTTCTTTTTAAAAGCCACCATAAAATAATCTATATGAAAGTGAAAGTGCTTGGCAAACTATTAAAAGTTAGATATAACTACTAATTGTTACTCTAAGACTGTTATAAGGGTATATATATATATGTATATTTTAAAAATTTATATCATACCCATTTAATTAAAAAATAACCTTTTACTGTCGTGTATTCATTTGGACATTAGACTTATTTGAAGGAATATAAGTGTAAGAAGAGATACTACTGTAGCCTGTAGTAAAAACTGTGCATTAAAACGTGCCATTTTGAAATGATTTTTCCCCCATCTCCCTTCAGAGGCAGAGTCCTAGGAAGGGCAAAGTGTTCTGGACACAGTCAGAGTTGGCTCAGATGCTGTTCCTCTGTGAGCGTTCCTCCTGTCTGTGTCTTGTTTGCTGCTGAACCTCCACTGGCTGGCATGCGAGGTCTGCTCTGAGTAAATGTCCACGGAGTCCATCCGTTAGACTGAGATAATAATTTCTACCTTAGAGTGCTGTTGGGATGAGTAGAAGTAATATATAGGAACCCCTTAGAGCAATGTTTGGCACACAGTGTGGACCCTCAAGAAACGTCAGGTGTTGTATATAACTAGATGAAGAAGAGAAGAATGAAAAATAAGAACCATCTACAATTTTCTACAGAAGCCCAGCTCATAACTCTCATTTGTTACTGGGCTTCACTTGAGAAATGTTCATGGAACTGGAGAATATGCAAATGTAACCTTTTCTCCATTAAAACTTGTCACACAGACCGACAATATTGTGACTAAACCGTCACTCTTCTAAGGACTCTCTGAGTTGTTAAAATTACAAGGCGCTTAGCACGGAGCTAAATAGCAAACAGTTTGAAATTTGTTACTGTGTTAGGCTGCCGATGAAACAGAGCCAATGTACTGTCACAACATTTTTATCAAGTTGACTTCCATGTCGAAAAGAGCCCCAGGGCAATCAGAGTCTTCAGAAATTCAAACTGTCATTTTTCAGCAAAGCTTTATGTCGGAGGGAGAGAGTTCACTTTTGACTGCAAGGTCAATAAACTACATTGGTAGCGGGGCTGTAGGGACATTATTTAAGGGTATGAAAATCTCAACCGTTTATAATCTTTTGAACTCTAGCTAAAAGTTTTAAAGACCATATTGGCTTTAACTTTTCCATCCAGAGTCAATGAGATGAGGTGTTTTGTTTTTTGATTTGGTCTTGTTGAAATGATGGGGTTAAGGGGATGCAGAGACAGTGGTCACAAGAATAAGTTAGGTGGAAAGATTTTTCTTTTTTTCTTAAAATGGAGATGTTTTCACGCTTGTTGACAGATAAGAACTTATCCAATGATGAACCCATGGAAGCACGAATGTCTTAATTCTCATCCCTGAACAGTTTGTCGCCAAAACAAAAAGCTGCCCTTTATATGGTTAATCACATTTATAAAACACATCTTTGCTTTTATATAAATGGCAGCACTGGAATTATGACTGCCTAGAAAGCAAACACAATTGCCATAGTTTGTAGAAAGCAGTGTCTCTCTCCAAGCTTTACATTCTGAGAAACCAACAGCGTTCATTCACTCTACCATAGTTTCTCGACCTGTCTCTGGGTGGAGCAACCATACTACTCCTTGTAGACACGTTTAGCTCCCGGGAAACTAGAAACTGGGACCCCGAAACCAGCAGTTCTTCCCTATTTTCAGTGACTTGTTTCTCATCTAAAATCTGTATTATTAATTATACCCTCTCTTTTCAAGAAATATTGAAGCAACTCAGACGAATCACCTATGAGGATGTGGTGAAACAGGAATGAAAAATCAAGCCCACGAAAGAGAGAGAACGCAAATGCGATGAGCAAAAGGCCAGCATGCTTGCTTAGCTTGGTGCAGATTTGACTCTTTCTTTACAAACTGCTCTGCTGTCAGAAGAGAAACTCACAGAGGAGAGAAGGGGCCGTCCCTGTTAGGTGAAAGGACACAATCCCCACCACTTCACGCACCGGGAAACCGGGAGGAAAGAATCTGGGATCTCTCTACGTGTCCCGCTATTTGCGGCAGGTCTCTGGTTAGGGTACTGGGGTAGAGACTGAATCATGCTCCAAAGGTGTCCGGGTCTTAATCCTTGGAACATGTTCATGTCACCTTACATGGCAAAACAAACTGCACAGAGAATCAGAAGGTAACAGACCACGGAAGCAAGATGACACGCTGCTGCTTCTGAGAACACAGGAAGGGGCCAGGAGCCAAGGGATGCGGCACTTGAAGCTGGAAAAGGCAAGGAGAAGGATTTTGCCCAGAACCTCTGGAAGCAGCATGGCTTTGCGGACACCTTACTTACGGGCCAGTACACCTGATTTCAGACTTCTGGCCTTCAGAACCATAGGAGAAGAAAGGTGTTTTTTTACATCACTGACTTTGTGTTAATTTGTATATCAGATGCAGAGGCCCACCTGAACCCACCTGAACCCACCTGGCCCTCCTATGCCTAGAAGACACCACCCCATTGGAGTGACCCCAAGGGTGTAGCGGGAGCTGTCTGGAGTATCCCGAGAGGCACCACCTCCAATGTATGCCTCTGGGAGTCCTCCCTGACTTCTGATTATCAGGCAGACGCCTCTATTAATTTACCCTGAATTCCCAACCACCCCCTGTTTATCTATTCGGAACTGCAGCTTCTCTGACCCTCAGCTGCCTGGCTGCCTGCTTCACCTTGGGATTCAGCCATGAACCCCTCCCTCCTCCAGCCAACGTTCACTGAGCGGCCACTGAGGATGCAGTAGTGGACGCGGCAAAAGTTCCTGTCCTTGGGGAACCTTCTAATGGTAACTGCTAATTAATTCCTGAAAGGGCAAAACATATTATTTGCCAGATAGTGATAAGTGTGTATTGGGTTGAATAGTGTCCCCCACCCACCAAATTCAAGTCCACTCGGAACCTCAGAATGTAACTTTATTTGAAACAGGGTCTTTGCAAATGTAATTCAGGACCAAGATGGGCTCTCACTGGATTAGGATGGGCCCTAAATCCAATGGCAGTGTGCTTATAAGAGACAGAAAAGGACACAAAGAGACAGAGAGAGGAGATGACGTGAAGATGGAAGCAGAGAGGGCAGGGAGGTGGCTACAAGCCCAGGGATGCCAAGGATTTCCTGCAACTGCCAGAAGGAGACAGGCACGGCATGGTTTCTGCTTCGGAGCCTCTAGACAGAACCAACCCTGCCCACACCTTGATTTGGGGCTTCTGATCTCCCGAACTCTTACAGTATAATTTCTGCTGTTTTCAGACACCTAGTTTGTGGTACTTTGTTATGGCAACCACAGGAAACTGATACAAGCGTGATGGGAAGAATAGAGCAGAGCAGACGTAGGCCAGATGTGTGTGTGTGTGTGTGTGTGTGTGTGTGTGTGTGTGTGTGTGTCCGCTGACACTGCAAATACAGTGGCTGTGGAAGACCTTCCCGAGAAGGTGACCTGGGGCACAGACCTACAGGTGCTGCCGGGTGGAAGGGACGTTCCGAAAGGGAGAACGGTCACAAGACACGGAGGCAGGAGCATGCTTGGCATGTCAGACGAGAGGTGAGAAGGCCAGCGAGTGAAGTGGAGCAAGTCTTGGGGACCATGTTGAGAGAGGCGATGGGGTGCAGATTACACAGCATTTGTCAGCCTCAGCGGGCCGTTGGCTTCTTCTCTGACAGCTCTGGGAGCCATCCGAATGTCGTGATCTGGTTCATATTTTTAGAGGATCACTCTGTCGGTGGTTGCAAGGATGTATGCATCTGTCAAAACTCATAAGCTGCAGGCCTAAAATGACATGTCTATTGTCTATACCTTGACAACGCTGTTATACCTTGATAACGCTGGGTCTACAGAGGGGATCCCTCTGGCTGTGGGGTTGAGAACAGACTGTGGGCGGCCAGATGGATGCCAAAGAGATGCCCAGTGAATCCCTCCCGTAAGCCCCCTCTCCTTCTCCCATCTGCTGGTCCCCATGAACTGGCGACCCCTGTTGCCTCACATCTCAGGCCCAGCCTGGAGCCAGTGGGGTGGACTGGTTAGGCTAGGACCCCCTTTTGGGGACTGGTGTCTATTATTTCAGAATAAGCAGGAGCAGTTTCAACTAGCAAGTTTTCTACCGGGCTGAACTGCAGAGAGACAAACAGTAAAATAACGGGAAAATCGGTTATTTCTGAACCATTACGGATACTGGGCACCTTAAGTAAATCTTAGCCCAGCAGTAGCCTTTTAGGGGTTGAGAGGTGAAAATAATGTAAAATGTTCAGGCAAGATTTATGCCATTATTTGCCATTTTTAATCACATGTATTTTAAGTGCCAGTGAATTTCTGCCTCTATTGAAGACTTCTAAAAGTGCATTAGATTACAAAGAATCTTATCATTTTACTGTAATACTTATTCAGTAACAATTGAGTTTTAAATACTATTTATTTATTCATTAATGCAACTAGACTTTTTCAATAAAAACATGCCCCACAATAAAAAATTAACTTCATACCTACAAGCATTTAGTTGCCCTGGAAATTCTAAAAGGGTGTGCTTAGTGATAACAGCCCAAGGGAAATGAACGACAAATTAGTACCCATAAACTTCTCCTTGTAAGCCATAATGATTTATGGAAAATGTTTATATTCTACGACTACGTACCCATTTTAAAATTAACAATCCATTATGCTTAGGAAAATCACCTGGTCCTGTGAACCTTCAGTGACAACAAGAGGGAAGGGATTTGATGCCCAAGGTCCTGGTTAGGAGTATAACATTCATGTATTTTTTTTTTTTTTTGCGGTACGCGGGACTCTCACTGTTGTGGCCTCTCCCATTGCGGAGCACAGGCTCCGGACGCACAGGCTCAGTGGCCATGGCTCATGGGCCCAGCTGCTCCACGGCATGTGGGATCTTCCAGGACCGGGACACGAACCCGTGTCCCCTGCATCGGCAGGCAGACTCTCAACCACTGCGCCACCAGGGAAGCCCCATTCACGTATTTTTAAGCAAGTTTTTACCTTATCAATATCAGGAGATGATCAGGATTCTACCTCGAGATTAGATTAAGAATCTGAGAGAAGGCCACAAAGGCCTGGATCACCCTCAAAAGGTTTTACTATACTATATATATACGTGTGTGTGTATTAAAGAGGACTTAATGTTAAACAATATCAAATAATGGACTAGAAATATACTGTGTATAAATCATAGAATGCAGCACACTTATTCATCAGGTAACTGGATCATCTGACCATTCTCTGTGAAACAATGAAAACAGTGCTTGTAATGATTCTGTTGATGAAAACTTCTGAACTTCTGATAGAAGTCACATTGTATTGGGAGATATATTCTAAAGGCAGGGACACCATCTCTTAAGTTACCATGGGAGGCTCCACGTTTCTGGAAGTGAGAACGTGTCCCATGGCACATGTCATGGTGTCTTTACAAAGTAAGCTGTGAGTGCATACTTGAGGGCCGATTGCTAACCAGAGTCCGCTCTGGGTGACAGCAATTACTTTACCATATCCATTGTTGATTTTAGTCCTGTAAATATTTGAAGCATGTCTCACACATACAGGTACACCTTTGTCACCTTATTTTAGTTCTCCAAAGGATGAGAACTTAATTTATTTCAGATAACAGTGAACAGAGATACTTCCTTTAAATAAAATCTGAATAAAGTCTTAATTTCTAACAAAATTTGGTCTTAGATGAGGTACCAAGTGAGAAAGTTATTTGAAGATATTCTTTAAAATGAGGTAACCGATTGTCTGAAAATAGCACCCATGCATTGTCTCCCTCCAGAAGTATTTGATAGGACTTTTAATGAATTAGGACTAGTCCTAGGTCCTGGGGATACGAATATTGAGTCCTGACTACAAACCACTTATAGTTTAGTGGAGAAGACAGACTATAAATAGGTAATGATCATACCCTGAGTAAGAGACATTATTCAGGAAATGCAAGAGCTGCATTTAAAGCCCTTGGAGGTGACCTCTCTCCTTCAGGATGGTGCTGGATTCAAATCAGTCTAAACGATAACAGAAATAGGAATGGAAAGCAGCTCTTTTGCCCCTTTCCTGTTTGCCCATTTCTGTTCCCCTCTAACCGTAACAGAACCTAATTATAGGAATGAGATCACTAAGCAACTGAAACTAACTCCTGACTTATGCTCTCCTGAATGTACACCGGTGTCTTGTCTAACCTGTTGATTCTTCTCCTAGATGAAAAGAAGTAAGACTAGCTTTCTACCCCCAGTAGCCCCCGCTAAGCAATCCTGCAGGTAGATCACGTGGGCAAGATAACATCTGAAGAAAGAGTCAGCCAGTCTTCTCCCCAGATTGCCGGCTTTTCTGATTAAAGAAGCTTTCCTTTCTACGGACACTTGCCTCTCGAGTTATTGGCTTATGAGCGGTGAGTGGCCAAACCTGAGTTCAGTTACATTATTACTAACATTTATAAATAACTATACCATCATGAATAGCCATAATGATGGCTTGTAATTTCCAAAACTTTCACTATGTATTTTTGTTTGATTTTCTTTACATTTTGAAGTGGGAAGGGACCTTCGCTGGCATTTCCTGTGCTTACTGTGGAGACGGGGAAACTCAGGTCAGACAGTTCAGTGACTTGACCAAGGGCACAGATGAGTCTGTGAATGGACGCTGGTGCCCAATTGTCAAGATTCAAAGCTTCATCAAAGTGACATTTGCCCAAGCTAACTCGTCCATCAGTCTGTGCTGCAGTGCACTCAAGCCTCTAGCTCCAAACATTCCGGCCTCTGGACTGTAGCAGTCAGTAACGTGGGAGCATTATTATCTAGTAGAAAAAGCACGTTATCTAAGAAGGAAGAGAGCGCTAACTCCTATGGTTTTGCGGATAATTTCCTGACGGACACGGGGTCATGGGGTGTAAGGAGGTGGTTATTCAGGAAGAGTAAACTTCAAAAACCAAGTGGCTAGCATGTTGATGCCATCCAGACAAGACCATCAGGACCACACGTGCCCACGGCTTGTTGCTCCCAAGAAAGAACCTACATCACGGGACTGTGGGGCATTTCACTAAGACGGTGTTAGAACATACTTCCAGGATTTGGGCTTCGTGCTTTGGGCAGATTCAAGGCAGCAGGACTTTGTTCTGGATTGGCTGCTGCCAGGATGAGGGGGAAATTCTGTGACTGGGTATCTTAAAGATTCTTAGAAGAAGGAAGAACGGAGCAAGGCTCAAACCATGACTGGTGAAGAAACAGCAGTCATTCAAATGATCCAGGAAAGGTGGTTGTTTTCATCAGTCTGTGGTTCAGACAATGTTCATGTTTTGTCTGTGTTCAGACATGAGTATAAGGGGGCCTTGATTTTGTCTGGAACCATCACTGTGGCTCATCAGAGTGGCCTCATGAGATGTTTATATTCTGTGAAATTGTCTACGCTCAAGAGAAAAACAGGCCTCACTGTGGATGCCTGACCAGCTCTTCTCTTTCTTGGCCACGAGGCCTGGGCTGCCCAGTGAGAACCAGGGAAAGGGAAGGGAAGGTGCTAAAGACAAACGTCCTTTTCTGACACTGGCTGCCTCTGCAGAGGCGTCACTCTGGGGGTTAAATGGTGTTGTTCAGCTCTGTCAACATGAAACGAAAACTACAAGTGACAAGAAAAGGAAAGAAAAGAGAAGAAACCAGTGGCTCTGTCTCCATGAAGCCACACTCCAACTCTTTTTGTATCGCTGACTGGTTATTTTGCAATCTTGTAGACAGCAAGTCAGACACTTGGGTATAAAATCCTGATGAATGACTTCATGTATCGTGTCTCTTAGCACTTTTTGTTGTTGTTACCTGAAGAAATGCACTAGGAATGGAAGGAAAGATTTTGAGAGTCGTTGTTTAGCTGCTAAAATAGGGAAGAAAAAAAACAACAACAACCCAAACCATCGACATTCAGTTAGGTCTGTTGTTACTAGTGTCCGTATCAAAAACACGCTTATCTAGGTCTATTACTTCACGTTGCTCTTAAAGGGATTCTAAAGAAGCTGTGAATACTCTGGGTAAACTCTTAACGTTAGAAAAAAGAATACAGTGTTCAAGTGGCCATTCACAATTATTTCTCATGACTAGACATTAGGTGCAAAGGAATTCCATCCATAGATATTTCCTTTCATCATATTTCACAGTACTTTTGCTACAAAACTATTAATTTACCTCCATTTCTGGTGTCTGGATGTTTCCAAACATAAAATGCAGAGGATATAATCACCTTTTATTTTGAATAAAATAACCAACACTGGCTGTTTATTAGTAGCTCTTACAGATGATGGGTGAAAGGGGTAGGGAGCGGCCAGCTGTATACCGCTATACTGAAAGATTCCATACATGTGCAGCTGAATACATTAAAGCTTCTTTTTAAAGTGCCACAGTAAAAAAAAAAAAAAAGTAAGAAGAAAGTATTTCTTTCAAGATGATAGTGTTCAATAACCTTTAATTCCTACACATTGATGAAGTCTTAGACTAGGCTTTTATTACCTCTGTGTCCACCTAACTCTCAGTGGAATGGCTGTGATTAATTTGAAAATGAACCGAAAACCGCAATGAGTTTAAAGACATTGTTATCGCTGCCACAGACTCTTACAACTTAAACCGAGGTAGATGGGTGGACAGGGCTGATGGAATAGTTTTGATTACAGAAAAAAAAGAGCAAATGGCAGATAAATATAGTTTCCTTTATGCAGATAATAAAAGCATACAATGTTTCTTTTACATTTTTCCACTAATTAACAATTACGGTTTCTTCATCAAACATTTCTTTATTCACTAGAAAAACATTGCTTTAAGTTCAGCAGCAAACTGAAGCCACAAGGAAACAAATAATTTGGCTCTTGAAGAAAACTAATTTAATATTTAATTGTATACATTCAATTTTTGAATCAAATACTTTTTCTTTGTGAGAAGTGACTGAATACAATAATTGGGCAGAGCTTGACTTTGTATCATTTCAGAGGCTCCCAAACTGCATAGATCACAGGGCCCTTTGTGTCTGTCAGTGTTTCACATGGTGCCTCTGGGCCCAAAGAGATGCCTGACCATTTCATTTGCTAAGGAGTCAGGTCGGGGCGTGGAGGCGAAGATAAATCAGGAGCTTGGGATTAACATACACGCACGACTATATGTAAAATAGGTAACCAACAAGGACCTGCTGTAAAGCACAGGGAACTCTGCTCAATACTCTGTAATAACCATACAAGGGAAAAGAATCTGAAACAGAATAGATACATATATATATATATATATATATATATATATATATATATATATATATATTTATGTAGAACTGAATCACTTTGCTGTGTACCTGAAACTAACCCAACATTATAAATTAACTATACTTCAATTAAAAAAAAAACAAAAAAGGAGTCAGGTCCAAACAACTTAAGAATTGTCTCTGTCTTGATGAGCTAGTGCCTTCTGGGCTGCACACTTCTCAAACCTTGACATCAAACATTGCCATCTTTGGTTCCTCTCCTGACAATGTTCACAAGGCATTTGTGTTTTTTTTAATTAATTTATTCTTTTATTATTATTTCTTTTTATTGGAGTATAACGGTTTTACAATGTTACCTTAATTTCTGCCATGCAGCAAAGTGATTCAGTTTTTTTCTTCTTTAGATCCTTTCTACCAGTAGGTGTTACCTTTTCTTTTTAAAATATTTATTTATTTTTGCCTGTGACGGGTCTTAGGTGCATCATGAGGGCTCTCTAGCTGTGGTGCGCGGGCTTGGTTGCCCCACAGCCTGTGGGATCTTAGCTCCCCGACCAGGGATCAAACCCACGTCCCCTGTATTGGAAAGTGGATTCTTTACTGCTGGACCACCAGGGAAGTCTGGGTACAACTGAATTTTGAAACTGAACTCAGTCAAACTCATGCTTCACTTGGCATCTGACAGATGCTGTGTGATTTTGCTGTGTCGCCCTGGGGCTCCTTGGCACACAGCTTGGGAACAGCAGTAAATGAATGGTCCTTCCAATAGCTATGACCTAAACCTAAATAAGGAATTTTAGCATAACAAAGAATTATTGGGGAAGGGGAACTTTATATTGTAAGTTTAAATATGGAATTTCAATTAAGTGACGCAGAATATAAGTTTAATGAACAAAAACACCTGTCATCTGGGAAAATATTCTTACTCAGTTGTAACAACTTCTCCTTTGGTAAATGTTTTCAAATGTATTATTTTATGACTTTTAAAGGCCTGAATCAGCATTCCTTAATGATTCTTTCAGTATTTAAAAGATGCTTACAACAGAATTTGGGGAGGTACCAACATTTAAAATTGTCTTCTCTTTCTCTCTTTCTTCTCTTTAGCAATAAAGAGTATAGTAAATGGACTCATGAAATATTCACGACAAAAATTCTACTTTAGTGCCAGTGGCATTACTGTAAACACTTCTCTTATTACATCCAACATGCTCTTAACTGTCTCAAATTGCTGTTAAAGTTTTCATTCGTGCGCTTGATTTTGAGGGACCTCCTGCATACGCACTTCCTGCCCTTGCTCCAGGGTCTCTGTTGGGCTCTATGGACTTAGATTGCCGGATAAGAAATCTCATGAGGGACGAGAGAGCCACGGAAAGCAAATGGGGTCAGTGATATGAAAACTCTGCTCTCGGGTGACTGTAACAGGCACTCTTTCTAGATTTGACTGCACTGGAATGATCAGAGACTGTACAGAGAAAATATTTTATCCACTACCTCCAGAGACCATTACAGATTTAATAATCAGAGAGAATATCTCCTTACACAACACGACTTGACATTAAGCACTGACATGACTGTCCTTCGCACAAACAGAAGTCAACGCAGTGAAGAGCTCACGTTTACTGAGCCCCTCCTGCATGCTCGGAGCTGCTCTGGACACCTTACCTACTTCATACCCACTGCAGTCCCATCAGGGCGGTGCCATTAACATCCTGATTTTATAGATGTAGCAACTGTGGCACAGAGGGCTTTACAACTTGCCTGAAGTCCCAGAGACAGTCGAGTGACGGGGCCAGAATTAAAATTCAGGGAGATTTGGTTCAGAGCCCACGCTCTTAACCAGGATGCTACACTGTCTAACCAAACAGTTTTCATTACTATTTCGACAAACCACTGGAAGGTAGAAAGCATCTCTATCCCTTAGAAATTAGGAGAAGACAGAATTCATCTAAATCAGGACTAACACCATGTCTATTATGTATTTTCCAGTGGCAACTTATTTCTCTCTTTAAATCACGAATTGTATCATTTTAAAATTATCAATAACTCACACAAAGACATGTTATATCGCCGACTTTTACAAAGCGGCAACATTATTTTTAAGCACGCATGTCTGTTGTGCTTCCTCTATTTACAATTTCAGGCAATACTGTAAGGGTCCCAGGTCTCAGAGACAAGTGATGGAACAGAGAATGAGAGGCCTTACCGGAGAAAGAGCAATAACATTTTCCAGATACAATACGTTTTCTTAATTTCTATTCTTCTACTAACCTTAGTGTTCTCCCGTTTTTGTCTTCCATAAGGGATTTTCTATGCCAATCAAAATCTGCTGGTTGGAATTAAATCCAGATACGTTCTTTAAAAAAGGTCTGATATAAACTAGTTCTTTCTTTACCCTCAGTATATTCATTTATTTATATTTATTTACCCGATGTAATATATTACCTTATCCCCAAACTATGTAGTATTTTCTATTAAAATCCACTATGAGAGGGCTTCCCTGGTGGCGCAGTGGTTGAGAGTCCGCCTGCCGATGCAGGGGACACAGGTTCGTGCCCCGGTCCGGGAGGATCCCACGTGCCGCCGAGCGGCTGGGCCCGTGAGCCATGGCCGCTGAGCCTATGCGTCCGGAGCCTGTGCTCCGCAACGGGAGAGGCCACAACGGTGAGAGGCCCGCGTACAGCAAAAAACAAACAAACAAACAAACAAATTCACTATGAGGACCACATAAAGCTTTTCACTGCGTGGATGTTCGGAATATGATGACTGTCTAAACCTAATAAGCTAAAATCTTGACTAGGTCTTTTAAATTTACATGAATCACCCCAGTTTTAATATATCTGACTTAGCAGAGTGATAGGCCTTTGTAGTTGCTAAATAAATATTAGTAGTCAATTGAGTTTTCTTCCCGAGGACTCTGTAAGGTAGGGTCTATGATTATCTTTACTTTAAAGATGAGGAGACTGCGGTTCAGAGAGTCTAAGTGATTTGCCCAAAGTTGGTAGAAGGAAGCCCCAAGCGTCACCTTGGGTTTCCATAAGTCCATAGCATATGCTCACTGCATGAAGCTGAACCCATCCCATTCATGGCTGTGGTTCTCAGGGATGGTTAAGGAAGCTGGACTTTGGGCACAAAGGAGTAATTTATTCACAGGTGGCGCAAAGAATACTGTTCCTGTTTTGCAGGATAAAATTAAACACACTCAAGTTTTTTGGTGTTCTGTAGGGAGTGTCTGACTTCCATCTAAATAAGTAACAGAGGTACAGGCTGTGCTCAGAGGCAAGATCTCAAAGAAGGCTTTCTTCCACTAGGTCACAGGAGAATGCACATTTCCTCAAGTTATGAGAGCACTGAGATTCATTCTACCGGGGATGTACAAATGAAAAAGCAGAAGATTTTCCTGTTTTTAAAATCCAAACAGAAGGTGTAATATCTATGAAATATTTCTCGAAGTTAACAGAAGCAAGTATCACCCTCCTTCGCAGATTTGAAAATACTTACGGTTGACTAAAATGTTATGTTCGGTTTGATAGTCAAGACATCAGCTATAAAAGGCACTACTTTAGGTGAAAAACACTGACAAGTCAGCTGAGTGTCTTCATGGCTCCGAGTAATGCCAAGTGGTTTGGGTGGTGGTTTTAATTTAAGATCTGTACCCTGGAGGACGCCAGAACTCAAAGTTTAGGGATCCGTTTTAAACACCTTCCCTTCATCCCCTATTATGTATGTGTCATCGATGAGTGTTTGTACCTACGCCTTGGCCTATTTATGTTGAGTCTCTGAAATACTTGAGACTGTAAGTGACTGCCTATTGTGTGATTTAGAGGCTGGAATCAGTAATGCAGGGGAGGGGATGGAACAAAACTAAACCTTATTTATGGAAAACATGGGCCTTTCCAGCTGCACCCGAGACTCCCAGGTCTGGGCTCCCTGCTGCAGTTTGGCATCCAGCTCTCTCCGAACACCCTTCCCAGAGAGCAGACTGCATCTGCTGGTTTTACACACAACCCAACCAGAACTTCAGGCAGGCAAGTGTATGACAAAGAAGCATCTTTGGATCCTAGCTGTTTTTCTGTTCATTTAGCAGCTGGGGAGATAGCAACTATTTTTGGGAAAAGACTCTTAGAACTAAAATCACCATAATATTATAACATAGAGAAGAAGTCAATCTTGTCTCATTTTCTCTGAAATGTAAACTTCATAAGTTGCCATGAACATGATGGTTACCCAATCTAGAAGGATGCTGATGAAGGGCTAGGCAGGCACCATTATCCCATAAGAACACGACTAGTTACAAGGGACTCTTTCTTCTTTACCAGTTGGGAAGAAAATATTACCGCAAATAAGAGTCCTTATTAAGTTCCTCCCTCTCTCTCAACTCGCAGTATCCAATCAGACACGAGAACTGTAAATTCAATTTCCACAACAGTCCCATTGCTGGAGCCGTGGCCCACGGCCTCATTACTCCTTGCTTTGAAAACTGTGACGTTTCCTAATGGGCTCCCTCACTCCAGGCTGGAACCCCCAGTTTATCCTGCACACTACCACTGCTGTGTTCTAGAAGCTTTAAAGCTGCAGTGCTTCTAAAGGCAACCCTAAACGTCTCACGGACCTTCTAGAAACCCTGCACTTGCATTCCTTCACTCACAGGACTTTGCTCCAGAAAAATCCCCATACACCGGCCCCTGCTCCCTCCCACCGCTGTACTGTTTGTAGTTCCCTACTCAGGCCTGGCAGCGCCACCTCTTCCACTGCTAACTTGGCTCATTTCCCATTTGCCTGGCAAATGCTATTCCGCACCAGCATTAGTACCTGCAAAAGCCCTTTTCTGATGACAAAGAAGTCGATAATATCTATAGCGATATTGGTACGTTAGCCTAGATACTATCTATCACCTGTGGGTCACACCACTATGGAGAAAATGGTATCTAGTTCCTGACACTATGGAAATTTCTCTGGCTTCTCTTGTGGCAAGCCAACAGAGTTTGTAGCACTTGTCACCCTGAAATTTTACACTTATCTGTGTAACTGGTTAATGATGGTTTTCTTCACTAGCGAAGCAAACTCCAGCGAGCAGGGGTCATGGGGTTTTTGAACTCATTACCAAGCTCCTAGTGTATATAAGCACACCGGCTCATGTTTAGTGGGTACTCAGTGAACAAATGAAATTATTCCAAGGTAAAAACATCTCAAGGACAGTAACAGTAACAGTAACAATCAAAGAAAGTATATAAGTGCAAATATCATCTAAGTGCTAACTAAATAGTTACCTGCTCCCTTGCTTGCCACACCTCCCTGACCCCATTCCTTCATTCTTCACTATTGACCGAGTGTCAAGGAGACACAGCGAATAATGTTAAGATCGCAGGCCGCCAGGAGCTTCGGTCTGGGAGGCTGAGGAGTGAGGGAAGAGAGAGAAGACACACGACTAAGGCAGGTCTGCTCACCCTCAGCACTACGGACTTCTGGGGGTGGATGATTCTGGGTTAGGGAAGCGAGGGGCTTCTTTGGATTGTCAGATGGTTTTTGCAACATCCCTGGCCTCGAACAATGAGATGCCAGTACAGGCATCCCCTTACACCACTTTGCTTTCAGGAAAGACCTACATTAGTATCTGTGTTTACTAACCGAAAGAAATCTGAAAAGGGTTTCCCCTTTTACAAAAAAAAAAAAGGCAAAAAGTGAAAATTCCTTCTTCGCTTCACACCATTTCGGCTTATGGAAGGTTTCCTAGGAACACTTTACATCATGATAGTGGCTTAACACTATGACAACCCCAAATGTCCCCAGGTATTGCCCAATATCCTGGGGAGTGGGGTTGCAGAATCACCCCCTGTTGAGAACGACTGGCAGACTTTTGATGCCACCGGAGAAAGGCCACAGGAAACTAATCGGTTCCGGTCCTATGACGTAGGTCTCCGCCAACTCCTTTCCTGCTGATAAAGTTGCCGAAAGACAGAGTAGGCTTCCTGCATGGGATTTCAGGGAGTTCTGGTCTAGAATTGTGGGTCTGAAGGAAAGAGTAGGGGGAAGGTGTACAGTAAATACCTCTTTTACCTTCAGTTCAGGACCTAAGCGAGTGCGTAGGCGTCCGCCCTGCATGAGGCGCAGAGAACCCCGTGGCAGGTGGCAGGTGGAGAGGGGATGTTCTAGGACTTCGTCAGCCACCCCGGCGGCAGACTGATGGCCGACAGGCCTCCTACAGCACAGCCTGCCTTCTCAGAGCTCACTACAACCGTGGGCTGAAGGGACGACTATTTTATGCTGGTTCCCCACAGGCAGCTCTGCAGTCTGTGCATATATTTGCAAGAAAAGGCACCTGGGTGTCCCGCTACTAAACAACTCTCCTCATGCCTTTTAACATCATCGTCGTTCTCCTGTTACCCTGCCAGACCCTCCTCCATCAAGGACTAGAGCTGGGGTCGCTTTTTCAGTCGTTACATTCCTGGGGTGAATAAAGCTCTGCAACTGATCTGGTGTCTCAATCAAACTGAGATCTCACTGAAAGTCAGATCCTTTCAGCCCCGCTTCCATGAGCACCGTGATGGCAGGAAGCCAGCCTGGTACCTCAGGCTTAATGGATTTCCTGTAACAAACCCCAGACATCAGAGCAGCACAAGACCCTTCCCATCAGGGATCCCGTCATATGTTGCCTTGTAACAAGGACCACAGGCAAGGCAGGCAACAGACATATGGGCCAGAGGGGCTGGAAAGCTGGTAAAGCTGAAAGCATTTGGAGGGGCTGGCTCCGGACCCTGCTCTCCTCAACTTTATCCCCCTGGAAACATAGTGGCTTCCATCTGGTTACCTCAAACCCTTTCAAACATTAACTTGTCAACACTGAAAAATAAGCGTATGCTCAGGCACCAGCTTGGCAGGGGAATGATTCAAGGGCACACGGGAAAATCTTAAGCTGAAAAAGATTTCCACGCTTTAATTATTCCACCAAGTCAAGAGCATCTGGTCATCACTTCATCCTTATTAAAAGGAAATCACCTCGGGCTTCCCTGGTGGCGCAGTGGTTGAGAGTCCGCCTGCCGATGCAGGGGACACGGGTTCGTGCCCCCGTCCGGGAAGATCCCACATGCCGCGGAGCGGCTGGGCCCGTGAGCCATGGCCGCTGCGCCTGCGCGTCCGGAGCCTGTGCTCCACAACGGGAGAGGCCACAGCAGTGAGAGGCCCGCGTACCGAAAAGAAAAAAAAAAAAAGGGAAATCATCCAATCTTGGTAAGTTTTTGGCTACTCTTCATTTTTGCACAAAAAAAGGTTTTTTAAATTTTAATTGAAGAGGTTACACAAAACACTAAGTAATTTTTTCATCTTTGGAAAGAAAGAAGGTCATTGTATCTGAGACAAAAGGATATAAAAGAAAGGAAACAATCTTCACCATGATCAAGAGAAAAAGCAGTCATGCTTCCGAAGTTTGTGAAATTCAAAAAAATAAACCCCCAAGAATTTTAGGTCATTTAAAACAGTATTCCTATGTTTAGATTTCATAAGGTTTTAACCAAGGTGCACTGAAACAGAAAAGGTCTGTATATTCTCCATAATCTTTTATTTACTCTTTACTTCTGATTTCCCTCTGCATACAAAAGACCAGCGAATTAGAAGATTCTCGTGTCCTTCTCCTGTTTTTCATTTATCTCCATTACCTTAACTGCTGTTTCTTCATAGATACTGTGAAGGTTAGTTTTATACATCAACTTGGCTAGGCTACAGACCCAGTTATTTAATTAAACACTAATTTAGGGGGTGCCTTGAAGGTATTTTACAGCTGAGATTAACATTTACAAGCAGTTGACTTTAAGATTACCCTTGTTGGGACACATGGCAAGCCGTCCCAAATATGCCAAAGTGGCACATTGATTATTTTGAATTAAAATGACTTAAGAAACAGCCAGTGCAAGAAGGACACTCTGACCCTCCCTTCTGTCTCCCTGAAAGTAGGAAACAAATCTCCCATGTAAAAGGTACCCTCCCTGTACAGGAGGTGGAGAGACATTCTTACCACCAGAGATAGGGAATTCAGGGCCAAGAAGCCTGTAAAAGCAAACCTGGTTGGTTCTTCACAATTGACTAACACAAGCCCAAGTTTCTTTGTCTTGTCAGTTCTTCACAAATTCGTTGTTTCTTTGTCTGAGAAGCAGAAAGCTGCCTGCTTTGGCCATGTCTTGGGTTCCATATCCACGAGACCTCTGTATGTACAACTTAAATTTGATTTTTTTTGTTGTTGTTATTCTGTCTTGCGGCAATTTAATTATTAGACCAGTCAAAAGAACTGAGAAGGGCGGGGGTAACTTCCCCCTCCCCGACAGCTGGCATAGTCAGCAGGATACTGGCTGGACCCTGTTTTCCCGTGAGTCTGCTGCAGCTTAGAAATCCTGGGGCATCTGACAAAGGCCTGCAGAAGGTAAGATTTCCTACCAGATCTCTGCCTGCAGGGCCCAGTGTAAGGGAAAGTGGTAAGAATCGTTTTTCCCTCTTTCTGCACTTATATTAGCAAGAGAAAATATTTGGGGAACTAGTTCCTTAGATATAACCACTCTGGCATTGAACCTTTTCCTCCCAGGGATGGTCACTGTTTTTCTTTGTCTTTTATGTCACTTGTCGTAAGAAGGAAGAACCACAGGGCTGAACAGCAAGAAGAGTCCCTGTAAATCTGCTGTCCCTGCCAGCCTTACAGGCTGGCGAGTTAATGGTTCTCACTAGACAGGTGTCCATTTAGACCAACTTTGCGGTGGGTTCCCTACGTAAAAAACCAGATGAGGTTTTTTCCTTTCATCTTGTTCTGTGTCCTGAGAGCTTGGCTTTATGACCATCCGGAGGGTGCCCTTAGCAGGGTGCACTTTGCTGGCCAAAGAGACTAAGGTTCTGAGACATGAAGTCACAAGCAGAACTTCGTCTAGCTGTGACAGCTCTCAGGGGAGTTTATCATAAGGGGTTCCAATCCATAAGGGGTCTTTGTTGTCTCAACCCCCTGTTGCTTTGTTAATACCGGAAAAATCCCATTCCAGTAGCTCTGCCAGGTGACACAGATTAGCGGGTTTATATCTGGAGGCATCTCCTGTTCCTTGAGAAACTGGATATACCATTTTCACTATACCATTCTTATCACCTGTAACAATGAAGGGCTTTTACTTTCTTAGACTAACTCTGAGAGTAAACTTTCTGGATCTTTTGAGGACTGCCTACTCTTGTGGGACACCTCGAGGATCTTCAGTTAAGCCATAAAAAGGCTTATTGGTTTGAGTCACTATTTGAGATTACTGTAAGATCCTACTCAACAATGGCCAGACAATGGATCCTAGGAATGGGCTATATATATATACATATATTTTTTTTAAATAAATTTACTTATTTTTTATTTTATTTATTTTTGGCTGCATTGGGTCTTCATTGCTGCACGCAGGTTTTCTCTAGTTGCGGCGAGCGGGGGGTTACTCTTCGTTGCGGCGTGTGGGCTTCTCATTGCGGTGGCTTCTCTTGTTGTGGAGCACGGGCTCTAGGCACGCAGGCTTCAGTAGTTGTGGCTCGTGGGCTCTAGAGCGAGGCTCAGTAGTTGTGGCGCACGGGCTTAGTTGCTCCACAGCACGTGGGATCTTCCTGGACCAGGGCTCGAACCCGTGTCCCCTGCACTGGCAGGCAGATTCTTAACCACTGTGCTACCAGGGAAGTCCCAGAATAGGCTATATTTAAAAAGAAAAAATATAGAGAGCTTTCACCTAAAACCAAATTAAAAAGTGGGTTAAAAAAAAAAATATATATATATTATACATATATATAGTATATAAGGGTTAGCCTTAGGGATGCCCTAATAAGATGAAAGAAGAGAAATTAGTTTCTTTTTTTAAGATTTTTATTTTTTTGATGTGGACCATTTTTAAAGTCTTTATTGAATTTGTTATAATATTGCTTCTGTTTTATGTTTTGTTTTTTTGGCCCTGAGGTGTGTGGGATCTTAGCTCCCTGACCAGGGATCGAACCTGTACCCCCTGCATTTGGAAGGCGAAGTCTTAACCATTGGACTGCCAGGGAAGTCCCAGAAATCAGGTTTAAAACAAAACAAAACAAAACAAAACAAAACAAAACAAAACAAAACAAAACAAAACCAAAAAACCCAATGTAAATTCCCCTTCTTGAAATCCACCCTGATATCCTCAGCAATTCCCTCAGGCCTTCCTACAAATAATCAGAAAATGGATCAGCTGGAAGCCAGTATTCAAAGGCTAATAGAAGCAACTGTCTTTGTCTTGCAAATCTCCACAAAACCAGAAATGCAAGTCACGGCCCACCTATCTTTACCAGTCCTCAAACCCTGCCTGTTCCTCTCAAAATGCCAGTAGATGTTGTAAAAGATCAAGATACTGGGAACAACATTGTCCTCTACTCAAAAAAAAAAAAAAAAAAAAGTAATTCCCTAGACTTCTGATAGTAGATAAATATGCTTTTATATAAACATATTTTCTTCCTCTGTCTCTTGAAGGTATAAATCTTACCAAGTCTTTAAAATGTAAACACAGCCCACAATCACCTGATAATGAAAGGAAAAAAAAAAAGAAAGGGAAAAAAGCCTTTTTAAACACAAACTGTTAAAGTGCCCTCTTTGCTCCAATTCTAAATCACAGCCTCCTTAAGACTGCTTGTCAGGGGCAAACACAAATCTTAAAAGTCTCCTCCACAAATAATAAAAGACTTTAGCCATCTCAGTGAGTAAACTGAATTTAGTCCAACTGTTCGTTACAAACTGGTGAATTTTGTCTTGTACCTGACTCATGGCTAAAATTTTAAAATGGAAGTTAAGAGAACTCTGTTTGTGTCTGTCTGTATGTCTATATATGTACATTACAGGTATGGTGTTTTTCTACCTTGAGACGGTATTGCCAAAATTATTTTGTAAAAGAGCTCTACTTAATTGACTTAAGAATAAAGAAGTGATTATATGAATTAAAATATAAGAGAAACCAACCCAAATGCTTTTCAAGTTCACCTGGTCTAAGATTAATCTTTAATAAGCTGAAGCTAGTTTAAGGATGTTGGTTTAATTAAAGCAGGCATACTTTAAAGTTATTAACATTGAATATAAAGCAAACAGGCAACTTTTATAGTACCCGAGCTTCTTAATCAAATAAGTTCACGTTACAAAATTTGTCAGCAAAAAAATAGTAACTTGGTATGATGAAATGTTCATGAGTAATCTAAACCCAATTGTTGAAAACAAATTAAATAAATGTAAGTGGAATAAAAGTTTTTAGGTGAATTTTTAAACAATAATTGTTTTATGGTATGTTTACTTAAAAATAGGTACCCAAATCTCTCTGGTGGCTTACACTGTTAAGAATTTTGCTAAGTTAAATGATAGAATTTCATTGGATATCTAGATCATTTCTAAAAAAGATAAAATATTTGAACATTAATTCCTCAACCCTGGTTTATCTACTTTTGGCTTCTTTTCACAAAAGAAATAAACATAATATGATCTATTAGTAAGCATGTTTTATGACACACTGAGAAATTCTCTATGAGAAAGGACATGCTTCTAGAAATTATAAAGAGCATTTATACATTTGCTAACCCACAGAATGTTAATGTAAAAGACAGCTCATAATTGCTTACTTTTTAGTTATCACTAGAAATTAAAGGTTTCTAAGGGTTAAAAATTCTAATATATGTGAATAAATCTCCTAGAAATAATAAGGGAAGCAATTCTGTATGCAAAGAAAATAAAACGTATTTGGGGATAAGAAAAGGTATGAGGTATGGAGATGCATTTTCTTGAGAAAAAAGAGAGTATTAAAGCTGGTTATTTTAAGAACAGGAAAAAGAACAAGGGACAAACCTAATATGAACACAGAAAGTTATAGAAGTTTTATTGAAAAGGAATCTTGGGAAAGGAATTTTATATGTGATCAAGCTGGATAAGATTAAATGCATTTGTTATAAAGGTTTTAAAAACAAGCTTTAATATCATTAGTGTACTTATGTAAATGTGGTATTTAATTGTTTTCATCTGCTGAAAGAACAAAGTTTACTTGGACTATTGGTCTGCTCCTGGTAAGCCAATTATAAAGGTTTTCTTTACCTTTTAAAGTAATCTGCCTATAAACAAAACAAAACAAAAACAAAGATTCTATGGTTTATCAAAACAATACCCTGTGTTTGCTGTCTTCATCAGGCTTTTGATTAGTTTAGTAAACCAAGTCTTTTCAATGTTAAAAGAGCTAAGACATTTTACAACTATTTAACCTTCTGAATTTGCCTAGGATGTCTTTGCCACCTTGGTTAACGCATAACTAAGCACTGTTTCACAGTGACCTATTTGACCAAGTGTTTTAAAACCTTTTGACATTTTGGACAAACTTCCCCAAATCAAATTCTAAGTAAGTCTTACTGACCTGGAGGTAACTTTGGGGTTTTCCAGAGGGCCCCTGGAACACTCAAAATATTTGTTTTACCTCCTTATAAAAGAGAGATATTAAACTAATTAGGCTTATTTGGAATGTTAAATTACATGGAAAGCATTGTCAAATAAGTGATGATAAGCTGTCTTGGGTTATATTGTATGGGTAAATGTTAGTAACATAAATGTTCTAGAAATTATATGAAATTCCTAAAATTTGTATATGTTGTGGTATAATGTTATCATTCAAAGTTGTAGTCATTATCTGAAATGTTGTCTGTCACAGAAGTAACCAAATTGCCTTGTCAGTTCCATCATTAGAGAATCAGATCTTTAAACATGAAAATTTGTCATTTACCATTATTGTTTTGCTCAGATGCTTTTACAAAAGCTTCTTGCAAATGTGTTTTATCTTCAGAGAAATTCATGAGAAGGAATCTAAGAAGTACTCTAGAATACAAGTTTCTGATAACCTTTAAATCATAACACTGAACTGGGTAAACGTTTACAAACCCTAATTGAAAAAAAAAGAAAAACCTTATGGCTTCAAAACTTTCTAACAAAACAACAAGCAGCAAAAGAATTAATTACATGGGAGTGAATGAACTGATGAGGATGATTATAATTTTTAATGTTTTGTTTTCAAATTTGAAACTGCTGATTTTGTTTTGTTTTGTTTTATTTCCCCAGATTTAAAGAAACTTCCTGCTCTTTTCTCTTAAGCTAACTATGACTTGGAGAAATTTGGTAAATTATACCTTTGTAAGTGGAATAGAAACATTTATCTTTTTCTCCCTATCCCATCCCTCCAGAATTTAGAAACTCTCAGTGAGCATTCTTATTTTCTTGAAAATATATTTATTTACATAAATTCAATAAAAATCTGTTCTCCTTATCACACAACACAATTGGAAACTGGTTATATTATCAAGGCTTTAACCAGAGTGTCATATTTGAGAGAGACATACATAGGCTCAGATATGACCAGACAGCTTTCAGAAGCTAAGACTGACTTTATGAAACCAATAAAGCCCCTTGGAAAATCAGCCTGGTACCTTGTTTACAGGGTTCCCAGCAGCCTTACTAGGTGAATAAGGGAGGTCACTTCCTGGCAGGCCCAGAAACCTCAGGGTATTTTAGAAACCTCAAGAAGAAAGGAATTCATTCAAATTTATAGGTATTGCTAGCGAAGTCTGATGGCAAATATTTCAATTGACTTCTTAGCTTTAAGAGCTTATTGAAAGTTCAATCTGGAGATTCTTCATAAAAGGTTCCAGCAAAGCAAACTTAAAAGAGCCTATATGATCAACCGTTATTCATGCTGCACTTCTGTAAATAACCAGGCCAAGTTTATCTAGACTTATTTTGCAAACAAATTAGTCTTAACTTGGGTATCTTTGGTAAAAATGGAGGTGATTTTATAGAAGAAAATTACGTTTCTATAGAAATAATACTATACACTTGTGGATATCAGATTCTAGTTCTATTAAATGTCTTTGAGATTTTGTTTTCTACTTGTAAGCTGGACTGGATCCCGAATTCTTCTAGTTTCCTACATATTTGGCTACAACTCTCCAAACTAACATTTCCAATTTTCGCTCCCATCCTTTTAACTTGGAATCATTGAGAACTACAACTGCCCTTTTTCCAGAAGCCCTCCAAACCGAAGCTACATGACTTAATTTAATCTTCAGAAAAACTGCCACCACAGTTTATGTTTCGATACTCTTCTTTGTGCCTGTTGCTGTGTGAGCCACTCAAAAGTTTGCCTGAACACCTGATGCCATCATCGGGGACATCTCAAACTGCAAAAGACGCTTTGACGCTGAGATTTAGAAATCTCTTGACTAGCTGCGCCCTGGGCTCAGAAACTGGAACAGAGTCGGCTCCTAATCATTAACCTTTGTGTTCTTCTGTTTCCTTAGATATGCCTCTTGTTAAACACCTGATTGCTTGGGTAATGTAGCCGAACTCTATCACTGCCTCCTGAAATGAACTGAACTGACCTACTCTCAAGACTCGGAAAGGGATTCAATGACATAATGGAGCAATGTACCAGCTCAGCTTTTCATACGTGAAACTTCCAGGGACCTTTCAGAGGCGGAAACTATTGGGGCTCAGGGCAAGCTGCCCCCAAATATGCCAAAGTGGCATATGGATTATTTTGAATTAAAATTACTTAAGAAACCGCTAGTGCCAGGACACCCTGACCCTCCCTTCTGTCTCCCTGAGTGCAGGAAAGAAATCCCCCCTCCCTGCAGCAGGAGGTAGAGAGACATTCTTATCACCAGAGATAAGGAATTTGGGGCTGAGAAGCCTGTATAAACAAACCTTGTTACTTCTCCACTAATTTACTGCCCAAGCCCAAACTTCTTTGTCTTGTCATCTCTTCACAAATTTACTGTCTCTTTGTCTAAAAATTATAAAAGCTTCCTGCTTTGGCCACTTCTTGGGTTCCATATCTATAAGACCTCTGTACGTCCAAATATTTTTTTTCTCCTGTTAATCTGTCTGTGCCAATTTCATGATCAGACCAGCCAAAAGAACTCAGGAAGATTCTCCCCCAGGCCACAACACCCTCCCTAACACGAGTGAGCCTCATCCCATCAACTGAAAGTCCATAAGAGTAAAAACACACTTCCAGAAGTAATTCTGTTTCATTAATGCAATATTAACTCCTGCCTGATTTCTAGCCTACTGGTCTGTCCTACAAATTTCAGACCAGCTAACCACAATCTCATGAGACAATTTCTTACAATCTACATCTCTCTCTCTCTCTCTCTCTCAGTGTGTGTGTGTTGTGTACGTGTGTGTGATGTATACAAGTATCTAGACATACACATATACACACATTCACATACTTTATATAAAGACTGAAAGAGAAAATAGGAATTCTCTACGCCAGATCTCAAATGATGGCTGTATTTGGTGCTGCGGGAAGTTAAAGAAGCCGCCAGCTCCTTTCCTGTCCTGTCCTCACACCTACGTCCCACCTCAAGAGGTGGAGTGCTGTCGTCTCCCCGCTGCCCCCCTCCGTGACTGGGGCTGGGCTAAGTGACTTGCCTGCCTTAACAGAGTATGGCTCTGAGGTCAGGTCATAAGAAGCCTTATGGCTTCCATCTTGGTCTCTTGGGATGTTCGCTCTTAGAGACTCCCTCTTGGATTCCAGCCACCATGCTGAGAGCCCAAGTCACATGGCGTAGGTGTTCTGGTCACCCGCGCCAGCTGAGCTTCCGGCTGGCATCCAGAATCAGCTGCCTGCTTGAGCGGGCACCACCTCGGAGGCCAAAGGGTAGCAGCGTGGGCCACCCCCGAACAGGCTGCTTTGGCATAAGGGTTATTTTGAGCTGAATATTTTGGAGAAATGACAGATACAGAAGATGCTCTGAAAACAGAGTAGAAGCCACTCTTTTGTGACAAACATTTACATTTATAAAAGAAATCTCCGTTTGTAAGGGTGTCTTCCTCTCTGTACCAGGAAGAGTAAGATGACACTAAATTACAAGAAACTTATCAATGGAGAAGGCAGAAACTTAAAATCTGCATAACAAACCTTACCCTTATTTACCATGCTTTTCCTGGTACCCTCCCATAACTGGCCATTCCCCCCACCAATCCTACCCCCAACATCTCTTTCTTCTGTCTTTAGCTGAAGATGTTTATTTAAATGGTGGCTTGGGCCATCTTGGGGAGCCACCCATTTTTCCTGGGGATCTTCCACGTATATACGAAGTATACATGTTAATAAACTTGTTTCTTTTTCTCTTGTTAATCTTTTATCACCAGGGTGGAGGAGTTTCAGCCAATAACTCAGAAGGGCAGAGGGAGAATTATTTTCCCTCCACTACAACATCCAGCCCTCTGTGAGGCCATTACATAACCAGAGTCCCACCAGCCTCTCACCAAATCCTCGGGAAGATACACAGGAGAACTTGCAGCTAAGCCCAGTCTACCCAGAGACATGTAGACCAAGAATGCTGCCTGCCACGTCAGTAAACAAAGGATGTCGCAGCCATCAGTGACTGCAGCCACCCACAAGGGTGAGCCCTGAGGGAACTCAGGATGGAAATAAGAAATGCCTGCCATCTAGCAGGCAAGAGACTGCAGTCACCCCCCCAACGGTGCAGCTTGAGGAAATTCAGGATGAGAAAACACAAGGATACCAGCCTCAGAGAGCCGAAGTGCGTATCAAAGGAATGATTTCAGTGAGCCCAGACTCTTGCGTCTTTCTATACGTAGAAAAACACTAAATTCCTTAACTTGAAATATCTCATTTTCTTTTGCTGACAATGACCTTCTGTTCTCACTACCTGGTTTTGTTGCAAAAACTCCTGTATATCCTGGCCTACCCGACCCACCCCTCCAATCCCACAACAGTTTTCTCAGTTATCTGAGATGCTGTCTCCCAGGCTTGAAGTCCTAAGAATGCCTGCCAAGTAAAACATAACTCTCAGCTTTTAGGTTGTGCATTTTTTTTCCCAGTGGACAGAACCGAGAGGCTCTGATACATCGTTGTTCTAAGCCACTCGATTTTGTGGTGGTTTGTTATAAGGCAACAGGCAACTACAGCCTATAGGAACAGCTTTTGTCACATTGTTCTTAAGGTGCAACTGGATGCAATGTAACCAAACAGTGCCTTGATGTTGTTAAATTCTTTCCCACCAGACAGGGATAAAAGGTCTGAGAGAACCATTTTGAGACCATCAGCCTGTTGTTAAAAACCCAGAAGACGGCACTAATGGACCTGCCTCACCTGTATCAAGACTGTGGGTAGGGACTTCCCTGGTGGTACAGTGGTTACGAATCCGCCTGCCAATGCAGGGGACACGGGTTCGAGCCCTGGTCTGGGAAGATCCCACATGCCACGGAGCAACGAAGCCCGCGAGCCACAACTACTGAGCCCACGAGCCACAACTACTGAGCCTGCATGCCTAGAGCCTGTGCTCTATGACAGGAGAAGCCACCGCAATGAGAAGCCCGCGCACCGCAACGAAGAGTAGCCCCCGCTCTCCGCAACTAGAGAAAGCCCACGTACAGAAACAAAGACCCAACACAGCCAAAAATAAATAAATTAATAAATTAATTAAAAGACTGTGGGTGGGTCTGGAGGGGAGTTCAACTCCTAGCCTTCTCACTAACATTTTTAAAGGGCTAAACTCACTGTACTGCATACACTTTTAACTTCCTGTACGCTACGTTTCGACATCTTAAGAAAACCTTTCTGGTGAGGAGAGACTGCCTCTTCTTGGGGCTCCCAATTCTTAGGGTAGCCAAGGACCCAGAGAACTAACTAACCCAGAGCCACATCTCTGTCTGGCCTGTGCACCCCAGGATGTTAATATTAAGGCAGTATTTCTCTGCCTTAATCATCCCAGGGCCAGAGGCCAGGCCACTAGGGAGCAGCCCTCTAGTTGAGAGCCCACTGGGATTATTCCCAGCAGCCAGTCCTAAACTGTTCTCTCTGTCCTGCCTTGCCTGTCCCACAGAAACCCTATTCAAGGCTGGGGCCTGTGTGCTACCCTCCTGCCTTCTCTGAGCGCTCTGATGTCTCCACGTGGCCCTGTGTGGTGTGCGGGCCTCTTGTCCTCAGATCTGTGAGAATAACAAAGACTCTTCTCTGTCTCCTCATGTGGCCTCACCTGACCGACGGTCTCATAAAAGAATAAAAAACCACACGCTCTTTAAGCCACTTGGAAATTGTCCTAAAATGGAGATAACGCAGATGTGACCTAACTTCTTCTCCTCACCTGCGCCTCTCTCTATGGCACTTGGCTGCGTCGGGCTGTTTCATTTCGAGCGGAGAGGGTCCTATCTAGAGTGATGTGTGCATGTCTAATACTTACTGCCTGAAGTGTGTCGCTAGGAGTGAGGAACAGAAGATGAGAACGAGAAAGAGGAATAGAGCAGGTGTACAAATGTGTTACACAGACAACCACTCACTCGTGCAGAAAGGTTAAAGGACAAAATGGCCCTGCCCGGTGGTTAGACCTCTCTGGAAGGTCTGGTCCATAGAGCTATTAAGTAACAAATGACTACTATACTGTATAAAGTACGACACGTTTTTAAAGTCTTGCTTCTTCTAAAGGCTCTAACTTACAATCTAAAAGGGGGGGCTTAAAAAACACAAGATCTCAAGTGAAAACCCAGTGAGAAGACCATACAATTAATATTTTAATCTAAAAATATTTTAAAATATCATGTAATTTGGATTTTTAATGTACACAAAAAGGACAGTCGATAATCTGGAAAAAAGAGCAAGGTGACAAGTAAAGATTATGATGTTCCTGGCGGTCATTCAGGAAGTCACATTAAATTTAGCGTTACTGGGAAGTGGGCTCGATGAGTCAGTGGGTAGAGAGGTTATTATTAAATTATTATTATTATTAAATTAATTCTGACATAATTACAACTAGCCCAAGAGCAGGACGCTGAAGATTTTCACTGTCGTTGGCACACACATCTTGGAGGAATGAGTCTGGCCCCAAGTACAGGCTGGTGCAGGCAGGGCTGGGACGTTTTCAGCATGATTCAGAGCCACAGTCATGTGTGCATGTATGTACTTGCACTTCACCTTGGCCCAGAAGGGATTTAGGGTGGTTTCTTTACTCTAATAAAAAATTAAAAATTAAGGCTCTAAATATGGAGGCGAATGATCCAGTAAGCATTAGAAACAAGGTCCTGGCCTTCCATGGATCCAGGCCATCTCTTGGTTTTGCCCCGAAGTTAGACAAGGAGCTGAGGCTCGAGCCTTTTTGTATTTGGGGGGTTCCTTCCTCCAGAGCTTGCTGATAGACTACTGCATCTGTTACTTGTGCATGCTGACTCAGTGCTCAGGCTTTGGCAAGCGTCCCGGTGTCCTCCTGGGTGCCTGGCAAGGGAGACCGACAGATACCCAGTTATAAAATCCACCGGCTGAAAAGGCAGTTAACTCTCCCCACGACAGAGTCACTCAGAATTTTTATTTGGCCTCCGTGTCGGACACTAAACAGCCCTCAGAATCCTGCTGAACAAACCAAGGGCCCTTTGTTTCTCCAGCTGTGGAGTGGGACAGCCGGAGGACAAATATAGGCTCGACCTGTAAGTTCTACTGGCCCTGAAGCAGATATAGAATGTGTGAGGACCTCCAGCGGCCTTTGGTCTTTCCAACCTACAGCTAGTATTGGTAAATGAAAAAAAAAGAAAAAGCGGGGAATCGGATGGATTTTGTAGCTATATCTGCAAATGAACTGGCTCACAATTTTCTGTTCTGAAAGTCAACCTGAAGTTAAAGTACTAGGATAATACAACATAAAACAACTCAGTGACTACCCAGACCGGCAACGTTACACAACAATTTAAAGTTTAAAAAAAAAAAAAATCTTACATCAAAGGTCTAAGTTAACCAAGAAATCTAGGTGTATTAGAACTTATTCCACATGTTACTTATTTAAATCACAGTTTATCTGTGAAAGACATCAGGAGTTTCATGGGCACTTTTTACATTCACAGGCCAATTTTCTTGATCCTTCGGACCCCTTTCAACAACAGGTTATAAAAAAATCTGTTTCTTGAAAAAAGACTTTCCAGTCCGAGTCATTTAATTTATTTACATGTGGCCTACGATGCTCCAGCGGGAATTTCCGGTGGCTCTTATAATTACTGCTGCCTCTCCGTTCTCACACCCACCGCATACCCTTCATATCTGCTTACATCAAATACCAAATCTTCCTCATCTGGTGAGATTCTGAGTATGTTGCCCTCTCCTCTGAACACACTCCGGTTTGCTTTCTTCACAAGCTGCCAACAGTGGACACAGTGTCCCAGGTGTGACCTGCCTGGCTCACGTGCAGTGGATGTGGTCCCCCTTGCCCTGGACAGGGTCCTTCTAACCGGGCATCTGAGTTCATGTTGCCTCTGGTGGCCTGTCATCTGAAACCTCATGTTTACCTTTCAATCAACTAAACAGAGATGTCCTTTCAAAAAATGTGTTGCTAACAGCAGTTTGGTTAGTCTTTATTATTAGTTCCAGGCATCAAAATGACTGACTGAAATATTTACTTCAATCATCTATTTTGCGCTAACATATATTCTAAAATATAAGGACAATTATCCATTTTCTAAAGGGTAGTTACTTGATATTATAGGTTGGATTCTGTATTTTTTGATAAGATACGTTGCTATGTTAAAGTCTTAACCCCCAGAACCTGTGAGTGTGACCTTATTTGGAAATAGGGTCTTTGCAGATGGAATAGAGTTGCAAGGTCATCTTGATTAGGGTGGGCTCTCACCCAATGACCAGTATCCTTAAGGCAAGAGAGAAATTTGGACACAGACACTCACAGAGAGAAGACCATGTGAAGATGGACACAGGGGTCACTCTGTGACTACGGAGGCAGGGATTGGAGTGGTGTGTCTGCAAGCCAAGGACACCAAGGACTGCAACCACCAGCAGCTGTAAGAGACCAGGAAGGACCCTCCCCTAATTTCTTCAGAGAGAGTATGGCCCTGCTGATACCACGACCTTGGACTTTCAGCCTCTGAACGGTGAGACAATCAATTTCTGTTGTTTTAAGCCATCCAAGTGGGTGGTAATTTTTTATGGCCATTCCAGGAAACTACTACATTGGGGAACGTGCCATGATATATGTATTTATAATCAACATCTGCTTAAGTGATAAACAATGCCTTTACTTTAGAAAATATTTTTAAAGCAAAGTATTTTAATTGTGATTAATTTGAGGGCTTAATGATATCTCATCTAATGTCCTCTTCATAACTAATTCTCTACCAGTGAAGTAAAAGTGGATTTAACAAGATAATAACATTTAAGTAATAATAATTAAAATTGTCAACATATATTGAATGCTTGCAATGTGCCAAGCATTATGCTGAAACCTTTGTATGCATATTACATACATATATGCACACACACGTATGTAGGTCGTATTATACACACAAAGGTTTTTATGTTTTATACACAAACACATAAATTTACTATTCCATCTAGGGATCAGCAAACCTTTCCTGTTAAGAGATGGAAAATAAATATTTTAGCCTTCGCTGGCCACACAGTCTCTGTCACAACTATTCAACTCTGCAGTTGTAGCTCAAAAGCAGCCACAGACGAAATGTAAAAACTGGGCACGGCTGTGTTCCAATAAAACTTTATTTACAAAAACAGGTGGTGGGCAGGACTTCCCTGGTGGCACAGTGGTTTAGAATCCACCTGCCAATGCAGGGGACATGGGTTCAATCCCTGGTCCGGGACGATCCCACATGCCGCGGAGCAACTAAGCCCGTGTGCCACAACTACTGAGCCCACGTACCACAACTACTGAAGCCTGCATACCTAGAGCCCATGCTCCACAGCAAGAGAAGCCACTGCAATGAGAAGCCCACGCACCGCAACAAAGAGTAGCCCCTGCTCACCGCAACTAGAGAAAGCCCGCATGCAGCAACGAAGACCCAACGCAGCCAAAAATAAATAAATGAATAAATGTATTTAAAAAAAAGCAAAACAGGTGGTGGGCTGGACTTGGCCCTTGGGCTATGGTTTGCTGACCCTTGCTATAACCTTTTGAGGAAGATAATCAATGATTTTACTGGTTCACAGGTGAGGGAACTGAGGCTGAAAGTTAAAAACTTTGTGCAAAGTCATACAGTTACTACAGGGTAGTTCTGGAGTCTCAACCCGACATCAAATCTTCAGAAACTATGGTTGTCATCATTCAGCAACACTGTCTCATCTCACAGGGAAGAAAAACTTCATACTTTCCTCAAAAGTGTATTGATTAAATAATGAACTTTAAGAAACTTTCTGATGCCAATACTATCTTGGCATAAAGAAAAGTAACGACACGTCAGAAGTACAACAAAGACAGGCTAAATTTTATGAAGTCAAAAAAGAAACTGCTATAAATGCTCTAAAGAACATACAGATATTTCAGAAAAGGTTTAGGAAATTCCAGTTAAAAGTCAGGGTTATTGATTGTTAGTGTCTCAAACAACTATGTGTAAGACTACTCAGCAATATTGCAAATAAGAAATGAGAGAAAACAGACATTTAAAGGAATCAGTAAAACTCTGATGCACATCTCAACATTTCTGTTGGTTTTCTAGCTGAAGAAAAGCAACTGAAGGGATTTTTTAAAGTTCCCTGGAAACACAGAAGAAACAGTGAGGTGTGACGTCCCATGACATCAGCCCCCTCCTTTTACTGGACGGTCACATCCTCTGTAAAGGACCCCTCTTCATCAGGTCCTTTTAACACTCGGGGCTTTGCTAGATTCTTCCAGACTCTCTAACAGTGTTCAACTGGGCGTCAGGCCACTCTGCTCAGAAGGCACGTGAACATTACATTTTCCCAAATTAGCTGAAAAATCACTCAGCATCACTGTATGTATTCTCTGTGTTAAAAAAAAAAAAGTACCTCTCATTTAGCTAGTTCAGGTGGCTTTGATCAAGGAACACAGGAAACCCACCTTACTGATAAGACTCTAGCTGAAAGCATTAAATGACTAACTATTTCTTCATGTACTCACAGCATGACGATAACATCTCTCAGATCCTTTGAATTGATAGCTTTGGAACAAAAGGCAGATGACTGCCACTTGAGCTTGTTTTGATTCTAAGTAAAAAGAATTTATTTCCCAGAATACAGCTTTAGTGGAACTTGGCAAAATCACATAGGGACGATGGATCCTCACCTCATTTTCGTAATTATCATAAGTGCACACAGAAGCCTAAGTATAGAATAAAGAATTAACTTCACGCATCTACTTGGGATAGGACATAAAGCGGCAGAGTGTCACTGCATTTAACTCTCTGCTGTAATAAATGCCACAGACAAATAGAGTTAACTGGGTTAATTAGTCACTGGTGGCTATTTTAATTCAGTATTGAAAATCAGAGGCAAACGCTAGAAGAATTCTCACCATCAGGGTTACCTGGGCTTTTAATGGGAGTGTTCGCCTGGGACAGCAGCATCTCTAAAACATCACGAAACTGGTTACCCCTCTTCCTCTCCTTTACCTTTCACAATTAGCTGCACACTATTAACTTAGTGCACGTTTATCTACAACAATTCAATTCAGACTGTGAAGAATCTTTCTGGTCTATAATTACACTCCAGCTTAATTAGCGTAATTTCCACTGCACATATTTGAATAGAGAAGCTGCCATGATGGCTCAGCTCCCCATGTGGAAACTCTTCCAGGGAACATCACGAGGAGAGACAAATGCCTCCTGCTGGTGAATGGCCACAAAGGCGCTGAGATGACCTGAAGGCTACTTTCCATGAGAGATGAGTCTTGGGAAGGGCATGGAGGGGACCTGATGGAATCTCCTAAACTGCCATGGTCCTCCTAGGGCAGGAGTAGCCCTTAGAGGGTTCACCCTTCATAATTACCCATTGTCAATTGGGCCACGTGGTGCTGGGGTTTGCCCTCATCAGTCTGTAAATGCCTAGTCCGAGGTGTGAAAAACATCTCTGCAGTTTGTTTTGTATCTTCATCTGCAAGGGATGGCCGCTTGAGTGCATCAAATCCACCCACCACCAGAGGGCACCAGTTAGTAACTGAGACACAGATAAATGAGGCCTTTAAGAGATTTTTTACCAACTTGCAAGACCCTCTTCCAAGGCTCCCTTGTGGGAGACCAAGCAACCATGAGAGGGAGTCGTCCCACCCATCTGGCACTAAACTGGCACATACCTATTGTGTGACTTAGTAGGACCGCACTCATTGTCCAAGTATTGCAAATTTGTCCTAATAATAACCAAAGTCATCTGGTTTGGAAAATCAGATGACTGATTAAAGGAAAATCTTCCGTTCTAGTAGCTCATTATATTTTGCATGGATATTTAACTATTCAAATGACTTCACAAAAGAGCGTGTGCTAATGGTTTTGGTGTTAACATTTTAACCAAGCCCTGCATTGTTTCTATTTGTTACTCAGAGGGAAGCCTGGGGCATTTGCTCCCTCTGAGTCTGCAACACTGAAAGGGAAGGGACAGTATCAGAGAAGGGTTAAAAGTCTAGAGAGGGGTGAGAAGTTGTCGCTGTTAGGCAGACAAACTCTATAAAAGAAAAGTCTGGAGGAAGCAGGTGGATCTAACCAATGACGATGAAACCCAAGAAACTCTGCCTATAATGTGAAAGTGCTGATGGCAGAAGGCGTGATTCAGGGGTCTTGTATGAAGTGGCCACAGGACATGTGTCTCCTCTACCTCAATACTTCCACATTTTCTTTTCCAGATGTTTATTAGAATCTTGAAGCCTATTTTAAAGAAAATTCTGAGTGAGCTTAAAGAGTCATTTCATTAAGATACCTATGTACTTTCACAATCACCAAAGGTACAACTTAAAAATAGCAAACGGGGCTTCTCTGGTGGCGCAGTGGTTGAGAGTCTGCCTGCCGATGCAGGGGACACGGGTTCGTGCCCCGGTCCAGGAAGATCCCACATGCTGCGGAGCGGCTGGGCCCGTGAGCCATGGCCAGTGAGCGCGCATCAGGAGCCTGTGCTCCGCAACGGGAGAGGCCACAAGAGTGAGAGGCCCGTGTACCGCAAACAAAACAAAACAAACCAAACAAAAAAACAAATGCATGTCAAGCATTATTACACTATTTACACTAAACAAAATGAAAATTATATAATGAAGGCTCATGTATGACACCACAATCTGTATTTTTCTCAGTGTCATTTTTCAACCAGTTACAGCTCATGGGTCTGCTGAACAGTTAAATTAAATTTGTACTTATTTCTTCAAAATTATGCATAAGTGTCTTTTCCTTTGCAATAGGATTTTCATAATAATGAGCAATATGTATACTGACCTTTTTCCCAATAGAATTCTCACAGGTGTCTGAAGACGTATGGGGTGTTCGTCAACCAAGCTAATCTATCTTCATTTCAACCACGGCACTGACATTTACTCTGTTCCTTTTCTTTCTTTTATCAAATGTTTCATTTAAAAATACATCATGGCTAAGAGCTCGGCCTCTGGAGGCAACCTGCCTTGGGGTGAGCCAGGCTCTTCTACTTATTGGCTGTGAGACCATGGGCCAGGTACGTGGGCTCCGTGGGACTTGGTTTGCACGCCTACAAAATGGGGAGATACCAGCATCCAGCCTATAGGGTTACAGAGAAGTCAGGGAGGTACGGCAGGGAGAGAGCTTAGCACAATGCCCGCCCCAGCAAGAGATACCAACTCACTCATCTTTCATCATTTCCTGGCCTTGAGAAATATAAGAGAACAGCTTTATAACACTTCGGGCTCTTAAATCTGAATAATTTGAAATCTATTCTGGGCTATAAAGGAAACGCTAGAAAAATGTTTTCTCTGGTTTATTGTTCTTGACCAAAATAGATACAGTCTTCAATGTAAAAAGAGCAGACTGTTTCTTCACTTAAAAACTTCAACCTACATTTATGTTGCATCCATACCTCATGTCCAACTGGACCACAGCGCATGCTGAACTCGTAGCGTTGTCAGACGGCCAAATGAACTGAAGCAGGTTTACATGTGTAATGAAAGAAACCGGTGCTCTGGTGTCAACAAAGTGTATATGTACATGAAGTTCACAGTACATGTTTGGCATAAATGTAAATACTTACAAAAAGGGTGCCTCTTTTTGAAACTGTTGCCAGAGTTCCTCTCTACGCTTGCCCTTGGGAACCCTGCAGGATGATTTTCACAGGAGTAAGCCCTCCCCGTCAGAATATGCAGGACATCATCAATATTCACATTCACATAACGTAAACCAAAAGGCAGAAATGTTCAGAAAGTTAGATGTCTATCTATGAACTATAGAATTAAAAAAGTGATTGAAAATTATTACACATGGAGCCTGGAACTGTATGATTATGTCAACTTTGGGTATTGTAATCATATAATAACTATATTCCAAAAGCTCCCATGTTTGTAAAACACTGACATTCACAAACACTGTATTTCACCACTTCTGAATTACAAGGTGCAAACAAAATCTTCAAGATGAACTTGAATGACATTTGTATTTAAGCCCTCAATTTCAAGTTCCCTTTCCACAGTGTTGGAATTTACTAGAATTTGTTCCTATTAGAAGGCTTCCCCAACGTGGGCCTGTTTTTATTTTTATTTTGCTCACAAACAAAAAGTTCAAGCACAGTAGGATTTTTGCCTCTACATTATTTCTCAAGTTCTAACAAGCAACTACTAATTTATATACCTAGAGACCCACACATTAAGTAATGCATTTATATGTAGTTAGTATACACTGGCTAATACCAGCTGGTGAAATACCACACATAACAACTATGCCGCTTATCAGGTACATTATTGTGTTTTCTATAAGCTTACTCTTTGTATTCATTCAAAGGAAAACAATATGGTAAAAAAACAAACAAAAAAATCCATTGTAATAGTTGGACTGTGAGAATTCTCACGCTTTTGCAGTGTCAGATTTCTGGCTGGATTGATTTTTATGCAACAGGGAAACAATAGATTATGTAACACTCATAAAAAATACAGGATCCCTGCTTCAACACATGGTGTCATTAGAAGCAGTATTATTGAGGATTAAGCTCTTTTCTCCCTAAATCAGTGTTCAACATTATACTTCCAGGCTATGTCTCTTTTTTTTTTCCTGAATTTTTGAATTTTATTTAAATTTTTTTATACAGCAGGTTCTTATTAGTTATCTGTTTTATACATATTAGTGTATATATGTCAATCCCAATCTCCCAGTTCATCACACCACCAGGTTATGTCTCTTAATACCTTCTTTGATTGGCGTTATTGGATTACTGCAACCCCATGCTTAGCCTTATTATCGAAAGAAAGCTTAAAATAGCAGATAAAAAAAAAAACCTACAATAACCAGCAGATAGAAGAAGCTAACTAAATAATAGTTCATGTGAATTCCATGTGGAACCAAACATACAAATATTTATCTAAATTAAATTATGTGATGCACTTCCAGGAAGTAACCTACTAATTATTATGCTTTGGCACATGGTGATAAAATACACTCTATCCAGGAGAATAAAAGGCACATGTTAATCACTGCTGTCACTGAGACTTTAGTGCTGTCTCTCAGGATTGTTTCCAATGAAACACAATGTGAAATATTTGCAACTCAGTTCGTACAAGCCCAAGCACACATAAATGTGCACCTAATTCAGTGGGGAAAAGGTATCCTGACTAGATACATGCATTTAGATAGCTGCTGTTCTGGTCTTTTCTACTCTGTTCGAGTCTATTAAATTATTTTCCAAACCGCTGTTCATGACCAATAAAAGGATTTTACTACCCACTGAGGGGTCATAATCTGCAATTTAAAAAATGTGTGTATATACACACATACACACACATATATATACATATATACACATATATATGTATATAGACACACACATCTATGTACATAAGTATGTACAATATATGTGTATATATATGTATATATTAATATATGAGTGTTAGATAATCACGCATACACACATCACATATAAAGTACTGCATATAAAATCATACTTGTTTAACAATTTGGGTACTAATTAACTTTAAAAGCTAAAGTTAGATTGGGAGGAAAGATGACTTTAATTTTATTTAAACTCCTGGTCTACTCAGCCCTTTGTCCCTTGCCTTCTTTCACGCATATGAAACACTTTACAGAAACACATGAAGATGATGAGAATGACAGTGACAGTGACAATACTGCCCACTTCCATCTGGACACTCATCTCAGTTCTCAGTTGGGCCCTACTGCCCTCATGAAATATTTTATATTCAAATGAAGAGGGAACACTGGGCTTCCATGATCACTGGGAAGGACCACGTGGTCCCTTTGAGTATCTCACGTCACCTACAGTTTTGGCTCCAAGTACTGGATGAGTCCCTACCAAGAACTGGCTGAATGAGAAATGAATGGGAGGTTGAAATAAAGAGGCAGAGAGAAGAGACTTCATTCTGAGATACAAACCATCTCACTTAACGTAAGGAGAAAACAACTTTTACAAGGAAAGAGAAAAATTGTGTGAAATACGATGCCTAAGCTGTTTTCAGAATGTGAACTAAAATATTTAAAAATATATTTTTTACAACTATAAGTTCTATTTTCTAACAAGGACATGCAGTTATAATACCAATTCCTGACAAATAAAGGAAGAGTTTAGATTATTTTTGCACTCAAACTTGTGGACTGATTCAGAAAACACAGCAATGTGACATTATTTTCTTGACAGAATTATGTCATTTCTTCCTCTGATCACTCAACATCTACTGTGGAAAACACTACGCCACAGCCACACAAATTAATTTATACCCATCAGTTATGACATAAGTTATTAGCATTGAATAGCTGGAGGTATTTGATAATGTTGTTACTCTGTCAGCATCTAGGAAATTTTTTGGAATGTATTATTTGGGGAAAGGAAATACTTCTCAGCGTTTTGCATATATTTTGCATTAAGACCCACAGTAAAAATATATCTTAGACTCACAGACATACACACACACACACACACACACACACACTCACATGTCTGACACCTCTTTTCCAAGACACCAAACCAAACTTTCCTTACTATGGGCGTTGTGATCATTCTAGGCTATCTGATTCAATCTTTTAAATGCTGGTCAAAAACCTCTAAATTGACTTGACTACTCACTCATAGGTGGTCCCCATTTGGAAAACAAAACTGTACTAATCCAATCAGGCCATGGACTCCTGACTTCTATAAGAGATAGATAGATACAGGAGATTCTATAGATAGAATGCATCTATTTCATAAAAATATAGAAATTCATGTTAATCACTTAAACTCAAAGGGCTATCTTATTAAAACATATAAGGGCAAAATATCAACTTTTTTTTTTTGCGGTACGCGGGCCTCTCACTGTTGTGGCCTCTCCCGTTGCAGAGCACAGGCTCCAGACGCGCAGGCTCAGCGGCCATGGCTCAGAGGCCCAGCCACTCCGCGGCATGTAGGATCTTCCCGGACTGGGGCACGAACCCGTGTCTCCTGCATCGGCAGGTGGCCTCTCAACCACTGCACCACCAGGGAAGCCCAAAATATCAACTTTTATATTTACGAGAAGAATACCTGAATTATAACCATGAGCACGTAAAATCAACAATATGTTTGAGCCAGGTTAGTACCTGGGCCCAATCCAGGCCACCTCCTGTGTTTGTATGGCCTGCCAGCTAGAAATGGCTTTAACAGACAGGCAGTTACAATAAATTGGATGATAGGGAACATTAAAATCTTGAAGTCCAATTACACGAAATGTTATCTCCCCCAAATAATCTCATTCTTATTGACAGACATCTATTAAAAAACATTATTATTAACATTTTATATTTTGGATTTCATTAATAATAATTTTGTAGAAATGTGTTTCCTCTCTTCTTATATAAGTATGTACATAATATTCTTGATTTGCCCCTTGGCCCACAAAGACTAAAATATTGGCTATCTGGCCCCTTTACGGAAACTTTGCTGATCCATGCATTAGAGTGTCATTTTTAAATTGTTATAATAATTTCTATTAATACTAATCAGTATTAATTAAACAGTGATCTGACTGCAGCCTTAACCACACTCTGGTACCCAGGTGAGCACGCAGGTGATAGATGCTCCAGGTTCATGACTAAGTGCAGGAATTCCCCACCCTACCTCCCCACACCCCCCAGCTCCAGATGTGAAAGTAACCCTTTGGTTCTAGGGAAAACCATTCCCCTGAAGAGGAGAACCTCTCTGTAGCCAAGGCAACTCAGATGCCTTTGTTAAAAATAACTTTGCAAGTGATTTGGGAGGGAGACACAAGAGACAAGGGAACATATGTATATGTATAGCTGATTCACTTTGTTGTAGAGCAGAAACTAGCACACCATTGTGGGGCAATTATACTCCAATAAAGATGTAAAAAAAAAAAAAAGAAGACATAGAAAATAATAATAAAACATCTGGGGAAATCTCCCAAGGGCCCGGAGGACAGAAAAGCTCAAAAAAAACAAAAAAAAACTTTGCTTTTGTTTTATTAAGATCCATAAGCTCAGAGGGAAATTGGGCTTTTCTTTCAATGAAATTACTTTTCGCCTAGTTCCGGAGATGTCACAGGAGGTGCACAGAGCTGCAGCAGGAGACGATCTACTTAATAAGCATCTCAGTAAAAGGAGCACTTCCTGTCTCCTCACCATAGCAACTGCACTCTGGATAACTGCCACTTCTGGGTCCAGATAAATGGGGCTATTGAACCACCTCATGTTTATTGCATTTAAGAAATTCTTATTTGTTTTCAGGTGGACATGAAGCAACATGGCTGAGCTCCCTCTGTGTACATTTTCCACTAGAAAAAAACGTTTTACTCTACCCTGATACACAGGAAGTTTCCCTGAAAAAGATGTGTTGCCCTTTGGGGTATTAAGGTTTTAAAATTTAGCACTGGACAAACACAATTTGAATAAATACAAAGAGTTTCTGGGGAGTATTTATGTTTTCTGCTTTTAATTTTTACCATGTTTTACCTTGATTGCTCCTGTTTCTTTCTCTCCCTCTTTCCAATCATCATAAATACTTCTCTTTAGAACACGCTTAATGGAAAACCTTAAACAACGATCTTCATCAATATTCATCCCTTCTTTGCATTTTAACTAGGGGGTGAGCCAAGGTGTACCTTACTGGCATGATCATTGATGGTTTTACTTATCCTGTGGGCAATATTTTACAACTTCATGAAAATCTTAATTTTCACATGACATATTAATCAAAGCCTTGTTTTTAAGGCCTTTGGGTTTATTTATGTGTGGCAATTTGTATGTCTGTTTTGGGTCCTTATTAAATTTTTGTTGGTTGTATGTCTGTTTTAACAATACATAATAACTTTTTCTTATAAAACTACCATGTTGTTAAATCCCCATTTCATGTGAACACACAGTGAGGTTCATTAGTAAAAATGCTAGAGAAAACTATGCATGAAAAAAGCATCCTCTAGGTCTTCCCTGGTGGCGCAGTGGTTGAGAGTCTGCCTGCCGATGCAGGGGACACGGGTTCGTGCCCCGGTCTGGGAAGATCACACATGCCGCGGAGCGGCTGGGCCCGTGAGCCATGGCCGCTGAGCCTGCGCGTCCGGACAGGCTCCACAACGGGAGAGGCCACAACAGTGAGAGGCCCGTGTACCGCAAAAAAAAAAAAAAAAGCATCCTCAATGTCAAATTACAAACATCTTTGGAAAGTAATTTGAAAACCAACATTCAGAAACAAATAAAACTATTTCCACAAAAAAACCTAGTTGATATAAAAAAAAAGCAACAGAATATGTTAAAAATTTCCCTGGAACAAGATTTGTTCAAGGTTTATTTAGCACAGTCTTGGCACATAGATTAAATTAAATACGATCCCTCTGGAAATAGATTCTAAACTCAAATAATCAAGTCTAATAATTAATGATTATTTTCTCCCTGCATAAAATGCTATAGCTCATTTTTGCCCTTAAGCCTCTGATAAAAATAGTGTATCTTTTTTTTTCTTTTTCCAAGCAAAGGTTGTTTTTGAACAAAGAGTTGGTTTTCAATGACAGAATTAGGCAGATTTAGAACTACAGATGTACAAGAAAGTTCTAAAAAAAAAAAAAAACTAAAAATTTTTTTCTTAATAGCTAATGCAAATCTCAAAAATCTTTGTATTGAAATAAAAACAGTACCTGTTGGGCTTAACTGGTATTTGGTCCTCGTAGGGCATTTCACCAGTTAGGCATCTCATTATACAGGATTTGAAGGTGAGGTGAAAGGACTGACTCTCACACTCTTTATCTGAATAAATGTACCCTGGTGAGAGAAGGGTGGGACCAGGTGTGCTCAACAGGGCTTCTAAGTGCCTGTCACTGTCACAAGTGCTTTATGTATAAATCCCTCCATTTAATCCTCACACAACTCTATGAGGGAGGCGCTAATATCATCCCCACTTTACAGACGGGGAAACTGAGGCACATAGGCAGTGACCCAAGGTCACAGAGCAAGCAAGGAGCACAGACGGGTTTCAAAACCTGGCATCTTGTGCCAGAGGTGGGCGCTCTCAACAACCTCACAGCCCCATCTCCTGATCAGCACTCAGGTTCACGGGTGGGTAAGTGGTGAAGTCAGAACAGGAACAAAACTGACTTCTGCTCCGTCTTCACACTCCAAATCCTGCCTTTGTAGGCTCCTAGCTGTGCTCTGGGCCGTGTCCTGGACACGGTCACTTCGACAATGAGACAGGACAGACTCAATCCATCTCCCTGAGTTGCTCTGATAATGAATGAAATTCCAGGGTGAGAGCACTTTTCATCAAGTAGATGCTTAATAAACTTCATTCCCTCCCCCTTACACCCACATCGTAAACGTCTCTCTGTTCCCAGCTTATTCACAAACTCCTACAGCTTAATGTTCAAGGGAAACAATCATTTGAAACAAGAGGAACTGAAGTTCGACATGACTTCAAATTAATCAGGATTCTATTTTGTGCCAATCCGTGGAGAATGTGCTGAACAAAATATATTTCTTCAAAAGATATTTTCCTAACTGTGTTTTCTAGTCGATTTACTGTCAGCAAGAGAAACTTACAATTTGCACATTGCTGAATATCTGATTTTAATTCCCAAGTCATCCATTCCTTACACATGATCTAGAATACAATTAAAGAATGGACTTAGTTGTTTCTTTGAAACTGAAAGCTACTTTATTTATTTATATAATTGTTTTAACTGATGCAACTCTCCAGAACACAAAATAACAATGAACACAAGAAATAAATCACATCTCAAATTACAAAACGACACATCGTGAGTTGCAAAGGGGCCCCTGAAAAGATATGCCCAAGTCCTAACCTTCAGTACCTATGAAGGTGACTTTATTTGAAATAGGGTCCTTGTAGACGTAGTTAAGGGTCTCAACACAAAACCATCTTGGATTTAGAGTGGGCCCTCAATCCAATGACTGGTGTCCTCATAAGGGAAAAGAGAGAGGAATTTGAGACAGACACACAGGGAAGAAGGTGACCTGAAGACAGAGGCAGAGACTGAAGGGATGCAGCCCCAAGTCAAGCAGCCTCTGGAGCCTCCAAGATCTGGAAGAGGAGAGGAAGGACCCTCCCCTAGAGCCTTCGGAAGGAGTGTGGCCCTGCTGACACCGTGGTTTCAGATTTATGGATTCCAGAGCTGTGAGAGAATGTAGTTCTCTCAGCTCTGGGGTAATTTGTTATGGCAGCCTTATGAAACAGGTACACTATATTTTTCAAGAGAAAAAGAAAAACACGGAATGAAAATATTCTTTAATGTACAGAACTACTTGAAAGTGCCCCCTTGCCTTTTTCTCCTCCCCTGGAGCAGTGGGAGAAAAGATTTAAACAACAGTCCTAAGAGCATAATCTAAGCATACAACTCAACAGGTGTGCTGGTTCTCTAACATTCTTTAAGAAAACATAAGCATTTAAAACTATCGTTTTTATTATGAGCAACAGAAATTACTGGTTTTTTTTTTCCTGCTTTTATAGTTTCCCTCTTTAAGGAAGAATAAATAATTGACTTAAAAAATAAAACATGTTGAACTCATGTGTTAATTAAAAAAAGAAAAGAACCATAGAACAGCTTGAGTCCCAGAAACCGCAAGGGCTAGTTTCCAGGTACTGCTGTGGTCGGCCGTGGGGTGATGGGGCTGCTCTGGGCCTTTCTGCTTCAAAGCTGCTGCACTTGGGAGATGGCAGCTCTCCTGTGCTCCCTCCGCCCTGGACACCCAACCTCAACCTCACCCGTGCTCCCCCCCCGGCTTCAGTGGACCTCCACATCTGCACCTGTGCCGAAAGCCTGTCCTTGCTTCCCGGCATCCCACCCTGTTCACCTCTTTGCTTGCTAATTTCCCCCCCACTCCAGTGCCTCTGTTCTGCCCCAGCATCTTCTCAAAACGGCCCCGCATCGCCCACCGGCCCCTTCAGCCATAACGTGCTCCTTAATTTCTCATAGCTCAGTTCTCTTGGTGGCACTCCACCTGGACAGCTCCGTCAGTGGTCTCAAGGGACCAGCAAACCCAATGCTTCTGTGCACTCGCCATTCTACTCAACCTCTTCGCAACATGGATGAGTTTTCCTTCCGGTGTCTGCACTTGAACTATCCTTGCCACCCTCCCCCCTCTGACTACTCGCTGGGCTTCCTTCACAGGTCCTGTTTCTTTTTCTGTCATTCATTTATTCCACAAATATTCATGGAGCACCTATTATGTGCCAGGCAGGGAAACAAATAGAGAAAGAGTCCTTCCTCCATGGAGCTCACATCCTTTGGGGGAGGCGAGCAGTAGGGGAGACATGAAGGTACCTCCAATATTCCTATGTGCTAAAGAGAACAAACAGGAAATGAAATGGGAAAAGGGCTGCCATAAAAGCCAGTGTCCAGGGGAGCCTTTGACGAGGAGGTGACATCTGTGGGGATCTTACGTGGCTGCTATCAGGAGAGGAGACTGGGGCAGGGGCACAGATGGAAGTAGGGAGGCCAGTTAGGAAGCTCAAGGAGTCAGCAGATGAGTCCACATACACCTTGGTAATGAAAGCCTCAAGCCTGGATGGGCTCATGGGGAAATGAATGAAGATGGACAGAGAAGACGCCCAAGGGCTGTGCCTGCAGTGGCCCTACACTGGTCATCCTACCTTCTCAATACACCGTCTTCTGGGACCTGACCCTCTCCTGGTCACCTTCTTTCACAGGCCCTTTCTCTGTCTCCTTTGCTGGCCTCTCTCATCGCTTGACCTCTAAATGGCAGCATCCCCAGGGCTCATCCCGCTTCTCTTCTTTTCTTTATCTTCACCCCCTGCCATAGTGCTCCCATCTCATATCATGATTTTAATCAGACTAGGGGTAGATTAAACTGATGATGAAATTTGTTGGATAATTACACTGGGGGTAAAAACGGCATTGGATTATCTTGGGCATCTGAGAAAGTATGGTTGCTTGATTCCGTACACAAATGCCTCTTGGGTTTACACTGCCAATCCAGAACTACCTGTCTTCCAGAATTGGCTACTGGAGCCTCTGCGATTCTGCCCTCAGACGTTTATGTGACATTTCACACTTAACGTGACCCAACGGTGACTGTGAAATTGCCTCCAGAACTGTTCCCCTCACCATCTCCGACATCTCAGTGAATGACAGCCCCAATCTCACAGCCTCCTGGGCCTAAAGCCTGCTTTGAGATGGCAGCCAAGTCTGTCTCCTCTACCTTCAAAATATACCTATAACCTGAGCCCTCCTTACTCCCAGCCCTGCACCACACTGGCCTAAGCCACCGCCATCTCTACCCCAGATTTCTGCAGCGGCCTCCTCAACAGCAAGCTTCCCTGCTTCGAATCTTGCCCCCGGAGTCTACTTTCAAGGTACTCAGAGTGATCCACCCCAGAGCTAGGTAAGGTCCTGCCCTTCTGGTGCTCAATCCCTTTGGTGCCTCATCTCACACGGAGGAAGAGACCCAGCCACACTCAGTTCAAAAGTCTGGTGTCTTCTATTCTGTAACTTATATCTGCTTTCCCCTCCCCCTCATCTCTATAAGCGGCACTTATTGTAAAGTTCAGATACTTACAATCCAGAAATAGCTTACTGCATATGGAGAGGGACACACAGAGGCCAGCCAGTATTAATATCAATGTACTAAAAGCAGACCAGTATCATGGGTGGAATAATAGATGTCTTAGTCTACTCAAGCTGCCTTAACAAAGGACCACAGACTCAGTGACTTAAACAGCGGACATAATTTGTCACAGTTCTGGAGGCTGGGAAGTCTAAGGTCAGGGTGACACCTTGACTGGGTTCTGGTGAGGGCTCTCTTCCTGGCTTGCAGACGGCAGCCTTCTCACTGCATCCTCACAGGGTGGGGAGAGACAGAGCTCTGGTATCTCTTCCTCTTTCACAAAGACACCTGTTCCATCAGACCAGGGCTCCACTTATGACCTCATTTAACCTAACTGCCTCTTCAAAGGCTCTGTCTCCAAATACAGTCACATACAGGGGGGTTTAGGTTTCAACATATACATTCGGGGAGACATGATTCAGTCCACAGCAATAGGTTAAAGTGTCTACTTGCATGTTTCTCTCTTACACACTCTGTTACAATCACCAAATGCTTTCAGTTGTGTCCTTTGGGTCTCTTCCTTCCCCCTAGTTTTTTTTTTTTTTTTTGTGGTATGCAGGCCTCTCACTGTTGTGGCCTCTCCCGTTGTGGAGCACAGGCTCTGGACGCACAGGCTCAGCGGCCATGGCTCACGGGTCTAGCCGCTCCACGGCATGTGGGATCTTCCCGAACCGGGGCACGAACCCGTGTCCCCTGCATCGGCAGGCGGACTCTCAACCACTGCGCCACCAGGGAAGCCCCCCCGCTAGTTTTTGTCTGAAGGTTTCATTCTGCCCCAACCCTGAATATTCTATTAACCAGCCCAGTCTCCTCCCTCTGCAGACCCCCAGCCCCCTTCAATTGTGTGTCTTCAACTCCCAGGACACAGCAATGAGCAAACAGGAATGCATGTGGATGGTGCTGGCTGGAGAAAGGCTTGCTCTGCATTACCCAGAGAGTGGTGGCCAACAAGCAATAAGAATATCAGGATTTATCCTCTTTAAAATAGTACCTACTGATTACCACATGTGAAATCCTCAAGATAAATCAGAATTAATGAACGTGTAGCTAGTTGACTGCAAAAAACATTGTATCAAACATTTTATCTTTTTAGCCCTTTAATAGCAGCTCTTTTCTCCTTGGGGCAAATGTTTTCTTCACCTTTCAGAAATAATTACACAAGCCCAGTGAATTCCGGAGGAGATAAGTTCAGTGAGGGAAAGGAAAGGTCATGTATGTTTACATTACTGGCTAGAAGAGGTCTGGGTAAGCCACGTGTTAGGAGAAGTTCAGAAAATCCACCAGCTTTTATAAAATGTTCCCTTTAACTGACTGGCACTGTTACCCCATGAAAGGTGTTAGTGCTATTGAAATCATTCAATCATAGGAAATAGCAACCATGAAGCAACAGGAAACGAATGGCCAATAGCAAACATTTGAAGGATTGTACAAATGAAGTCAAACCTTGGAGACTGACTCTGTTTTCCTATTGCATGTATTAGTTTGCAAGAGCCGCCATAACAAAATACCACAAACTGGGTGGCTTAAAAAATGAGCATTTGTTTTCCCACAGTTCTAGAGGCTGAAAGTCCAGCCAAGGCCAAGGTGTCAGCAGATCTGGCTTCTCCTTCTTCTTCTTTTTAAATTGAGGTAACACTGTTTTATGTAAGTTTATGTGTACCTTATAATTTGACTTCTGGTTACACGACAGTATGCTCACCACCAAAAACTATTCAATGCTTCATGAATTTGCAAGGGTATCCTTGCCCAAGGGCCACGCTAATCTCTGTATCCTTCCAGTTTTAGTATCTATGCTGCTGAAGCGAGCACAGGGTTGGTTTCTTCTGAGGCCCCTCTCCTTGGCTTGTAGATAGACGTATTCTCTCTGCATCCTTACATGGCCTTTCTTCTGGGTCTGTGCATCCCTGGTGTTTCACGTTCCAATTTCCTCTTCTTCTAAGAACACCGATCCTACTGGATTAGAGCCCACCCTAATGACCTCATTTAAACTTAATCACTTCTCAAAGACCCTATGTCCAAATGCAGTCACATTCTGAGATCCTGGGGGGTACGTCCTCAAAGCATGAATCTGGGGGGACACAATTCAGCCCATAACATAGTGCCTAACAAATACTCCAACACTTAGTAATTTGAAACAACAGTCATTTATTCTGCTCACAAATCTAATTGCACAGGGCTCAGCAGGGACAGATCATCTCTGCTCCAGGTTGTGTAATGTGGGGAGACTCAGCTGGGGTTGGAGAATCCTGTCTTCAGATGGTTAATGACCACGGCTGACAAGCTGGTGGGGTTGGCTGTGAGCTGGGCACTCAGCATGGGGTGGGGGTTATGGGCTAGAGATCTCAGTTCCATCAGCAGCAGTAGTCAATGTTCTTAGATGCTCAAGAGGTGGCAAATCAAGCCTTCTGCCTGATGTTTCTAACCTTTCTACACCAACACCCAGTGGGGTGAGGGGCATGAAGCAGATATTAAACAAATACTGAACTGTTTTTGTTTTTTAATAGACTTTGTTTTTTAGAGAGTTTTAGGTTCATTAGCAAAACTGAGTGGAAGGTACAGAGATGTCCTCTACGACCCCTGCCCCCACCCCTGCATAGCATCTCTGGTTATCAACGTCCCCTCCAGAGTGGCAGCATTTGTTACAAACGTTGAGGCAATGCTGACACATCATAATCACCCAAAGTCCACAGTTTACACCCGGGTTCACTCTTGATGATGTACAACCTATGGGTTTCGACAAATGTATAGTGACATGTACCCACCATTAAACTATCATACCAATTAGTTTCAGAGCCCCAAAAATACTGATTTTTAAATCACCAAAGAAGGTATACTTGATAGGGACACTCAAGAGGGTTGGGCATTGGTACACTACTCTCCCTCCTAGAAAGAAATACCTGATTTGGGGAATGTTATGAGCCAGAGAATCATGTGTCCTTTCAAAAAGCACTCTTTTAAAAGCACCTATTAAAAAGTGGTGGACCTAGAGACTGTCATACAGAGTGAAGTAAGTCAGAAAAAGAAAAACAAATATGGTATATTAACGCATATAGGTGGAATCTAGAAAAATGGTATAGATGATCTTATTTGCAAAGCAGAAATAGAGACACAGACATAGAGGAAAAATGTATGGACACCAAGGGGGGAAAGGAGGAGGGTGGGATGAATTGGGAGTTTGGGATTGACATATATACACTACTGATACTATGTATAAAATAGATAACTAATGAAAACTGACTGTATAGCTCAGGGAAAACTCTACTCAATGCTCTGTGGTGACCTAAATGGGAAGGAAATCCAAAAAAGAGGGGAGACAGATATCTATATCTATATCTATATCTATCTATCTATCTATCTATCTAAATATCTATCTATCTATCTATATATATATATATATATATATATATATACTTTGCTGTACAGTAGAAACTAACACAACACTGTAAAGCAACTATACTCCAATAAAAATTAATTAAAAAATAAAATAGATAACTAATAAGGACCTACTGTATAGCACAGGGAACTCTACCCAATACTCTTTAATGACTTATATGGGGGAAAAAAAATCTAAGAAACAGTGGATGTATGTATATGTATAACTGATTCACTTTGCTGTACACCTGAAACTAATACAACACTGTAAATCAACTATACTCCAATAAAAAATATATTAAAAAATGAAAAAAAAAGTGGTTCTAATAAGCTTCAAGCCCCCATTGTGGTCTTGGTTTATGGAGGACCAGTAGTGACGACCTGAAGCCAGCACTCCCAGGCGCCCACCTTTATGGTATGACTGTTGTGTCTTCCAAGGTGCTAGGAATCAACATTGACTTAGGGCACCCAGGTGGGTGTGACTTAATCTCTTTTTGAATCGGTTAATTCTGACAAAAAGTAGCCTTTCATGGGCTTCCCTGGTGGCGCAGTGGTTAAGAATCCACCTGCCAATGCAGGGGACATGGGTTCGAGCCCTGGTCCGGGAAGATCCCACATGCCGCGGAGCAACTAAGCCCGTGCACCACAACTACTGAGCCTGCGCTCTAGAGCCCACGAGCCACAACTACTGAGCCCACGTGCCACAACTATTGAAGCCCACACGCCTAGAGCCCATGCTCTGCAACAAGAGAAGCCACCACAATGAGAAGCCCACACACCACAATGAAGAGTAGCCCCCGCTCGCCACAACCAGAGAAAGCCCGTGTGCAGCAACGAAGAACCAACACAGCCAAAAAATAAATAAATTAAATAAATTTAAAAAAATAAGTAGACTTTCATGAATTTCATGAATAGTGGACTTGCATTTAACACTTACAGAACAATGAACCATGAGTAAATGTAATACTGACAAATTATTACTTTTAAATTTTTAATTGCTGTATAGATTTAACTACAACCTTAACTAACAACAATTAATATCCCTGCTACTGTGCCCTCCAAGTACTAATAGATCTTTGCCACAGAACTTTTACTCACAACATAGGAAACTCATGTTAAAACTTGTTGCAATCCAGCATTTTTTTCTCCTCAGATCTTTGTAAGATGAAAGAGTGAAAAATGAAGTTCCTGGAGCCAACCTAACAAGCTCACCTGATTTAATCTTCAATGGCTGGTCTTAAAATCCTCCAAAAATGTGGTTACCTTTACAATTTTCTTCTTTTCTCCACAGTCTCTTAGGAATTTCCCACCCGCTGACCTCCTCATCCACTCCTTGGCTATAAATACCGACTATTTCTTGGATTCAGGATTGAGCTCAGGTCTATATTGGGGTCTCCTTGCCCCTGTTGCAGTAATTCCTGAATAAAATCTGGTTTTGCCACTTTAATTGCTGTCCAGCTCTGGTTCTCTTTGACAGGCCCCAGTCTAAAAGTTTTCCTGAACAAGAACAGAGGAAGACCAAAGCTCACAGGTACATCTGATGTCTGACTCTTGGTACGATCTCATCTATGCTTATTAACCTTCCCACCTGCCATGTGCAGCTCCCCTCTGCCCACCCACCGAATTAGCGAGGAATGCCTTCTATTTGGTGAGCAGTTTTGCAGTTACAGACTTCATGTATCTGTATCCTCTGAATTTCACAACATTCCTTTGAAAAAGAAATGACTATTCTTGCTAGTATTTCCTTTTGTTGTTCAAGCATGTGGCAGAAGAAAAGAATTAAATTGGGCCTAAAAACAACGACTGAAGTATAAAGTGGCCATTGGTATGTATGGATTAAATCAAAAGACACTATCTTAGAATTTGTCTGTAATGGTTAGAATTGGAAAGTCACGTAATGGGTAATAAGTTTTTTAGTCTCTGATTCTGTTACCAAATAAAATCTATATTGCTTGTAATACTCCTCTAGTACGCTTTTTATTCTTTGCAATGTATTCTTATGCATATCATTATTATTTAATTTTTGGATGACTTGCATTGTCCATCCTTGAATTTTAGGAAATATTGGAAATATTAGGACATTTAAGAACTTTAGGAAATACTGAAAGGTAGGTGCTTCAGAGCATTAGGGAAGAACACAGCTTACACCCTTTGTGCAATGTAAGCTCACAACCACTTTGGGTTTCAAAAGACAGTTTTTGAAGTGGATACACTAGTCTGACAGCCAGAGTGTATTCATTGGAAGAAGGGACAGAAAAAAAAGACTTTTGGAATGCTACACAAAAACTTGGCTTTGTAAATCAAACACAAGCCTGGTTTAGAGAAGTTACTGAGAGCCACGGAACCGGGAGGAACACAAGTTGACATCATGCCAGGAAGAGACCAGAACTCTCTCTGGACCAGGAAAAAGAGTTCTAGAAAAGACTAGAGGAGAAAACCAGTAGGATATGGATGCTAGTGTGAGGTGCTAGACCATAATTTCTGCCCCTTAGGTTTAGGGACCCGAAAAGAGGGGGATTTTCCCCTCTGCCCTCCAGGGAGTAGTAGGCAGGTGGCCATTCTCCAAGGACTGGTTATGACAGCAGTAGAACTGGTGCCTTTGAGCAGGGGAGCCTGAGATAAAGCTCCGTCCTCTTGATCCATCCCTCCCCTCCCCTCCCCTCCTCTCCCAACCTGGGTCCTCAGTAGTTCCTATGAGCCCTGGGCTCTCTCCTGCTGCCCACAGGCATGAAGAAGGTAGTTGGGAACTGAAAGCCGGGGTGTATTTCTGGGAGTGGGAGGGGAGGCAGACCTGTACATATATGTTAAACACAACATGGTTTTAAAAATCTTTACGAATACACACCATGATGTAAGTGTTAATAAGAGAGCATAGGTGGATGCCGATAAATAATGTGATGCCACATTATAAAGTCAGAGGTAATATTACAGATCAGAGGGGGCAAAGGTGCTGGAAAAATAAGGGCCTTTCCAAAAACTGATATTAATATGAAAAATAAAATAAAATTAAATCCCTACTTCACGCCATACACAACAATAAGTTCAAGATCCATTAGAGAACAAATCTGAAGAATTAAATCTTAAATATTTTAATAAGAAAATAAAGGAGACTGATACTATGAACTTAGCTGAGGGGAGGATTTCTTAGACAGAGGAAGAACAAAATTTGAATACATTAAAATTTAAAAGCAAAAAAAAAAAAAAAACCCATTAAGAGACAAGTCATAAGTTGGGAGAATATATTAGAATCAAGATAACATCAAGAATGTATAAATATCTCCTATTTTTATTAATAATGGCTTTCCTTTATTGAACACCAAGCCCATTTAAGTACTGTACGTGTTGTAATTTATTAAGAACATACAACTCTAACAAGGTAGATAATTATATTAGTCTCATTTTAAAGATTAAGATAAACTACAGGTAATCAAGATTAAATTTGTACAAGAGCGCACAATTAGAGGTGTGGGATCTACAAGCAGGTAATAGTCTCATCTAAAAAATACCTTCAGGTGCTGGTTCCAGCACCCTCACTCTTAATCCAATAGTAAAATGGGAAAGTGTGTGAACAGGCATTTCTCAGACAACTAACGACTCTGAAGATGCTAAACTTCAGGGATAACTGAGGAAATGCAAATTGAAACAACAGACCCATCAAATTGGCAAAGATTTAAAAGGCTGACAATACCAAGAGTTGGCACACATGGGGTGAAACAGGAACTGTTGTTAACTGATAGTGAGAGCGTCAACTAGCACAACCATTTCAGACGACAATGAAAGGTAGCTCTTAAATTTGAAGATGCACATCCCTCTGGTCCAACAATTTCAAAGGACACACATACAAAGACAGTCTTTACTTGCTAAATGTTCACCAAGAAGAGTGTGGAAACCATCTAAATATCTATCAATCAGAGAACGGATAAATACATTGCAGTCTATGCATGCCATGGGATACGACAAAGCAGAAAAATGCATGAAGTATGTATACATACATTTATGTGGATAAATCTCAACAAGGTTGAGTCACAAAAGCAAGGTTTAGGTGGATCTATATATCCATATCTATATCTATGTAGTATGATGCTGTTATGGTTAATTTTATGTGTCAACATGGTACTCAGATATTCGGCCAAACATTATCCCAGATGTTTCTGTGAAGGTATTTTCTAGATGAGACTAACTTTCAATTCAGCAGACTTTGGGCAAAGCAGATTGCTCTCCATAATCTGGGTGGGCCTCATCAAATCAGCTGAAGGTCTGAAAAGAAAAAGATTGACTTTCTGGGAAGGAGAGGGAATTCTGCCAGCAGACTGCCTTTGGACTCAAATCACAACTCTTCCCTGGGTCTTCAGCCTGATGACCTACCCTGCAGAATTTGGATTTGCCCACACTTCACAGTTACATGAGCCAATTCCTGAAATAAATCTCTCTTTATCTATACATCCTGTTGGCTCTGTTTCTTTGGAGAAGCCTGACTCATAGAGATGATGATATAAATGTCACAAACGCACAGAACAGTTTATGGACACACATACGTGAATGACATTCCTAGGGCTGTACGGTAATGTCCTGCTTATTTCTCAGTGTCATAAACAGTGGGCCATACACAACCTTCATGGCACTGCAGAGGATGGTTTAAAATTCCCATTAACATGCAAGAAGTGCTGGGGGACAGACAATTCCCAGAGTTGCTTTTCAAGTGAGTTTCATTTTTCAGGAAAGTGAATATGCCTCATTTTCCAGCATGAGACTAAGATGACTGGATTTTCCTCAACTATAATTTAAATCACTGGACCAGTTCTAAAAACTGTACTGAAGTGTTATATCAGAATAAAAACTTCACATCAATCAATTGATACAGTCAGTGAAAATTACCCATTTTTCTGGGCTGTCGTTTTTATTTATTTTTTTATTTTGTAACAGAAAATAATTTATCTGCCAATGTGTATTATACTTTACAATGTGTTTTTTCATTATGAATTAGAGAAAAGTATGCTGTGCTGGTTTCTGGACCATGTCAGACATCATTCAGATATAACACAAATAATTCAATGCATTCTAAGTTATGATGTCACTGTAGGCAGATTCATGGCTGCAGGTCATTTCTCTTTTTGCATGAAACATTATGCCAATATTTCAAGGTGATGTGGCATGGGAACCACCTGCTGCATATTTAAAGCCCTATGAGATCAGAATTCCAAAAGAAACACAAATACTAAGTGACACTAATATATTAAAAATCATCTACAGTCATATTCTTGTTTTTGTATAGAAACAGCTCATAAAATGTTTTCTAGTGTGCCTTCAAGAAATTTCTTTAAAGATGACTCAGAAAAAACAATTGCTAATTAATTTTAACACCATGTCAATTATGCTAATAAAATTCTAATTAAAATCCTTGTGATGTAAATCAGTCCTTCTTTGTGTGTGTATGTGTGTTATTATACAGGCTGTCAGCCATCAGATACTTATTAAGTTTACATGAACCTATAGAATGGGCTTGGCTGTATACAGATCTTTTGACATATCTAGTTCTGCCTGCCATAAGCATTGGGCAAATTAATGGTGATAGTCTAATATTTAAGGTACCATGGAGGTAGGCTAATTGATGCTCATTAGGAAAATGAAATATCCTGGGAGGCAAGAAGGGACTGAGGGGTAAGAACTAGCTTTTTTAAAAAGAGTCAGAAACAGTGGATAGGGCAATTTGGACATTATCATATTTCAGGCTGATTATACGCGATTGTATAATGAAAAATATATAAATCTACAGCAACTTCTATGCTGTAAGATATAAGTGTTCCTTTGGGGGGGGGATGTTCTGGACATTGTAACTTCAGACGCTGCTAAATGTGGAAACCTCAGCAAAGTAAGTATGTCCATTTCGGTCCCTACTACTTGCCTGGCCCTGTGCTGGGTTCTGGGAACACCACTAAATAAGACACAGACACGGCTTTAAAGCAGGATGCTTGCCTGGCAGGGACAGAAGCAGTAAGCCAGAAAGTGTAGTACAGAGTGTGTTGGGCTATAAGGGGCACCTCATCCAGGCTGAGAATCAAGGAGAGCTTCCTGGAAGAGATGGCTTTTGAGCACAGTTCTAAATGTCACGGTTGTTGACAAAGAGGGGGCAGGAAGGCATTTCACATAGAGAAGCAGCGTTGCCTAAAGGCTCCTAAATGAGAGACAGCAGGTTCACTGAGGGGATTGATATCGATCCTCTGTGGGTGTAGCTTAGCACTGCAGTAGAGGGGTGTTAATAAAAGAGAAGGTTGCAACGAGAAACGGGAATAAGATCATGACTGAGCTTGTTGCCCATCAAACAGGATTTTATGTTGAAAATTCTCCTCTTCTATTTGTAAATGAATTTGCAAGGCAGCAATGGCTCTTGTGTGGTAGAGAAGTAACAGGCTCCCAAGTTGCCACCCTCATCGTGTAGGAAGAGAATAGATGGGAAAAGGGCCTGACACCTCCAAAGAGCAAACACTTATTTCGATGATCAGGTAGCGAAGTGGATGGCGAAGTGTTTATCTTTACATCCACAACAGCAATCAGCTCAAGACATCATCTTGTCATGGGTCCCAGGAGACATGGAGGGCTAATTAGGGTAACGAAAACCTCCTGCTTCTCCACTACGTGTGTGCAATTAGTCAAACCATCTATGCCTAAAAAAGTGAACTCTGGGAAACCACACATGGCACATATTTGCTTTATGAATCTGACAAGTCTATAATTAGGACTTCGCCACTTCTAAATTCCACTGAGGTTCCAAGAAAATGTTGAAACCTAATAAAAGCAGAGGCACACACGAAGGCACTAAATCTTCTCTACGTTTATGGAAACACCTGGGTTCGAATCCTCATTTCCTAATAGACCAGCCTGATATACGTGTGCTCTGGAAAAGCTCATCTCAATATGGGACTCTTCTCCATGAGGGACCAGAGTTCTTGGTGATTTATCCTTCCCGTTGTCAGCATCTGCAATTCCCAGGCTGCCTTGACTACTGGATTCCTAGGTGATGAAAAGCCAGGGATGTAAATGAACCTTTATGTTCAGCCTTCTTCCAAGAGACATAAATAATTCAAGCGAGACAGAAAGAATGTTTCTTTTGTGTAAAAAACAAATAATTTTCACTTGTAAATACAGTTTTCTAATACTACAAAAAGGTGGACCCTCCAGGGAGTATCAGATAAATTAGTCCAACTGAAGAAGAACAAGCCAGAAAGTTTGCAAACTAAAATCCGCGGTGGGGTCAGTGTGGCGATCCTGGAAGGAGCAGGCTGTGTTAGGACTCAGGATGCTGGACTCCACTCCCCTTTTGTTATTTCACTAGATGAAAAGCACCCGAATCCAAATCGTGTGACAGACATGAGAGCCACACCGGGCAGAGCAGAAGCTTCTTGGTGTCTCATGGCCCACCTCTAATCTCAGCCACTGCTGCCAGGGACGTTTCTCTGTGAGTTCAGATGACACAGCAGTATCTGCCATGGTCTTGTACTTTCTGCCTGGGGCCGTCACCAAAACCACGGCGGCCCACTTGGCTGCAAGTAAGCATAGCCCAGAAGTGCAGGGAAGTTAATGAGCCCAGGCAACCCACAACCGATGAAAGCTGGCGGATAAACAGCCCACCTCCCCGGACCACTAGGGGAAGCATTCGTCTGCTTCCTAGAATTCAACCCCTCACTCAGTGCCAAAGGCAGTGACCTTGATGGTCAATGCTTAGGTTATTTTCCCTCCTTCCCTGACTCACTCTCCCGCTTGCGTCCAAGTCTTTGTCTCAGGTGTGGCTTTTAGGGGTCCCAACTTTGGCCAGCGCTAAAGAAGAGAGATCACCAAACTGGTCTGAATCGCCAGATTGCCTGGTGAAAGCAGGGCGCTCGGGGGGAAGAAGGAGGACAAGTCCAGCTGAGGTACCAGCAGGAGGTGAGCCGCGGGCCTGTGCGGTAATGAGATGCCGAGATGCTGGCCTGAAGGTGGTCAGGAGTCACCTTGGCCTGAGCATCCATCTGGAATTCTAAGAATCCTGCTGTTTCCCAAGCAGCTGAGCCATCAGCTGACCTCACTTCCGCTGGGACACAGTGCCCAGACCACTACTGGTTTCGCCACTTTTTTCCTGTAACCTTTGCTAAGAAATACATTTTGCTTGGCAGCCAGAGCTTATGTACATGTACACAAGTACATATGCATATTTATATTTATTATTCACTGGGTATATAAATGAACAAAAAGGTCAGAAACTTTATTCTTACTATACATGATGAAATCTGACCTCTTCCATTCTGTCATATTCTCTCTTTCTCTCTGACTCTTGTTTCACAAAATTGATTTCAAAACCCTTACCTATCAGTTGCAACCTGTAGCTTAAAAATCATTAGTCTAGACCAGTCTTCCTAGGAGCTTGAAGATACCATCCGTGCTCTTTGTGCCTTGCTTTTATTACTTGGTAAAAGTAAGAAATAATGAAGAGGAGATGATCCGATGATAGAAGTCCTTCCTGTCTTTCAGAGAATTTTACGTGTCGATGTCAGATTCATAATAAAGTATCAGATTATACAGTCCATATTCCATTAATTTTAGTAGTTAACAGAAGACACAGTTTAAATGGAAAAACTATATGTTGTGTTATATTTTTTCCAGAAAATACATTTGCTAAGATGTTGTATATCCTTTCAGCAATATCATACTTTTAGATTCAGAATTAGGATATAAAGTCATAAAATAGTTGCAAAGATATAGCTTTACTTTAATTTCTTTATCTCTGATATATTCTAGGCTTTTAAAAAAAATCATCAGTTCTGCTTCTTACACCATTCTTCTTGCTCTGTTGCCCTAAAAGTGACCACGTGCCTTTATAGTTAACGGTCCCCTCCGTCTAGGTGGAGACAGCCTGCCAGTCTCAGCCTGGGTGCTCCCCCTTGCCTGGAAGCCTCCCTGACCTGACCGTGTCCCCACGTCACTGTCTGCACACCTCTAGTCTCATCAGATCCTGGGGTTGTCATCTGTTTACGTGGCTCTGAGTGCCTGAAGAATGGAACCTGTGTTATTCTTAGCATCCCGAGCACCTCACACAGTACCTGACACAAAGCAGGGGACCATCAGACGTCCACGGTAGGAATAAAATACATCCTGTCTTTTACATTTTCACTCAGATGCTCCTAGGTGCCCATATCCTGACCTCAGGCTCTGATGCCATTTCTCAAAGGGAGAGCAACTACTTAGCAGCACAACGAAAACATTCACATTCTAATGCATATGGCATCTGGCATCTTCTTTATCAAACTGAATTTGGTCAAAAGAACACCAGTTGAGCACTGGGAAAGTTATTCATAGGGTCCGCTCACAAGAGAGCAACCCCTTCCTCTCCAAACAGTGCATGATGAGGACAGACTCATTCTCCTACAGATCAAGTTCTGAGGTGCTCTTCTGTATTAATCAGAATCCTCTGGTTGCAAGTGACAACAACACAAGAGGAAAAAACCAACACGCAAGCAAACAACAACAGTGGCTTCCCAGGCCAGGGGACTTTATCATCGAGCTCCAGTAACCTCCAAAAGAGCAGGCTCAAAAAGAGCCTCACAGTCCCTCTTGCCCAGGTCCCCATCACTGCTTCTCTCCAAATGCAGTCCCTCATCTCTTCTAAGGACTCCCCTGCTTCCATCTCTTCACTCTTCACCACCAGGGATAAATGCACATCACCCTTTCCGGTCCCAAGTCCAGAATTTCCAGGGAAGGGCTGCCATGGCTCCGCCCGGGTGAGGTACTGAATCGTGGGTCGTCACTGTCAGCAGGAGGGAGGCCCTGATTGGTCGCCACTGGAAAAAGTCACCATCCTTCCGCAGCCTCAGAAAACGGCCGCTCCCCTGGCAACCACGTGGATGGAGCACAGAGACACACCTTTTGCAGAAGAGAGGGAGCTATTATTCTGGACACAGAAACTGATGAGGGTCTACGGCACACTCCTAGAGTGTATCTCCATTTTCACATGGTTTTACAATATTCATTTGTAGCACTTTCCCCTACTCGTGAGCAAAGATCCACTCTCTTACTGCCTAAGTCTCTTTAAGTAATTTCAATTTGCATCTCATCCCTTAAACTCGATTTTAAGCTATATGAGAACAAAAGTAGCTTTTTAATTTTGTTTAGAACTGCCTATGAGGTATCTAACAGGATGTTCTGGCCCAAGAAGAGCTCCACTAACCACACATGACTGTGTCTTTCTTCTCAGCACTTTGGATTTGCTGCTCACGTAGTCAATGATAGTACATTCCACACCCACCTTCAGTTTCAACAATAAAGATGATGACTTGTCTTGGACCATTTCTACTTCTACCATGTCTTTATTCCTTCAAATAATCACTTTTATTTTGAGAGTTATATTTTATCCATCCATACATGACCTCATATGAATAAATATCCCTCATTTCATGATGTCAGGTGAACAAATGATCCTGAATGCAACCAGAATTGACCTTCAGAGAGGACTTTTTAAAAACTATAAAAGGATCATATAAAATGATACGTTCCATTGAGAACATCTGTTTTACCCAACATTGGTCTTTCTACGTAATCTCTGACGTCATCCCTCAGGCTCAGACCCCTCTTCCACATGAAAAGAGATAAATGAAAATCTGAGTCTTTTTAAAAGACTCCTATGAGTTTAACAAAAAGTAACCTCAGTTGTTACTTTAACTTAATAAAGTAAAGTAGGATACGCTGGGCCCCAAATATGGGACGTGTGGTGGCAGCTGGTTTTGTGCGGTTTAACAGTGCTGTCGATTTGAGCAGAGTCCCAGGGAATTAACATTTCGCCTACCTTAGGGTCCTGTCAGTCGAAGTTAAGCTACTGGAGAGAGAGAAGTTGGATACTTAGCAGAGAAGCTAAGACAGAGGCATCAAGTATGAGCCATCTTCAGGGAACGACGTGTTTAATGGCTGGTGTCAGGTTCTTCTCTGACATCACGGGGTCGTTGCTTCTGACCCAGGTTCCCTCCGAGTGGGATTCCTCCACCGGTGTGTGAGGTCAACTGAAGGCAAATGGCTTCTTTCCACAAATCTATTTCCTCTCTGGACTTCCCTTTCTCAATTCTTCTTCAGCAATACCAGGTTTTCCCATTATCCTAGGCTAGAAATTCTGGAGTAAATTTCAACTGCCCTCTCCCTGTTTACGTTCAGTCTCCAAATACCATCATGATTTCCTCCATGGGTTTCTCCTATTCATTGGTCCCTGTTTGATCCCTTTCCTGTGGGTGAATCTAATAATCATCCCCCGAGTTCCCCGTGCCAGTGCCCACCACTTCCAATCCATTACACAATTACTTCCAGATTAGTCTTCCGAAAACACAGCCTTGCGCATGCCAATTACCTGCTCAAAGCCCTCAATGCTTTCCCATGACCTTTAGGAAAACAAAGAAAAAAATCTGGTCCTCTACTACCCGGCTCCGACCTACTCCAGATGAATCTCTTGAATTCCCTTGTGGCTCCTGTCAAACGAGTCTATTCATTTTTCTCCAAACATGTCTCTAGTTTTACAACTTGTTAGTTCCCCAAACCTCCCAAATACCTGGTAACTTGCAACAAAAATTATTTGAATGCCTGGCACAGAATAAGCAGTTGATGAGTGTCTGTGGAATCAATGAAAACATTTGTATGTAATACAGAGACAAAACTTTTTTCTGTTGATTGGCAAAATTTTACCTTAAACCGATGTTTCTTCTTCAGGATTTCATTACAATTTTTACTTGACATACCAACCAGATATATAAAATGTTCCTAAATTACAAAAAAATGCACACCCTTGACCCATCCACTTCCCCCTTCTCCCCACCGACTCTGCTCCTCCTTTTGAGTTTCCATCAGTCGTTATGGCAGTTATGTATCTATCCAGTACTTGTCGAAACTAGAACCTCAGAATTGTCCTCAGTTCCAACTCCTCCTACTCACCATGTAAGAGTTACCTGCATTGCAATATAACAACAAAACAACAATAGCAAAACCTTACATTTATTGAGGGTTTACTAAATGTTACGGGTTCACCTGTATCCCCCCAAATTCATCTGTTGAAGTCCTAACCCCCAGTACTTCAGAATGCGTCTTTATTAGGCACAATTAGTTAATCTGAGGTCATCCTGCAGTAAGGTGGATGGAGTCCACCTAATCTGGTATGGTTGGCTAGACTCCTCGTAACTAGGGGCCATTTGGGCACAGACGTGCACACAGGGAGAACGCCACGTGCAGTCTGGAGTTTCCTAAAGCTACTAGGGGATCCTCCCTTAGCGCCTTCAGAAGGACCATGACTTTGCCAACACCCTGACCTCAGACTTCCAGCTTCCAGAACTGGGAGACAGTCAATTTCTATCATGGAAGCCCCTGAGTTTGTGGCACTTTGCTATGGCAGCCCTAGTAAACTAATACGCTGAGTTCCAGCCAATGTGCTGGGAAGTTTTGCAGACTGACAGTTATTTAATGCTCATAGTAGCCAGGGGGTCATCTACAGTTAGGGGTTCACACCACCATTACTCCATTTTACAGCTAGAAACAAATGCTTAGAAAAATTAAGTACTGAGGCCATCTCCTGGATATAAATAGTGGAGCAAACCAAAGCATCTGTGATTCCAAAACTCAAGCTCATATCCACTCTACTCCTGGCCCCTGGAGGACCTCTTCTGACACCTTCCCAGGCTGGGACAAGGTCACAGAGGTGGCAATCACACAGCTTCAGTTCTCTACACTATAGAGTTTCCACTTAAGATATTCCTTCACGTGCTGCATGTAAATAGAAACTTGAATAAAATAATTCATTTTATTTTAGACAAGCCCACATTCACCGAAAGGTCCCAAAGGCAACTTTCTCTTTATCTAATTTATCAGATGTATTATTTAAAATGAAATGAATCATAAAGAAATCAAACATGATGGCTGCACATTTTTTACTGTTTATGAGGCAAACATGCTATTGCTAAAAGAAATTAAAATGGTAGCATCACGCTGTGCACAAATAAGGAAAATTAAATTCTGAACACATTTCAAAATTTATATTTGGTCTTAATATGCAGTGTGTGAATGAATGAAAAAGCAACAAACAACCCAAACATTTGCTCGCTATTTCAAAGAGAGGAATGATGTAAACTACTAAATACAGAACATAAGTGTGTTTTCTTTAAGCATTAAACACTACTCAAAGAAATGTGTAGTTTGTTTTTTTTTTTTGTTTTGTTTTGTTTTAAATATCCCAGGGGAGAGTTGTGAGTTTTTCTGTAAAATTCTCTTTGAGGGAAAGCAGTCCTCAAACCAGCATAGACCACGGCTAATCTAGAGGGGCAGTTCTCAAAATCCGGTCCAGGAACCTCATTCTGGGACTCTATAAGACTACTGTCAGATTGCTACTAAGATTATATTTGTACTTTCAACTTTGTTGACATTTTCACTGAAGCTGCAGAAGCAACAGTGGGTAAAATTGCTGTACCTTCCTTTGCAGCATTCCAGCCAGTGACATCAAACTGTTCTTGTAGCCGTTATATTCTTCGTTGTCACATAGTCGCAGTAAAAAAAAAAAGCCAGTTCCAATTAAGACTGTCCTTGACATAGCAGTAAAAATTGATTAATTTTATTAAATCTTGACCCTTGATTGCACTTCTGTTTAATATTCTGGGTGATAAAGTGGAAAATACAGATAAGGCTCTTCTGCTTTAAAATGGTTTTCTCCTGAAGAAACATATTTGTGTGTTGAGTTGTGAAATGAATTGGCTGCTCTTTGCGGGGACACTAATTTTACGTGGAAGAAAGACTGACAGACAAGCTACAGCTACTCAGTCTTGGATATGTGCAGGCATTTTCTTATGGACCACAATGACAAGGAGCTTCCCTCTTCAAGGAAAGTTACTGACAGTACTCAAAGGTTCATGGAAACATTAGAATGTGGGAAAACCTGGACCAGCCACCTTGAATTTAAACATTTCCCAGTACTTAAAGACATTCTCATGAGATTGTTGGTAATACTAATGAATACAACTTGAAAAAATATATCATTTAATAAAATGTATCAACATTTAGAATACCTTCATAATCAGCAACATATGCCAACATCATCATGGGCAAGAGATCCATTCAACACATTCATGATCCATTCAAGATAGAGCAATGGATTTTAAGTAACACAGTCCAAAAAGTTCATTGCTATATTTGAAAATTCCTTATTTCTACTAACCTTTAAGGGACTATAACTTATAGAGTTTTGGTGTAGTATCAAAGAATATCCACAATTATCTAAAAAGCTACGAAAATAATCCTTCCTTTTCCAATTACATATCTATGTGAGGCCAGATTTTCTTCCCATATTTCAAACAAAATATATCACAACAGACTAAACAAAGAAGCAGGCATGAGAACATAGCTGCCTTCTATTAAGCCAGACAGTAGAATATATAAAATAGATAATAAGGACCTACTGTAGAGCACAGGGAACTCTACTCAACACTGCAATAACCTATATGGGAAAAGAAGCTGAAAAAGAATAGGTACAGGTATATGTATAACGGAATCACTTCGCTGTAAACCTGAAACTAACACAACATTGTAAATCAACAACACTCCAATAAAAAATTTTAAAAGCCAATAGACTGAATTTTGGGGGGTCATAATATTACCCCAATTTGGCTTCTTCCTCTTTGGTCAGGGAGGCCCCTTCATAACCCCTAGAAAACTTCACAGGGAATTATTTGAAACTCAAGGATGGAATGCTTCTGAAAGACTCACATAAATTGTAAAACCCTAGACAACTAGTCATTGCTTCATTAAATTATTATAAGAATACCAGCAAAAAAGAAAAAAAAATGCCAGAAAGTAGAGAGATTTTCAAAAATAAAAACCAGGGAGGGCCTTCAAGACGGCGGAGGAGTAAGACATGGAGATCACATTCCTCCCCACAAATACATCAAAAATACATCTACATGTGGAACAGCTCTGACAGAACACATACTGAATGCTGGCAGAAGACCTCAGACCACCCAAAAGGCAAGAAACTCCCCACATACCTGGCCATGTGGCTGACAGGGTCTTGGTACTCTGGCCAGGTGTCAGGCCTGAGTTTCTGAGGTGGGAGAGCCGAGTTCAGGACATTGGACCACCAGAGACCTCCCGGCCCCATGTAATATCAACAGGCGAGAGCTCTCCCAGAGATCTCTGTCTCAACGCTAAGACCCAGCTCCACTCAACGACCAGCAAGTGACAGTGCTGGACATCCCATGCCAAACAACTAGCAAGACAGCAACACAACTCCACCCATTAGTAGAGAGGCTGCCTAAAATCATACTAAGTTCACAGACATCCCAAAACACACCACTGGATGTGGTCCTGCCCACCAGAAAGACAAGATCCAGCCTCATTAACCAGAACACAGGCACCAGTCCCCTCCACAGGAAGCCTACACAACCCACTGAACCAACCTTAGCCACTGGGGGCAGACACCAAAAACAACAGGAAGTACGAAGCTGCAGCCTGTGAAAAGAAGATCCCAAACACAGTAAGTTAAGAAAAATGAGAAGACAGAGAAATACGCAGCAGATGAAGGAGCAATGTAAAAACCCACCAGACCAAACAAATGAAGAGAAAATAGGCAGTCTACCTGAAAAAGAACTGAGAGTAATGATAGGAAAGATGATCCAAAATCTTGGAAACAGAATGGAGAAAACACAAGAAACGTTTAACAAGGACCTAGAAGAACTAAAGAGCAAACAAACAATGATGAAAAACACAGTAAATGAAATTAAAAATACTCTAGAAGGAATCAATAGCAGTATAACTGAGGCAGAAAAATGGATAAGTGACCTGGAAGATAAAATAGTGGAACTAACTACTGCAGAGCAGAAAAGAGAAAAAAGAATAAAAAGAATTGAGGACAGTCTCAGAGACCTCTGGGACAACATTATATGCACCAACGTTCGAATTATAGGGGTCCCAGAAGAAGAAGAGAAAAAGAAAGGGTATGAGAAAGTATTTGAAGAGATTATAGTTGAAAACTTCCCTAACATGGGAAATGAAATAGTCAATCAAGTTCAGGAAGTGCAGAGTCTCATACAGGATAAATCCAAGGAAAAACACACCAAGACACATATTAAACTATCAAAAATTAAATACAAAGAAAAAATATTAAAAGCAGCAAGGGAAAAGGAACAAATAACATACAAGGGAATCCCCATAAGATTAACAGCTGATCTTTCAGCAGAAACTCTGCAAGCCAGAAGGAAGTGGTGGGACATATTTAAAGTGATGAAAGGGAAAAACCTACAACCAAGATTACTCGACCCAGCAAGGCTCTCATTCAGATTCGATTGAGAAATTAAAACCCTTACAGGTAAGCAAAAGCTAAGAGAATTCAGCATCCCCAAACCAGCTTTACAACAAATGCTAAAGGAACTCCTCTAGGCAGCAAACACAAGAGAAGGAAAAGACCTACAAAAATAAACCCAAAAGAATTAAGAAAATGGTAATAGGAACATACATATCGATAATCATCTTAAATGTAAATGGATTAAATGCTCCAACCAAAAGACATACACTGGCTGAAAGCATACAAAAACAAGACCCATCTATATGCTGCCTACAAGAGACCCACTTCAGACCTAGGGACACATACAGACTGAAAGGTAGGGGATGGAATAACATATTCCATGCAAATCGAAATCAAAAGAAAGCTGGAGTATTTCTCCGTAATGATCAAGGGATCCATCTAAGAAGAAAATATAACAATTGTAAATATTTAGGCACCCAATATAGGAGTACCTCAATACATAAGGCAAATGCTAACAGCCATAAAAGGGGAAATCAACAGCAACACAGTAATAGTAGGGGACTTTAACACCCCACTTTCACAAATGGACAGATCATCCAAAATGAAAATAAATAAGGAAACACAAGCTTTAAATGATACATTAAACAAGATGGACTTAATTGATATTTATAGTACATTCCATCCAAAAACAACAGAATACACTTTCTTCTCAAGTGCTCATGGAACATTCTCCAGGACAGACCATATCCTGGGTCACAAATCAAGCCTTGGTAAATTTAAGAAAACTAAAATCGTATCAAGTATCTTTTCTGACCACAACGCTGTGAGACTAGGTATCAATTACAGGAAAAAAACTATAAAAAATACAAACACATGGAGGCTAAATAATATGCTATTAAATAACAAAGAGATCACTGAAGAAATCAAAGAGGAAATCAAGAGATACATACAAACAAATGACAATGAAAACACGATGACCCAAAAGCTATGGGATGCAGCAAAAGCAATTCTAAGAGAGAAGTTTATAGAAATACAATCCTACCTCAAGAAACAAGAAAAAGCTCAAATAAACAACCTAACCTTACACCTAAAGCAATTAGAGAAAGCACAGCAAAAAACCCCCAAAGTTAGCAGAAGGAAAGAAATCATAAAGATCAGAACAGAAACAAATTAAAGAGAAATAAAGGTCAACAGCAAAGATCAATAAAACCAAAAGCTGGTTCTTTGAGAAGATAAACAAAATTGATAAACCATTAGCCAGGCTCATCAAGAAAAAAAGGGAGATGACTCAAATCAATAGAATTAGAAATGAAAAAGAAGAAGTAGCAACTGACACTGCAGAAATACAAAGGATCATGAGAGACTACTACAGGCAACTATATGCCAATAAAATGGACAACCTGGAAGAAACGGACAAATTCTTAGAAAAGCAAACCTTCCGAGACTGAACCAGGAAGAAATAGAAAATATAAACATACCAATCAGAAGCACTGAAATTGAGAGTATGATTAAAAATCTTCCAACAAACAGAAGCTGAGGACCAGATGGTTTCATACGTGAATTCTATCAAACATTTAGAGAAGAGCTAACACCTATCCTTCTCAAACTCTTCCAAAATATAGCAGAGGGAGGAACACTCCCAAATTCCTTCTACGAGGCCACCATCACCCTGATACCAAAAGCAGACAAAGATGTCACAAAAAAAGAAAACTACAGGCCAATATCACTGATGAACATAGATGCAAAAATCCTCAACAAAATACTAGCAAACAGAATCCAGCAGCACATTAAAAGGATCATACACCATGATCAAGTGGGGTTTATCCCAGGAATGCAAGGATTCTTCAATATACACAAATCAATCAATGTGATATACCATATTAACAAATTGAAGGAGAAAAACCATATGATAATCTCAATAGATGCAGAAAAAGCTTTCGACAAAATTCAACACCCATTTATGATAAAAACCCTGCAGAAAGTAGGCATAGAGGGAACTTACCTCAACATAATAAAGGCCATATATGACAAATCACAGCCAACATCATTGTCAATGGTGAAAAACTGAATCCATTTCCACTAAGATCAGGAACAAGACAAGGTTGCCCACTCTCACCAGTATTATTCAACATAGTTTTGGAAGGTTTAACCACAGCAATCAGAGAAGAAAAAGAAATAAAAGGAATCCAAATCAGAAAAGAAGAAGTAAAACTGTCACTGTTTGCAGATGACATGATACAATACATAGAGAATCCTAAAGATGCTAGCAGAAAACTACTAGAGCTAATCAATGAATTTGGTAAAGTGTCAGGATACAATAGTAATGCACAGAAATCTCCTGCATTCCTATACACTAATGATGAAAAACCTGAAAGAGAAATTAAGGAAACATTTACCATGGCGACAAAAAGAATAAAATACCTAGGAATAAACCTACCTAAGGAGATAAAAGACCTATATGCAGAAAACTATAAGACACTGATGAAAGATATCAAAGATGATAGAAACAGATGGAGAGATATACCATGTTCTTGGATTGGAAGAATCAACATTGCGAAAATGACTATACTACCCAAAGCAATCTGCAGATTCAATGCAATCCCTATGAAACTACCAATGGCATTTTTCACAGAACTAGAAAAAAAAAATTGAACAATCTGTATGGAAACAAAAAAGACCCCGAAGAGCTAAAGCAATCTTGAGAAAGAAAAATGCAGCTGGAGGAATCAGGCTCCCTGACTTCAGACTATACTACGAAGCTACAGTAATCAAGAGAGTATGGTACTGGCACAGAAACAGAAAGATAGATCGATGGAACAGGATAGAAAGCCCAGAGATAAACCCATGCACATATGGTCACCTTATCTTTGATAAAGGAAGCAAGAATATACAATGGAGAAAAGACAGCCTCTTCAATAAGTGGTGCTGGGAAAACTGGCCAGCTACATGTAAAAGAATGAAATTAGAACACTCCCTAACACCATATACAAAAATAAACTCAAAATGGATTAAAGACCTAAATGTAAGGCCAGACACTATCAAACTCTTAGAGGAAATCATAGGCAGACACTGTATGACATAAATCACAGCAAGATCCTTTTTGACCCACCTCCTAGAGAAATGGAAATAAAAACAAAAATAAACAAATGGGACCTAATGAAACTTAAAAGCTTTTGCACATCAAAGGAAACCAAAAAAAAAAGATGAAAAGACAACCCTCAGAATGGGAGAATATATTTGCAAATGAAGCAAGAGACAAAGGATTAACCTCCAAAACATAAAAGCAGCTCGTGCAGCTCAATATCAAAAAACAAACAACTCAATCGAAAAAATGGGCAGAAGACCTAAATAGACATTTCTCCAAAGAAGATACACAGATTGGCAACAAACACATGAAAGGATGCTCAACATCATTATTCATTAGAGAAATGCAAATCAAAACTACAATGAGATATCACCTCACACTTGTCAGAATGGCCATCATCAAAAAATCTACAAACAATCAATGCTGGAGAGGGTGTGGAGTAAAGGGAACCCTCTTGCACTGTTGGTGGGAATGTAAATTGATACAGCCACTATGGAGAACAGTATGGAGGTTCCTTAAAAAACTAAAAATAGAACTACTATATGACCCAGCAATCCCACTACTGGGCATATACCCTGAGAAAACCATAATTCAAAAAGAGTCATGTACCACAATGTTCACTGCAGCTCTATTTACAATAGCCAGGACATGGAAGCAACCTAAGTGTCCATTGACACATGAATGGATAAAGAAGATGTGGCACATATATACAATGGAATATTACTCAGCCATAAAAAGAAATGAAACTGAGTTATTCGTAGTGAGGTGGATGGATCTAGAGTCTGTCATACAGAGTGAAGTTAAGTCAGAAAGAGAAAAACAAATACCATATGCTAACACACATATATGGAATCTAAAAAAAAAAAATGTTCCTGAAGAACCTAGGGGCAGGATAGGAATAAGGATGCAGATGTAGAGAATGGACTTGAGGATATGGAGAGGGGGACTGGTAAGCTGGGACGAAGTGAGAGAGCGGCATTGACATATAAACACTACCAAATGTAAAACAGATGGCTAGTGGGAAGCAGCTGCATAGCACAGGGCGATCAGCTCGGTGCTTTGTGTCCACCTAGAGGGGTGGGATAGGGAGGGTGGGACGGAGGCTCAAGAGAGAGGGGATATGGGGATATATGTATACTTACAGCTGATTCACTTTGTTATACAGCAGAAACTAACACAATAATGTAAAGCAAGTATACTCTAATCAAGATGTTAAAAAATAAATAGGTAAGTAAATAAAAATAAAAAAGAATGCCATATTTGGAAAAATGTAGTAATTTTAAAACAAATATATCGATATATAATGGATTCACTATAACTTTAAAATGAATTCTTAATGAACATGTTGAACTCTATATTTAAACATTTCCAAGTTTAGTATCTGATACAGTAAATATTAATAGACATAATTCACATAGACAAAAGCTCTTTGAGTTTTTCTGTATGTTTTAAGCCTGTAGAAGAGGGATTGAGAACCACTGTCTCAAAGGATTTGGGTGGGAGGAGTGGGGACGATCAAAAAACAGGCTAAAGTATGCATTAGTCTGGATTTTATTCCAAGACGCAGAAATGTATTTCACCTCCCATCATCAAACAAATTTCCAAGCATCACATTTTTAGTTACTTTCAGCTCAAAATGTACAGTGACAATTGAGACAAAATGAAAACACCATCCATCCTAATGTTGAAATCCCAGTTAGCACCGTATACCCTGGACAAGTTGGCTGACAAAGGACTTTGATGCTGAGCACAGCCTTACAAAGTTGCCTTTCTTTCCATCTGTCCAAGGAAGTTGCATTTCTAAGTGAGTAACTTTTACATAAGGCAGTAAGCCACTGAAACTCCGTCCCGTCATCAAAGCTTCATGCCTTACCAAAAGCACGGCAATTTTAAAATTATAACAAAATCCTTAGGAAATAAATGGCTGTCTCTTGTTTCCTAATTAGATGCTAAAGCTTGGAAATGAATGTGTAAGTCAGAAGGGTAAAATTCCTTTTCTCCTGAACTCTTTATACTTCACTTTGAAAATGTCTGAGTAATTGGATTATCTCTCATTTTGTTATGTCTCTCATCAAGCTAGTTCTATTAATTCTATGATCTTGTTTCTGGTGATTTTATCTATAAACGTTCCTTATGGGAATATTTTTTTAAATATTTATTTATTTGGCTGCGTCGGGTCTTAGTTGCAGCACACGGCACCTTTGTTGTGGCGCGCGGGCTTCTCTCTAGTTGGGGCACGCAGGCTCAGTAGCTGTGGCGTGCGGGTTTAGTTGCCCCGCGGCATGTGGGATCTTAGTTCCCTGACCAGGGATCAAAGCTGCGTTCCCTGCATTGGAAGGCGGGTTCTTAAGCACTGGACCAACAGGGAAGTCCCCCTCCTAGGGGAAATTTTTAAATTGCTTCTGCCAGGCCGGTTTGCATAGTAGGTATAAAAATAAGTTTCAGGGTACAGGCTATAATGATGAAGCCAAACTCCACCACATACATCTGAGTGATGATGAACAAATTACGCATGTGTCAATGCCTCAGCTTGCTCAGCTATGATATGGGGTTAGTAATAGTACTTCAGAGAGTTTGGTGAGAATTAAAATGAGTTCTAATTGGTGAACACTTCAGAACAGTGCCTGGTGTGTGGTGGCCACTTATTATAATACAGCTGATAAATCTGTTTACTTGGGTCATCTTTCTATTACCAGCATGCAGAAGCTCTTGTGGTACAGATGGATAAATGCTCTCTCTGGATATGAGTTAAGGGTCTCTTTAGTGGATTATGTTATTAGAGAATAAAATGATATATTGCCTCTCCATCAGCTCTAAGTCAACTCTTTAGGTTGTCTTTCTCTTTGCTTCTTTTCTCATCTTAGTATCTATTTTGTTTACCTACCAGTTCGTAGGGTTTTGATTGACTGTTCTGCGCTGTTTTGCCTAAATTTAGATGTTCAACTCGTGAAGGTTTAACTACCATTTGTGTATTTATCATACAGAAGCACACGCAAAGCTCTTTTCATACCTTTTATCTCAACAAGCTGAGACCTCAACACAATCGCTTCCATTTCACAGTTGAAGAAAGTGAGGCTCAGCACGGAAAGGGTCCCGCCCAAGGTCACAAAACTCAAAGTAGCCGAGGCGAGACGGAACTCGAACTTTTTGGCTCCCAGTTCCACACGTGCCAAGGACACACATTTGTTGAGATGATACTCCTGAAGAGCTACAGTCTTTCCTGTTGTCACATCTCATGGTCCACATGCAGGTGTGTCTACTCTACATGCTCATCACCTCGAGAGAAACTCCTTGAGAAGCCGTCACAGCCTACCAGCAGGATCTGTGGGTTCTCCAGGGTAGAAGCACCTGTAAGGGCCGTATTGTTGTGTGGCCCTGAGATGGGTCTGATCCCTTGCTGAGGTCACTTCCAGACTAAGGCCACTGAGGAAGACAACTGCAAAGCCTTGACCGTCAGAATGCCAGGGGGCCTTGGCCAGCCATGAAAATGCCAGCCTTGGCATTTTCAGATAGCTTGGTCCTTAAGTAGTCATGGGGCTGGTGAGGGAGCTTCAGCAAGGGTAGGTGTCTCATTACTGTGATGCATCATGTAAAAACAGTGGCCTTTATGTTTTGCTGATTGACGGGAATAAGACATACATGTGAAAACATTACACATGATGCTTTCAAAAGAAGTAATCAGCTTTCCTGGTTGCTGTCATTCAGTTGTTCACTTCTCAGTTTGATCATCTTAGATGCTATGGAGTCCGTGGTCTCTGGGGGAGGACAGGCCCCCTTTCAGGAGGGATCTCAATTCCCTATGCCCATGGCATCATAAATCCTGTGGATAACACTCAGATTCCTTGAATGGGGAAAATAGATAAGACTCCCTGCTCTTGTGAGAAGAGAGTAGGATGGTGGTCCTGGAGAAGGGAATGTGGGTGGGAACTCCACCAAAAGGCAGGGTAGGTACAGGAAGCACAAGGCTATGTCATATCTGGGGAGACAAGTGGAGGAAACTATTCTGTCTGGTGGCCCTCTGGTCCTTGGTCATCACCGGCAACCTTAGAGATGCCCACTGTTATATTTTCATGATCCCTTGGGTCCAGTCAGCCTCTGCACATGCTCATCTCTCCTGGACGTTTCCTGTGTGAGGACCAGGCTAGGAGCTCCACTCACTACAGAACCCCCTAGTCGTCCACACTCTCCTCCAGGCCAGAAGTTTCCAAATTTAGCAAATAAACATATAGGAGGCCCAATTAAACTTGAATTTCAGACAAACAACAAGTTTGTAGTGTAAGTATGTCCCATGCAATATTCGACATAGTTATACTAAAATGTGTCTGTTTATCTGAAATTTAAACGTATCTGGATGTCCTGTCTTTTAGCTGACAGCCCCCAGCCCCACCCCACTATCTGCTCAGCCCTGCCTCCTACTAAGAGCAGCCCCACCCTCTCCATCCCATACCCTGAAGGGAACAGGTTTCTGGAAACGGGGAGCAGGCAGGGGTGCTGTCCTCAGACAACATGGGGCTGCAGCACAGTCTTCCCCTGGGATTACAGATGATGGTGGGGGAGGAAAATAAAACAGAGCTAAACAGTAACTAGTATCTTAGTACATGATCCTCCCACATCTTCCTCATCTAGGGTCCAGAAAACAGGAAGCAGCTTTGATCCTCTCAAGTGGAGTAGCTGAAATGAACTAGGAGATAAAGTAGATTCCAAAGCCTGTGGTTCCAAGACTATGGGTTGAGGGGTGAACCATGAAGGGTCTGTATCACCACTGGAAAAATTTAATACAAACAACCAGGAATGGCTTGTTTTTCAAGGACTTCCTCAAACTTGATGCTCTTTCCCCTATTTTGCTCCTTTCCAAGACACCAAAAAATATAAAACAATGTATTTTGTTTCCCCTGAAGATTCACCGTCGAGAAAGAAGAGATCACATTTCTAGCTGCTCACGGCTCCCTCAGCACCACGATGAAGGACAGTCTGCAGGCAGGCAGGGCGTGAGTTACAACATTTTTGTTTCAATCCTAAAATGTGCGTTTTTACATTAAAATCACATACCTCACGTCCATTACAAACACCGGAAGTTCTACCTGGTCTGGCCCCTCCTACCCCACAAAAGAAGAAAATATTCCATTCTTTGCAAACTCAATTGCCCTAGATTTTCCTATCATCTCTCCTAAGGAAATGACACTTCTGCTGGAACACGATGGCCCTTACTGTCCCGTTATGTTCTATCCTGCGTTGCTTTCAACCTGAATAACTGAGTGTGTCCTCTGGAAAATGGGTAAATCAGAGGAGGGCAGGGACAGTCCTTAGAAGGAGCAGCTGGGAACCAGATCCTTGGAGCGCTTGTAGCTGGGACTGGTGTGGGAATTAGATCGTTGTCGAATCATAAACCTACACTAAATTCGCTTTCTTAGGCGTGCCTCTGGCTTTTGCTTTGTCAGTAATCGCTCTCTGCTCCCTGTGGTTTTGGATAAAATTCTTCCCCCAAGGTTGACCTGTTTCATTTGTTCTAAGAAGGATGGAGGGATGGAGGGCTGTGTTTCTCTCTGCAGTGCTCTCCTAGCGGCTGGGTATGACCATCACCCCCGATCAGAAGGAAGGCCATTGGCACAGGGAAAGGTCAAGGGAGATGGAGGCGGTGTTGTTTGTACAGAGCCTTCCCCCATCTGGAGATGGTTGTTCTCACCCTGGGATGCCCTGGGCTGCAATCTTGGAGGTGTGTGCTCTGGTTTTCACAGTCCGCTCCTGTGCTAAGTATGTATATGGGGTCCTGGGAGAGAGAAAGGAATAGTGCATACCTTTATCAGGGGCGAGGCTGGAGGTTTACAACAAATCCCATAAATACTGAATGTGAGAAGAACTGAGCTCACCAGCCTCAGGTTGACTTAAGAGACAGGCAGAAAAAAACAAAGCCTCCCCAAGTTCTGTTATGATACTTGCCCTGCTCTCTACTAACACTTACTGGAGAGGAAACCATGCCGAAGAGTTATGTGCAATTACAAAGGTGGCCTCTGGTCCCCAGCTCTGCCAAGCTGCCTGGGACCACTGAGAGCAGTGGGGTGAAATCCACCTCCTGGCAAAGGGAGGAGGTGAAAATGCCTGGCATATGCTGCCTGTATCCTGAGGCATCCCCTGGCAGGTTTCACAAATGCAGAGGATAGTCACGGAGGTCACTGCAGCTGCCCTTTCTCCTCCAGAGACCCTCGTTCCTCCCCTTTGAGGGTTGGGGGGTCCAGGAGGAAAGGTTAAGGATGCCAGGAAGGCTTTTCATAAAGAATGTGATTTAGATGGGCAGGTGGTGGTGAAGTCAAAAACATGCTTCCCTTGCGCACACCTGAGAGCCCAGTAGGGTTGGTCCAGTGAGAAGGGTGGGGCATGTCCAAGGCAGAGGGTTGCCCGTGGGAAGGGCTTGAGGTGGAAATGAGATTGGTCCATTGAAGGCACGGAAAGAAGGCCTCCCAGGCTGATTCAGGATGTACAGGATGAAGGGGGATGGGACACGTGGATGAGATGAGATCCAGGCGGGCTGGACCAGGCACAGTCTTAGGGGGTATTTTGTTGACGACTTCAGACCTTGATCTTAAATGTCATGGGAAGACACTGAAGGATTTGCACTGGGAAGGGAGGCAAGCTGATTTCCATAACTGCAGAATAAATATTCTGTCTGCTGTGAGAAGAGTGGGTTAGAAGGGAGTAAGACAAGAAGCGGGAAGAAGCCAGTGAGGAGGCTGGTCCGCAGTGGTCCAGGCAGGAGACGATGCCAGCTCAGAGCAAGGACGTGCAGGTGCTGCCGAAGATGATTGAATGGATTTGTGCTAAAGTCGGAGGGTAGGTTTGGGCAAGTGGTTGTTCTTGATAAACATTTGTTATGTGAATTAAAGAATGGGCTCTTGGCCTCAACTTCTCCTTCTTTTACTCAGCATGTTCCTAGATTTCTATTTCTAAAATTAAGTCTGATAGCACTCTGCCTGCAAGATATTACCCACATTTCTGAAAATGGTAACTTCTAAAACCTCAATATCCTCTTCCAACCTGTGTGTCTTTCTTTCTCATCACAGGACCAAGGCCCCGTCAGTTATCAGCACTCCTTAAATGGACCCCTTGCCGCCATCACTGACCATCCTCATTCCACGTCTGCCAGGCTTGCATTCCCCTACCTCTTTGCCTCCAAATCCTATTCATCCTTCAAAGCTCCGTGGGCCTAGTCTGTAGCCTTTCTAATTCCCCAGTGTGGGTTCATCACTCTTTCTCCTCTTTTCTCCACCAGCATATTTTCTCAAGAATATATAAACCAAGTAAGTAAGGCACTGGAACCAATCCCATACAGTTAGTATGATAACATGCAATATATGGTTATCAAATTATCTCTCTCTATTTTCTGCCTATAGTTTTTTTGGCAACAGATCAGAAGCCGGATGCTTCCATCAATGCTGTTTGGAAAATAGGCTCCTTGGGCCAGCATGGGGTGAATCTAGGGATGTCTGTTTTCCTACAGTCATTTTCTAATTGAAAAGGTACCAGAATCATCATATTATCCATTTGATTGAGAATCAAGCTACTTGTCATTCAGTTGCCTTGGAAACAGGAAGAATTTAGGTTTCTTGATCTGCTAACTTTTCAGAACACACAGGTTCACCTTGGGCCCTGTTACGCAAGGCACAGCTATCTTTAAAATGTAGGGGGGTGCTTTTCTATCCACATGTACGCACAGGGCTGTTTGATGCTTTGATAATTTACCGTGTTGCTCAGTCTAAATGCCAAAATGCCTCAAAGGCTTGGCTTGCCCTGTGCCCAAAAGGCACAGCGGACCAAGTCTGACCTTAAATTCATACAATCTGGTCTTCTATCTTTAGTGACAGTGCCACATTCTGCCTCAAAACTGAGGATGGCCGCCTCCCCAGGGGCTGTGTTTCCCTTCCGGATCCCTCTCCGGGACGATGCTCGTGGTCTGTGTGCAGGGCTCATGCATGTGGCCTGGCGGCGGAGTTTTAACCAGTGTTCTTTATGGCTATAGGGATTCTTTCCACCTGCCACACTCAGAAGTATGTTCGTCCTCCTTCTCTGCTTTCGAGTCGATCATAAAGTGAGGGCAGATCAGAGGCCCACGTTGCTGAGATAATACCCAAACCACAGAGGAGTGTGTATGTGTGTGTGTGCCCGTGTGTGTGAACATATGGCTATGTGCGTGCATGTGAGTGCACGTGTGTTCACGGGCACGGAGCACAAAGTAAAGGGGCCAGTTGGTGGAGGCAGCCTGGTGGAAGGAAAGCCTTCTTATTCCAGTGTGAGACAGACCACGTGAGACCCGATTTGTGACGGATGTGTTGTAAACAAAAATAACAGAGGCCAAGGGGCTAAGGGACACGCCAGTAGTTGAGTGCTGCCTGTATTTTTAAAGAGGTTCACACTGATAATAACTTGCATTATATTAACTCATTGTCTAATGAGATCGTTGTATGCTCATATTAACTGGCGCTCACTAAACAATTATCTAGGGGAAAAATATCACGATTGCCTAAGAAAACAAACATCAGTACATAGTTTGGTTTAACGACATAAAAACTGTGGATTATCGAAAATTTTGCAGAATAAAGGAAATTTATTACTTTTAAGTATATTCATTACATTAGACTCACAGTACTGCCTATGAAGAGCCTTACTTTAATCACTACGTGTAAAGATGTTCTGTAATCAGTGTTACCAACTGCATGCCTAAGAAACATTACCCTTTGCTTAGATTACATTTTTTAAGCAAGTTGTCGATCTACTGCATTTGCAAACCTGCTTTTAACTTACCACTCACTGGTTTAGAAGCAGGGGTAAGCAAACTTTTTCTGGAAAGATCCAGACAGTAAACATTTTAGGTTTTGCAGGACAGTCTCACAATTACTCAGTTCCTCCTTGTAGTACAAAAAGAGCCACAGACAATACATGAACAGTGAGCATGGCTGTGTTACAATAAAACTTTATTTAAAAATCAGGCTGTGGGCTGGATCTGCCGACCCTGATTTAGGGAATGTAGGTTCACTTTCCCCCAGGCTCCATTAATCAAAAACTGAAAATTAGTGATGAACTCCATGCAACGTGAAGTCTTTGTTAATTTTCCAATAGCTATTGGTTTTGTTTTTATTTTGAAAAATGAATTCAGTTTCATTCAAGGCAAAAGTAATCAGAAGCAATTAGTAATGATGCAAATCTAGGCAGTATGTGTAATTGCTTAGATTTTTCCATGTGAGTGTACCACAGTCTGTTTGTTACCGGCTTCATTTATTACAAATATCTGAGCTCTTCCAGTGGGCTGGGTCCTGTGCTAGGTGGTGTCTAAATAGAAATAAATCAAACTACCCCCTTGTAGGGTTCCTGCTGCACGGGGCCTGAATGCTTTCAGTGCCTTGTTCATTACAACTCCAGCACTGAGGCAGGCCTGGTGCCTAGTAGGTGTTCAAAACATCTTTGTTGATAAACTGAACTTCAATATCCTCTTTGACACCTCTGAAGAATCCTTACCTTCCCCTAAAACTTAATTTCTCCTTCTGCCTTCATTTCTTCTATTTATAACATTGCTGTCTAAGGTTTAAAACTCCAAAGTCATCTTTGGTGACAGCTCACGGATCCGTCCCTTCACGCCATCCTACACATTATAATCACCGTAATCTTCCTACAACTCAGAACTGATTCTGTCAGTCCTCGTTCATGACACCTGGGGAGTTGTCTTCTACCTTCAAAAACAAAGGCCCACTGCTCTGCGATGTGGAAATCATCCGTAGCACCCAGATTTACCTGTGCGCTCCCTCTGAGTGTGGGGTGCCTCGTCCCCAGCCCACATCCCTCTCAGGCCCCTCCTTTGAGACACAGACCCTCAAATACCCCCAGAGTCCCCTGGACAGCCTGCCTTTTGCGCATGCTCCTGTATCTTCTCAACAACATATTGCTTGGTGTTTCATCCATCCTTCTAGGATAACTTTATCTGCATTTCAAAACACGGGTAAAAATCAGTTTCCACTCCCCTTCCTCCATGGAGAATTACAGGGCCTGTGCTTTCCAGCTCCTTTTGTCCTTATCACATCCTGCTGGAGCAGGTGGAAATCTCAACATTACTAATCTCTAGTGAAGAAATGGGACTGCCTCCTTTTCCTCTAAATAAACTCCCACCGGTTCCAGAGCCTCTATTTGCTTGGGCCTGACACTCTCCTCCATTCCGTTTACAATCTGGTGCTTCGTAAGTTACAGTCAGCTCCTAGAGATGTGTCTCATTTTCAACCTTGCTACCCAGAGGAAAATCCTCACGTTGTTCAGAATGTCTTCCCCTGCCTCCTTCTCCCCCCCCAGAGCAAGACCTGGGTCATGGGCAGGGAGCTAGGCTAGGGTCTCCATGGTGCTCAGGTCCAAGGGCAGCACAAGCCCCGGCAACAAAGACCCAAGGACCGCATCCCTCTTGGGGGATGGTCCTGACACCCTCCTTCAAGTGCCTGACACTCTGACGCTTCTGCAGGGATCCTGGGGAAACATGTGGAATTCCTGCAGGCTGAGAGAAAGGGGCGGTCCCACCACGCCACACTGCCTTCCTGCTTGACCACTTGGGCGCTTCCAGAAGCCCAAAGAGGAGTAGCCACCCTTTCTGGGGTTTCTGATGTGTCAACTCCTACCCACCCTGGCTGAACCTCAGGAGGTGGGATCCACCGGGTTCCTTCGTGAGGGTCCCATGCAGCGGCAAACCCCAGACCCGCCTTCTCTGAATTTCTAGACTTCCTGATTTTTGCTTCATCTTTCAACTTCTTTCCAGAATTCAGGAAATCTGCTTGGTATTCTCTCTGGTTTCTGGCCTGCTCTCTGGCCAACCTCCAAGCTGTGGTTTGGGGACCCCGTAAGTCTTCCCCCAACTACATCACAGCCTGGCTTTTTCAAATCAAAGAATCTTGTTGGCACACCAAAATTGAGCTAACCGCTTTCAAATGTCTGTTTGAAGCTTAGAGCTGAGGGGTAATCTTCGAGTTCTTGGATTCCTGTCTCCGTGAAGAAGTGAGTGCCCTGGCCGCAGTGTGGGAGGGGCCAATCAGGTGTGGCTGGCAGGGTTACAGATTAAATGTGCTCCGTTACATGTGAATTTCAGATAAACGATACTGACAAACTTTCAGTATGAGTATGTCCAAAATATTGCACAAATCATATTATACTAAATATAACTGATTGACTATCTGAAATTTAAATTTAACTGGTGTCATGTATCTTCATTTACCTCTAAAAATAATTATTAATTCTAATTTCCCAGCTCTTCTATTAGGTTCTATTAGTTCACAGTAAGAACTCTAAGTAGAAACAGGTGTGGCTGGTGGCAGAGGCTTCACCAGGAATGAAATACATCAGTTTAATGTTTTCAAAATGATGGTCTTCTTTATACTACACTGAACTATAAAAAGTGGAGCAGATAGGGCTTCCCTGGTGGCCCAGTGGTTGAGAGTCCGCCCGCCGATGCAGGGGACACGGGTTCGTGCCCCGGTCCGGGAAGATCCCACATGCCGCAGAGCGGCTGGGCCCGTGAGCCATGGCCGCTGAGCCTGCGCGTCCGGAGCCTGTGCTCTGCAACGGGAGAGGCCACAACAGTGAGGGGCCCGCGTACCACAAAAAAAAAATAAATAAAAAAGTGGAGCAGATAAAGCAATGATCCCATATGACAATCTCTTCAATACAGGAGTAGGGCTTTCTGTTATCATTTTATTAGTTTAAAGATGATATAATTTAGAGATTAATGGAGACCTTAAATTACTTTATACTCTGCGTTTCTGAAAGATTAAATTAATTTATAAATAATTCTATACTGTTGACTTTTTTTTTGCATTTCACCAGCTTTTATGGTAAAAATTTATATCAAGGAAGTTTTAATTTTAGAATTATCATTGTTAGCACAACCTGATGAAATAACTTGGAAATTATAATAATATTTTGATTTAAAATGTTATTAATACACACATAAATGAGAATATCTATGTTAAACACAGGAAATTCAGAGATCAATTGATTTTTGTGGCTGGGTAGCAGAAATTCACAGCTTTTCGACTTTTTCCTCTCAGTTATTCTGAGAGCTAATTAATTTTGTAGAACGTGTTGGAGTTCTGCTATTAAAAACTTCAGTTTTCAGCGTTCTAGTTCAATGACATACTCACTGGTCGAGATTGGCAGGCTTTGCCTTGGCCATGGAAATGGATGGTTAAAATTCCTAATCTTTGGTTGGTCCTACACAGTAAGCCTGACAGCAGAGTTTGACTTGAATGAATTTATAAATAACATTGGGCTGGAACACTCAGCCCTCCCATAACCAGCAGACAGAAATTAATTTCAGATAATCCTCCAGCAGTTAATAAAAAAGACCACTTTTGGCCATTACCCACCTGGACTAATGTGCCTCCAGAGACCAAGAGGTAAGAAGCATTTGATCCCATTAATTAAGATTTTTTTTTTACAGTTCTTTTTATTAACAAGACTTCTAAATGTTAAAACTGATTCCAGACCTCAACTAGAAGGTTACAGCCAAGGGGAAAACAAAATACTACCTTTTGAATATCTCATTAAGTTACATCCTTTTAAAGTTGAAAAGCAAGGTCAACACTTACCATTTTTTGAACCCTTATTAGCTGCTAGATACATTCTACACACTTGAGATGCATTATCTCTTTTCCTCCTTAAAAACATCTCCATGAGGTAGGTATTATTATTTTAACCCCATATTACAGGCTAAGAAACTGAGGTTTATTGAGGTTTATTACGTAGCTTAGGGTCACACAGCCAATTAGTAGCAAATGAAGATTTGAACCCATTCACTGTAGATTCCCTCGTTTTACCTGCTGTACACCATTTACTACATCCTTTTTTCACTGATAACAGCTTCTTGGTGCCTCTGGTAGCATAGTCAGCTAGAAAATTAATACTTTAGTACCCAGAGAGCACACTTAGTTAGGTACATTCTTGCATAATTTCTAAATATTATTACTACTCATCTTGCTTTTTCCCTACAATATATAATAGATTCCAAATTACCCACTGGATTGAATTTTGAACATCGTATAAACCTTTATGTATTCCTATATTGTACTTTGTCCTTTTAAAGTATAGTTCTTGAGCTAATTATAAGTAATTTTTAATTATCTTTTAATTTCAACTAATTCCTTGCAGCCAAGAGCATATCTTCTACACAAAGCATTTTTAAATTCTGAATATCACCATTGCTTTACACTCAAATGATAATTAGTATTTTATGTAAGGCAGAGTTTTAAAGCAGGGCTTCTCAACCTGGGGTTCCCATGCCTATGGATGGAATTCCCTAGCCCTCAAGTAACACTGGAATTGTATATGGAATTTTGCCAGGATATTTGAGTACATGCAAAGTTGGTAATATTAAGATGCTCATAGCTTTCATCGGATGTTTTTTTAAAAAGTCCATGACTTCAAGTTTAGTACCCAGTGGATTATGGTACTAAAATAATACCTGGATTCTGATGCTTCTTTGTACTGGAGCTCCTGCTGAAGCTGGTTAAGAGTTAGTCTCAGCTCTTGGACAGCTGCTAGGGGCATAGGTGGCGTGCTTGAGGTGCTCAGAGGTGCTCAGAGGTGCCCAGGGAGCCCTCTGTCACTCCCAGTGGAAATTCAGGATTTGAGTCTCACGACCCCTGACTTTGGCAGACTCAGGGAATCTGTTATTTCTTTCAAGGAAACCTTCAACACACGGACCCTCTCACCTTTTCACCATCTGTCACCTATGTGTTGCTCCCGCACCCTGGCTCTCCCCACTGGCTGACACTCAGAGTCGAGATGCGAACACCCCTTGTTCCTCTGTCCCTCCACTGAGTCACCTGGCAAAACCTCTAGGCTGGTGACATTGGGCTCACTGCCTGCTCTGCCGAGGGTCTTGAACATCACTGAAGACAAATCCCAAACCAAGTGGGCTCTCAGCCCTGCCCTGAAATCTCACATCTGTCCTCCAGTCCCCACACCCTCCCCTTATGCAACTGAGAAGCAGGCTTTTATCCCGGCCAGAAAGCAAAATCAGACCCCCTATCTTCACCAGATCTTCCAACCCAGCCATGTCTGTACCAATCCCCTCTGCCTCTCCTTTTCTTCAAATTAATAAAGTGTCCCCCATTCCCTTTGGTACCACTAAACCCACTGCTTCTTCCATATGTAAGATCCTTACCTACAGTTCTCCTCTCCCTCCTGCACCACTAATTTTTAATCCTTCTTCTGGGGCATTCCCACCAGGATTAGAACATGCTGTACAATCTCTTATCTGAAATAAAACAAAGCAAACAAACACACACACACAAACACTCCTGACCCCGCACTGACCTCTAAGCACTATGCTATTTTCCCTTCCCTGCTCTCCCTAGAAAAAAATTCTTAGAAATGCTTAAAATGATAATGGTACCAAAAATAAAATATTAATAATGATAGCAAACACCTATGTAATGCCAAACACTGTTTTCAGTATTTTGCACGTATTAACTTAATGACTCCACACGACAATCCTGTAACTGTTAACAATAAAGTAAGGACCGTTATCATCCTCATTTTACATGTGACTAAACGGAGTCACACAGAGGTTAAACGTCCCAGGTCACATCAGCCCAGACCCAGATGAGCTAAGAGTCGAACCATGGTAGCTCATACTCTCAACCATCTCTCCGAATTTTATCTGCATTCGATGCCTACATTTCCTCTCCCATATTCTGGTGAAGCCAGTAAATCGGGGTTTAGCACCTCACCCCCCAAAACCTCATGCTGTGAAATCCGGTGGTTAATTCTCAACCCTCATCGTACTGGTCCTGTCAGCAGCACAGGACCATCAGGATTACTTCCTCTTTCTCTGGTCACTGTCTTCCTGATACCAGACACGGCATTGACCTGGGTCTCCTAGCTCGCTCAGTTTTCTCTGCTGGACCCTTCTCTCTGCACAGCCCTTACAAGCTGCAGGGGTTCCTGCATGTCTTCGCTTGTCTCTCTGGGAGATTCCAATCTCTTGGGATTTACATACCGATGGCTCCCAAAGTTTTCTCCCACCTATCCCCTGAGCTCCAGTCTCCAGTCTCTACTTGGATATAAAATAGTATCTCAGAATGGACAAGGCCCAAACTGTTTCCCTCTCCCCCCTCCCCCCAGTCTGCAGATCTCCTGGAGTCTCCCATCTTAGGAAATGGAATCCCTATTCTTCCCACCACTCAGGACAAAACCACTGCAATTGTCCTTACCTCCTCCTTGTTTCTAACATCCTAAAGTCAGTTCACCAGTACACCCTGTGGGTTCTGCCTTCAAAATACTTTACTTCAGACGTACCACCCAGGCCTGTGCCTCAGGGCCCTTGCACATCCAGTTCCCAGTGGCTCAAATACTCTTCTTCCAGCTGTCTGCTGAATGACACCCACTTCTCATTTCAGTCTTTATTCAAACGTCACTTCCACAGAAAAGCTTTCCCCACTGCCCTGTGTAAAGCAGCACACCACTTCATCCTCTAGCTCCTTATCTTGCTTCACTTTCTTCAGTACCCTTTATCTACCTGTGATTGTATTTCTTTGTTTAACATCTCTTTCCTCTGACTACTCTGTAAGTTCCAACATAATAGAAACCGTGTTTGTTTTCCAACGCCCGAAAAAGTGCCAGGTCCACGGTTGATGCTCGTATAAGTATTTGTTAAATAAAGAATGTTAAATACCTACACCATGATTTTGTGCAATATAGATATTTTTAAGAAGACCCCAAATAAATATTTATAAATTAAAAATGTACGTTCAACGAACATCTTAAAGTAATCCTGCCACGTCATTTGCAAAATTTTTTGCATGATAGATCACAGGCTAAGTCCACAGTTCTTTTCAATTTTGCATATTTGGATTTTCTTTAACTGATGGTCAGAATATTTTAGTAGATCATATTTTACTCCGAAATGATTAGCGTGTTTCCTATTTCCATGAAGCCATTATGCCTACAGCTGTAGAAGCACGTGCACCGACCTGGCATTTGAAAACACTCATCACACTTGAAATGGAAATGATGCTGAGTGTTGAACGGTTGTATAACCGAACAGTTGTACCATTCGACACGGACTTCACCTTCAAGCTCATAAGTCACGGGCATTGCTAACTCGATTCAACTGGCACAGTCCACTTACAAGAGAAGCAAGTATCAAAAGGATATTAAATTGATGCTCAAATGCATTTGGTGTAACTCTTTTTTCTTTAGTTTTTGTCAAGTCAGTTGACAGGTTTTGGCAGGAAAGGGTTCTTTGGGAATATTAATATAGTTCACTTTCACTCCTAGAAGTAAAATTGCTTCAGTTTTTGTTATTTTTTTTCACTCAGTTTTTTGTTGATCTAAATATTGGCGCCCTCAGACAAACCAGCAACTAAATTACAGTTTTAAAAAATACCTCTGTGGGTGAGGAAATAGTATAGAATATTAAACATTTAATCAGCCCACAAATAGAAAAGGAAAAGTATCTTAAAGAGAAACAAAAAAAGGTACTCTTTAATCTTCAAAAATTCTGAAAAGAAACACCAATGCTTAAGATTAAAGAAACAGAATGTATTTCTTTATGTGATCTACTTTCCAGCTTGATAAATATGACGACGTCGTCAATCTATTATGCAATAAATAATATCTACAATGTTAAAAATTCACACACATTATCCTTTCTTTCTCAGGTAAATGCAGAGCTTAACAGTGCATTCTAAAAATCCATTTATCATCTTCCTAATACATGTGACATAAAACTGAAATGGTAACGGATCCACCACCAAGCAAAGTAGAATTCAAACAGTTTGAGCTATCAGAAAACTCGACAGAAAAGTGGATAATATTTCACAAAATAGTGATTTTCTACATACGCATGTTGCTGCATTGAAAAGACTTACTTGTCCATTTTTGTCACCTGCAGACGTGAATGATAATAAAGATGATTAGATCAAATCAATATAACCCTCCACAGATCACCCACTGTGTTCTGTAGTATGGCTGCTGCCAGCCCATTGTCATGGGTTCATCTCCACGCTCTACCCAGGTGACAGTGGTAACAGGACACAGGTTTAAAGCTTCAGACGACAGTCATCAAGCCAGAGAAAGTCGCTCTGATTTACTGCTCATATTACACTCTTCATCACACCTGCACATACCGCTATTGAAGAAAGACCTGTCATCACTTGCAAAAGCCATCCCAAATTATGGCCTGATCAACACAAGACATTTAGATAATGACGTAATAAAAATGTAAAGTTGCAATTGTGATAAGTTCATAAAAATGGAAAGTAATACAGTTGAAAGAGAAAGATGGGAAACGTGTGCAGGAACAGATTGCTTGGTTTCAAAGAGATTGCTGAAATACCACACGCAGGCACACACGCGTGCGCACACACATACACACACGCACACAAGTGTAATGAACAAGTACTGGGTCAAGATGTGGTCACTGGTGAAGAGATTTGGAACACAGAAGACTAGCTATTAGCACTGTCTCCCATGTCTGATCCTAAAGCAGAGGCCAGTTTCCTAAGTCCAGCCCCATTCCCCTACCTTTTATGACCTTGATTTGAGATACAATGAAATCTGATTACACCATCTCCCAGTCCCAAGTCCTTCTGACCAATGCAAAGGCTCACACACTGTGCCCCCTGGTGGTGTCCTGTCCCCACCTCTCCTCCGTATATCTGCACCTTCCATGCTGGATAACTTTTGCTCCCTGCATGGAACATACTCTTCTTTCATGTGAAACTCATCATCAGACTGCCTTAGGAACTGCCTCTTCTCCAAGCACCTCGTGCAATTTGCTCTGGAAAGCCTTCTCTAGGACTTCCCTGGTGGCACAGTGGTTAAGAATCCACCTGCCAATACAGGGGACATGGTTTTGATCCCTGGTCCGGGAAGATCCCACATGCTGCGGAACAGCTAAGCCCGTGTGCCACAACTACTGAGCCCGCGCACCACAACTACTGAAGCCCCCACACCTAGAGCTCATGCTCCGCAACAAGAGGAGCCACCGCAATGAGACGCCCGTGCACCACAATGAAGAGTAGCCCCCATTCGCCGCAACTAGAGAAAGCCTGTGCGCAGCAACGAAGACCCAACCCAGCCAACGTAAATTAATTTAAAAAAAGAGAAAAAAAGTTTTCAAACATTGCTAAAAAAAAAAAAAAAAAAAAGCTTTCCCTACCTCCTGTCATTAAATGCTCCCGCTCCAGAGCTCAGCATTTTACTAGCACATGTTACAGGACTGGAACTAGACATCTGTCACTTTCCACAGACATCTCAAAGTTTTTTGAAAATGTGTATACATCTTAATCATCTCTGTAATTTTAATGATATCGCAGTATTTGCTGCAAAGAATCTCTGATGACATAAGGAAGGCAGAGTTGTAGAATAATATGTAATAAGTATTCGTGAATTGCCTCCAAAAAGATTAGTGACATAAATGCAGTATCCCCCATAAAAGTCTCATTGAAGTGTCATTTTTGTATATAAAAAAGCAGCCAAGTTATTACATTGGGGTGATACTTGTTTTCGATATTTTATGGAATTGCACAATAATATATATGTATTTTGAGTGGCCTCTTGAATGCGTTTGCCACGTAAGCTCTGTTCATCTGGACAGCTATAAGATAAAAAGTTATTTTACTACAAGCAAGAGACTTGAATGATGTGTATGGTATAGAATGAAACATATTCAAAGTCAAAATAGATTTCTCTCAAAGTATGGGCGTTCTCCTTTGGCAGGTAACAAAGCACATATATGTAATCTTTTGAGGAATTCAATACTTTCCAAAAGCTCCTATGTATACCTACTCTGTGTATGGAGAAACCTGCACTCTGGGGAACGCTACAGGGCATTTTGCTGAAAGATATATGGGTAAACTTAAGTGATAAGAGGGCAAAAGTAACACGGTCTTTAGTTCAGTGGGCAGATGTGGTCATCTGTCAGCAATCTTTGACCACAGTGTAGTTTATTTCATGAATACATGAGACACCACTTTAGCACCTGAGATATACTTCTGAATGTTTTCCACACACTCTGACTCATATTCAAAGCATTTTGAAAGGCAGTGAGTCACATGATCTAGGATGACAAACTAGTGGAGAAAGGTAACTAGTCAGTCTGCCATCAGACAGGAGGCAGCCACTAGGTAAGTTCTTCCCTCCCAGTGGCACCATTCTGAAAAGGTTTGAAATCAACCTGCCCTCCCTGGTTTTGAACTTGACCCCCAAGAGAAAGAGCATCACATGCTGAAAACCTCCTGAGGGTAACTAATAAGACTCATGGTTGTTAACTTCATTTCACATTTCTTCCAAATACTTCATGCTTTATGCTTACTTTTTCCTTATCTTTAGGAGAGTTTTAAAAGATGGTAGACGACAAAGACAAGTCTCTTTGGATTCAAAGACTTTAAAATCAGCACTCCATTTCACTTCTCCACTAGAAAGACCTGCTTCACAAAGGTCTCTGTCGACTCTGAGGGTGAGATTCTTCCACATCTTTCCAAACACCCCAAGCCCAGCAAACCATGGCAAGTTTGGGGAAGAGGTTCACACTTTATATCATTCTAGTTTTAAAAACTAAGAATGTTGTCAAATAAGATATTAGCAAAAGTAAAGTAAGAAAGAAGCTATAAAGTCACCTGTACTATTAGTAAATGGACTCAGACAGTGGCAAGAAATAAGTTCCTGCAGGAGACCTACTACCTCTAGGTAGTTTAAAAGCACATAATATAGACCTTGAACTATCTCACTGTGTAATCAACTAGTTTATCGCTTCTTTACAACAACATAAGAAACTTTTTCAAGGGCTTTTTCAAAATAAATGGCATACCTTTGAATCATTCCTAATGTTTAAATCTAATAACTTTATTAAAAACCTAAATTGACATTAGCTTGCCATTACTCAATCTCCGTAAAAATATGGTGGTCTTTAATGGTCCCTACTTTCTTTTCAATGTGCTAATATATATATATATATATATATATATATATATATATTTTTTTTTTTTTTTTTTTTTTTTTTTTTTTTTTTTGCAGTACGCAGGCCTCTCGCTGTTGTGGCCTCTCCCGTTGCGGAGCACAGCCTCCGGACGCAGAGGCTCAGCGGCCATGGCTCATGGGCCCAGCCGCTCCGCGGCACGTGGGATCTTCCCGGACCGGGGCACGAACCCGCGTCCCCTGCATCGGCAGGCGGACTCTCAACCACTGCGCCACCAGGGAAGCCCTCAATGTGCTAATATTTTTATTAATATTTTCATGATTTTTTTTTTTTTCCTGAAAGATAAGTCTGGGACATACTGATCTCTAGTCTCCAGAATTAAACTCCGTGTGTGTGTGTGTGTGTGTGTGTGTGTGTGTGTGTGTGTGTGTGAAAACTGGACATTTGCCAAGGTTCCATTCCTCTGGAAAATCTTTCGCTTCCAAATTTCTCAAATTATAGGGCTCTGGGTTTTTTTTTTTTTTCCTCTCTCTTTCCTTTCCCTTCCCATCCTTTCTTTAGACAAATCTGCAGGTTTCTGTAGACCCTCCAGGGGGAGCACAGAGAGAGGCAAAAGAGATCATACTCGATACTGGAAGAAGGATTTGAATTTTCCAGAAGTAAGAAGGGAAAAGGGCCTTTCCGTTGAGAGAAGAGATTGCGAAAAAGCACAGCAGCCTCACAGGGCACAAAATCTCCTGTAAAGGAGGAGCGCTGGATCACACAGACAGTGGAATGGAGGAGAAGGGTAGAGATGGGGTCCAGGACTTCAGGTGGTACAAAGTTGCACAGTCTTTTATTTCAGAGTGTGGATTTGGATTTTATTCCGTAGGCAACAGAGCATGAGTGAAAGCTCCTAAGAAGGAGAATGATGTGATCAAGGTAGTTTTGACCATGGTGTTTTGGGGACAGGAAGGAGGATGCCTAGAACTGAGAACCCGGGTCAGTGGGACAAGGTGAAAGGCTTTGCGTCTTTCCAGGTAAGTGATGACAAGGGTCTGCATTAAGGGAAAAGCAGTGGGGCTGGAGGGGGAAGTCTAGATGAATGGGATGTCAGAGATAAAGCCAACGGCCAATGTTGTGATCTGGGAGGAGGAGAGGGACTTGACAGCTCTGTCCAGGTTTTTAGCTTAGGACATAGAAGGCTGCAGGGGGCACAGACTTGAGGGACCAGAACAGATTTAGAGTCTTTGGAGATAAAATAGAAGGCTTCTGAGGTATCGGGAACAATTACCCAATGCGTGCAAACATGGCCCTCAGGAGAGGAGCCTGGCGTTGGGGATATAGTCTGGGCAGGTGGGCTGCGGGCAGGTTAAGCAGACGGCAGCTGGAAATTCTGACCAGCAAGGAGCCCAGGATGGGATTCCAGCCTCCACGAAGGGATGGGAATCACCAGAGCAGATAAGCACCTCGCTTTAGGGGCGCTGAGCTGAGATGCTGCATTTTCAAGGTGGGCTCAGGCCCTTGATTCAACTTGCTGTTGAATCCTACGAAAATGACTGACACTGTCTTCATCGTTTCTGATTCCAGGGCCTGGAGGGGCTACACCTGCTGATAGGGGCAGAAGGAACTCTGGACAAGCCCAAGGAACCCTGTTCTTAAGTCCCTATGCCAAATATCCACAGGTTCCAAAGCAACAATAAATAATAACGCCCAGACCCCTTTACAGGTAATGTTTCCCATCAGACAGAAATCCTATGCAACAGCCTCCCTGCCGGCGGTGTTCTCCAGGTTACAGCCTACCTATCATTTGCCACGCGTAACCACTTGAAACCCACCTGGGGAAACCTTGAAGGGTGCCTATTAGAAGGTAATCTCATGCTCTCTTTGTCACTGAAATTTACTAACGAGACTTTTCCCATGGATTGCAAGGATCATTGAAAGAAAATATGCTCTCTGCTTGCATTAACCACCTTGGAAGTATTTGAGAGTATCTCCTTTTGCTTCTCTTTTCTTATTAATATGAAAAAACGAAATGGTGCCTATCCTAACAGGGTCGGGGGCACATCAGGTGACTGGCAGGGGAGAATTCTGGCTTCCTTGAAAAGATGAAACACCCAAGGCTTCTCAGCCTGAGGGCAGCCTGCCATCGCTGCCACAGTGTGCCATTGACCGCGGAGAGGGTAAAAGGATGGGAAAAAGTATAGTTGGACCATTGTTTAAAAGGGACTCCACACATCCTCATTGGCTGTGTATTAATTGAAAGAAACCATTTGTTTTGTGGCTAAAACAGTTTGCTTCTGAAATCTGCTAAGGAATGATTTCTCAAAAAAACTCAAAGCCAAGTTTAATTATTCCAGCTTTCAACCTAGGGACACATTATCCTTTTTTTCTAAAGAGAGAAAGCCTTAAATGGAAATCAAAGTCTGAAGCACAAGAACTAACCCTCTTTGCCTGAACTGGTGTTTAACAAGAGCGGACACTACACATTTCCTTTCTTCTGAGAAACTAGTTCAAAGGTCAAGCCTAATGGAAGTCTTCAGAAGTTTTATTTTCCTTTGCAGGCTTAATGAAAGGCTCAGAGCTTGACCCAGTAAAATCTAGATGATGAAGTAATCTCAGATGTTGAAGGAACCTCCATGATCTTTCCCTTTAAAATAATCATCTGTAGGAGATCAAAAGACGGTGCCTGGTTATTTCATTAAAATATCGTATAAACAGGTCCATATATACATATATCTTTATATCCTTTGTTTCCCATAATCATAAAGATCTAACTGTAAATTTTTTCTTTAGGTTTGAGCTATGATCATGGATATGAATAGTACTCAATGATCAAAACATATGATGATTAGAGCATACAATATTTGATACACTGTTATTAAATATAAGACATAATTTTATTTAAAATGCTTCCTTTGATGAGAAGGATATAGCGTTTTAAAAAATTAGTTTATGACTCCATGAACGAATGTTATTTTTTGCTAGAATGAGACAGGTCAGGACCGATCTTTCTATTTTTGGCTCTTATAGATGCCAGTTTTGAGAACCCTGTTCACATAACTATACAGCGAGGTCCTGGATGAGTGCGAGGTTGGCCTTTCTTTGTGAAGATGGTGGAGAGAAAGGGAGGTAGAAAGGAGAAGGGGTGAAAGGCAGATAGATGTTGGTGAAGTTGAGCATATTGAAACTGATGCCTTGGAAGGCTCAGTGTTCCTCACCCCACCTGGGACACACCGCCTCAGCCTCACAGCTACCTGTCCAGGATTTAGGGGGTACGACTCCTATTCTGAACCTCAGAAAGCATCAGGACAGCAGAGACAGTATTGCTGCTGCCTTCCGGGTGTGTCTTACTTTCTCTCTCCTCCCTCCCAAGGGCTCCAGGTCCCTGTGCTTCCTGACAGCTTAGTTCCAGACTCTTCATCGGGGGTGCAAACTCCACAACAATGTGTGACAACATATCAAGGCCTTTTCTTAATGAGGCAGAACCAAAATGCCTGGGCAATACTGACCTTCAGATCAGGGCTTCCTAAACTGAAGTGCAAAATGCATCCCTGGGGATCTTGTTAAAATGCAGATTCTGATCAGCAGGTCAGGGGTGGGGTCTGGGATTCCGCATTTTCTAAAGGGCTCTGCTTCTCCCTTCTAAAGGGCTTTTGCTGTAGAGGATGGTCTTGCATCCACCTCCATGCTGGCCACCTGATTTGGTAGGAGCAGTGCACAAGGCACGGCTGAATCCCCAGAGAGCATGAAATGCCTATCTCCATGATGAGGGGGCTCAGGCTACAGGGGGATGCTCTGGGCTGAAACTAATCAGAGAGGTTGGATGTGGCTAAGTAGGACGATGGGTCTGCTGGAGGTCAAGGGCAGGCAGGGAAGGGAAAAGAGAGGAGAAATAATAAGGCTGTGAGCAAATCTAAGCGATTTGGGCACGATTCATTCAGATGACCTCAGCTAGCTGAGGAAGGCTCCAGAGGAGAAAAAAGAGACATTAGGAGGATTTGGCTGGGATCAGGGAAAGGGAAGGAATTGTTGGGTATCTTTGAAAGGCAAGCTGAAAATTTTGTTGTTTTAAAGGGAACAACATCACCTCATAAATTCCAGTACTTGGATAATAATCAAGGAAAACAGTTCCCTGAAGAGAGCCTTGAAAACAATCCATGGGAGGTGAAGTAAACTGTGTTACAACCTAGACTGTGGATGCAATGGTTAACCGAATAAAGTCAGCCTACATATTTTGACAGAAAAGATGACCAAGACATATCACATGAATAAAAAAAAAGCTACAAATAATAAAGATATGATACAATTATTGCAAAAATACAAAAGAAGGGGAATAGATATTGTGATAAAATTTTTTAAAGTAAATTATGTCTTTACAAATTCATGCTGCAACGTTTTGAAAGGCGACTTTAAATTTTGTTGATTATATGATCAACTATATATTTTGAACACGTGGGTTCCTAAATTCAGACTTTTCTTCAAGTAAGAGAAAACTCTTACAGCAAAAGTCAAATGATCCTAGTGCCTTATTATGCCACTAATATTCCAATACAATAAAAAGCACACTTGCGAGGTCAAATATGATTAACATCTTAATGTCATAGCTTGATTTCTAACTTCTGCAATAAACCAGATGTGATATTTAAGATGTTTCTCACTATAGATCAGTGATTCACTTTCAAGTGCACAGAAATCACCCTGGTGTCTTGTTAAATTGCAGATTCTCATGCAGTAAATGGATTTCTAACCAGCACCCAGGTCCTGGACCACAGTTTGGATGACAAGGCTCTAGAGAAGGAGCTAGAAAATGTAAGTTTTGGTCATTTTAGCATTTGTAATTTTTTAAGTACAAAGATATAGTCTAATATAAGATTCAAAATGTGGTGGATCGAGATACTTTATTTCAGTGATTTTAAAACTGATGGAATGAAACAGAAAAGACAGTGATTATTTTGTAGAAATTATTCCATTCCATAAGTGGGTATGACCAATTTATCAAAGCACTAGTGACTTATTATATGAGGTTGGTCATAGGTTTAATGGTTTACGTGTAAAATTAGTAAAACTACTCTTTGATTTGGAATCTCATTTTCCATAACCTACACAAACTTTTTCAAATTTACAGAAGATAAAGTATACATGTGGACCTACATGTGATATTTTAAACACTATACAAAATTCATCTTTAGGGCTTCCCTGGTGGCGCAGTGGTTAAGAATCTGCCTGCCAACTTAAGGGACACGGGTTCGAGCCCTGGTCCGGAAGATCCCACATGCCGCGGAGCAACTAAGCCCGTGCACCATGACTACTGAGCCTGCACTCTGGAGCCCGTGAGCCTCAACTACTGAGCCCATGCACCACAACTACTGAGCCCATGCTCTAGAGCCCGCAAGCCACAACTACTGAGCCCATGTGCCACAACTACTGAAGCCTGCGTGCCTAGAGCCCGTGCTCTGCAACAAGAGAAGCCACTGCAGCGAGAAGCCCACGCACCGCAACGAAGAGTAGCCCCTGCTCACCACAACTAGAGAAAGCTGGCACACAGCAACGACGATCCAACACAGCCAAAAATAAAAACAAAACAAAAAATAAATAAATTTATTTAAAAAAATTCATCTTCAGAAAAGGTACGTCTATGTGAGCAAAATGACTGGCCAGGTAAACTGTCTCCTTTGGGGCCTTCTGAGAGTGGCAATCGTACCCCCAAAAGCCCTCCTCTGGGGACACATATAACTAGATTATTGTAAAATCTCACCACAGCTGCATACCTCTGGGATTCCCGCTGAACCAAAGGCAGCTCTGCCTAAGAGCTCCATACAATGTGTTTTACCCTGGACACCCACCGGTAGCTCCAAGCACAGCCTCTTGCATTGGTCTGCTAGGGCTGCCATCACAAAAACCACAAGCTGGAAGTTGATTTTATCACAGTTCTGGAGGCTAGAAACCCAAGATCAAGGTGCTAGCAGGTCTGGTTTCTCCCGAGGCCTCTCTCCTTGGCTTGCAGACGGCCACCCTCTCCTCGTGTCCTCACATGGCCTTTTCTCTTATAAGGACACCAGTCTTGTTGGATTAGGGCCCCATCCTGATGGCTTCATTAACTTAATCACCTCTTCAAGGACCTTCTCTCCATATACGGTCCCATTCTGAGGTCCTGGGGGTTGGAACTTCAACATATGAATTTGAGGAGACACATTGCAGCCCTCTTGAATTCACATCTGAATTCAAGGCACTGTAGAGTGACACACAACTGAAGAGAGATGCAGAGAGAAGACAGGGCAGTCCTGGCAGTCGGTGTTAAGAGACAAGAAGGAGAAGGGAAGGGGGTCAGAGGGGGACAGGGGGCAGTGGCAGAGTGGCCGAGGCCCCACACCCCAAAGCTCTGCAGGAGGCCCCAGCAAATGCCTACTTCTCAGGGCCGTGCTCGGGAGTTCCTGCCAGGGCCCCAAAGCAGCTTTTGTATCCAGAACCGTGATCTGGTTTTCAATGAGACCTGCCTAGCTGGGGCTGCTGAAACAGCTTCCTGTCTCTTTCATACCCCTCTGGAAACTTACAACAAGCTCCTATTGACTGAGGTAACCAGAGGGCATTTTTATTCCTTGCAATTTGTAAGCGCTTATTGCAGTGAGGGAGCTAATGCTGCATGTTACATACAAGCGCTTCAGTAGATGGTATGGCTTGAATGACCTGTACGTTCTATGGAGATGTACCTAAGGGTCTCATTATATGTTGCATGCTTTGCCTTCTTTTTTATTAAAGCAACAGTGTAGGGTAATCAAACAGAAACTCCTTTCCTTTCTAATGGATACAAATGAAAATTTGTAGTCATCAAGGATTCGCAGTTACTTAAACAGGGCAGGTCTAGCCTGTGTGTGAGCTGCTTCACAGACACGCCCAGATTCTGTGCTCCTAATGGCCACTTTGACAATATTAGCAGTACTGCCTATTTCTTTCACGCTGATTTATGGTGAATTTAAATCTGCTAACATTTCAATAATCTTCAAAACAAAGTCCAGCAAGTATCTTGGAAGGCCCCCTGCAGAAACATGGTAGTTTATCTAAAAGAGCCTATGTTTTACATTTTCTTCTTTAAAGTCAGAAGCATTTTTACTGCAGTAGAGATGTTAATTGCCACTTATCTTAATGACTTCTTTTCTGATATAAAATAGCCTGGCTTGAAATACAGCAGACTTTTTTGTCAAGAAGAGACAGGAATAGGAGGTCTGTTGGCTCCTGGGAGAAATGGGACGCTTTTTCTTTTCTGTCTGCTTGGTTTGTGTTGGTTGCAGGCTTTCTGATTTAGGACCTTTGAGGTCTGAGTTACCGCCTTCATCTTCAGCGTGAGGGAAAACGAACCCCAGGAGAAGCCATGAAATAGAACTTAGGCTCTGAAAGCAAAAACCACAGTAGGAGCTCCTGAGGTTATTAAAATAGAATTATGTGGTAGCTGGTATAACCAGTTACTAAGGGACATTTTTAATAAAACTGTAACAGATAGTTTTTGTTTAAATTTGATTTATTTTTAAGTTTATATGATTTCAAATGAGATTTTTTCCTATTTGTTTCCTGGTTAATATTCCTACCTCATCGTTCCTATCCAAAAGTTTCTAGTGTCCAAAAGGGTGCTGGCTGGCTGTTGGTACCCAAAAAATATTTGTTAAATGACTGAATGAAAACATTTCAAACTTATAACCCTTAGGTAGTATTTCTCAAATAATATTAATAACTAGTTTTATTCTACAGAATAATATTGTGCCATCTAATTGAAGAAGCTCCTTCACATTCATGATTTTAACTGTGAGTCTTACAGCTAATACATTAGCTAATATACGATTATAATATATTATTATTTTATTTAATCATAAGATTAAATATCTATGTATAAGTGTATATTATGCATATTAAAAGTATATGTATAACTGAATCACTTTGCTGTACACCGAAACTCACACAACACTGTTAATCAACGATGTGCCAATATAAATTAAAAAAAGAAAAGAAAACGTTAACAAGAGATTAAAGAGCTCATATTAGGTAACATATCTGGCAAGTAATAAATGATATAGGACACTGAGTATGTTCTCCTTACAAATGGGCTCCAGAGCTTCCCATAAAGTGGTGGAAGGCACTGTTTTGCAAGGGGTTACGTTCAAGAGCCCCGGAGCCATTTCCATTCATTCTTCTTCCCCATGGTCCCATCTGCTGCTCCTCCAGATGACCTTGGTTTCTGTCTATTAGTAGTGCCTGGGCAGCCTTTAGCTGGCTGTTTTATTTTCTTTCCTTTTCATTGTGGTAAAATAAACATAACAAAATTTACCATTTCAACCATTTTTAAGTCTACAGCTCGCCGTACACTGCCGTGCAACCACCACCATCCCTGTGCAGAACTTTTTCATCATCCCCAACAGAAACTCTATCCATTAAACACAAATTTCCCAACTCCCTCCTCCTCCTTGCCCCGGCAACCACTACTCTAATTTCTGTCTCTCTGTTGTTGACTACTCTAGGGACCTTATACACGTGGAATCATACAGGAGTTGTCTTTTTATATCCGGATTATTTCACTTATCATAACGTCTTTAAGGCTCATCCATGTTGTAACATGTGTCTTCCTTTTTAAGGCTGAATAATATTCAATCCAGTGTACAGACCACATTTTGTTTATCTATTCACCCTTTGATGGATGCTTGGGTTCAAACAAGAAAAGGGGAAAGGGGGAGTCACAGAAGATACTGGAAGGAAAGGCCGACTCCCTTGGTGAGATGACCCGTCAGATTAAGCATAACAAATCATCCCACAACTCAAAGGCTAAAGACAATAAGCATCATTAACTATCTCATGGCTTCTTTGTGCAGTAATTCAAGACAGAGAAGAGCAGGGACAATTAGTCTCTACTCCACAATGTCTGGGATCTAAGCTGGAAGACCCAAAGGCCTGACTGGCACTGGGGGACCTGCTTTGAAAGTGGCTCCCTCACATGGTGGGCCAATTGGTTCTTCCCCATGCAGACCTCTCCACTGGGATGCTTGAGAGCCTTAGGTTGTTGAACTGGTCACAGAGGCCACCTCTGATTCAGAGTGAGAGAGGGCCCACAAAGGTGTGAGCACCAGATGACAGTGTGATCGGGGACATCTTGGACACCACCTACTACAAACCTTATTACTGCTCATTATATAAAGTAGGCTAAATATTTGGAGATTTTTCAGAAATGATTAATATTTTAGAATATTACTGCTTGGAAAAACTTGAAAATATTCAGAAGAAATGTATAATTCTAGTCAGTCAGCAAATATATTCAAAACTGTATATATATGCACCCCAATGTTCACAGCATCACTATTTACAGTAGCTAAGACATGGAAGCAGCCTAAGTGTCTGCTGATAGACGAATGGATAAAGAAGATGTGGTGTATACACAATGGAGTATTACTCAGCCATAAAAAAGAATGAAATAATGCCATTTGCAGCAACATGGATGGACCTAGAGATGATCAGACTAAGTGAAGTAAGTCAGACAGAAAAAGATGAATATCTCATGATATCACCTATATGTGGAATCTAAAAAAAAATGATACAAATGAACTTATTTACAAAACAGAAATAGACTCTCAGACATAGAAAACAAACTTATAGTTACCAGAAGGGAAAGGGGGGGAGGGATAAATTTCAAATCTGGGATTAACAGACACTGACAACTATACATAAAATAGATAAACAACAAGGATCTACTGAAAAGCGCAGGGAACTATATTCAATATCTTGTAATAACCTATAATAGAAAAGAATCTGAAAAAGAATATATATATATATATATACATATAACTGAGTCACTGCTGTACACCTGAAACACTGTAAATCAACTATACTTCAATAAAAAAAAATAAAAATTAAAAACAAAAACAGAAAAAACAACCCAGTATACACAAGCAAAGAGAATAAGGTAAAAGGCCAGGATTTCTTTTTCACATTCACTGGAATAATAGTGAGCATCTTAAGCTAATTTTACATTACCCACCTGTTCAGAGAAATTATTTCTGCCACATTGTGGCTTCTAAACCAATGGTTCCCAGATGTTTGTCTGAAACCAACTTTGATTTTTTTTCATAGGGGCCCCTTTATGCAACTGAAAAGACTGTCCTATATTCCAAGGTTATTTCATGTCTGCCTTTCCTGTGTGCTAAGAGGAGGCTAAGGCTGGAGAAGACTATCTGCAAAGTAAAAGCCCAGCTACCCTGGGCTGGCACCCTCATGGCTTTTGGAATGGAACTAGTGTTTGTATTCCAAAAATGTTGGGAATCACTGTGTCACATTTCAGTCATGGGGAGTCACCCTGGGGGCTCACTGTAGCATCTGTCAGTACAGAGCAGCTGAGGGTAGATGGAGGCCCTCACTTTTGGGGCCTCTAGGCAAACGGCCCGGTTATCAAACACAATCAGAGTTGTCTTGGTGTGGTGGTTTCAGCTCTTAAGAGCTTCCAAAACTGGTGGCCCTGTTCTAGCATGACATTTTAAGCAATAGGCACATCGAAAGAGCAAAGCACAGAGCGAAATGCCCCTAGAAAACTGAAAAGGTAAAACAACGAAAAGAATGAGGACACATGTCGCATCTCACTTGATGAGATGCCTTTCAATACGTAAAATATTCTGTTTTGCAGGAACCCCGCCCACTGGATTTCCCACTGGATATCTTCTTCTCTTTCTACTCTTCCCCTTCCCCATGCTTCTACTCTTCTTATAGAATTAAGTGGATGTTAGAACACACTCAGTTCAGCAAACCAGTTAAGGTAGTTGAACATGATCTTCAGTAGATGAAAGAATTTAAGTTACTAGGTTTATAATGTATCATGAACAATGGAAATATCAGTTCCAAATGTACTTTTTCTTACTATAAAATGCTCACTTTCTCTCTACAGATGTCAGTGCCTCTAAATTAATGAGCTCTATTAGCTGCAAAACATCTCAAGAAGCGCTGGAAATTAATTTCCATTAGTTACAAACTGACAGTCAACTACCACCTGCCTTGTAAGACAATAAAAGTTCTGAATGCTCCATTTTGGTCCTCAATTAAATGTTCAAAGTCAGATGGTGAAGAAAAGTGACTTAAGCCATCCAGAAAAATATTAAAACTGGTTTGTGTGTGAAATGACCAAAGGGGATTTCAGATTTTCGCTTGTGGTAGGATAAACAGGGAGGTTTTGAGGACAGACTGAGACTGGCTTTCCATAGTTACAGCAAAATAAGTTGAATAATGAAGAAAGGAAATTCTTTTCATAATATGGTCATGTTCTCTGAGAAGCATAGAGCCCTTTAAAGAGGACATAATTTCAAAAGGTTGGGCATAACTATGTAGATGCTGATTAAAGACGGAAACAAACAGCCAGGATGTGCTTTCCAATATTCTCACAGCTACTGGGATTTCTGAAGGGAAAACAAATGTTGCATTTCTCTCATTTTGTGAATTTATATTTTTAGTTTCCAACATTCTATCAACATGGACTTGAAGAATGGAACCTATTTAGAATGACTTTTTTAAAATGGTAAAACAAAATAAAAGCAAAGCACAGAAGTTGGGAAAGCAGACTGATGGATAAACAGACAAGAAGCAAAATCAATACCTGTTACTATGTGTCTTTTGTCGCATTAAAAATCAAGTTCTTACGTAAGTTTTGCAGATCTTATCTCTGGGTAACTGTGTGCAGAGCCGATTAACAGATAGTTTATTTATGTACATATACACACATAATATATGTATACACATAATCTATGTGGCCTATATGTAGATGCCAGTTCCCTTAATAAAATCAAATGTAGGGCTGGCAAGGTTCCCCCTAGAAGGAGACAGTCCTTGAGGAATGACTGACCAAGGAAGCCAGTTCTGTCACCCTGGATTTTCTTGGTTTCTCTTTTTTCCTTGGGGGGGTCCAACTCGTGGGAACCAACCTTGGGGAAGAGGGATGCTCTTGTCTGTTTTTATAATCTTATTCAATACTGGACCCACAGAACTTTCCTTTGATCCCTTTTGAAGCACAAACCCTTCTTTTGATTCCTTCAAACCATTTCCCAGAACTCTAGAAAGCATCAAGTGGGAAGTGAAAGGAGAGCACGCAGAAGGGAAATAGAGGCAGAGACCCCAAAACGGAGCCCCGAGATTTAGGAGCTTCTGTTCCAGGTCTGTGGGCCTCTCTAACCCTCACTGAGATACCAAGGAAAGAGGCTGCCTCATTTTTGGTTCTCAGCTTGTTTCTAAGGGGTACTGTTTTTACTATTCACACTCCTTTTGGGCTCTTCAATATTCTGATCATTTCTTTCACAAGGAAGATGAAGAGAGAGATTTATTTCCTCCCTCCCACCTGTAGCTTAGCTTTCTGCTTCATCCTAAATGCCTGTCAAAGAATGACTTCACCTGCAAGATCCTACTCTCTCTTCAGTATGAGAACATCTAAGTCCAATAGACAACACACAGACACAAACATATGAACCTGGTTATCAGTGAGAAAACAGAGATTAACCTTAAGGCAGGAAGTAAGATGAATTATTAGCAAAAGTAATATACTAAGGGCTGATAACAACACTGCAAACTAATTATTTGTTTTACTTAGGAATCCAATATGCCATTCCTGTAAACCATCAATTATCTTTATTTTGATGTTATCATTGTACTTATCATTACTGGGGACCTTAATATTAAAACTAAAGTTGCCTGATGTTTCAGAGTTCTGACTTCTAGGGATCTGAGGTGGTCCCCTGATGCTAAATGGTGTCACCAGAGTTCATCTCTCCTATAAACAGATTGGGTAAAGATTTCATGATAATTAAATTATTGAATGGAACTTCTCAGTTGCTTTGAATCAGGGGAAAGATGCTATTTCTGTTCCTAAAACAGAGAATGAGTGTAGTTGGCTTTAAATAGAGGGGTTAACGTTAAGTTCTGGAAAGACTGCATCAGGATATATGACAGACACACTGGTAGATCATTAGAGACACAACTTAAGTGACCAAAGACAAATACTCCTGGCTTCATAATGGAGACCAAACCCAGGATCACCACGGCCACCTTCAGAGAGGCTGGGGAGGGGAGGGGGAACTCTGCTGGGAAGAAGGGGAGGGTGTACAACAGCCTTTGCTCCCGTGGTAGGCTCCAGGTAGCATGGATTTGGCTTTTTGCCCTAAATGAGGCAAGAAAGTCCAGTGGCCCACTTTCGAGAGCAGGGACTTGATTTTCTCAGGCTCCTCTGCACCCCTGGGGGTCTGGCTAGTGGGTGGAGGCCCCAATGAGTGGGTGGCTCTTGGACCAGGTGTGAGCTACAGGCTCACCTTCTGAACCTGCGGTAGAGCCTGTTTTACCAAAAGCATGTGGACTGAGGGGAAGGACGGGGCTGGTTCTCAGGAGGAAAGCCTGTAAACCAGAAAAACACAAAGCAGAGACTTCTACCATCACAACTGATGGAGTATCTGCTAATGACTCATTAACCAACTAATTAGTACCCTGGGTAGAAGGATGCATCTGGGATGTTGCCAAGGTCCCTATGCCAGAACCCGCTTTGGTATAAACGAGGTGAGGGCGTAGTATTACAAATGAGTCGCTCTTTTAGAAATGCAATTGTTCACTCCTACGAGGGATTCCGAAGACAGACGGCAAAATGAGTAATCTGGGCTCTGGGAGAATCAAGATGGGCACAGACAAGTATTGTGTGTAAACACTGCTTTCCTTTCAGTTGATAAAAGGAATCCTGAAAAGGAGGCTTTTGTAAAACAAACAAAATCCTTTTGCAGTTGGAGTCTTCCCTTCCATCTTCCGATTCTGCTTCCTGGTCGTGAAGGCCCAGGTCTCAGTTTTCTCTCCTTGCCGCCCCTGCTGGCCTGTGTTCTGGCCTCCCCAGATGCCCTCCCATCCCTGGCCTCCCAGCAGGGCATCCCCCCAGGATCTGCTCCCCGGTCTTTGCCACTCGGCAGCACACGGCCTCTGTGCCTTCACCTACTTCTTCCACGTCTCTGACTCCCAAGTGCCATTCTCAGCGCGAGGATTGGGCCACAGGTGCTCCTGAAGGCAGGCGCTGTGCTGGCAGCAGAGAGGCAGTGGTGACGACAGTGGACCCTTCCCTATGCCGGGAAACGCCCCAAAGACCTTGAGGTCTGAACACCTGTCATCTCACAACAACTTCATGAGGAAGGTGCTTTGATCATTTCCGCTTTACATACACGGACGCTGAAGACAGAGCAGGTGAGCATCACACCTGGAATCATGACTTGCTGAGAATCCTTTCCCCTGGGTATTAGACGCCCTTTACAACCCAGACCTCCTCTACTCTTCCTGTGGTGGATGAGAGCCTGCACTGCAGGGCTGCACAAGATCATCACCTGGGCTGAGAGGGGAGAACATCTGAAATTCTACTTATTTACTTAACCAAACAGAATAAAGCAATTCAGAACGATCATTCTCCACAGGTTGGCACTGGCCCGCTCACTGGGCCCACATTTCAGATGACGGTGCATTTTTTCCTGGAAGCCACAACACAGCAAGGATGACAGTCACACCCTTGCTAATTTGACCACTAGGGTTCCTTATTGCTATTGATGTGTGCCGGTCCATGTGAAGTTTTAGATTATACGATCTAGCTTTAAACTAACCCTCCCGATGCGAACAAGGTAGCACAAATGATTCAAGCATGGCCAAGGGCTAAGAAAATAGCTATGCTCACCCATCTATCCACACCCGGAGGGATGAACGTCAGCCATGTTAACCAGCAGAAACAGTGATAATATACTCAGATCTAACACATTCAACCATATTGCTCTTTCTAAAGAAAGGTTTTTATTTTTTATTTTATTTTATTTATTTATTTTTTATTATTATTTTTTTTTGCGGTACGTGGGCCTCTCACTGTTGTGGCCTTTCCCGTTGCAGAGCACAAGCTCCGGACGCGCAGGCTCAGCGGCCATGGCTCACGGGCCCAGCCGCTCCATGGCATGTGGGATCTTCCCAGACCGGGGCACAAACCCGTGTCCCCTGCATCGGCAGGCGAACTCTCAACCACTGTGCCACCAGGGAATCCCTAAAGAAAGGTTTTTATGATTAAAAGTGTATACTGGTCTTTCACAGCTCCCTAAATGTCCATTGACAGATGAATGAATAAAGAAGATGTGGTATATATATGATGGAATATTACTCCGTCGTAAAATAAGTATGAAATAGTACCATTTGCTGCAACATATATGCAACTAGAGATTATCACACTAAGTGAAGTAAGTGAGAAAGAGAAAGGCAAATGCCATATGATAGCATTTATATGTGGAATCTAAAATGTGGCACAAATGAACCTATCTACAAAGCAGACTCACAGTCATAGAGAACAGACATGCGGTTGCCAAGGGGGGGGGGGAGGGATGGATTGGGACTTTGGGATTAGCAGATGCAAACTATTATACACAGAATGGATAAACAACAAGGTCCTACTGTACAACACAGGGAACTATATTCAATATCCTGTGATAAACCGTAATGGCAAAGAATATAAAAAAGAAAGCATATATATGTATAACTGAATCACACTGCTGTATAGCAGAAATTAACACAACATTGTACATCAACTATACTTCAATAAAAGAAATTTTAAAAATGTAAACTGAAATAAAAGCTTTTAATTGTGGTGTTTTATCTTTAACATCCCCTGTTTCAAGTTCTATCTTTAGTGCGCATCTATTTTACAGTGTAAATAGTATAACAGTACACTGAAACGTGTAGTTAGTTGAGTTAGTGTATCTCCCCAAAATTCATATCTATTCAGAAGCTCAGAATATGGCCTTATTTGGAAATAGTGTCTTTGCAGATGTAATTAGGTGAAGACGAAGTCGTCCTGGATTAGCGTGGATCCTAAATACAGTGACTGGTGTCTTCATAGGAACAGCATGGGAGACGTGAGACAGAGAGGAAGGTGTAAGTGAAGACACAGGCAGAGACTGAAGCTCTGCAGCCACATTCAAGGGATGGCGGGGCCACCCCAGACCCTTTGGAGGGAGCATGACCCTGCTCAGGCCGTGATTTTTCAGACTTCTGGCCTCCACAACCGTAAGAGAATACATTTTTGTTGGTTGAAGCCACCCAGTTTGTGGTAATTTGCATGGCAAGGCAGCCCTAGGAAATTAACATACCATGTTCATAATTTATAAGTAAAAAATCCGCATACAGAGATGCAAGCTAACATTTTTTGCTGACTCGGTGGGTGGACAGCTGCCCTCCCATCCCAGCCCAACCAGGCTGGAGTACTTCAAACAGGCACCACCCCCGACTCCAGCCCTCCTTTCTTTTCAACTAGAGAGCTTTCTCTCCCATTTTTTCATATGTAAATATCAACTATTCCTCAAGGTTCCGGCCAACCACTCAATTCCGCCTCTGTACTTCTATCACATCTGTCTTATTTACCCAATGCACTACAGTCATTTGTGGATATACCTTTCTCTCTCACATACCTTTAAAAGCTCCTTAAAGAATGAAGCTCTTTACATGCTATCATTGCACCTGCAGAGTTCATCCTACAATATTCCCCAGAAAAGTCACCGAGAACATATGTGCCTTCAGATGGACCTGGAGGGAAGAGTTTAAAGGAATGAGAGCTACAGGGCTGTGTCCCTGCCCAGCTCTGGCCATGTGTTGATAAAACCTCGCTGAGGACATATATGTGTGCTTTTCATATTTCCAAGTGGCAGGAGCAGTGCATTATAATAATCATGCTGGATAACAAAACTGGAATCTGAAGTATCACATAACGGAATCACCCCCAACAAGAAGTGAATGTTAAGCCCCTCATTTAAGTTAAAAAGAAAATTATATATATATATATATATATATATATATATATATAAAATTTCATTTTATATATATAATGGAATACTACTTAGCCATTAAGAAAAAGAATGAAATAATGCCATTTGCAGCAACATGGATGGCCCTAGAGCTTATGATACTAAGTGAAATAAGTCAGAGAAAGACTAATACCATTTGATAACACGTATATGTGGAATCTAAAATATGTCACAAATGAACTTATTTACAAAACAGAAACAGACTCACAGACATAGAAAAACAAGCTTATGGTTACCAACAGGGAAAGGGGGGAGGGGAGGGATAAATTAGGAGTTTGCGATTAGCAGATACACACTACTATATATAAAATAGATAAACAACAAGGTCCTACTGTACAGCACAGGGAACTATATCCAGTACCCTGTGATAAACCATAATGGAAAAGAATATGAAAAAGAATATATATACATATATATGTAGATATCTGAATCATTTTGCTGTACACCTGAAACATTGTAAATCAACTATAGTTCAATAAAAAAAATAATAAATTAAAAAAAGTCTCACTGAGAAGGCACTGGCGGAGGAGTAATAACTGTCCTCAGGGCTGTCTCTGAAGAAGGGATAGACGTATTCTAACGTGACTGCAAAGGTCAGAAACAAGATCAGGGAGTGAACTTACAAGGGGTGAAGATTTCAATATAAATGAGTGTACAAGGCTTGCATTATTCAAGAAATTAATAAAATGCTTCAAGAGATGGTGAGTGGCCCATTTTGAGAGGCATTCAAACAGAGACTGAATGGCCAATTGTTGGGCTTGCCCTTGGCCTAACTGAATAAATGACGTCCAAGTGCTCTTCACACTGAGGGTCTTTAAATTGCAGATGCTGTATTTTTCCCCCTCTGACATTTCCCCAGTTAAATAAATGATTATTGAACATTTAAAGTGAAAAACAAACTCCCCAGAGATTCACCACCCCATAACTGAACCAGGAAGAATATTATGACTGTTTTATTGCAAACACTTCAGACATGTTACCTAAATGACATAATAATGGCACTTTAAATGTTAATAAAGATTCTAAAAATATTTTTTAAATCTTCACCTTTAAAAAAGCATCTTTGTATATATTTTGTTTCCTGAGCATTCATTTCACTATATGCTATGTGTGGTTATAGAGTGGGCAGGTAAGTAATGAAAAAAAAAACAGCATTTGGAAAACATTCTTAACCTAGGTTTACCTAATGATATTTATAAGCAGTATTACTTAATAATATATACTAATACAACATCCAATAATAAAATAATTTTAGTAATACACTAGGTAATTCCTTAAAGTGCATATTTTTAGATTATTGGTCAAATACTGTGGCTTGAAACAAAACATGGAGAACAAGTTTGATAGAGCCAACTGAAAATTCAGTTGCTAATTTCCGCTCAAATTCAGCATAAAGATGTGTCACTGCATTTATTTCTCTGTTACACTGCATAACAAAAAGAAGATAGAATTTTATTGTGAATCATGTTTACAGTAAGTTAGATTCCTTTAGCAGCCTTGAAAAACTGCTTTTGAGGTAGTTTACATCAACGATTACAATACCCTGAAAAGGGATTAATCCAACTTGATTAAAAGATGCCATTCATGCTGCAACCTACACATTAAGTTATGTCAGTAAATGTCTTAGCCATAACTTTTCTTCTTATATAGACAAGAACATTTATAGCATCATTCGTACACCAGGTACATTAGTCTTGCTTTTTTTCTGGTTATTTCATCAATCACATTTTCAAAATAAGGATGCTATGACGTATCACTCCCAACATCACTGAGTTGGGATGAGTCCTTTCATATAATTTAAAGATTTATATTTGGCCTACATGTTTAAAAGCACTGTATAAAACTCAATATCTGGTATAGTACCAACAACGTATTAGCTGTGATAATTCTTAAGAAATTCACATTTTATGGAAGAGAACATGCAATTAACAAAAAGTTCTCAGCAAACGTGGCTGTAAAGCAAACATTATATATATAAATTTTTTTTTCAAAGTGATTGCTGACTTAAAAAGGTAATCAGATCCTACCATCTCCTTTTTTTTTTTTTTTTTTGCTGTACGCGGGCCTCTCACTGTTGTGGCCTCTCCCGTTGTGGAGCACAGGCTCTGGATGCACAGGCTCATCGGCCATGGCTCACGGGCCCAGCCGCTCCGCGGCATGTGGGATCTTCCCGGACCGGGGCACGAACCCGTGTCCCCTGCATTGGCAGGCGGACTCTCAACCACTGCGCCACCAGGGAAGCCCCCATCTCCTTTCATAAAAGGTCTCTGTGCATTCTTTGCTGGAGTACAGCAGGGGCAATTAAAAGTGAAGAGTCCAAAGTTTTGCCCCGATCCGTATGACTCAGCCAAGTAAGCTAGAGAAACCTAATCCTTCAGAACCAATCCTTTCATATCCTATGGCTTAGAAAAAATTTTTAAAAATTGTTTTAAAGAATATATATATGTATAACTGAAGCACTTTGCTGTACATCTGAAACTAATGCAACACTGTATATCAACTATACTTCAATTAAAAAAAATAAATTAGGGCTTCCCTGGTGGCGCAGTGGTTGAGAGTCCGCCTGCCGATGAAGGGGACACGGGTTCGTGCCCCGGTCTGGGAAGATCCCACATGCCGCGGAGCGGCTGGGCCCGTGAGCCATGGCCGCTGAGCCTGCGCATCCGGAGCCTGTGCTCCGTAACGGGAGAGGCCACAACAGTGAGAGAGGCCCGCGTACCGAAAAAATAACAATAATAATAATAAATAAATAAATTTTAAAAATAAAATAAAATAGCCTAACTAAATAAATAAATGTCATCAAAATATCAAAAAAAAAAAGATAACAGGGAGTTTCTGGTTTCAAGTCTAATGACTGAATTGGGGCTACCTTGATTTCAAATTCTTATTTTAAAATGGATGATTGCTTGAAAACTCCTCACTGAAGCTCCTTAATAGAGAAAAGATACTGGTCTGCAATAAGACAGATAGGCAGATAGTAGAAGAGAAAAGAAAGGAAAAACAAAACAAAGACCACATATCCATAAGCAATTATCAGAGAGACCAGACCTATTTAGACAATTTGTATCATTTCCTTCATTCCTTCATTCACTCCTACACACAGAAAACTGGTGCTACCATTTACTCGTCCTCCAAGAAAATCATAAAAGATGTGAGTATAATCTTTCCTTTTCCATTTTATTTTTTATAAAGAAATATAAATGCCCATGCCAATACGTGCCTCGTGTCCTAGAAGTGTGGATTCTAGCCTGTGTACCCACAGGTCATTTATTCCAATTCTCCATTTATTTAAGGCACAAAATATGGGGATATCAGTTTTCTCCCACAAAGGAGAATTAAGTTAAAGATGTAAGGAAAAGTGCTTTGAGAATTGTAATGTGCTATAAATACATGTTTGCAATGGCAAAGAGGCTTACATGGTCTGGTATTTAATGATAAATAAAACTTTAACAAATTCTCTTCAAAAATGTATGTATAAAAGCTTGAAAGAAATCTAAAAGCTGGAAAAGTTTAAATCATAAGTTATAATGTTGAAAAAAACAATTTTGAACCCCCAAAGTAAAAGATACCCGTTCTAGTAATATTCACCTAGGAAGAACCAAAATTCATTATTCAAAAGAAGATGCAAAGATGTTATCATAAAAGAAGCATTAGACTGTGGACTAGAATTTTAGATTAGATTTGGGCTGTCTCAATTAAATCTGAACACTTTGACATATTCCTTTATTAAAAAAAAAAACTCTACAAGAAAGGCATTATTGTATTTTATATACTCCTTTTGCATAATGCCAGGTTATTATTATTAGTTCCTTTTACATTAAGCCATAATAATTCAGTTCTGGTTCTAGATCTCGTTCTGTTTGTTTTGATTCTATACCTGACCTTAGGATGGTGGTATGATTTTTTTTTTCAGAATTAACACATATTTAAAGCCAATGCTTAGCATTCTTAAAAATAAAATAGTAAACTGTAATTCCTATAACACTGAGTTGTATATAAGTTCACACCTACAAAAGGTCAGTGGCCAGTATACTCTTATTCATTCTAACATTTCTTATTGGTGTTTCTCTTTTTTGGTTTATAGTGGGCACTCAATAAATATATGTCACATAATCCATAACTTAAAAAGATAGTAGCCATGATACACTGAAAGAAGAAAAAAGGCTATAAAAGTGACAGTAACATAAAATAAGAAGGCTATGCCATTTAATAAAATAAAATGCATTTAATACACAGTATAAAATAAAGAAGCGAAGCTGTAGCTAGAGAAACATAAATTTGGGTTCCTATCAAGCCAAATTCCCCTAATATGAAATTTTAAAACCTTTCCACTGAAGATTAAACGCTTAGCCTCAATTTAAGTAAACAATGTTCAATAAAGCAATGCCAATCCAATTATGTATTTTTCTATTTAGCATTTCCTAGGAGTTTGCTTCTATTTCTACATGTTTTCAATAGCATGTCTAGAAAAATTATTTAAAAATAGAGAGTGTTGGGGGAGGGATGGATTGGGAGTTTGGGGTTAGCAGATGCAAACTATTATATATAGAATGGATAAACAACAAGACACTACTGTAGAGCACAGGGAGCTATATTCAATATCCTGGGATAAATCATAATGGAAAATAGTATAAAAAAGCATGCATATATATGTATAACGGAATCACTTTGCTGTACAGCAGAAACTAACACAACATTGTAAATCAACTATACTTGAATAAAAAAATAATAAATATTGAAGAAAGAAAGAAATAGAGAATGTTGAGGTGTTGTTATCTGAAGAACATTCTACCCACACATGCCAAGAATACTGAAGGATCTGGGGCAGATTGCAGGACCAAGACGATAGAGATCCCTGTTTCGACTGAAAATCTAGAGAAGCAGGATGCCGGACAATGTAAGTATAAGAATTCTTCTTATTTCTAGTAGTTAACAGGGAGCACTTATTACAATTCACCTTTACAATGGAGGTTCTACCACGTATAATATTTAACATAAACCCTCCAAGCAGGTTTGAATGGTGCTAAAGAAGCGATCTCAAAGAATACCAAATGGTCCCATTTGGTAAAATGGTCCCATTCTGCCTTTTATGTATGTAGAAGTGATTTCTTTTTACAAAAGAATCTATGCAAACCCCTCAATATAGTACACATGCACTTGTGTGCTCTATCAGAGAAAATATCCAAAAATTCCTTGAGATGAATTTTACCGCCAGATTCAAGTCACATGCCCCGTTACAAAGACATACCAGGAATCTGATGTATCTATAGTATTCACAGATGCAGCTATGTATTTATGGGGCTCTGCATAACTCAAATGTCTATGAATAAAACATCATTGAACTCTACAGGAATTCAATTCCAATTTCAGAAGTAGAGTATCACTAAATCCCTCACCACTGTTGAAAAAAGAAAGCAAAAAAGAAACACTTCTCAATAATAACAATTTCTTTAATATATTATATTCAAGTTTTTAATCAATGTCCAATCAACTTCAGCCTCATGTTTATTTTCAGACACAAAAATGAAGGTAATAAGCGTTTTCTAAATGTCCAATTTTTAGTATAACCTGGTAGGTGTGCCACTTTCCACTCTAATGAATGGAAACATACAGCGTGACAAAGCATGCTTCTACTGAGACAAGAAAATACCTAGACCACAGTATTTGAAGTCAAATGATATAACCCCCCAATCCTCCATTTCTACTGCATGAAAGAAAATTGTTCAACATCTCATCAAATAGCTGAAACCTTCAAGCACCTACAAATGTTCTGATCAAAAGATCGTCTTTGCTGTTGAACCAAGAAGATACTAGGGATCCATGATCGATACCAATATTCCAAATCAAACAGAAGATTATAAAACCCAACCAAAGTCAACACTTTCATACTCAGCCGGTGACATGGAGGCAATAACGCGACGCAAAAAGAAATCATGTAGTAACAAGGCCTGGTTTGAAAAACCTCTTTAGCAGTGATTGGGAAGAGAAAAAGGTTGATACCCACCTGGGATCTTTCTGAATGCTATCGATGGACGGGGATCTGGCCAAGGTGCCTTCGGGAGGGAGGGCAGGGCCGGATTTGCTGTATGGAGACTCGACAGAAGGACAATACTGCAGCTGCCGGTAGGGGTCCGCGTAGCTGGAGGCTGGGCCGGCGGCGTAGCTGGCCCTCTGGAAGGTGGCCACGGCAGCGCTCTGCGGGCCATGCTGGCTGCCTGTGCGCTGCAAGGGGACGGAGTCGACACCGGGGGAAGACGGGGCTAGGACAGGAAAGTAGGGACAAAGTAAAAAATTGAGGACCTGCTCACAGAAACGGTTAACCAGGTCTAGGCAGGGGGGAAAATTACACACATACAAAAACAAAAACAAAAACAAGGGTTTGAAAGAATAAAAAAAAAAAAATTCTGTCATATTTGAACTAACACATTCGATGTTACCCATTAAAGTGATAATTAGCATGCTATTTCAGGAATAAACCTTTCCACTCTAGGGCAAAAACACATCTGCGGTGTGTTTGCTGCTTACCAACCTCCACGAGAAGGTTTGTTAATCGGAAATGTAAACTCTGTGCGGAGCTAAAACCCAGAAGAAATGTAAGGAACATCTAAGGAGTCGTGTACAGTGACTTCTTTACTGTTTAGGTTGAGAAAACTCAGAAAGTGCTCGCTCAGGTGATGTTACATTAATTCTATTCAGGGTGTGAAAGAAATTTAGTAATGTGGTTAATTTCTCCTAAATAAAAGAAAATAAGGCAACGTGAGAGGATGTGTATGCATGGGGGTGGAGGTGAACACAGGTCCATAGTTAGTACTCGAGCATTAAATGCAGGACTGTCCTAGTTCTTGTAAAGTTTAACAAACACCCACAGGAGTTTTATATGCCTCTTTCTCAAGTTGAGCTTTCATAGTAACAAATACATTCGGTGAAGGGTGGGCATGGGAGAGGAGATGAAGACCTGCCCAACTGCAACACAAACAAAATAAGAAGCTGACTTGGCTTTTCCAGAAGTATTTGCATCTTTTCAATACGCCTAAATTGTTTGGAGAAGATTTGACACCAGTTACTAAAATTGGTTTGACTATTTCCAAACTGAATTTCAGTTTTTTGTTTCCTTCCTGGGTTCTTTGGAGTTTGTTTCCTGTCATTATTTTTATCTGGTTCTCAGAAATACTTGACGTCTAAGGTTTAGTTGACATATACAATGAAAATAGCATCTTCCATATTAATAGAATGCGACCTGTTATTAATTGTTGTGATATTTAGCCATGATCGATATTAGACAGCACCTTTACTTTCTAGCATTGTAGATCGGAATATATCCCAAATACAGCCAGTGTCTAGATAAGGCCGTTTACCATGCAAGCTCTACGTGGAATTAGTTTCCGATTACGAATCACACCCCACAACTCGGACTTTCTGAGAGCTTCATAGTGGATGGTGATAGAGCTTATTTTATCCTCTCTCTCATTAGAAGACATATGTGAAATCAAATACAAAAGAAATTATGTCACATTGAGGAAACAACGTTAATGTTAAAAGTTAAGGATATCCTGTCGGAATGACAAAAAGTTGCAAAGTGAACTGGAGAAACATATCCTAATATGAGAGCTGATTTTAACAGAGTTCAGGGCTTCTCATTCCAAAGAACTTTTAATACTTAATCTTATAATAACCAAAATTAGGAGACTAGGCACTGTGACATGGTGAAGACTAGAAAAATATTTAAGAAAACTTTCTAAACAAAAAGTGCCTATTTTCCCAGAAGAGCAGTATTTCGAAATGATGAGGGCTGCCCTGATGGATTAAGTTTCAAAGTCATTGGATTAGACTAATAAGCATTAAGTTCACAACCAGAAAATCTGTCTTACGTCTTTAGGCAATTTATGGAGCATTTAGATTGTCTCCAAAATTTTACAAGCATGTCTAATTAAAAGTCATGTTTTAAAATTTATGAACAATGTGCTTTATGTCATGGGGACAGGGGTTAAAAATTCAGGCCAGGCATAACCATGCTCTTGGAAGAACAAATGCAAGGAGGTAAACACAATTTCATTTTCTAGAGGAGCTGTGAAAAGCCAGCCAGCAAATCAAGGGCAAACGGGGAAAACTAACTATAACCTGACATTTTTCAGATAAATGCATGTTTTCCATTCAGGAACTAAATATCTGCACTTAAGCTTGCTGAAAAGGGTTACTAATATCAGAAAAAAATCCTTTTCTATGCAAAATTATTTGTTATTCATACATTAGATATAGTGATTAACAGGAAGGGAGGGCAAAATGGCAGAGATCAGGATTTAATAATGAAACGTGAAGAAACACTCTTGTTAAAAAAAATGATAATATATTGGGCTTCCCTGGTGGCGTAGTGGTTGAGAGTCCGCCTGCCGATGCAGGGGACACGGGTTCGTGCCCCGGTCCGGGAGGATGCCACATGGCGCGGAGCGGCTGGGCCCGTGAGCCATGGCCACTGAGCCTGCGCGCCCGGAGCCTATGCTCCGCAACGGGAGAGGCCACAACAGTGAGAGGCCCGTGTGCCGCAAAAAAAAAAAAAAAAAAAAAAAGACAATATAGGTAAGGGAAACAAGCTAACTAGCCACACCAGAAACTCTCAAAGGACTATAAATTTAAAAAGAATAGGGACTTCCCTGGTGGTCCAGTGGTTAGGACGCCGCCCTTCCAATGCAGGGAGCACAGGTTTGATCCTGGTCGGGGAACTAAGATCTTGCAAGCCACGTGGCACGGCCAGGAAAAAGGGGGAAAACAAAAGGTATTAAAGAAAAAAGAACATAGTATAACGAGCAGTTTAAGAAAAGCAATCCCTTGGGCTTCCCTGGTGGCGCAGTAGTTGAGAGTCCGCCTGCCAATGCAGGGGACGTGGGTTCGTGCCCTGGTCCGGGAGGATCCCACATGTCGCGGAGCGGCTAGGCCCGTGAGCCATGGCCGCTGAGCCTGCGCGTCCGGAGCCTATGCTCCGCAACGGGAGGGGCCACAACAGTGAGAGGCCTGCATACCGCAAAAAAAAAAAAAAAAAAGAGAGTGGACTATGAAATTTAAGACGGGTAAACAACTTCCAGAAAGATCATATTTGAAAAAAAAAAAAATCGCAATCACATTTCTGTCACTTGACAAATGGCCTTTCAGAAGTATCATTCCTGAAGCCATAAGTTTCAACTTTTTTAGGTCACAATAAATAGAGTACCCGATGAGAATTTCAAAATATAAAATTAGAACTCAAACTGATACTGTCAAATTCAAATAAATTAGAGACTGATCAATGCAAGGAAAATAATGCAAAATAGCAATACAAATGGGGAGAAAAATACACTATTTTAAAGGGTAGGTTATATGATCATATAGAAGAAAATGCATGAGAAACGAAGAGATCTCAAACGAGCCATCGGTAATGTAACAATGTAATACTTTCTACTTTTTTAAGCATGAGGTAAAAGACTGATTTCAACACGTTAACACTGATTTCTCCCTTTTTGCCTGTTCAGACTGCGGTGTGTTTGATGCAGACGGCTCTCTATTAATACAGATAAGCCGATACCGCTCACACGATTAAAAGACTTTTCTTTAACACAAATTTTCCCTTAATTTCTGTCCTGTTATACTCGGTTGGCCAAAAAGTGCGTTCGGGTTGTTCGCAAGATGGTACGGAGGAACCCGAAACGACGTTATGGCCTATGTTTGCTCTCATTTGAGTTTTAGAGCTCAGTTGACCAAATCACCCACCTTGGAGGATTACTCTATTCAACTGAACTTTCTTATGGCAAACATTTGAAGTAAAAGGTGCTTTATCAGCTCTGTAAACACTCCTCTCTCTTCTCACCTGCTCTGCAAACAGCCCCCTCTCCCCTCAATAAGCTCTTCCGACTCAATGAATCACACTGCTGGTCTCCTTGGGGAGAGTTTAAAAGTAGCCTCTTCGGGGAGATTTTAAAAGTAGCCTCTTCAGCAGTTGACCTGATACTTCGCCTTTTCACGCTGCTCATGAAATTATCTGTTTTCCGAAGAGCTACACAAATAAAGGTCTAGTGCGTAAAGGGAAAAAAAAAGATGTTTTATGTGTTGTATTTTGTTTGAAAGAAGGGAAGGGAGATCCTTTTTAATAAAAGCAAACATTCTATTTTGATGAGGATAGATGGTTACATGCATTATTTACTGACAATGGAAAAAAAGGAGAACAGAATAAAATACAAGACTCTGGCACATGAAGAAACTTGGGAGATGGAATATAAAGTAGGGTTCAACAGAAGAAAGAAAAAACATTTATTTTTGTTTTCATATTATTTATCTTTGCTTTTATGTATATTTGTACATAGAGAGATATGAAAACATAAAATACTTTTACACATGTTACAAAATACAAAGTAAGCAAACGATAAGCTGATTAAATAACATTCCTTCTGCAAGCTCAGAAAATAAAAATGGTTTAGGTGACAATGGGTCCAAAAACATGGCCTATATACCTTTAAAGTTATTACTTAAATAATAACAACTCTATCATTTCAGGGATGAGGAACCTTCACCACCCAATCCACTATATTCCCAATAGTATTATCATCTAGAACTGAATTATACATGTCTTCCAATTTTCTGCACTCTGCACAGGTTGATCCAAGCTGAGCTCAATGGAAAAATATTCAAGGGTAAATTTAACATAATCTTTTAACTTCATATGTCATTATGTTTGTGGGGGGGAGGCATTTAATGCAGGATTATTATTAGTGTTGATGTTGATTACTGGTGTCGATGTTGCTGTTTCTAAATTTTATCGACTGTTCTACCAGCAAACACTCTGTTCTCCTTCAGCTGTAATTACTTTGTATTTACACCATTTTAGGTGAATTGATATAGGTAAGCATCTGGAAGCTCTTCTTGGTTTTAAGATGATATTTATCACTGGGCTCATTAAAAATTTCCAGTTGGGTAATCATGTGCCCCTGACTTTTTAGATTTAAAAGAGGTAAAAATTTTAACTAAGAGGTTACGGAGGATCTAATTTGACTTACTCCAGTGGGAAGCAATCACTTTTACAATTTGAAGTAACAGCCTTTAATAAGTAATAAACTGTTACTATTATATCTTTTGTGGACTCAAAAGATGAATTTCATTGAAAATGTTATTTCTATTTTATTGAAGAATAGCAATAAAATTTTATGAATATGAAGGTTCTATGTAATCCCTCTATAACTTTATGAAGCATTGAGTCTTGCTGCAGAAAGTTAAGTTTTTTAAAAAATGCTTTCTCCATATGGGCAAATATTTTCATCCCATTCTTATTTCTTGTTATGTTGCAATATTTGTCAACCTCATAAGGATATTTAGCAGGTTTTCTCCTTGCAGCGTACCTATGCTAATTCATTCTTTATTAGAAGCTGACACATTCATCACAGAAAGCTTGTTTTCTCCACTTAGGATCACATTTATCCGAAAGGAAATGCATGTGACTATCAACCCAGCCGATGTTGGCCATTTTTGCTAGTTTAGAAAGATGTGTTTGGGGGGTTGTCAGAATCAAGTATTTACGTTCATCAAAGGACTCCTAAGTTGACAGTCATTGATATGTTTGAGTTTGAAATAAAAATCTGTGTCATCTTAATAGACTTTAGCATAAGCAGATCCATGAGAGTCACATGTTCTTTGTCTGGCCGTGTTCCTTCTTATATAAGCTCTGTTTGGACAAGGTTTATCCCGGACAAAAGGTATATTCTATTTAAACCGACGCCCAAATTAAAAGTGTGCCTCTTTAAATTTTCATTGCGCAAGAAGTAAAGACTCAGACGTTGGGTGGATGGTCCTGGAAGAGCAGGTGGGGATATTGGCTCTACTGCCCCACTCACTGCTCAGTGGCCTGGTCTTCTGCTGCAGCCACAGCATCCTGTCTCCTTGCCCAGGGAGACAGCACGGATGGATCTGATAAGAGGGTCCCCTCTGGGGAGCCCTGTTGAGTGGCGACCACTGCTGATTCAGGAAGTGACGCTTTTATGTTCTCTCGTGCTGCTAGATCTCTGGGGCCACCATGCTGGCTCCTGTCTCAGTCCTGTCCTGGTGCCCCTAGGGGCAGCTTCTCTACTGTCTCTGCCACCCTACAAAGTCACATCCGGGCCCAGGGAGGCTGGGGTGGTCATCCTCCAAGCCTGCTCCCTTCTGCTGGGACAGAGTGGGGGGAAAGGTCTGTGGTTCTTGTTGCCAACTAAAAGCTGGCACGTGCCACCTGCCTCTACAGGGATGAAATCACAAGCTGCTGCGACCGCTGACCTTCAACACCCCCTGAAAGGAGTTCAGGGTGGAGATGAGGAATGCTGCCCTCTGTGCTCTGGGTAAAACTGGCAGAACAGGTCTTCAGATAGTTAGATACTTTCAGGGGAAGATTTTATGAGCCCACTTCCTGCATCTCCTCATATCTAGAAAAGCACTAAAATCATTAACGGTGACATCTGCTCCTGGTGACTAGCAGAAACCTTCTGCAAAAAATATGTGCTTGATTGCATGGACCCCTCCCTTCACCAAAATCACATCTATACTGACCTTTCCCCCTACCCCTTTGGACCAGTTCCTCAGAGCTATCTGAGATGCTGTCTCCCAGGCTATAGTCCTCATTTTGCCCCAAATAAAACAACTCACACCTCTCACGTTGTGCATTTTTCTTTCAGTTGACATTGTCCAGCACTGGCTGGGGTGCCCAAGCAGGAAGGGTCAGAGCTAGGTCTGGGGTGCGGGCAGAAGACCCTCTTCAGACCATGCTCCCTGACACAGCCATGGTCCACAGAGTCCTGGCCCAGCTGAATAAAATCCGATTGATTTCTTGTGTCTGAGTTGTGAACCCTGTTGCATGTTTTACCATCCACCACCCTGGAGTGGGAGAGGGGAGAAGTGGGATTCGTCAACCCAGATTCTCTAACACGCACACAAATGTATACAAATGCACGCACGTAAGGCTCTGACATTATGGTCAGGAAGTTTTTTGGTTTGGGAAAGGCTCGAGGACCTTTTTGAACACCCAAAGGTAGACTGTGCTTCTTGTCTGAACCGGGATCTAAGTCAGTCTTCATAATAAAGTAACAAGGGTGAGAGGGTAACTATGGCGGCCAAGACGGAGGGATGGAAAAAAGATGGCGGTAGGTTGGGTATAGGGGGAGAAGCTAACTGAGAAATCACCTTTGGAGGGGAAGTTTAGGGAGCTTCAATCTGTCTCATCTTCGAGGACTACAGCTGTTTCCTGCTCTTCTCGGTATAGTCATCTCAGTGTATCTCTCAGCTCTGGTACAATCTATGACTCAGGATGGCCTTAGTGGTGTTTGGAAAGGGAGGCCCAGGGATGGGGTCAGCACGGGCCTGACCAGGGATGGGAGAGAAGAGTGGCCACGGGAGATAATGCCCGGGACCCTGAGCCAGGTGGAAGCAGAGCTGAAGTACTGAGCGACCAAGAGTGGGTACCATTCCACAGCCCCACTCCCTGCTGAGAAACTACAGGATGACCTGGGAGGGCGGCAGGAATCGTGTATAGTGCAATCTTGAGTTACATGTTATCTAGGAAAGAAACGACAGTATGTGTTGTTCTGTGCTTTTTTTTTTGTTTTTTTTTACAGTTAAGGTCATTTTAATTTTGCAATTGTATAAAGAGGAGGGGAGTTTTTTTTCCCAGTTTTTCCTGTGAGAGGAAAATACATATTAGTAAGTAAAATTATTTCAGTTTAGTTGAATTTGTGCCAAATCTAAGCAAGTGAGTCAGGCATCCAAGAAACTAATTTGAATGGCTGACCTTTCAAAGGAGTTACTTTTGAGCCTCTGAGTCCAGTGTCACCAGTTGAGGGATGTCCTTTTCTCTTTTGTAATGATCCTGCTTGCTTAATTTTGAATATGTTCTAGTTTTTTGGTGCTTTTCTTAATACTCTGTCTTCATTTTTGTCTGGAATATTCATTTAGCCTTTAATATATTACCTTCCATTACCAGTTATTTTGTCCTATTTTAGGTCCTTCTCTGAAACTAAAATGAGCATGCGTGAGGACAAAGTTGGTTTAAGCTTCTTTGGACCTGAAGCCCATGGAGCACGTGGTTTGTTTTCAACAGATATTATCTGATTAACGCAGGACACAGGAAATCCTGACGCTCTCTAGATGAAAATGGGTGTGTATTTATTTATTTATTTTTGCAGTACGCGGGCCTCTCACTGCTGTAGCCTCTCCCGTTGTGGAGCACAGGCTCCGGACGCGCAGGCTCAGCGGCCATGGCTCACGGGCCCAGCCGCTCCGCGGCATGTGGGATCCTCCCGGACCGGGGCACGAACCCGTGTCCCCTGCATCGGCAGGCGGACTCTCAACCACTGCGCCAACAGGGAAGCCCTTTATTTTGTTTTTGAATGATGATTTTTACAAATGCAGGGTCCACCAAGATGACTGTTAAGAGCCCAGGTCCCAGGGCAAAACTGCCTGGGTGTGAAGCTTTAAAGACTGGCTCCATACCACCTGTGTGACCTTGGGCAGATTACTCAACATCTCTGTGCCTCAGTATTCTGATTCGTAAAGTGAGCATCATAATAGCACCTCCTTCATAGGGCGGTTCTGAGGATTAGTAAGTACATTCAAAGCATTGAGAACCATGGCTGAAAGTGGCAGACATGCTATATGCTTTGTCATCCTGTCTCACCTGCTTGACGCGACAGCACCACCCAGTAATTCCCAAATTGTTAAGGCCAATACACTTGACTTCACTCCCAAGTGGGGATTCCCTCAAGAGCAGCAAGTGGCCTTCAATTCCCCTGCCCCACTCTCCTGGAAGTATCCTCTGGAAATGCTCTACAGATGGAACTGAAGGACCTCCGGCCAGTGGCCTTACTTCACAGCAGAGAGGTAAGGCTGAAGAGCCGCCTTGGCCACCGATCTGAGCCAAAAGCCAGTGACCCCGGAACAGTTCAGGTCTAACAGGCCTCGTAAGAACCTGTCCTCTTCTCCCAAGGAATTAGGGTATTTGCTCTGACTCTGGACGCTTCTTAAAAGTCTGTACCGGTGGTGGCACTAAGTGTGGGGTGTGTATAGCACAGAGGATGTGAAAAATAACCCTCTGGATATAGAAAAGCAATCTTTTTTTTTTTTTTTACTTTATTTGTTTGGTTGCACTGCACGGCTTGTGGGATCTTAGTTCCCCGATCAGGGATCGAACCGGGGCCCCCGACAGTGAGAGCACGGTGTCCTAACCACTGGACCGCCAGGGAATTCCTGGGAAAGCAATCTTAAAATGTTTCTTTATTGAAGTTTAATCTTGCCTCTACTAGATATAATTTAATACTATTGTATAATATGTATGTAATTTATAAGTGAGAGATATATACCTGTATGAAAAGCATTTTCTCAAACATGTGGGTTCTGATAGAGACAGTTCCTGGAGGTGCAGGGTTAGCTGGGAGAGGGTAAGGACTTGAAATGAATTCAGGATAGAAATAGGGAGTAACCTGAGCAGGGGTGAGGGAGAGAGGGCTTGTGGCTTTACGCTTAGGAGCTGGAGACATGGCTTCTCCCCACCTGTTCCCAAGAGACCATTCATGGACTTCTGTAAATTTCCATAGTGTTGTAGAAATCAGCATATTTCCTCAAAAGTGCTGCAAGTTCAAAGATGCGGGCAGGGAGGGTGTCTTGGGCATCTGGATGGCATACCTCAACAGATCTCGGCCAGGACAGAGGTTACTATTAGTGGGAAAGGGCTGGGCAAACAGATTGTCCCCTCTGAAGCACTCAGAGGACCCTCCTGCCTTCTCTCAGAGGAGAGATAGGAGAAAAACACTCATTTATTCATTCAGCCTGGTTCTCCACTGATGGCTTAGAATGGGGGTCAGCAAACTTCTGTAAAGCGCCAGCAAGTAAGTATTCTCAGCTTAACCAACCATATGGTCTCTGTCACTATTCAACTGGGCTGCTGCAGGGTGACAGCAACTACAGATGATCTGGAAACAAAAGGGTGGGGCTGTATTCCAATAAATGTTTAGGACTCCGCAATTTGGAATTCATATGACTTTTACATATCCCCAAATATTATCCATCTTTTGACCGCAAACCATTTAAAAATGTGATAATCGTTTTTAACGCGCAAGCACTACTACCACAGGTGACGAGCTGGATTTAGACTGTGGGCCATCGTTTGCCAACCCCTGGCTTAGAGAAAACACTACTTTTGTTGTCGTCATTGTTTTTTTTTTGTTGTTGTTAAGTGTGAACATCAGTCCTGGTCCTTAATTTGAGATCGATGAATGAAATACTTTTTTCCTATTGTAGCTAATTTTTCATTAAACCTCCAGAAGTTTATCAACGAGAGCTAATTCTAAAAGCCTATGAATATGGAACAGAGAATCAACATAATCCCTTTTGTTGTCAGTTTTTCTTCAAATTAGATATTGAATGTCACCGAGATTGTTATCTTTGTCTTTTATAAGGAGTGGGTGGAAATAAAATTACCCTAGTTAATAATATGCAACAAGCTAAATGTTAAACTAGCCCAGCCTCAGACTGGAGTAGAGTTAGCAGGCTGAAGGTGAGAGAAACTCTGACAGAAGAATAAATGGGTATTCTTTCTACCTAAACTAAGATATGTACTATTAACACTGGATGGCATTTACAACGTCAAGAGTAAAATCAAGGAGTATTCTGTGCTTTTCTTCCTATGATGCAGTGAAATATTGAAATGTAAATATCAATAATCAGCTAGAGAAGCAACGTAGCTTGCCTGGATTTCAAAACATATAAGTTAGTATCACAATGAAGTTTAACAAAATTGCTATGATCTACTTCTTGGGAACTGGAAGTTACAACAGTCTGAAGATGAAGCGCCCGGTGCCAAGGCCTGGACCAGAGCTTCCGCATCCCCATACCTCGGCCCCTGCCCGGGATGATAATGTGTATCATTAGAAATGAAGGAGACAGCTCTACTGTCTGCAGACCGGCAGCATAATGTTTTCTAAGCTAACTTAGCCATGGGAGGCTTTAGAGGAAGTGCAATTCTCAGTATCTTAACGATATTGATTTTACAGTTAAGATAAGTGTGCTGGAGCACATTTAATCATGACACTTGACCAGTTATTTTGCAAATGGCGTCATGTTCTGGAAAACACTTGTCCTTCTTCACGTGGCCTAAGGTTGTGTCAAGTTAAAATATATATTTAATCCAGGAAAGCTATACAGTTGAATGAACCATATGCAATTGCCAATAACCGACTTTTCAGAAATAATTTCATATGATTCAACCTAATAGTGTGTATGAAATAAATTCTCAGTTGGCTTTACAAAATATGCTACATTTTTTAGTAACTATGCTTCCTTCCCACCAAGCTTGCCAAACAGGTAGACTGTGTCATTAAAAAAGTTACCAGCATGAGGCGTATGCCTTTATATGTCCTGTACAGTGACCGTGCTTTCCTAAAGTAGTTATAGTCATTAAATACGTTAATAACGATGTACAAAAAATTGGTACTGCTCCTTCGATTTGCCTGTGTGACAAAATGAGCTGACAACCCCCCTGTACTTATTTCATTTACAATCTACTCAGGGAGCTAAAGTGGAGTCATATTTGGTTTCTATCCTCATCACCAACATTAACGAGAGAAGCAGGTGTATCATAATGCTTCTGAGGAAACAGGACACACACACGCACACACGCACACACACCCCTTTCACAAGGGAGTGTTCTTTAAGCTTCCAAGCAGGCCCACCCCTCTGTGGACAGGCCCCACTCTGTGGACAAGCCACCCCTCTGTGGACAGACCCCCATCTGTGGACAGGCCCCCATCTGTGGACAGGCCCCCGTCCATGGACAAGCCTGTGGACAGGCCACTCCACTGTGGACAGGCCCGCCCTCTGTGGACAGGCCCACCCTCTGTGGACAGGCCCACCCTCTGTGGACAGGTCCCCCATCGGGGTCCTGAATACACACCTGTGCTCGTGCGGTACGTGCCCGTGTGTGCTGGCGGCAGAGGGTCCCCCTGGCTCTGGCTGAGACTCCTCATGGGGGGCTTCTGATAGACGCGGTCTTCATAGATGGGGTCTATGTGGTGCTCTGGGGACTGCAGGGCTCGCAGCTCCGGGCCCAGGTGGCCGTGCTGGCTGCTGTATGAGGCCCGGGACCCAGCTGAAAGGAATGGACAAGGAGACAGTAAGACCCGACCGACATTCAAACAGAACTTGTTTTAACCAAGACGTACTTGAATCTGGGGGGGACAGGAATGTTGAACTCTGCAGAAAATCAGATGAATGGCAGGAAGAGGTCAAGCTGATCAGCTTATCTGCATCACCCAGCTGCCTTGCTTTGTGCCCGAACCTGATCTCTGTATAAGGATGATAATGATTCTGAGATAAATGCCCATTGAACAGGGCCAGTGAAACAGCATCTTTCCCAGCCTAACGAATGTAACAGGTTTCCTCATTAAAGAGATCAGTCAGATTGAAGTCAAACCTAAAAAGCTCTTATTATGCCTTAGTCCTTGCACCTGAAATTTTACGACAGGAATTCTTATTTAAAACGATGAGCAAATGCATAAGCCATGGTGGCAAGCCATCTTGATGTTGTTCCTGAAAAATGGACCAGAATTTGTTCTCTCATCAGCAGTTTTTCCCTGGACAATGAATGAACCAAAATGTTCGGACTTAACAGTAGTCTAAATCCCTGAGAGAAGCAGATTTTAAAGAAAAAGGTTTTCAAGTTACGTTTTCCTTTACTCTTACCCTCCAAATGGAAGGATCTGCATTTAGTCTACCTTCCCCTGAAACAGTTCAAATGGTTGCCACAAACTGGTTTAATTTATAAATCGAGGCTACATAGCATTTGCCTGTAGTGGTCGTAAATCCTTATTTGTGTCTTTTTTTTTTCTTTCTTCACTGTATAGGAGGAGGTGTGGCTTTGAAGCAGTGCTGTGGGACAGGGAAACTCTGCGCAAGAGGAAACACTCTCGTGAGGGTTAAGAGCTTGAGTTGACACACGAAAAAGAAGATGTTGACTGAGAGCGAATATTTCGTCCGAGGGAAAGCCAGAGTCACAGGAGTAGACATGCCAGGAGAATCATCTCCACGGGGACAGATGGAGTGGAGGACATCTAGGGACAGTGAAGGGGCATCAAGGAGAGACGGTTATCTAACAATGGTGAGCACAGGACACACACAAAACCCAAACAAGGCTACAGATGATTTTAGCAAAGACCCTTCAGCTAACTCTCCAAAGCTAATAACCCGCATGGCACGCTGGGATTTCACTGTCAACTGCCTTTGAATCGTCCCAACTGGGAGCCCTCCATTCCAGCTTAAAGTTAGAGGGAGTTGGAATTCCTTGATTTTGGTAGTGTTTGTGGACACTTCTCCCTCTGTCCTGCTGCTTCCCGGCCTTCACCGGTGGCCACCTTAAAGCCAACATCTTCAGTGCTCAGTGATTGGGCTGCTTCCTCAGCATGATCTAACCCCAAAGATTTGATATTCTTGTCTAGTATATTTGAGGACAAAGCCATGCAAAAGTTTTGAAATTGCCAACAGATAAATGTTTTACTGGTTTATTTTACACAGGCTGCTTTATATTTAAATCAACAGAATAGAGCAATTCTGAAGGAGTGGGGCAGTGCTAAGACTTCTATGAATTCAGTCTGGATAACAAACACTGAATGTTTTGAGGAAGGGAAGGGAATCAAGTGGGCAAGTTCTTTACCTTTCCCTTTGCTAGTAATTAAATAAGTTCTGATTTAGAGAGCGTTCAGATGAGTGATAGATTCAAAATAACTGTTTTACATAATTAGGTGCATTGCATCTGATTTATCAAATGCCAACATCACACTGAATATTATCACATGCTTATATCTTCCAGGAATCTATTTAAGTACGATATGCCTTGAGTTCCTGCTGTCAGTTCTTTCTACCTCTGAAGGTTTTGATAATATTGCCAAGGACTTACAAGTGTAAAAAACAAGGAAACAGTCATTACATCCGAACGTCATATAGTTAAATAAAAGTTATCCATCCCTGGTAGATTTAGAGGTGTAACTTTATCACCATTCCTTGGTTCTAAGCAGCTAAAAATATCCAACGATGAACAGTAAAAGGACCTGCTGATCTTTTAAGTGGTGACATGAGCTGAGGGTATGTGTGAAAATCCTCTTCTTATAAGCATTTCCTGGGCATTTGGAAATTTTTATTAGTATCAAAAATCAGAAATTAATGGCCAAGGGTCCTAGGCAAGGAGCAAGAATCTTAAGATAAGGCCTACCTCTGTGGAGATCAGAATTTCTATGTGCTGGTATTCAGAAAAATGCAATAGTACAATTATTAAATATTTGAAGAGTATACTACACTTTTTTTATTAGCATGCTTTTGACAGAACTGTAAGTTCACAGTATTTCCCTGTGGAGACACTTGTACAAAATACCTTTGCATATTTAAGCATTATGCATAGAGCTAAGGCATTTTAAACCAAGCATTGTTTGCACTCCTTTTATCCACTGTGGTCAGGTTTTAGTTGCTCGTGGCTGGGTGGGCACAGTTAATGGGAAGAGAGACAGAACTAGGAGAAAAAAGAGGGGCAAGGAATTAAAGGCTAAAAGTGCAACTTCTGGAATTCATGCCCTCTACCACTCTTGCAAGAAAGAACATATCAGGCCCCTACTAACAAGGTCTGTTTTATTTTGGGCAATTTCAAGAAAAAAATAATCTCATACAACCTCTTCTCCGAATAGGCTCCAAAATTTCATGAGATGGTGTATACATTTGCTGATTCAAAGAAAATACACTTTTCTTGATACACGCACCCCAGTGTTCATTGCAGCACTATTTACAATAGCCAGGACATGGAAGCCACCTAAATGTCCATCAACAGAGGAATGGATAAAGAAGATGTGGTGTATATATACAATAGAATATAACTCAGCCATAAAAAGGAATGAAATTGTGCCCTTTGCAGAGATGTGGATGGACCTAGATACTGTCATACAGAATGAAGTAAGTCAGAAAGAGAAAAGCAAATATCGTATATTAACACATATATGTAGAATCTAAAAAAATGGTATAGATGAACTGATTTGCAAAGCAGAAGTAGAGACACAGACATAGAGAACAAACATATGGACACCAAGGGGGGAAGTTGGGGGTGGGATGAATTGGGAGACTGGGATTGACATATATCCATTATTATGTATAAAACAGATAACTAATGAGAACTGACTGTGTAGCACAGGGAACTCTACTCAGTGCCTATGGTGACCTAAATGGGAAGGAAATCCAAGGAAGAGGGGATATATGTATACATGTGGCTGATTCACTTTGCTGCACAGCAGACACTAACACAACGTTGTAAAGCAACTATACTCCAATTTAAAAACAAGGAAAAAAAAAGAAAATACGCTTTTCTTTAGTAGTCATTTTCTTTTACCATCTAGTTCTATTTGACAGTGAGTTCTCAGCGTTAACACTGGACTCAAAACACCACTTGTAAACATCTGCATCTTTGCCAGAAACTGAAACAATGTTAACAAGAAAAATTGCTGGAGAAACTGACTTCGTTAAAATGTCACAGATGTCCAGGTCAATTATGTTGGTGGAGAACCATTCTGAGAGCCTCACCTGGACCAAGCTGAGGGCTCAGAACAGCAGTGTGACAAAGGGCAATGGAAACATGGATGGGCCCAAGAGAAAAGGGAAAGCAGACCCCACGGACCAGCCCAACTGCATCAACCGGTCCCCCGCCATTGCAGACCCAGGTCATGCAAGTATAATACCTGTGTCCAGACTTTATGACCAATTTCTGCCACAACGCTTACAGCATCCAATGTTAACCTTTCAATGCTATCATATGCTTTTACTCGTCCTACTTCTCCTCTTCAGAAGACAAAGTTTGGGTCTAGAGAGCCCAGGCCCTGGCAGTGTTCATATATATAGTATGTTTCTGAAATCAATGGGTTTTAAGACTCACATCTAAAGCATGAATGCTCAGCTTACAGGCTAAGAGAGGTTGTGATCCAGGAGGGCTGAAGGGTAGTGTAACAACCACATGGGTGCTCTGTGCAGGCCAGGCCCTCCTGCAGGTCCAGGAGCCCTGGAGGACTGGGAAGAACCTGCAAATTGATGTAGGAACAGGCTTGAGACATTTGCTGCACAAGAGCTACCATGTGTCCTAGGACCTCAGTCACTGGCCCACTGCTGCTAGGGCTGACTTGGAAGGACGTTCAGATGGCTCAGAACAGGTCACTCCTGGCCACTCAGCTGTGGCGCTGGTAATGGGAGGTGAGAGGAAAGGTTCAGTTCTGTGGCAGAGATGTGTAACCAAGCAGGACCCTATGGGGTCTTCCTGGGACAGACCCCTCCCTCCATGTATTCTGCTGTAGCTACTCTCTGAAGTACCTTGATAACAGTATCTGATGTACGCTTCCTGAGTTGTTTTACAGATGCTAAAACCACCACCAAATAGAAGAAATTAACTACTGGATGACCGTGAGCACCGAGACCTACAGATGCCTAAGGATTGATAATGTTAACTGTCCTGTTACCTCACCATCAACCAATCAGAGAACTGTGCACGATCACATACCCTGTGACCCCCTCCCTCACCTGGCTTTTAAAAATGCTTTGCTGAAACCCTTCAGGGAGTTCGGGGTATCTAGAGCACAAGCCACCCATTCTCCTTGCTTGGCCTTGGCCCTGCAATAAACCTTTCTCTGATCCAATCATTGACGTTTGGGTTTGTCTCACTGTGCGTCGGGCACAGGAACTTGCATTGGGTAACAGATGGAGATATGGGCTCCAGGGGCTCAGAGGGCAGACTGGACCCTGGAGAGTAGAGGGGCCCTAGACCTGGGACATCCCCTGGAGCTCTGTAGGTACCTTCACTCCAGCACCACCACTTACAAGAGCAACTCCTACACAGAAGTGTAAGCAGGTAGGTTAGGGAGTCCCTGGAGAAAGAGAACCAGGAATGGCTTTCTTGACAGAAGAGAACCCATTTTGGTCTAAGCCATTTTGTGATCTACGCCTGGCTACAGTGCTTGCCGTTGAACACATCTCAGTAATTAGTGATCTTAAGGGAGGGAATGCAGAAACAAGGGAGGAGCATTCAAGAAACAACAGTGCAGCCTTGGGGCAGGGTCCTGGTTCCTTAAGGGATATACATAACAATATACCTTTGAGTTCTGCAGAAACTAAAACCCTCACTCCGGTAGAGGATGGAAGGATGATGCTGACCTTCCTGACTTCAATCAGCTAAAGCTTGGCCTCTGTCAACCTGTGCCCCAGTTCTATGCTGAATTCTCCTCTGCTCAAGCCCCCTCATGAAGATGCATGGACCCTTAGCTTAAAACGTCCCCAATTTTGCTGTTTGGGGAGACTCTGCTTTGGCAAAGATCCCCTGTGTTCTCCTTATTTGCTGCGAGTAATAAATCTTTCCTCTTCCTGCTCTTTGGCTCGGTTGTGGCTATTTGCTCAACACCCACCAAGAAGTGAACCCAGTTTTCGGGGAACAGAAGCTTGAAAGCATGGCTGCCTCTCCAATTCTGCACACAAAAGGGGGCCTTAGGAGCACAGACGTATAATGTCCAACAGTTTGAAGTAAACTCAAATAGCATCTAAAGTAGTAATTCTACTGCTCTTTTCTTGTGTCATTTTTTTTTTCCCAAACAAACTGAAATAGGGAGACATGATTTGGGCTCCAGATTTGTGTTTAACCAGCTGGGCAAATCAAGGCAAGTCATTGAACCTCTCTGAGCCCTGGTTACCTCTAGTGTAAAAATACAAATAATAGGGCTTCTCTGGTAGCACAGTGGTTGAGAATCTGCCTGCCAATGTGGGGGACACGGGTTCGAGCCCTGGTCTGGGAAGATCCCACATGCCGTGGAGCAACTAGGCCCGTGAGCCACAAGTACTGAGCCTGCGCGTCTGGAGCTTGGGCTCCGCAACAGGGGAGGCTGCGACAGTGAGAGGCCTGCGCACCGCGATGAAGAGTGGCCCCCGCTCGCCGCAACTAGAGAAAGCCTACATACAGAAACGAAGACCCAACACACCCAAAAATAAATAAATAAATAAAAATTAAAAAAAAATACAAATAATAGTATGTGTTTGTATGACATGGCATTGTGGGAGGATCAAGGTCAGAGAAATCTGTGTGAAGGGCTCTGCAATTGATAAAGCAGCGTAAACATAGGTATTCTCACGTCACTCGATCTTAGAATCAAGAAATTGTTATCTCATGAAAATATATCTTTTGATTCTAAAACACAATCAAACACTGTAATTTAAACTATCAAAATATCAAAAACAACTTAAGAGATTTGTGAAATATTATAAATGGAAAAAAAGCTGATAATTTTGTGAAATATCATTGGAAAATGTAAATTTTAAGGTTTTATTTTTTCTTAAAAAATTAATGTTGCTTTTTAATGGATAATTGTAAAGAATGAAGGAATGAATGAAGTTCAAAGGGAAAGAAATATTGAAATAACCAAGAGAAGGTGGAATCCTTTTTAGAAAGGGATATGGCATAAATTAAACTTGCTGAGCGAAGATAGCAAACATCTGCTGATCCAGAAGGAAGCCAGCGATGGACCTGCAGGGAGTTCTTGACATGGAAAGTAATTACAAAGCTGAAAGGGCAAAGTATCCTCACTGCCTTGCTTGTCTCATGCCTCCACCCCACAGAGAGAGAATCCAACAGGCTCTGTTCCATTTGACCAGCAACAGAAAACACTTCTAGACTGATTTGCAAATAAATTTCTACTTGCTAGATTTTACCTAGAGCGTTCACCCGTGCCAGTTAATCCATATTGATTGATACGTTCACTCATTTAACACATATTTACTGAGTGAGCAACTTCTAGGAGTTTTGGACACCATGATGCTTAAGACTCACAAGGTCCCTGGCCTTGAAAATAAATCAGTCATCACATTTAGAGATAAAGGTACTGAAGGAAAATAAAGGAGGGTGGGGAAGGTAGACAGTGTCGGAGGGTATACTGTTTTCATATGGTGGTCAAGAAAGTTCTTTATGAGGATCTGACATTTCAGCAGCAGACTACTTAAGGGAGCCATGCTGGAGGGAGATCCATGTGTTTCTCAGATAGAGGGGACCAGAAGTGAGAGCAAAGGCCCTCTGTCGGAGAGTCAATTCAGAATACTTACAGAAGTGACCACCATATTGTCTTTTAAAAGAAATGCCAGTTAGTATACGGACTCTTTATAAGTTCATACCACAACTGATTATAAAAACTGAACAGATATTTTTTAACTCACAATTTCACAATCACAGTAACCACATTTTCAGCAAAAGCATTTGAAATATTCAACAGGAGATCACACTTAAGGAACTCATGAGAACTGCATGACCAAAGATTCAGCTCAAATACATATATGTATATATATATATGTGTGTGTGTGTGTGTGTGTGTGTGTATGTATACACACATACATACATATATATACACACACATACATACATATATATATTTGCATTTGAATTTTCATTCCTTAGAATATGATTAGTTCTCAAATCTTCATTTCTTCCTTGCAGAATCATCTGCGAGACTTTGAAACAATGATTCCCGAACACAACCCCCAAAAGATTCTAACTCAGTCCATCTAAGCGTGGAGCGGCGAGGTGCATTTAATGGGCACCCCATATGCCTCATCACTCTACTACAGGAATCACCCTGACAGCCTCCCTGTCCCAGATAAATCAAAGAGAGAGGAGATAGGCATATCCGAAAGAAATCAGTATCTAATGTGTTACAACCCTCAATTTACCATTTCTTGCTTTCTTCAAATAATATCATTTACTACCACATTATGCCAATTACTTTACTGAACAGAACGAAACAAATTCATTCTGTTTTTCACTGGGACCCATTCACATTCTCTTATTTCTATACTATACAATTTCTGGCTCTCTAATTCAATGTGAATTCACTTGCTTTTGCAAAGAAACAATGTTTGCAGGTTTTCATTTGGAAATATCAATATTAGGTTCTTAAGGACACACTGCCATTGACCTGTTCTCTTCAAATTTGGGAGCCAGTTTCACATACTCATTTGCAAAGAAATGGAAGGACCTAAACGACATACTGGTCAGTGGACCACAGCAAGCTGACTCGATGAGTTTGTGACCAGATGGCACAGCTGAGTACTTTCATTCCTGAGATGAAGAGCTGTCTTCAGAAGAAGAACTATAACCTTCTTGTGCTATGAAGTAAAGTCCAAAGTAAAATCTAAGAATTCAGGGTTTTTTAAAAATATTCTGTGTGCAATCAGCTCATGCATTGCTATTTATTAGTGAAACCACATCTTTGAAGGGCAAAATAGGACTTTTATAGAGACACATAGAGCCTGGAATAAAAGCAGATTTCCCCTTGCAAATCCCCACTGCACCTCTTCCTTGCTGAGTGCTCTGATTTCAGGGTATGTTCCCTGCAGATATGTTGGCATCACTAGGCGACGTGGCCAAGCAGCATGGCCTGTGTAGGCAGAACGCCTTCCCTCTGTGAGAGTTTATGGCTTTGAACTAGGTATTTTGTGGACTTTGAACTTCTTAAAAAGTCTGCCTTGATATCTGTTATCATTAAACTCCTGGGAGAAAAATGACCTCAGCAAAAGCACTTTCAGAAATACAAAAGGTCACATAATTTTGGTTAACTTTTTAATATCATAAATGGGTTCTAAGTAAATTGCCAAGAGATGCAAATATTACACCTTAGATGTAAGAAATGCTCGGCATGATACTTACTTGATTTATTCTTGCTTTTTGCTTTTTGACACAAATTAAAATTCCAAAATCTACTTCCTACTCCTATGCCAATTCACATATTAATTTCAGTATTTAAAGGACCCTCAAATATTTCCTGTGTATCTTGAGTCAAGTCCATGCACTATATTTCATTTGCAAATGATCATCATTCATTGAATTAGTTTGACATCTTATCTCATATTGTTATAAATGTTAAAATATATGGACACATTTCCTATACTATAGGCTATGAGCCATATTTGTTTGGAAGGGAGATTATTAATTCATTTGTATTCAGTGGTAAAATTGTACTGAAGCTTAATAATTTCAATGTAACAAACAGGCCATCTGATGATATAAAATGATTCTATGATAAGTCTGTTTTGGAAAGCAAAAAATTTCCTCCTGCTCCAACTTTTTCATAAATCCTAGCTTTTTCCTATATTTTGCCAACGTAATACAGCTTTGCTGCTATCACGAAGAACTTGAACGCTCACACGGTCTCTGACAATGAATAAACGCAGAAGCATTTGCTTCTGTAATTTTCTTGATAAAGTTTCCAATACAACTTATTGTAATTACGACACTTTACCTCACCTTTTACCAAATGAATACTGTCATCTATTGGGGCTCAAATACTTTACGGTGAGAATAATTTAAAGGTCAAAATCCCTGGTCAGGATGCAGCAGTAAGTGTGCCCCTGTGATCTTATCTCCTTGTCTTTCCTCTCTAACCACAAGCATTTCTTCCCAAGCTGTTAGAAAAATAGGCTTCTTTTGTTCAATTCCTTTTGTGACAGGCAGGCATGCACAAAGTGATGAGACGGTGGTAATGAAGCATGAGTAATGGGGAGTCTGACATCTTTGCATTCGTAGGATGGACCATTTCCATTTTTATTTTCAGTCCAGGGTCATGTGGCTCCCTGCCCACACTGAACTGGATGTTGTTCTGTGTCAACTCACATAGCTCCAAGTAAAGAGCCTGTGCAAACCTACTTGTCTAAGACAGTACTCGTACTAGTGAAACACACAAGATAGACAGTGGTGGTTTGGCGCCCGTCTGTTTTTGGTTTCTTATCTCAGGGTAGGTAGAGAGTAGCTCTGAGTGGACTAGCTGTGTGTTTCAGTATTTCTCAAAATGTCACGGGCATATGAGTCCCCTGATTAACATTCAGGTTCTGACTCAACAGCTTTGGGGAAGGGCCTGAGGTCCTGCATTTTTAACAAGGTCTTGGGCAATCTTGGTGTTGCTGGTCCACAGACCACCCTTTGAGAAGCCAGGACTTACTGATTTAGCTATGGATGTATACCTTGGCTGCTAGACGTTTTCAACTTTGGCATCCTTCTGGAGCCCTGGAGATAGTCTCACATCCACACAGATACTCTTCTTCATCAACAAGGCGGATAAAACTCAACGAGTGTCATTTTCTCTCTCCACAGATGCTTCTCAATACCCCATCAGTGCAACGTTCCAACAGTACATCTGGAGTCTGGGTCTCAGACCCAATCGCTAGGGACAATGAAGAATCTTTGCAAGAAAAGAATCCAGGACAAGGTGTTTCTGACCCATCTTTTTTGTTATATCGAGATGCAAAGACAGACTTCGGCTGGGAGGGATGGGAAATCTTCATCCTGCTTTCCAAAGAGCTAACTGCTGTGGGGACTAAAGCTCAGTTTTCATTTTTGTGCATGTGGTTTCTGCCCATCAAAGGGCACAGAGGAAATTCTCAATGTACGGATAAAGAGAAGGGTTGTATCAGGCAGAAGTAAGCTAAGGTATGCAATTTTCTTCATAAATTGCTTTAAATATTTTGAAAAATATCTGAACTGAGATGTTCTGCATCTCAGCATCTTAAACAGAGGCCTTTTACTCAGATTGTACTAGATATACCATAGATAGATGTATACATTCCTTTTCAAAAATTTGATATTTATCTGATAAAACGCAAACTTCAAATGTATTCTCCCTGTATCATTTTTCTACTGCTTTCTATGTTTCACCAATACCCACGGAATGGCGTTAGTGATAATTGCAGAAGCAAAAGACACCATTAACTCTCAACATAATTTTGGGGGGAAAAATGGCAAATAAGCTGTTTCATAGATTAGTCATTCTCTATATTTACATTTTATAATTTCTGTATATCAACACTTTTATTAAAGTTTTATTACTTTACTCAACATAATACTTGGCATACAAAAAAAGAGTTTGAGAGGGGAGGAATTATGCTGTGTAATAAACAGTTCCGAGGACTAAAATTATTCCTTGATTCTTTTCCAGTAAAAGCTTTAATATGTGTATGTGTGTGTTTTAGAATCCAGTTAGTCACTGAATTACACATGAGTAATTACTATTTGAATACAAGTTATATTAAAACATTAACTCCCTAATAAATGCACGATTGATGAGGCTATTAATTCTCCCACCCATTTTTTTTGGTCTGTTACGTTATCCAAAGAAGTTACTACTAACCACCAGTTGCTTTGGTACAGTAGTGATGTTACTGGTGCTTTCCTAGTACAGAAATTTGTATTGATTCTTCCAGTGCAGAACAAATACTACATATGCTAGAAGACTGTCAAGGTGAAGGGTCTGTTTGTGGCAGTGTCAACCACAATCAGCTACTGACTCAGCCACAGAAGGGACTGTGGCACGATCTGATTCTAACCAGCTGAGCTTATGACCTAAATGAATACATGTGTGTGTGCGCGCACACGTGTATGTGTGCACTTATCTCCTAGGGGAGGTTTTGACCCCTTTCATATGTTGCCAGTCCATTCAAGGAGAGCTAGGGTTGAAGCCAGAAACGCCAAGGAATGCAGGCAGGTATCAGTCCAGATCAGGACGGGCTCCCCCTCTTTAATAGCATGGCACCCGTGGGCCCAGGCACCATCCAGGAACCCAGACAGGAAAAATCAATGCTATCAAGTATGTGTGAAGATATTTACAAGCAAATAGAAATTTGAAGTGCTGCTCAAGTCCACTGGGTCAAGACCATTAATGGTTTTCTTTGGTTCCTTTGCTGCCAAGTCTCTACCTGCAGGTTCCTGGGCGGGTCCTTAGCATATACAGACGCCACAGAATAAGCAGTCTGTTTTATGATTGCTTTCGTCTCTGGAGTTACACACAGGGAGCTGCTAGCTCTCCCGGTGAGCCTATGACATTCCACGGACCGCTGTCTGGGTGTCTGTTAATACTGTGATACCTAAAGACATAGGAAGCCACTTTCCAAAGCACTGGGAAACTCAGAGGTGAGAGGACAGGCATTTTACCCTTCAGATTTTTAATACCCATTGAGCCAAGTTTTTCTGTTAGCTGTTGGTAATTTTTTCATATTTCACTCACTTTGGGGAGAACCTGGTATCTCTTTGTGTTCATGCTTCGCTTTGTACTAAGGATGATTTCCAATTATCAATGGGATGTAACACTTTCACCAACCAGCTAGCTTTATAATAGCTAGTTGAAGACATTTGTTGAATATCTACTAGATGAGGCGTGGTGAGGCATTCTGAAACATGCAGAAGGCTCAGCTGCCCTCAGGGAGCCCATAAACCCCCTTATTTAAATGCTCTGCCTCTTCTGATTGCAGAAAATTCAGGATACTTTCTTCTTTGTAGCAAAGTCAGTGCTTTCGTAATACACAGCACAAAAAAATACATATATTGATCAATAGATCTGCTTGAGATTAGCCTTTAGAGATTGTACGTATTTCACTTTAGTTATCCCATGGCAAATGCAAAGTCTTATCCGTGTATAAAACTACCCCCCCACATATATACATACACACACATATATGTGTATGTACATATACATACACATGGGTGTGTGCATAGTGATTTTTGTCATACATTTAGAATATAGATAATAAGCAGAAATATGTATTATACGTAACATATATATTATGTATAACATGGGCTAAATATATGACAAATTTTTTAACATTACAAAATGCAATTGACACAACATTGTAAGTCAACTATATTTCAATAAAATAAATTTTAAAAAATTATAAAATGCACATCGGTTAAATATCGTGGTGGGAGGGATTTTGATGCAGGCTCGGTTGCAAATGAACTCCATTTTGAGAGATTTTGAGTTATTAATTATCGAAGGTTATTTTCACAGCTACTAAAACTATTGGTCTCTCCATAATCCCTCTTGCTTAGATAAAAAGAAAAAATGTTTAAAAGAAGCCTCACACTTATTAACGCAGAGATATTGGCTAACTAGGATCATTGATACTTAAAGTGAGTGGCTACCACAGACACCTGTTTGCCCAAACTAACCCACACCGGTGACCTAAATTGTGTAAGCACTGCGGAGGAACCAAGGCATTATTTTACCATCGATGTCCCATTGGCCCTAAGTTCAGAAGCACGGAGTCTGACGAGTGGAAGAAACTCACACCATGGCGTCAGATACAAGCTAGGTTTTCTCACTGTGGGGTGCTGGGGTCCCCCTAGGAAGCCACAGTCCAGGTGACCAACCAAGGCAGGGCTGCGTGTGTCTCCGTGTCTCTCTCTTCCCATCTTATCACTTCCTTCTCTGATTTGACATTATACCTAAAAGCATTTTTCCAGCAGACTCCTATTTCTACCAGCCGTCCATGTGATCTGCAGCACTGAGGAAATAAGACGGGTTTCTAGACTTCAGGACCAAAGAAACACCTGGCTGAACACTACTTGGCCTGTTTCTCAATGAGGGAAAAAGGGGATTGTCCTGAGAGTTGGCTCATTTCTGGGGCTGGAGAACTTGTCCCTTTTTTTTTTTTTTCTTTAAATTTTTATTGGAGTAGAGTTGATTTACAATGTTGTGTTAGTTTCAGGTGTACAGCAAAGTGAATCAGTTATACATAAACATATATCCATTCTTTTTTAGATTCTTTTCCCATATAGGTCATTACACAGTATTAAGAAGAGTTCCCTGTGCTCTACAGTAGGCCCTTATTTTTACCTATCTATCTACCTATCTATCCATCCATCCATCCATCCATCCACCCATCCACCCATCCACCCATCCACCCACCCATCCATCCATCCATCCATCCATCCATTTTTGGCCTCACCTCGCAGCATCAGGTCCTTATTTTAGTCTGTTCCTCTTCAAACCCCTCACACCCTCACCTTACCTCCATGTCCATCGTCTCAAATAGTCATTCCCATACTCCTGGGGTCCTAATCCCAAGTGAAAAGAAGCTTACAAGGTGTTCTGGTGAAATTATTTCAAAAATATCTCATGGACCCTGATTTAAAAAAAAGTGGGATAAAAATCTCTATTCAGAAAAACCACCCCTAGCTCCTGCGTGCTTCCTGAGTGTGGTCAGACCTCCTTGGAGCCAAGCTCAGGAGAGCAGACCTCAGACCACGTGTGGCTTCGACCTCACGTACATCCCCGGTGCCTGCCCTAAGCTCTACCTTAAACCTGCATGGACTCAGGGCACCACTGGACACTTACCCATAACCGATATGTAGCCCGTCCCTCCCTAGCTATACCTCGTTCTCCTACTTCACTGAACCTGTCCGGTTGCACTTCGTTAAACTCCCCCCTCAAATGCTGCCTTCTTCAAGAGCCCTTTCCTGATCCTCCTACCTGGATGTGCCTCTCCCTCCACGGATGCCCCCAGCCTTTGGTCCTCTCTCACAGCTTTGGTATCACAAGATACTTCTGAACTGATATCACTCCTACCCCATTCCAGTCAAGGGAGACCCCCGGAGTCATGACTTTCATTGTATGTATATGTGAATGTCCAGTAGAGCCGGGCTGATATCATGATTCTCCATAGTAACAATAGTTATTTATTGGGCCCTTTTAACATGCAGACATGCTAATAAACAACTGATAGGCATGATCTCAATCTCACAGGATCTTTGTAATGACTCTGTATAATTGCTGCAGTATTGTTATCCCCACAATAGGATACGCAAACAATCTCAGAGAAGCCCTATTTTGTTCCCCAAACAGGCTAAGCATGATTTCACCTCAGGACCCCTGCACTGGTTATTCCCTCTGCCTGGTACATCCTTCCCCAGGTCCATTCGCCATGGCTCCTGGCTTCAGGTGTTTGCTCAGTGGACACCTTATCGTGGAGGGCTTGGCCACCCTGCCCTAGAACATCTCTAATTCTCTTAGTCTTTCTCCACCTGGCTCTTCTCACCACCTAATATCCTATCAGCATCAGACCATTACCTCTAAGAGGACAGGAGCTTTGGCCTCTGTTGTTCACAGATGTGTGTCCAGCACCTAGAAGAGTGGCTGGCACAAAACAGGTGCTCAGTAAAGACTTGTTGAACCAAACTCAACTACCCAAGGTCACGGGGCTGGTAATGGAACCAAGATATGCACCCATGTCTGTCTAGCCCCTCAATCCATGCTGTTAATCACTGCATCCTGTATTTGTGTAACTCAACATAATGCAATGATTTCTTCTACAACTGCAAGTAAATTCAGTACTTACTCATGCTTCTACTTGCTCTGTCACCAATATTAAGATGGCTCAGACTCCTTTGGAATTTCCCCAACATTCCATTCCTGACTGTCAACATTCATGTGTTGAGTCTCACCTTTCCACCCCCCAGGGATTTCTTTTCATCGCCCTTCTGGTCAGCATACATTGCTTCCCTGGGTACCATATTTTCCTCTTGTTTTATGCCCTTATTTAGCTAGAATACATCCTCCAATTGTGGTAACTTTCTAGGAAAGGGTGCCTAAGAGAGAGATTTCATGAGTACTTGCAAGTCTGAAAATATCTGATACTCTTTTTATAGATGACGGATAATGTGGCCGTGTACAGATTTTAGGTTGAAACTTACTTTCCCTCAGAACTTTGAGAGCATCACCTGAGTGTTTCTTTTCCTACCATATCACTACTGAAAGTCAGGTGGCATCTGTTTTATTCCTCTCCCTAGGTTTCAGGGTCTATTTTATGTCGGTGCTGTGAAATTTCATGATGTAGAAGATGAAATATTTTCTATTCCAAGTGTAGGGTATTTCCTATGAAGACACAGGTCCCCCAGCTCTGAGGAATTGTTCTGCATTACTTCATCGATAATTTGCTTCTCTCCATTTTCTTTCTGGGGCTGTTAGTAATATGTCAGATCTCCCAGATTTGTCCTTTTTGGCTCTTGCTGCATTATTCTCATTTTCTGTCTCTTTCCCTTTATGTTCTCCTTTCCCAGTGATTTCCTTGACTATTTCCCACTCATTCTATCAAATTTTTAATGTGGGTAGTTATATTTTTTACAGCCTAAAGAGATTTTCTTGTTCTTTGATCCTTTCACATATCAACACAGTTCTTACTTAATAAATACAAGATCTTCTTAAATCTTTCTCCGTACTGAATCTAAAGTTTTATCTTGTTTCTTTTAATCTCCCCCTTTTCTGTAAATCATCTCTGTTTCTTCTGAGAGGCAGTTCATTTTTCTGTTTTTTTTTCAATGCCACTAATTCACCCAAATTCCTCAGTAATCCTTGCTAATTTCTCACATTTGAGAAGGAGAAACCCAGAGGCAGCGTCTTCTGCTACGACATCAATAGAAATGTTTTCCACTGTGCGCCCCTGTATTAGAATTTATGATGAGAAGGGTGGGCATATGGGCTGGCAGCCTTCCTGCAGAATGAGATGTGGGCGGCAGCTCTCAGCCCCCTGCCAGCCCATCACCCCACAAGCCTGTATGCAATGAACTTTATCTAGGCCACTAACAGCCATAACTGAAGTCTCACTTTCTCAGGCAGTTTGTTCAGTTTTTTTAAGAGATCACACCTGGTCTTCCCCCTGGAGTAAACGCTGGCCACAGGGTCGCCATCTTGGTAGGAGGTAGGGGATGCAATGGGAGGAGGGAGTCACTGTCTCAAGCTCTGGCTTTCAATGAATCCCTCCACCTTGAGCCTCGCTTCTCTTCAGCCCCCCAGCCGAACTCTGAAGGCTGAACCTGGCCAAACATTCACGTGAGACAGCCACCTCCGCCACGCTGACATAGCAGATTCTCGGGAGAAACTTCTACATTTTCATTGCTTATCATTCCTATCTACTCTGCTTTCTAGAACACTTTCAATGGCTTGCTTGTTGGTGACACCCACCCGCTGGTCTCTGTGTTTTTGTCTCTTTTGTGACTGCATTCTCCATTGTAATTCTGTACTCTATTTTTCAGAGGGTCTGAGGCTGGGGGAGGCAAATGAGCGGAGAGGGTCATGTTAGCTTAACTGTTGTCCAAGACACACTGTCATTTTTAAAATTTACATGTTCCCCGTTAAATTAAAGCATGATCAAAATCATGTAAGTATAAATAACATTGGAAAGGCTAGCACAGAAGTCTACATAAAGATGCCACTCTCTTACAAAAGAACAAAAAAGACCTGTTTACCCCATTTTAACTAGCAAGGTCGCCATGTGGTAGGGAGAGAAGGGAAGATATTAATTTCTGTGAAGAAACAAAAAAGAAAGGCATCAGGAAAGCCTTTGGGGTCCCTAGCATCCCAAACACTTAGCTCCAGATCCAGCTATTAACTCACAGAAACGGGATATTAAAACGACACTGCCTGCTGCTGTCTGACCTGGATGGACAGCAATTGCAGAGCAATCAGATACTATGTAAGTTGCAATCAGATGCTGCACGGAGTGACTTTAAAAGGAATGTCTGGGAGTCCCGGGCCCCCAGGCACATGGAGGCTGTTAGACAGGGGTCAGCAAGTACAGAGGAGGTTTGCTGAAGAGATTTTAGTACCTGCTGTCTCTGGAGAGAAAGCCTGGAGAGAGCGGGCTTCCACTCAGATATGGGTTCCCTGCTGTGAAATGGGATCCCAGAGCTGTAGAGGGAAAATGGCTGGCTGAATGATCACTTTATTGGTGGAAGTTGGAGACAGTCAATGAGTGGGAATCGGCCCATACTCCCCAAGTGCATTGGGGTGCAGGATGGCTCAGTGCACAGTGCAAGAGAGAGATCTGTTTTACTTTCTGAGCCAGAAGGAGATGCCTGGGCAGGGCCGGGGCTCTGAGAGCATGAGCTTCTCAGGAGGGGGAAGGGGCTGAGGGGCATGGCCAGCGGGGAAAGCACTGGAGCTTCTGCAGTTGGGGAGGGGTCCCCAGTGAGGTCCAGTTCCAAAGAACCCCTGGAAGTTCTAGACAGCCAGCTGTAACCACCTTGGAAAGAAGATGAAAGTGTTGACTGATATCACAGGCTGATCACATTCTAATTAGTAAATCTAAACTGGGATTTTTTCTTTTCTTTTTTCACTTGAGGGTGAGCCAGAAGGTTCACAAGAGTCCTTCAAGCATTTGTCCACAGGCAGGGAGAGATCACCTTCAGGAAATGCAATTTAAAGGGGCTGAAGCAGCCAGGTATCACATTGCATTCCGACCACATCCCAAGGGCTGTGGGATAAACAAACTCGCTCATTACCTGAGGAGACTTCAGGTTTCCTCTGAGAACCTGACAGTGCAGATTGCAAAGCTTTTTATCTAGGATTAGGCTTTTTTTTTTCTTTTTCTTTCTTATAACAGGTGCACCTGAAAGTATTAACAAATCAGGGAATGAATCAGATCTCCAAATACGTGGAATGTGGGATTTATAGTGTGTGATCCCCTCTAAACAGTGCGTTTGATGTCCCTTTGTCAGGGTTACAAGACAGACACGCCTGGACCAAATTCCTCTCCATATTAGGTCAGTTTTGATTACAATCGTTGGCTAAGAATCTTCATTTAATCCATTTCATTTTTACTTAAAAATAAGCTTCTGATGTTCGACTTAACTTTAATACATATTTACAACTCAGATTTCTATTTTTAACAGGATTAATTTTGCTCTAAACTGGAAAATGAAAGGATTATGTAATCTGCTTTATGAAATTGAACAAAAATTGGTGCTGCTAGTCATATTCAACAGGATGTTGACACATTTTTGGGATATTTTTGCTTCTTGAAAATCACTGGTCATCTAAATAAGTTGAAAACTTATACTGTATTTCTACATCTTTGGTGTTTTTCTTCAATAACACAAAATACACTACCTGTATCCATGTATCATGTGTATTGAAGAGTATAGAGATGCTGGATTCAAAGTGATCTAGGTTCAAATCGCATCCCTGTCATTTCCAGCCAAAGTATCGATAACTTTGGGCAAGAGACTTGTCATTGATAATAAGCCTCAGTTTTCAAATCTGCAGAATGGGGGTAAGAATCACACCTACCTCATTAAGTTTTTGTTAGAAACTACATGAGACATGCTATTCTCTTGGCTTCTAAGAAATGACACTGACCTACACTTCTGGCTTATCTTTCTTTTGTCTGGGTTCCCGCTCAGCTCCTAGACCTCTACATTGGTGGGAGGCATCTGGGCTCAGTCCTTGGACCTCTTCTCTCTAAACTTACTTCCTATGTAGTATCTTCTAAGACTCATGGTTTCAAATACCATCTACTTGATGATGACTCCCTAATTTTTATCTCCAGCCTGGGCTTCTCCCCTGAACTCCAACTTGTGTATCCAACAGTCTACTTCACATGTACCTTTTGATAGACAGATATCACATCTCCAAATCCATGATCTTGATATACACCAGCACTGCCCCCAAACCAACCAGATCCCTCTGTATCCTGCCCCATCTCAGTCAATGGTGACTCCATTCTACTGGTTGTTGAGTCGGTGGCATCCTTGAGTCCTCTTTCTCTTACTGTCATCACCTAGTCCATGAGACAATCCGGTCAGCTCTACCATATATACATATCCAGAATTACACCACTTTTTCATAACCTCCAATGCTACCATGCCGGCCCAAGCCATCACTGTCTCTTGCTTACATTTTACTGTAATTACCTCCCAACCTGTATTCTTGCTCTTGCCCTTGATCCCCTACAGCGTATTCTGTTACAGACTAAGCCACATTGTGTCACTCCTCTGCACAGATGTACAACAGCTCCCGGGGAGGGGCACAGCCAGCATCCTGAAATCTTCATCAAGACTGATGATATGAGGCCTTCCAGCCCCACGTTGCTAGTCACTTTGCCGACCTTGTGTCATTTCTTTGCTCCCTTTTCTCTGATGCACCCTCACTGGTCTTCTTGCTCTTCTGCAATCACATCAGACACGCCTCCATTTACCAGCCTTTGAGACTGCTGCTCCTTCTGGTCAGAACACCATTCCGCTGGATATTAATACGGCCAGCACCCTCACTGCCTTCATAATTGACTCAAAAGTTACCTTCCAAGTGGAGCTTTCCCTGGCCACTCTGCTAAGAATTCCTGTGACTTTTCTGTCTTCTCCAGCTGAAATGAGGCCAGGGATTTTGGTTGATATTGATGAATTCTGTATCCCTAGGGTCTAAATCAGTGCCGGTACCTAAGAGATGCTTAATAAATAATTAAAGGAATGAATGCACCCAACAGTGTAAGTCACTGTCTACCCTGTGTTCACACTTCCTAGCTATCAGTGACAAACCTCCAAAATCACAATCCTGAAAACGCAAACGCTATTTTTCAGTCTTGACTTTGTGCTTTCAGTGAGCAAACCAGGTGGCTCCAAACTTTACGATGCCTGGAACGGTACCAAGCATACAGATTTAGGTATGGAGGCCAAAAGCTCCAAGATTCCTGATCTCTCACAAAGGTTAGACTCGGTCCCCACACCTTTCCTGGGCCGTAGTTTGCTAAATTCTAAATAGGGCCAAGGATCTTATGCAACCCAAGTATTTATGCAGAGTTATAGAATAATTTGGAACTCAAAAACCCACCAGCAGCAATTTGCATGAAAAAACCTTTAAATGAATATTTAAAAGTATGCATTTGAAACAAAGTAATTCAAACATGAAAAGTGCTCGCTGTAGCTCATAAATCAAGAGTCTTCAATGGCACAACGAATTCTTTTCCCAGCAGGGAGCAAAAATGAAATCGTGTCAGAGAATTTGAGGAATGGATGGAAATGAGGAGGGAAGTGAAGGCACATGGGATTGTGTTGAACAACTGAAGTTCTCTTAATTCTGGCCAAAGCCTTCCTACCCACAAACAGACACAGACACACACACACACACACACACACACACACACACACACACACACACGCATCATATCCTCAGAAACATTCACTCCAGATATTAGAGTATAAGCGATCTTCACGACACATTTGCTTTTAAAGCTTCTTCCTACATTCAGTGACATAAGGAGCTGTCAGGCTCTCTCCCCGCCCCATTCACGTCCCCCCGCCACCAGACCCACACTCCCTATTTTTACTAAAATGATAGAGTGGAATATGCCCAAGTTTAGCAAGTATGATCACTGAGATAAAGAGCTGCAAGCTAAGACTCCTGGTTTCTTTCCCCAGGTCTGTGCAGGGGATGAAATGGCCTTTAGCAAGTCACCTGGGCCTCTCTGGGGCTGAGCTGCCTCTTCTCTCTGGTGGCTGGGAAGTGGGTCCTGGGGCTTGAGTCTCCCACAAGCTCCCCCAGGTTCCCACTCCTTGCCACGATCTAGTAACTTATTTTACACACTTCTAAAACAAAGTTTCCAAACTTATATAAAAGAAGATTCCATACAGGTCTCCCTAGCCCTGTCTTCCAACTAGATTGCCACTCCTGAGTCCCTACATACTAGGTATGTGGATACTGGCACTAGGTTGGCAGCAGTGAGTGTCACTTCCAAAATTCTATTACAGAGAGAGAAGGAGTGAGTGAGAGAATAAGCATTCTTAGCAGATTTGGGGGGCAGCGGAATTGCAGCCTGCGTCCTGCTATGCCAGGCCAGTCCACACCAGCAATTACTGTGTTGAATTGAAAAGGCCCTTGGACATGCCTCTCGCATGCTTCCAAGTTCCTTTTATTTAATCTTATTTATCTTCACAGTCATCCATTTATGTCAAGAAGGGAAACATATGAGTGCAGCATGTTACTAGAGTGACACAATTACCAAATACCTTCAAAAGAGGAAAAAAAAAAAAAAAGACAGTAAATCCGGGTTAGTTGTCAGATGTTTTAGGAGACAAAACTTTAGTCGTTCAATCATAGTGTCTTGTTTAAGCTGAACATATGGTGCTACCAGCAGACACTAGCCAGTTCAGCCTGGTTTTTGATGGGCATAACGACCACAGAAGTGTCACCTCCTCTGAACTGGCAGAGAAAAGCAGGCTTCATCCCCAAACCCCAGTCCAGCCCAGCTCCCCCGTCCCTTTAATAAGCAGGCAACAAACTCAAGGGACTTCATCACTGGTTACTTTTTCCCCATTGCTGGAATCTATGTAATTTCAATGACAGGTATGGGAGCGTCCTTTCCTTTTCCCAGTGACTAAACTTAGACAAAATATAATAAATTCGAGCCATCACAAAGTAGTAAAAATTCAAGGCAATTAATCATGGGTTAACTTTTCATTACTACTGAAATCTTTGTAAGGTGAATGTCTGCTTTGGGAAAACTCCTTACTTTTTTCTACAACTGAATGTAGATAACTACCTGGGTGATCACAGAAAGTGTTATTTTTATTCTCTGCACTCTTTTTCTGGATACGATCAACAGGTCTATGTGATTCTTTTATTTATTTATTTTTTTGCGGTACTTGGGCCTCTCACTGTTGTGGCCTCTCCCGTTGCAGAGCACAGGCTCCGGACGCGCAGGCTCAGCGGCCATGGCTCACGGGCCCAGCCGCTCCGCGGCATGTGGGATCTTCCCGGGCCGGGGCACGAACCCGTGTCCCCTGCATCGGCAGGCGGACTCGCAGCCACTGAGCCACCAGGGAAGCCCTATGTGATTCTTTATTAAACTTGACTTTAAGGATGGATATCTTCGTCTTCAGATTGGCAGGGGATGGGAGGGAGAGAGAGGGAGAGGGAGAAGGGGAGAGGGGGACAGAGGGAGAGGGAGAGAGAGAGACACACAGAGACAGAGAGAGTGAGAGAGAGAGAGAGAGCACTAAGAGTTTGGGAGACTGCATTACTTCCAAACAGAAGCAACCGATAGCTTTGAGTTCAGATGCTACCACAGCCTACCTAGGGACACCCTGGCCTTCCCTTCCTTCAGCGGATGCTGAAAACCTGCCCACGGACACGCCCAGCCTGAGTTGGCTCCAGCCCAGCCGCCTGCCTGCCTCATGTCCGGGGCCCCAGCACGCGCCCAGGCGCCCCCGGGGCCGAGCCGCGGGAGGCGGGCGGCGAGCCCTTTACCTGCCAGGCTGCCCGGCCTCTGGAGGGTGGCCGTGGCATACAGCTCCTGCGTGTGCTTGCCGTACGGCTCGGACGCGTGGACCAGACGCTTGGTGGGCGACAGGGTGGCGTACGTGCCGATGGTGGAGCTCAGCTGGTGGATGGGCGAGGAGGAGAGGGTGGACTGCACGGTGGGGGGCGAGGTCACGCGGATCGGGGACAGGCCGGCCGAGGACACGACGATGTTGATGGGCGAGCTGGTGCTGTAGGACTTGGCCAGGCGGCTGGGCGACTGCTTGGGCGAGGAGCCGCGCGGCGCGGCGTAGGAGGCGCCCTCGGGGGCCGAGCCTCCGCGCTGCAGCTTGGTGGGCGAGCCGCCCTGGGGCGCGGCCAGCGGGGAGCCCCCGCGCGGGGGCGCGGGCAGCGTGGAGCTCGAGTAGTAGAGCGCGGCGGCGGCGGCGGCGGCGGCAGCGGCGGGCGGCGCGTCGGGCAGGTGGAAGGCGCTGCCCAGGCTGGGCGCGAACGGCTCCCGCAGCGGCGGCGGCGGCGGCGGCGGCGGCGGCGCGGGCTCGGGCCCCGCCAGGTGCCCCGCGCGGCTCGTGGTGCCCTGTGCGCGGGAGAGCAGAGAACACGCGCTCTTAGCCAGCGGCAAGCAGAGGGAACCCCCCGCGCGCGCCGCCCGGCCCCGGCGACCCGGGGCGGCGCGGGCGCGCCGGGGCCCCCGAGAAGCAGAACCGCGCGGGGTGTGGAGACGCACGCGCCCCTCCGGCCGCTTGGGAGCGGCTCCTGTCCGACCGACAGAACAAACAAACAAACAAACAAAAACCGGAGAGCAAAGGGCGGCTGACCAGGGGATGGGGATCCCGTCTGACAAGTGGGACACGTATGCTGCTCACAAATCTCAGAGGTTTCTGGAAGAGCAGAGGCATCGCAATAGTCTCCGAACGCTCTGAAAAGGCCAGCCAGCGGGGCCATCGGGATCTACCTGCAGGCAGTCCCGATCTGTTAGTTTTAACGAGAAATTCAGGCGTCCAGCCTTTCCTCCCCATCCCGCCCCCCACTCGCACGGGCATTTCATTGGATACAGTTTCTACCTCTGAAATTGGCCAAGTTGCCTACTTATCTGGAGAACGTAAGAAATAAGCATACTTCGTGGAGTTTATTCTGTTGCCATTTTCCCGTTGGTTCTTCTTTGTGGATAAGTTAAAAGGAGGGGAAAATATGAAGTCGGAATAAATATGCTTGGGCTTTCAGGCTTTAAAAGAAAAAGCATTTCCAGAGGAAGCAGAGCAGTTGTAAATGAAAAGACTAAAAAACCCTCCCTTTTCTAGATTTTAACGCTGGGCTCCAAATCTTTCAGCATCTCTCTCTCTCTCTCTCCAGCTCGCTTTTAAGAGCCCCCTGCAGCTGTGTCTTCAAATTGAAAGCCAGTTGCCTCTGGTCTATTTTCAAGAACACAAAAGACAACAAGGGCTGGGGTGGAGCTGGAGAGACAGTTGGAGGGGAAAGCACTTTCCTTGAATCTGATCCAGAGATAAATTTGCATTCGAATGAAAACACTACATTGTCAACCACTTCTGGGCAGGAGCTCTGGGATCTTCCAGGCTTTCCCGGAGGAGCAGAAAAGTTTTTTGAGAGCAGGCTGGTGTGAAAAGGGGGTAGGACTGTACACAGAAAAAGAGAAACTGGGGAGAGCAGGTTCTGAAATTAGGGGTGGGAATTAGGTAGGGAGGAGGATGCGGGTGAGATGGAGGGAAGGGGGAGAGAGGGAGACCGGAACAGATGCTCTACATTAAGAGTTTCAATGTTGCCTCTCCACTCACTTTGGAACTGCAATTGGCAAAAAACAGACCATCGCACACACAGCGTTCCAAATTTTATCTGGATGTCAGATTCATGTGAAGATCTGAGGGAGTTAGTGGACCAATATCAAAATCCTCTATTAAGAGTATCCTAGATAGGAAGAGAGTCTGTTGAAAGACATTCTGTGGGAGATGTATGTGTGTGTGTGTGTGTGTATTTATTCATATATGATGTATATATTTCACGTATTTGCATACGTGGGTGTATATATATATGTGTGTGCATTCATATATGATGTATATATTTCATATATTTGCATATGTGGGTGTGTATATGTATGTATTCATCAATCCACTGACAAAGTTTCTCTCCTTGACCAAACTCTAGTCAGGTTCCTCTGAACTCCCTTCTCAACATGGCTCTGCACTGCCCAGTTTTAGCAAGAATCCTCCACTCTCAGTGTCTGGTCACCCTCCATACCTGTTCCAGTTCCTCATTCTCCACCATCTCCCAGGCAATGTCGCAGCACTCTGGCCTGTCTTCAGCAAGAATCCTGTTAGGTCTGTTTAGCCAGAATCTCCCCCCAAGCCCTGACATTTCCTCTTAGTGATTTTCCACCCACTGACCTCCAAGCTACTCCTTGGCTAAACATTCCTCCTTTTCCTTGTTGTTTTCAAAATTGAGCCCAGTTCTATACTGAGATCTCTCTTCCCCTAGTGCAATACTTAAAAATTCTTTTCTGAATCGAAACGGTATTTACCACTTTAACTGCTATCCAGTTCTGGTTTTTCTTTAGCATCACAAAGCAATTATTTTGAGTCCAACAGTAGGAGTGGAAGTAAAATGTAAGCTCCATGATTTTGTTCAGTAATGCGCCTCCAGCAACGAGAACAAGAAGGATTCATAGCAGAGATACCACGAATGTTTGTGGAATTAGTGAAGGAATGGTTAATAAAACTGGTCCCGAGGCTTTGGCATGAGGGTTTCCATGGTGGAGAAGCTCTGCAGAGCTGGTGCACTCACCTGGACCCCAGAGATATTGTCTAATATCATCCAGAGTCATGGGGGTGGGGAGCTGCTTACATCTAATTGTGCTTCCCTCCCAGTAGAAGTTCTGAGCATGAAATGCATAGCCTGGGCTTCTCAAACATGGCTGCATGTTATAATTGCCAGGGGAACTTTTGAAAAAAATCTCAGTACCCAGGCTGTATCCACTAGCCATTTAATTCAGGATCTCTGGAGGGGGGACCCAAACATCAGGCTTTGGGGACGCTCACCAGGTGATTCTAATGTACAATCGAATATAAGAACAAGTCATCCCTAGAGCAGTGGTTTTCCAAGTGTGGTCCCCGTTCCATCAGTCAGCATTAGAAGTAGCAACAGCATCACCCCACATTTACCGAGTGGGGAACTCTGGGGGAGGGGCCCAGGGATCTGTGTTTTATCATGTTCTCAAGGTGATGATGATGCTTGTTTAAAGTTTGCAAGCCTCTGATCTAGAAGAGATTCTGATTCAGGGCTCTGAAGTGGGCCTGAGGGTCTGCATGGCTAACAATCTCCCGGAAGATGCTGCTGGTCTGAGAACTACTGCTAAGGTGCAGATAGGGACTGTCTTTCTTCACTTTTCTTTGGAAGCTCTCCTGGGGCCTGAGCAACATTCCACTGTGCAGAACCCAGCTGTCAAGTGACAGAAAAGCCTCCAACAGGAATTTCTGGAAATCTTTCCCACAGGCACATGAGGAGGAGAAAGAACCCCAGAGGGTCTAAGGAGAGTTCCCTGCTGACAACAGGACAAATACTTTTTGGTATGTCTTGGATATATAATATTAATAACCCTATGTGACCTCAAAGATCCTATTCCCGAGTAGCATAGTTTTCAATAAAATAAATACTAAAGTACCCTAATATAAATTAAAACAACATCATGTAGTATTCTAGTCTTTAAGTATTAGAATAACATGGATCCTAGGGAAACCTAGAATAAATTTTGCAAATAATTTATTTTCCCTTTAATATGCTGGAACTTCCAACTGGAGAAGTGCTAACTCTGCTGAATATTATTCATAAGGATTCTTAAATGGCCCCCAAATCTATAAAAGTTTTGAGAACCGCCAAACTATTTCCAGGTATTTTGACAGGCTATAGCAACCAATTCAAAAACCTTTTAAAATATGGTAGGATCTTGGTGAAATGTTGCCAGTAACTTTTCTACAAGTAAAAAAGAAAAACATAAACAATAAAACTGTATATGCATTTTAAGATGGGTATTGTCTATGTTGGAAATGTTCTATATCTGTACTGTCCAATATGGTAGCCATTAGACACATGGGCCCTAGACACATGCACTGATTTTAACACACATTTAATTTGAATTAATTTGAATTTAAACTGTCAAATGTATCTAGTGGCTACCTTCCTGGATTGCACAGTTAGGTAAGCCCTTCTGCAGTTTTTAATAAATAACCTGGGGGTATTATACTCCATTCCAATAGTCTACAGAATAATAAGTACCTAAGAATGGTCCTTGGCTAAACAGAAAAAATTATTTTTAGCATCAATTGAACAAAGAGTAATCTTTTGGGAGCTTATCTCCACTCTTGTGTTTATGTTTTGTTCCATTATGTAATTTCATTTAGCAACTCTTAAGGATACATTTCAAGACAGCTGCCTGATTCATAGGATGGTTTATTATGACCTAGGTCATTGGATTAAAGATAATATAAGCACATTTCAACACACATAGAATTTCATCTACTTTACTGTCATGGAAGCTCAATTCTACCTTAAACATATGTTAGAACTATAAATAAAACTGTAAATCCAATGTTAAAGTTCTAAAACTTAACTTTTTCTTAAACTAATGACTATTATATCCTACTATTTGGAAATGTGTGTGTACAAGTGATGAGCATTGAACATTTTTTGACTGATAATGATAAATAAGAGATAAATGATGATACAAGATTTTTTGGAAACATTTGGATAAGATGGTGCCCCAATACTGTCCTGGATCACACAGTACAGGCTACTGACCAGGACAATTCCTACTGGGTCTGTCATTCCCAGCTCTCCGAATCAGTCTCAAACCAAAGGACTACTTTAAATGTCTTTGCCACCCCTCCAAAGTGGGGAACCCATCTATGTGCAATTGACAAGGAAGCAGAAAACTGTTAAGTAGATGCTCTGATTAAAGAGTTTCCAGTAGGCAGAGTCTGGTGCACATTATCTTGACATTATTTTGGAGATCTAAAATTGCTATATTTTTGTCGTTACAGAATAATATCTGGCTCACAATTACAGTGCTTGTTTTGTTTTTTTATTGGGAAATTCCAACCCCCAAAATATGGCTCTCTTGGACCAGAACATGGCATTAGGCCTGAATACTCAGCATAGCTGTTTCCTGACCTTTTCAGGTTGTATCTTCTGTAAAGAGGGTAGAGACAGCATAAGGGTGACAAGGGGGAAAAATTCTTCAAACTTGGAAACTTATTTAAGCCTCACTCTCGATTTGGCAGCTCAAAAGACCAAAACAAAAACCCAATGCTTACAGCCAGTTAACAAGGGACTTGACAGCCTGAACTCTCTAAGGAATCGTGACTTTGGATCATGAGTTAGCACTGTCACCAGCACAACCACGTTTTATAGAGCAGACCCATGATTTACAAGCAGTCCTTGTGGAGATGCATTTAGACCTGCCAAGTTTCCTGGAATTGTCAGCGAGGCCCCTAACTCCGGGTCAGGAGGAATATCTGCCCAGAATGCTGGGCAGCCGGGCCAGCAATGTCAGGAATGGGAAGCTGGAGCCTGTGTTTTGTGGCCTCCCAGATGGGAGCCTAATGACTTGGGATCAGCAGTCTGCTCCCCCAGCAGACTGTGTTCATCACTTTTCATTTTCCTGGCATCACTCATCTCACGACTTCTCCCTTTTGTAGGTCACCCTGGTTGTAGGGACTGAGGTCACCGTCAGGAATGGTGCTCCTGGGCACAAACGGTGTCGCAGAGGCAGAGCTGGAGAGTACGTTTCAAAGGAAGGCAGAGGCATCAGGGCCAGCGCCACAGAAGAGCCCAAAGACAGGAATGGAGAGTAGATTTGGTGGGAAGGAGTCTGGCTGGTGTTTGAAGGAATGCAAGTACAGATAGGAGTAAGTGGTGAGAACATAACAGCGATGACCAGAGAACATTCTTTCAGTGAGTTAAGAAGCCTGAATAACTTTTGAATACAAACAAAAAAAAGAGGACATGGCTTTAAGATGACATCTTTGAAGAAATCCATTGCGAAACCAGAATGATCTGGTAACATGATTTTGTAATATCAGCTACACGCTGCTGATTAGAATGTCTGAGAATGTGTTGAACTTTCTAGGGGAAGTTGGCACAGGGTTCTAGCCTTGCACAGGAAGATGGACAGAGCCATCTGCTCTCACAACTTGGAAACGAGAAGAAACCGCCAACTCCAAAATGCCAAGGTCTCATTTCGGTATTATATGACGTGTGCGTGTAATAGAGTACAATGCAAGTAACCTGAATCTACAGCCCCAAAGTACGTTTTGTGCCCTTGACTCTCTGGGATGAAATCAATTTGCTTGAACACTACTATCACGGCTCCCCAAATCTCAGTAACTTCTCTTCTGAAATTGTCCTCAGAAGAAAGGCCACTCTCTAAATAATTCCCAAGATAGAAAATCCTGGTTCTGTGAGAAAGATGTGATTTTGGAAATAGCCAAATAAAATCAAGTGCCTTGTCTAGCAATTCCTTTGAGGAGTGCTGCTTGGGGTGAAAACTCCCATGAAACGTAAAATGAAGAGACAGCTTCTGTGCGCAGTTTACACACCATCCCTGAAGGCATCACCACTGGGATGGAGTGAGGAAAGGAAGGCTGGGTTTACCTGGTGGGGAAGTTACACTAACACTGAAAGGTGGTCCCCAGAGCAAATTAAACTTAAGTAATTGCAAAATGAAGACACTTGAAAAGAATTTCTTCCTCGGATGAGAACATCTCAATTAAATAAGAGCTATAATGTTTGAGATAATAATGGGGGCCACCCTTATTGCTTTCTCTTTGCATGAGGGCCCACAAATTATGGACGATCAAGAGGGAGGGATGGAGAGAGAGAGAGAGAAAGAGAGAGAGAGAGTGAAATACCTTGCAAACAACATCACCCCTGTCACTGCAGGCAGGCAGGCAGAAGGAGAAGGGGGTGGTAGTGGTCCATTGCCCAGGACCCCTAAGTCACTAGTATAAACAGGGTAGTGCAGACTTTTGCATGCTGGGTACTGGCTTTTCCTTCCCTCTGACATCCCTTTAATAAAAAGTATGATTAGGGTCATCATCAATAAATATTTTCAAAAGTATTTCACGTGACCATTTCTATGGTCTACCAAGTGGAAAGAAAATAGAGAAGAAAAAACTAAAACAATGACATGCGTGTCATAGAAATTTATCTTTAAGAGAGATTTTTTTGATGGCAACTCTTTCCAGAAAAACATGAGCCTTGGCAAAACTACACTCTGTAAAACTTTTCCTTCAGCAAGGGGCTCACGTAGTATAACTTTAATACCCCCAAACCTTTACTCAGAAGAAATGTTACAGTAAAACACGTACACACCCTCCCCACAACGAGAAATGTTTCAGTTATTGAAACCAGATTAAATATATTTCTACTGGAAAGAGAAAATGGATAAGATTTTAAAGCAGAGCATGGAGAAAGGATTTCCCACAGGTAATCTTCTGAAACCTACCTTAAAGACAAACACCTGCCAGTTTCCCACAGATATGCCAGACAACGTATGCAAAATGACATGATTTCTCCTCTAAATGCAGCATAGTGTATACATTCTACACTAAAGACATCTCACCAATTTTGTGGTTTCCAAGTTTTTTAGTGACTTTTCTCTTTACAGGTGCTACCAGCAACAACTTCTTTCCTAAGTCAGCAAACTGGAGTGATGTCACACCAGCTCTCTGTATAACTTCTTGCATTCAGTAATCAAGAAGCAGGCGTTTATTGGGGGACTGCTGCCTCCTTTGAGCCCTGGGTGTCTCTGTGTCCATCCCACCACCATCCAGAGTTCTCCATCCCCTTGACCTTCACATCTACCTGATGTAGAAGTGCACCAATAACCAATGTTCCAAACTCGTCAGCCTCTGGCAGGAGTGAGCAGATGGTGTATTTATAATTATAATATAGCACAAATGAGAACTTTTAAGACATAAAAGGCAGTGCAGCGTTAAATAGACGGGCCATATCAAAAGAAATGGCAAGTTGCTTCTCGAAAAGCTGACCGCTTTTTTAGTGTACCTACCACTGTTCAAGCTTTATTTTAATAAACTGTCATACAATTCTTAATTTCCTGCAGTAAGCAGGCATTTCCTAGGATCATGAAGGCACACGAGGCTCACTTCAGTTCTGCTGGATATGAAAGTGGTTTTAAAATCTTTTGGTCCCTGTACTTCTTTGCCAGTATTCTGTGTACAGGTGTATACTTTCCTATTTCTTGCTTATTTTGTTTCTTTGAGGAAGGAAACACTTGATAAGACTACTTTGTGTTTGGCCATGGGGAGAAACCAACATTTTTAGAGGGACTCTTCTGGGCCAGAAGTTTTGCGTTCGGCATTTCATATAATGCACAGGAAATTGGATGTGAGTGGAAGCAGGCAAAACCTGGAGAAGACCCAGCTTCTGCACCCATCCACAGCCTTTGCAGTATAAGCATCAAGAAGGCTGCGGTTTGAGGAATGTGATGAATATTTGGTGAACCCTGGGTCAGTCACTCAAGATATGGACATTAATTTTGTATGGTTTCCTCTCTTGCAGCAAGGCCATCTGATAGGAAGAGATAGACTTACATGCAACTAACTATAGGATGTTATATGTGAGATGACAAAATGATGCTTTCAACACATAAGTCGGGCCACGTTGTGCCTCTGCTCAAAATTCTCTGCCACCTCCTGTTTCCACTTCCAGGAAAGGACAAGGTCATCATGATGATCAACTGATGGCCAACTTGGCTTCCCATCTACTTACAAACTCCTGCTCCCCTCTCTGGCCACCTGGGCCTCCTTGCTGTCCTGTCAACATGCCAGTTCGCCTCATCCAGGAGCCTCTGCCTTTGCTGTCCCCCAGACAGCCACACAGCTTCCCTCTCTTCTCCTTCGTGTCTTTGCCCCAAACTTGGGGCAAAGGCCCCATATGCCACACCCCATCCTGGACTCTGGAGGCCGCTCATTCTAGTCTGCATCCTTTCCTTCCTTATAGGATTGATCACCTTCTAACAAACTATGCAACTTACTCATTCACTGTGTTGACTTTCTGAATTCCCATTGCTGCTACTAGAATATAAGTTCCTTAAGGACAGGGATCATGTCTGTTCTCTTTACTTCTCCAGCCCAAGCACATATAATAGCTCATGGCATACAATAAGCACACATAACATCTTGAAGGCATTAAAGAATAGCCCAGAGGGGCCTCCCTGGTGGCGCAGTGGTTGACAGTCTGCCTGCCGATGCAGGGGCCACGGGTTCGTGCCCCGGTCCGGGAAGATCCCACATGCCGCGGAGCGGCTGGGCCCGTGAGCCATGGCCGCTGAGCCTGCGCGTCCGAAGCCTGTGCTCCGCAACGGGAGAGGCCACAACAGTGAGAGGCCTGTGTACCGCAAAAAAAAAAAAAAAAAAAAAAAAAAAGAATAGCCCAGAGATCTATAAATGCAACTGGAAAAGCAGCTCTGTTTTGATTGGGGCACCTCACAGGAGCCACACAAAGCCCAAGGTTGACTCAGACGAGGAAGAGCGGGACGGAGGGGTAGTCTACACACAGCCTTAGAGGCTGGGACGGGGAGCTTGCAGGGCGGCTGAGCAGAGCGCTGGGGTGCAGCAAAGAGTAACTGAATCAGCTCACGTCACTTTCTGGAAAGGCCTTGGGGTCTGATGGGAAGGATCTTACGCTCTCTCTCCCCTCCAGCCCAGTCCCGTGAACTCATCTTAGAGTCTGAAGAGAACGACTTTCAAGGATTTTAGTAATTTATAGCAATTTTGTGACTCACAGTTCTTTCAGACTGACGTGGTAGGGCAAGGCAGGCTATGCACCAGGGCCTGGAGTACAGCCTGGCGATGATCACCCAACAAACATTTATTATGCTGAACAAACTCGCGTTTGTTAAAAATTGAAAGAATCTTTGAACGTGATATTCCTTTGAAATTATATTCTGACGTGATCTATGAGCTAGATTATTGACCTTATTAACCTGGTCTGGCATCTGTGAGCCATTATTTGAACTTTACTGGTCCTTTTGGCACTTTATGACAACAGGATATTCTAAAAATCAATCTAGCCTGCAAGGAATGAGCCATTCAGAATATTGAAAAGAATGTGTCACAGGGCTGTGCAAAACTCCTGGAAGACAGGGATTCTTAGGATAATCGGAACAAAGGAGATGTTACGGGAATGGGATGTAGCCTCCCTACTTTCAAGGGTATTATAACACTAAATGCTGAGTAAAAATACTGATTTACTAGTTCAGCATTTCTCCGACATGATTTTGAAGTCACAATAAAACACGCCTTTCACACTACAGCATATTGAAGCTGAAAGAGAATCACGGTACCAGATCCGCCACTTTGCTAAAATAAACAGGATTCCGCTATCCACCGGCAGCCTCCCTCCCGCTAATGAAGTGGATTAGAATAACCCCCTGGTTTGAATATTCAGACTTCAACCACCCACCTGTCAGGTAAATGAGTGTAGGCCGGTAACCTTTGGCTCAAACTGAAGTTACCACCTTGAACATCCACATTTATAGATGCCTTCAAATATAGAGCTTTGATATCTTTACAACCAAGTTTCCTGATTAAACTTTAAGGCAGACTTTTAGTGTGAGGCCCAATCTGTCCTTTGAGCTTTCACTGTTTCACTTCCATGGCGACTGGCGGATGACAGAAATAACTCCAGCAACATGGAAGTAGATCGATCGCCATATTGTTTGTCCACACGTATAGAGCTCTTAATAGGGTCAAGCTGTAGATATATTTAATTGAAACAGTCAACATAGAAAAGGAAACCTACGAAACACTCTTTCGAAAGGATTAGACTTCAATTCATTCAAGAATCTGTCCCCATTCTTACTACTGCTGCCTTAAAATGGTACAACTTCTCTAAATGCGTTTAGTTTTAGTTTTTGCATCTTTAAAATGTAAATGTTAGTACAGCCCTGTTGTGGGGATTAAGTAAGAGGATGTATGTGAAACAGATTACTTCCAGGCTTCAATAAATGGTAACGATTAATTTTATAAAATTTTATAAATAAGAAAGCTTTGATTTAACAGTTAGTCCTATGTGTCCATTGAGCTTATAAGACGCTCACAAATCAAGTTGATAATTAACTGATTTTTTTTGTTTTGATACTGATAGTTCGATTTCCCATGATGCCCAGCTAGGAGAAATCTGATTTTTTTTTTCATTTGACTTAATGTTTTCAACTCAAATTATAGGGGTCTTAGATATTTATGAGAAAAAGCCAAGGATGAGTATTAAATGAGTTCAAGATAAAAATAAAAGAAAGGCAGAACTTTATTGTTTTACTAGCTACATGTCTTAGAAGTTCTAGAAAACTGGTAAAAGCTAAATTCATACCTTTCATAGGTTAATTTGAGTATACTATATTCCTTATTTCTGAATATTTCTGGCCCCTTGGACCTAGAAGTATGGACAGATAGAAGGGTAAAAAAAGGACTGTAATCCACTTGCTTGCTTCCAAAGGATTCAAAATTACATATATTCCACCATGATCACTGTATCACTGTCAAAGACAGTCAGTATAGATGGGAAGATGAAAAATAGTTCCTTTCGAGAATGGGATACTTTTGAGAGAAAAAAAAAAACTATACCTAGAGAAAAAATATCCTATAGCTTCCATTTCATCTTTTAATAAAACAAAATAAGATTAAAAAATCTAATAACGTTTGCTATGCTAATAACATCACTCAGTATTTCAAACATTATATAATGTTCTTACGTAAGCAAACAATAAGGACTATTTTGTATATATGATAAATGCACGTATATCAAATAATTTTTTCTAATTAATTAAAAAACACTTTTTTTTAGACATTCCCTCTTGTGTCCTAAAACATTTCTGTAAGGGAGGCAGAACAGACCAGTGCTTTGAAAGAGCAGTGATCCAGGAGCTGGGAAATAGCACAACTCCAGGGTTAGTCTGTGTGCGTGGACCTGGACTCAGTGACTTCGAGGTCCTTCCCTTCCCAAGCACCATACACCTCCAGCTCTCCATCTAAAGTGGGCGCACCCTCTGAACCGGGTCATGCACTAGACCACCACGGGGGGACGGGTCCATCTCAGTGGGATGTTTTATTTACCATCCCCTTTTATCCACGTAACCTTGGCATCACAAGAAGGTAAAAATTACAAAGCCACTGATGGATCAGGGTTTTACCTGAAAAAGACAATCATGTTTTTAATAGATAGCTGGGACAATCATTTAACTTTAATAGTTGAAATGCGCTGAGACTTTTCAGCTTATGCTTCATTTATGTTCATATCACCTATGAAAAGCATCTCATGGTGACCGTACGATGCCATTTAAAAAAAATAAATATATTTATTTATTTATTTTTGGCTGAGTTGGGTCTTTGTTGCTGCACGTGGGCTTTCTCTAGTTGCACCGAGCTGGGGCTACTCTTGGTTGTGGTGCGTGGGCTTCTCGTTGCGGTGGCTTCTCTTGTTGCGGAGCACGGGCTCTAGGCACGCGGGCTCAGTAGTTGTGGCATGCGGGCTCAGTAGTTGTGGCTCGCGGGCTCTGGACAGCAGGCTCAGTAGTTGTGGTGCACGGGCTTAGCTGCTACGCGGCATGTGGGATCTTCCCGGACCAGAGCTTGAACCCGTGTCCCCTGCATTGGCAGGCGGACTCTCAACCACTGCGCCACCCGGGAATGCATGATGACATTCTAACTCTCACTGACTCCTCTCTGTCTGCAGACATTTCTTGGGGGCCATGTGGATGACTAGGGCCTAGTGATAAAAGATGAAAATGGCCCTGCCCTGAGGTAGCTTTTAGTTTAGTTGGAAAGACATATGGATGCCTAATAACCATAAATTGGTGACAGAGATGAGTTTTGTTGTTACAGTAGCCTGTGGTAGGTAGTGGGCCTGGGGAAGGGTTTCTGGCCTAGAGGCACTGTCCAATAAATGCAGAAAGGATGAAATTAAGCTCTTCAGTTTAAGTAGTGCTTTTGGGGTTGTGGGTTCTTCATTCCAGGAATGAATGCACAGAGATTAAAAGGTCTCGGGCCCTTTTATACTGAAAATAAGTATAAAATAGCTTAAAACAAGATAGGCCTCCAATAGATTAATTCTGGAGGGCTGATTGAATACAGCCTGCACCCCCAAATTATCAAAACTGAAGTACTAAATGGTACACACACACACACACACACACACACACACACACACACATATTACAACATTTACATGTTTTTGAAAAAAAAATTGAGGTTGGTAGCCACTTTTTACCAAGAGCTGATTTTAACTGCAGCTAATAAATGTGTACATTGAAACTATAATAACAAGTACATATCTTAAAGAAACAACTAAGGGCACATTTCAAAATCAAACTTGACAAAGTGTAACTATTCCTACCCTAATCACAATTATCTTCAGAAGAGTTCTGTATATGTGTTGATGCATTTATACTGTGTTCCTTTATATGATTAACCCCAAATAATAATTTCATGCTTTTTTTTTTATGGAGAGAAAATGTGTTCCAGGTGCCCTTACAAACTCAGAATGTATGTCATATTTACATCACATATCAACACAGAAATAGGAACCAGGCACACATTTGCATATTTACATAGGTAAGTATATATAAAGCAGATAGAACATGAGCAATTCACAGACATTCCTGCAGAAAATATGCTTATAACTCCGAGTTACTCTATAATCATATTGTATTATTCATTTCCTTCACTCACAGCACAGAGGGCATCTCTCCAAAGTTGTAGAGCACTCGTAAAAAAGGCAGGAGGGGACACCACAGCCATTTGACAACCTGCTTCCTGCCTGGCTCCTTGGAGCCCAAAGTCCAACACAGCAGAGGGCCCCATCCCCGCACGTACCTGGCTGAAACTCTGGCCTGCACCTCGGGCTTGTGCGCTGCGGGCAGGGAGCTGCGACGGGGCTGTCTCACCCAGGGCCAAGGTCTGGTTGCTATGGTAGCTGGCTGGATACTGGAAGGACCCTTCAGGTTTGGAATTGAGCTGGAGTGCACTCTGGGAGAGCAGGCTGGGCCCTGCATTGAAAGTCATTTAGAGCAGTAAGTGACAGCTTCAGTGAAGCAGAAATGACATGTATTATTTATTGAAGAGTAGCCTAGAATTATAACACGCACATGATTCCAGCCATCTATGCTTTGAATTCTGAGAACTAAAATGACCGTATAATTCGACTCCAGGTCTTAAGTGGGATTTTTTTTTTCTTTTGGTGGTTTAAAAGTTCTCCAAAGAGTAGATTTTTTTTCAAATGATCTCATCCTGACCTACAAAAAGACATTTCTAACAAGACAAATTAGTTAATCAAGCAGTTGTTTTTATACCAGACAATATCGGAAACATTTGAAATAACTGAAAGGTCTACCTTTTGATACGTGTTAATTGCATTAATATAATTATGTCTCCTACTTAATTATCAGGATGCTAAAACACTCAAAACCTTCCAATCAGTAACACATTCTATTGTATAAATAGTGATGTAATATCTTAATGCCTGAAGGGTAGACAGTATGTAAAATATTAATGGCTCCCATACAATGTAGGATTCACCCTGATCTCACATGATCTCTGATGGCTGGTTATCTTTGCCATCACAGCAACGCACAGTAGGAGAACAAAGAGGAGATACAGTGTTTAAATCGGTGCTGCTAACATGGCTGGTACTACAAGTGATGGAGAAAGGAGTTCCTGGCCTCATTATTTGATCATACTTTGTATGAGAAAATGTGGTTTATTTTCTTACTTTCTTTTTAGACGGGATCTTTGCCACAGTTTGCCCATTTCCTTTGTAAGCAAATTTTCTTTAATCAAATTTCATACTCACTTTGGGAATGAAAAGAAGTATAGAAGAGTGTAAGTATACTACTATTTTTTACTGTGTGTGTTTGAGAGGGGACTGGGGTAAGTAGAGTGAGTTGGGTGGGGGAGGGAGGACGTGACATCACAAGTTTTCTCATGTTATCTTAACCATCATACAAAGTCATTTCTTTTTTGAAGGAGGGTAATTATATACACATGGATTATGGTATAATCATTATCCCATCCTTAACCTGCCTCTTTGGCTGTTTTTTAGACAATAGTATAATTTCTAATAAGTATAAACAAACTTCAAGTTCCTTACTTCTTTCTTTCTAAGGACAGAACATGTTTTTTTTATTTCAAATGAGACTTCAGATTTGACATGACATGGGCCATTTTTTTTGCGGGAAAATAACATGTCTTCTCTTAATAAGCATAGGTTCACATAATCTTTGCCTTCAAGACCTTACCCTTCCCTCTAATTCCCTGATGGAACATCTAAAAAATGCAAAAATAGTTTTTCATCATGAGATATTGGATAACAAGTCAATTAGCTAAAATAGGTAAGACTTGGTATTTCGGAATCTATACAGTTTCTGGAAAAAAAGTCAAGCAAGGAAATAAAACCATTTCCATCCAGTCCCAATTTCATCATGAAGGGCATAACAAAAGTACAGTTGTAATCCTTTTCTTGCAATTTAGAAAACAGAGTCCCAAGAAAATAGTACATACCAGATGGTGAAGTTTGCGATAGCTTGCAAAAAATCATTTAATCCATACTAATGGTATAATAGGGCTAATCACCAGAATATAACGCATCTACGGGGAGTGCATTCAGAGTTTCATTCTGGATGCCAAGAACATAGTTTCCCCACTGCTGCTGTTGAAGCTGTCAGGCATGGAGACGGAGTCAAGGGGTGGTCTCTGATGCCCAGGCCATGGGCAGGCTGAGATGTGGGAGAGCCTCTGGAAGGGAAGAAGGACCAATGATGGGGCAGAGGCAGATGGGAACTGACTGCAAAATGGAGGAGAATGAGGTAGGTACTGGGACGACAGTGATGAACTGTAGCCAAGGGCTTTCCCTTGTCCCTATCCTCCTGGAGGTCACTGCTCAATGGAGGGGAGTGAGTCACGGCAGAATAAGAGGGGGCCTTTAAGGTTAGTGGTCAGCATTCTACCTACCAATGGGCAGTTTCCCTCTGAGACTTCTTTGGCTATTTCTTTCAGGACAGTCCACCCTGACACAATGGCTTGCACTGGCCATGTCCCCTCCTCCACGATAATGCATCTCCAGGGCAATGAAAGTTGAAACAGATACAATAGTGCAAAGACTTTTGGAGATGTCAATAAAATGGAAAAAAATCTTTACTGTCATATAAATAATTTAACAATCTATAAAGCAAAAACATTGCATGTCCTGGTTATTTGCTTTTTTAAAGAGATGATGTGACTTTGCTCTGATGAACTTGCATATGTAGCTAGCAAGTCAAACAAAGTTGTCAATTCTGAATAGATTCATAAAATAGTCTCTAGAAACCTACAAATGCTCTCCAGGCAGGATCTAACTGTGGCACTTGAGAGTCCCGTTTTTGTTTTTTGTTTTTTTAACATCTTTATTGGAGTATAATTGCTTTACAATGGTGTGTTAGTTTCTGATTTGTAACAAAGTGAATCAGCTATACATATACATATATCCCCATATCCCCTCCCTCTTGCCTCTCCCTCCCACCCTCCCTATCCCACCCCTCTAGGTGGACACAAAGCACTGAGCTGATCTCCCTGTGCCATGCGGCTGCTTCCCACTAGCTCTCTATTTTACATTTGGTAGTGTATATATGTCCATGCCACTCTCACTTCATCCCAGCTTACTCTTCCCCCTCCCCGTGTCTTCAACTCCATTCTCTATGTCTGTGTCTTTATTCCTATCCTGCCCCTAGGTTTTTCAGAACCATTTTTTTTTAGATTCCATATATATGTGTTAGCATACGGTATTTGTTTTTCTCTTTCTGACTTACTTCACTCTGTATGACAGTCTCTAGGTCCATCCACCTCACTACAAATAGACAGTCCCATTTTAAAGCAATTTCAATCAAAAATATGATTTATGTGCTCCTGAAATATGCATCATGAAATAATCAAATCTGTGCATCTTTTATAGAATCAGTCATGTATCTGATCAATACTCCATGAAAACAAACCACGATTCTCTGTCTCATTACTTGGTTCACACATGTCAAGCACGGAACCAAGATGTACTTTGACAAAGGTAATTGTGACAATAAGCAATATATCATAATATTACAACCCTGACATAGCACCTGGCAAGGACAAAACAGTCAGGACAACAGCCAAAACACCACATGCATTTTAGAATGATTTTCCCATTGCTTACTAGGTTTCAGATGAATGGCATTTATTCACTCCAATTTTAGAGAGGACAGATATACGAGAATATGAAAAAGGTTGAAATTACAGGACAATTCTTAATTAGTTTATAATAAAAGTAAAATTTACATGTAACTAACTCTTGATTAGCTTTATTAACATTACTGTGCATTGGGGTAGAAAATACAATTTTCCAGAGATTTCAAAAACATTTTTAGTTTGGGGCTTTAAATGATGATTTTTTTTATTTTCTCAAGAACTTAGGACTTTCCATCAAGTCTTGTTTGGACTAGAGGTAGAATTAGGCTGTATTCCTGAGGACATGAAGTATATCCACCACTGGGGGATGGGGACAATGTAAGAGGATTTCTTGGGATGCTCAGTGGGGACAGGAAGAGACTGGGTTTAAAATTCCAGCTAGGGAAATGGAATTTTGCCTTTAGTGTAATTAGTTGCTTCAGAGGAAACTTCAACTATGGGTAACAGTCGATCACCATGTCCTATTAGGTCACCAAAAGCAGAAGCCACCCTCTCGCATGTATGCTTCCAGGACATTGACCTAAGAGGTCACAGGTGACTTTTTTGACCTTTCTGGACCTTCTCCATTTTGGGACAGTCCTCAAAGCTAAGCCCAGGGGTCCTATTCAAAATATCTCAGCCCTGGGGGCTAGGAAGGAGAGGGGAAACTGTTTACTGATGAATTGATAAAAGTCAAAAGAGTATGTGCCCCTGATCTGCTCAAGACACACTATTTCAGGGACTTCCCTGGTGGTCCAGTGGTTAAAGACTCCACGCTTCAAAGGCAGGGGGCACTGGTTCGATCCCTGGTGGGGGAATTAAGATCCCATACTCTGCATGGTGCGGACAAAAAAAAAAAAAAAAAAAAGACACACTAGTTCCAAATGGACAGAGGGGAGAAATTCTGAAGGAACTACAGAGTTGAGGGACATGGGACCCACCATTGATCCTAGGAGAGCATCTTAGTGTTATACCAATATCTTAATATGTCTTCAAATATCAATATATGAATTGACTAAAGACCACCTAGCAACCCGTGAAAAAAAATGCCCTTGTATGTTTGTCATTATTCTGAGAAGTATAAACAGGAGTGTGGGGAGGTTAAGCGGTCGGCCAGTGTCGTACACTGTGTAAAATGAAGATGAGACCCTATTCTTGTCTCCCACCTTCAGCTCTGGGAGTTGTGGTTGGTTAACATCAAAGCATATTGAAGTCATATACACACATCAACATTTTAAGGTTGAAAAATTCTTTCATCAGTTTATTTGCGGGAGAGATCTTCATGCCTCAGATTGTGGTACTGCTTCCCCAAAAACCCTCTCCTTAGAGATTCCAGGTGTTGGCTGGAGGAAGTCTGCTGTCCTCCAGGAGTGGGGCAGAAGTCAACCTCAGCAGACGGAAAGGCTGAAGTGTTCATTTCTTGCATAAAACTTCAGACTCACTTATAGGTTGTATTAACATACACTAAAGCATATAGTCAGTTTCTCCTTAAATTAACTAGATAGTTTAGAGTTTTCCTGATTATGTGCACTCATTATCTTTACACGGATTTTAAAAAGACTTCATTTGGAATTGCTTATTCTTGTCTCCTTTAGCTAAATATTGGTCCCAGAAAACTGTAAACCTTAATTAAATTACATACCTTGCAATAACAAAGAAAAGGCCAGAGGTGTACAAAGTGGCATTCCCAAGTCATTATTTGGGTCACAATCATGCCAGTTGGAGCAGGTGTGTGTTGGAAAAAAATCCAGGACTGGAACTCAGCAGACCTGGTGGACTCTAGTCCATTTCCACGTTTATGAAAGCATAGATGATGATGAAGATGAGGATGAAGAAGAAGATGATGATGATGATGAAGAAGATGAGGATGGGGCTTCCCTGGTGGCACAGTGGTTGAGAGTCCGCCTGCCGATGCAGGGGACACAGGTTCGTGCCCCGGTCCAGGAGGATCCCACATGCCGTGGAGCGGCTGGGCCCGTGAGCCATGGCCGCTGAGCCTGTGCGTCCAGAGCCTGTGCTCCGCAACGGGAGAGGCCACAACAGTGAGAGGCCCGTGTACCGGGAAAAAAAAAAAAAAAAAAGAAGATGAGGATGAAGAATAAGAAGATGATGATGAAGAAGAAGATAAGGATGAAGAAGAAGAAGAAGAAGATGATGATGATGATGATGATGAAAATGATGATGAGGACATCAATACCAGCTCACCTTTCCTGAGTGCTAAGTTCCAGGAACTGTCCTGAGCAGTTTACATCTATTAACCCCTGGAATCTTAACAAGATCCCAATAAACGTGCCGTTATCCCCCTTTACGATGACAGAGCTGAAGGTCCCAATGACTGAGACCACACACACTGATGCCTGGTGCAGGCAAGGCATTCTGGCTTCAGAGTGTGTGTTCTTTCCATGCTTCATTATTTGTCCTCTAAAATTTTAATATCTACAAATTTGAGTACCTAATGAGATAATGGATGTGAAAGTGCTTGGAAAAATATAAACTGCTACACAAATGTCGGTTATTAGTATTATTATCTAATTATCTAATTACTGAGCCACATGATCTGGGAATAAAACGCTGATTGGAATTTGTCCTGAAAACCTTATTATAGTACTGTCCCATATATCAGTGTTTTCTTTCAACAGGCTGTGAGCTTTCATTCTGCAAAGGAGACATACAAGGCATAGATCATTAAAATGGCTTGAAATTAAAACCAAACCAAATAAAACCTAGTGTCAGAGCCAAGAGATGGGGAAGAGAAAGTTCTCTCTTAGCCTGAAATTCCTGTCTTTATCAACCTCAAAACGTTCTCAAACTTCAAGTGCTGTTTAAATGTTACCTCCTCCATGCAGCCTGCCCTGATGCCTGATTGCCCCGAGGAAATTAACCCTACCCCCATCATGCTACCTTAACACTCTGCATAGACCAGACTCTGAGAAATTTCAACAGAGATATGTGTACAGTATTATACAGAAGTAGAGTAATAGGATAAAAACAGGGAGTCTGAACATTCATGTGAAAGCAGCAGGACTCTGGGATTGGATACTTGGAGACACTAGAGGCCAGGGATTTCCTGGAGTGCAGAGAAAGGAAACCAGTAATAATGGAGGAAACATGAACTGCGGTAATGGCCATGGTAGGAAGGAAGAGAAAGTGCACATTTAAGAGGCATCCCTTTTAAAAAGCTCATCGGTATTTGGGGACTAAGTAGACAGGAAGGGAAGGACAGCTGAAATGACTGGCCACTCTTCAGCTGATCTCTAGCAGGATCTCGCTGACACTGCACTGGGCGCTGGGGAGATTCCCACAGTGCAGAGTAAGTCCTTTTAGAAAGCCGAGCAGACAAGACAGAACTCTCAGTGTCAGGTGCACACCTTCTGTTTCTACAAGTTTTAAGGTGATTTATTGGCAGTTGCTAATTCTGGTCTGCTTCGGTTGAACATCTGTCCCAGAACTCAGCAAATATTCACTAAAGGAGTGTGAAAAAAGCAAAAACTCCCCTCACATGTCATTCCAAGGGAAGGATTAGCAAGAGACATATGTTGGGGACCCCACTTTTTGGGGAAGGACAGGCTTAATCTTAAAATTACAGAGTTGTTGGAGATGGTGGGAGTTCACATAGTTAGAAAGGGAGTCTGGGCTTGGTTTTAATACTGGCTCTAACAGACCTGACTCTCTTTCTAGATCTTAAAAAATTTCCAAGATCAAAGTTTGGTTATATGTTAGTGAAATTTTAGGACAGAGATGTAATCTTCCAAGTCATCAGTGGTGGAAGCTGAAGCCACAAGAACAAGACAAGGTCTCTAAGTGGTAACTAAGATATCAATTTAATTCCGAGGGATTATTTTACCATCAAAAGAGTTATTGACAAGAAGGCACTGAAATAAACAGCTATGAGATCTAGGCAATGTCTCGCATAGGCGCTCAATGAATGTTTTGTTAGGTTGTTAATTCAGGATAATCAGGAATAATAAACACACAAGTTGAGACAGACAAATTCAGGACTGAATAACTGACAAAGGCAGCTTTGTTTAGATTTCCGTTTGTCAGGAAGTTTAGAAACATTCTTTACTTACTCTTAGGTTAAACTGACTCTTTCAAAATAATATAAAATCTCATCTTTACGTAGACCATGAAAAATAAAGCCAATAAGATTCACACACATCGATAACCGTCAGAGAATCTGCATTCATTTCCACCCTCTTGTTATCCAATCTTTGTGGAAGGCTAAGAATAACTTGAAGGTTAAGTATGATTTTATTTTAAATGAGAATACAATCTTAGAGCAGCAACACATAAAAAGAAAGGGGAAATCTTTTAGTGGAAAATGTTGAGTAAGAAGAAAGGAAATAGCTAGTGGAAATTATGTATACATACGTGTGTGTGTATATACACACACACAAAAGGGCTATTATAGATTCCAAAATCAATGAGAAAAATTGTCAATTATTTGTAAGGTGATTGAACTGATTTAAATCAAGCTTAAAGCACTTTAGTCATATCTAACTGCAAGTTAACTCTACACCGTACAAGTACTGACTTTTGCTTAAATTGCACTATTAATCAGTTTCATTCACAGCCGCAGTTTCTTCTTTATGGGCTTTGGATGAACTTGCCAATTTACAAACCCACTTGGAATAAGAGGTAGATCGTAGTGAAAAACTAGTTGTTTTCTCCTGATCTTCACTAGTAACTTGAAAAGATCACAGGAAGGAGTTTCACTAACCTAAAATCTACCATCCCTAAAATTAACTGGGGGCAAAAGCTCGAGCGGCCCACTTATGTAAGAAAGCTCAGGGCTGATGTGGTTGTTCTATAGGCAGACGTGTTCCTAAACTTGATTTCTAAGTCTCTTTCTTCAGAATATCAGTTTCATCTGGTCAGCTCCTTTCAATGTATAATGCTTTACTAAAAGTGAGAACTGTAATGGTCCCAAGAATACAGAAGTACTCATTTAGTTTTTAAACTGATTTAGATTCAATCAATGCTACTGGCCTAGCTAGTCCGCTCTTTTAAGTTTGACTACTGTATGTGAAATAACCAAAGATGGGTAAAGCTTTCACACTAAATACAGTAACTCAGTTTCTTTACATCTGTATACAATGGAGGGAAATGAGCAAAATGACATTTATCACAAAAAATAAACTTCAAATATAAAACTTTGGTTTAAAATGTACAGCTCAAGAATTTTACTGGGCATGGAATTTTTACATAATGTTATAATCATAGAATGGTATTTATTTATTTATTTATTTATTTTGCGTTATGCGGGCCTCTAACCGCTGCGGCCTCCCCTGCTGCGGAGCACAGGACCCGGACGCGCAGGCCCAGGGGCCGTGGCTCACGGGCCCAGCTGCTCCGCGGCATGTGGGATCCTCCCGGACCGGGTCACGAACCCGCGTCCCCTGCATCAGCAGGCAGACTCCCAGCCACCGCGCCACCAGGGAAGTCCCATAGAATGGTATTTTTATAGCTTGCTCTAGTCCCCAACTATTTCCTTGAACAGTTTTGTCTTTGGATTATTTACCATTTAAAAAAATTAATGTAGCACAAAATGAGGAAAAGCATTCCCTATATTTCTTTATAAATTAACAGTCTGAAGATAATAGATTTATATTCCTCACTCTCAATAACTGTGAAAAGAAATAGAAAACTAATACAAATCAGTTTAGGAGAAAACAAAATTTAAAAGCAAAATTCTGAAAACATTACAATGTATTTATGGAATTACACTAGCTTAAAGAACCAGTTTTTGGTTTGCTGCAAATCACAGACTTTTCCCTAGATGCCTGCATGGTTTGCTCACACATTTATTCAGGTCCCTGATCAAGTATCTTCTCACAAAGGATGACTTCCTGGCCCTTTGATCATTCTCTCAAAACTAGAGTAGTTTTGGGACTTCGCTGGCTGTCCAGTGGTTAAGATGACGCTTCCACTGCAGGGGGTACGGGTTCAATCCCTGGTCGGGGAATTAAGACCCCACATGCCCCAAAGAGCTTTTATTTACCATATGAGTGACATAGAATACTATTTACGATACTAAAGCTGGGAAGTGTTTAAAAGAGAAGGCTGCATCACACACTTTCCATGAGCCGTCAGCGCGATGATGCTATCAAGTGCCACGTAGCATCCGGGAAGCTTCACTGAACACTCATCATGTGTGACTCTCATTCTTTTTTTGTTGTTGTTTATTTTATTGAAGTATAGTTGATGTACAATGTTGTGTTAATTTCTGCTGTACAGCAAAGTGATTCGTTTATACATATATATACATTCTTTTTCATATTCTTTTCCATTATGGTTTATCACAGGATAATGAATACAGTTCCCTGTGCTCTACAGTAGGACCCTGTTGTTTATCCCTCCTATATATAATAGTTTGTATCTGCTAACCCCAAACTCCCACTCCATCCCTCTCCCACCACGCCCCGCCCTTGGTAACCACAAGTCTGTTCTCTCTGTGACTCTCATTCTCACTCTCGCTCTCATTGTGTGAATATGAGCATGGAAAGGCAACGAGCATCATGGGATTACTGTGAAAATGGGTGCCTTTGCAGCCCCCCTTGAAAAGTTCTCAAGGACCCCCAGGAATCCCAAGTGCACTCTGGGAAACACTGTCCTACTCTACCCCCCACTGGCTTTGCCATTGCTGGAGGCAACTACCTACCTGACTTTACAGTATTTAGAGTGCTTGATTTCAGCCTTTTTTGCCTAGAATGTAAATGCCACAAGGGCAGAGACTGTCTGTGCTACAGTTAATAAGTGCTTAATACAGACGTTTAAAACAAGAATGTAACACTTACCTGTGCCTATAGTGATACAATAAAAAGCCAGTATGTTAAGATTTGATTTTATCAATTGCTGTTGAAGTGACTTAGTGTTTGATCAGTGGCAGTCTTAATGTTTTAACTTCTGGGGGAATCCTATATGACATCTCCATAAGGTATTACCAGGAGACCCCTCCCTCCACTCTGCCCCGGGGAAAAGTCTGCTTAATCTGACTTTCTCACCAGAGCTTTCTGCCTCTTTACTTTTCCTCACTTCCACCAGCTTTCATCTGACCCTCATGTTTGTGTGTTGTGCACCTAGCGTGCCTTGACAATTTCAAAACCCAATTATATTTTCATTAAAAATTTTCCCATGGGCCTCCCTGGTGGCGCAGTGGTTGAGAGTCCGCCTGCCGATGCAGGGCACACGGGTTCGTGCCCCGGTCCGGGAAGATCCCACGTGCCGCAGAGCGGCTGGACCCGTGAGCCATGGCCGCTGAGCCTGCGCGTCCGGAGCCTGTGCTCCACAACGGGAGAGGCCACAGCAGTGAGAGGCCCGCGTACCGCAAAAAAAAAAAAAAAAAAAAAAAAAAAATTCCCCAGGCTCTAAACTCTGTGCTTGATTCCAGGAGACCTGGATTACACAGATGAGAATGATGTTTTTAGTGAGAAATTTGCATTGTTTTCTCTTGCTTAGGGAATGTATAAGGAGCACTTGGTATTTTACGTCTTTGCACATCAGTGGTGGAAGCTGAAGCCACAAGAACAAGACAAGGTCTTAATTCCGAGGTCTGCCTCTGAGCTGGTGACCTCTTTGGAGAAGGTATAGCATGCTTCTTAAATGTCTACGTGAAAGAAGGAAATTTAAGAGAAAGAAGTGAACATTAGCTGAAAAACAGGTGGAGAGAAAATCTGGAGGGAAAGATAATGATAGCTCCCTGGAGGATATCACTACAG